>NC_052165.1:2017502-2617502 GCF_902713615.1 Scyliorhinus canicula | reverse complement strand
GGGAGCAGCTGTTCCCCTTAGTTGAAGAGTCAGTTAGATGGGGACACAAGTTCAATGTGAGGGGCAGGAGGTTTAAAAGGGGATTTGAGGGGAAATCTTTTTACCCAGAGGGTGGTGATGGTCTGGGACGCACTGCCTGGGAAGGTGATAGAACAAAGAAGAACAAAGAACAATTACAGCACAGGAACAGTCCTTTCAGCCCTCCAAGCCTGCGCCGATCCAGATCCTCTATCTAAAACTGTCGCCTATTTTCTAAGGATCTGTATCCCTCTGCTCCCTGCCCATTCATGTATCTGTCTAGATACATCTTAAATGACGCTATCGTGCCCGCCTCTACCACCTCCGCCGGCAATGCGTTCCAGGCACCCACCACCCTCTGCGTAAAGCACTTTCCACGTATATCTCCTTGAAACTTTTCCCCTCTCACCTTGAACTTGTGACCCCTAGTAATTGAGTCCCCCACTCTGGGGAAAAAGCTTCTTGCTATCCACCCTGTCTATACCCCTCATGATTTTGTAGACCTCAATGAGGTCCCCCCTCAACGTCCCTCTTTCTAATGAAAATAATCCTAACCTACTCAACCTCTCTTCATAGCTAGCACCCTCCATACCAGGCAACATCCTGGTGAACCTCCTCTGCACCTTCTCCAAAGCATCCACATCCTTCTGGTAATGTGGCGACCAGATAGAAGCGGGTTGCCTTACGTCCTTTAAAAGTACCTAGATGAGCACTTGGTACGTCTTACCATTTAAGGCTCTTCCCAAGCGCTGGCAAATGGGATTAGGTAGGCAGGTCAGTTGTTTTCCGTGTGTTGGTGCAGACTCGATGGGCTGAAGGGCCTCTTATGCACTGTGTGATTCTGTGATTCATGGTACTTCAGTGACCAATACAGTTTCAGATATCTTTGTACACCTTTATTTGGGCAGTTTCAGTGTTGTACAGACTTGAACACCAGGAAATAGTGTGCATAACATTATGAACTAATTTTAATTTCATTTGTGTAGATTCATCCATGAACTGGTGGGCACTTCTGTCTTCATTGAAACATCTATTATGATATTGGACACGGCACGCAATGGCCGGAAATTGGTTGGTTTCACCCAATTTACTCTTGCTCAGCAGACAGAACTGATTGAGAATCTGGACCATGGATTTTGGCTGAGATATGGTCTCATTTACCGGCATCAGTGTGCTAGTTCTTCATGTGTTAGCCCTAGCAGTGAGAGCTGATTGGCTCTTTGACTTCGACGAAGTTAGACAATTGAGTAGGCAAATGGAAAATTAAAGACCTGACTTTAACCTCTTACTTTAAATTCTCTACCACAATAACCTCCCTTTGGCTGCAGCCCACCTTAAGGTGGAAATGACATGGAATCGAGCCGATTGTTGCAGGACAGGTTCAAGTTATTATTGTACTTCACACAATTGTCCAGCAGAAGATTTCTGAACTAGAAATTCAGAGGAAACGATACAAGGAATTGCTGTCTCAGTTCCTGTCATCGTACAAGATATCTGTGGAACTGCTGTAATTATTCACTCTGCTGAGTAACATGACCTATTTGAGTGGGAAGTGAAATATTACATATTTTAAAGTTAATTAATTATCTTGATCCATCTGAAGAACAGCAGGAGATTTGACTTGGAAAGTAGACTGAGATAGGTTATCCGCTGGGCGGCATTCTCCGATTCGCCGGGGGAGGGCGTAAATCCCGCCCGGCCGCCCTGCGATATTCTCCTGCCCCCCCCCCAAAATCTCGTCGTGGTGAATCGTGCTACGCGCCTCGGAGAATGTCGAGTACCAGGGAGACACAACGGGCCCGGGGGGGGGGGGGGGGGGGGGGTATGGGCAATGGTGACATGTCGTCTATGTCAAAATTCGGGGGAGGGGGGATATGGGGAAGGGGGATATGGGTAAATGGGGATATGGAGAAAGGGGTGATATGGGGGAAGGGGGATAAGGGGGAAGGAGGGATATGGGGAAGGAGGGATATGGGGAATGGGGATATGGGGGTAGGGGATTTTGGGTGAGGGGGAATTTTGGATGGGGATATGGGGGAAGGGGGGATAAGGGGGAAATAGGGGAAGCTAGAATATGGGGAAGGGGATTAGGGGAAGGGAGAATATGGGGAAGGGGGATTATGGGGAAGGGGGATTATGGGGAAGGGGGATTATGGGGAAGGGGGATTATGGGGAAGGGGGATATGGGGGAAGGGGATTTTGGGTGAGGGGGGATTCTGGGTGAGGGGGATATGGGGAATGAGGGATATGGGGGAAGGGGATATGGGGGAAGGGGATATGGGGGAAGGGGATTTTGGGTGAGGGTGGGTTATGGGGATGGGGGGGATATGGGGGAAGGGGGGATAAGGGGGAAGGGGGATTATGGGGAAGGGGGATATGGGGGAAGGGGATTTTGGGTGAGGGGGGATTCTGGGTGAGGGGGATATGGGGAATGAGGGATATGGGGGAAGGGGATATGGGGGAAGGGGATATGGGGGAAGGGGATTTGGGTGAGGGTGGGTTATGGGGATGGGGGGATATGGGGGAAGGGGGGATAAGGGGGAAGGGGAGATAAGGGGGAAGGGGAAATAGGGAAGGGAGAATATGGGGAAGGGGATGTGGGGGGAGGGGAAATAGGGGAAGGGAGAATATGGGGAAGGGGATGTGGGGGAAGGGGTATATGGGGGTATATTGCGGAAGGGGTATATGGGGGAAATGGGGGAAGGGGGATATGGGGAAGAGTGATATGGGAAAGGGGGTTATGGGGGAAGGGGGATATGGGGAAGGGAATATGGGGGAAGGAGGGAATATGGAGGAAGGAGGGATATGGGGATATGGGGAAGGGGGATATTGGGGAAGGGGGATATGGGGGAAGGGGATATGGGGAAAGTTGGGATATGGGAGGAAGGGGGATATGGGGAAGGGGGATATGGAGGATATGAGGATATGGGGGATATGGGGGAAGGGGGATATTGGGGAAGGGGGATATGGGGGAAGGGGATATGGGGGAAGGGGATATGGGGAAAGTTGGGATATGGGAGGAAGGGGGATATGGGGCAGGGGGAAGGGGGATATGGAGGATATGAGGATATGGGGGATATGAGGATATGGGGGATATGGGGGAAGGGGGATATGGGGGGAAGGGGATATGGAGGAAGGGGGATATGGAGGAAGGGGGATATGGGGAAGAGGGGATATGGGGAAGAGGGGATACGGGGAAGGGGGAAAGTGGGGCAGGCAGTGGGGGGCCTCACTTGGCGCTGCACGGCGACGGCCATTTTGCCGGGTCTGCGGGAAGGGGGAGGCGTCTTTTGTGCAGTGACGTGGCGTGCGTCTGTGACGGGTGACGCCGTCGCGAATGGCACCACGCCAGTACGAGCCTATTCCCGGCCGGAGAATTCACGACATTTCGGGGGGCCCGAAGCCAGAATGATTCGAGCCATTTTTAGCGCCGGGTTCGGGCCATCGCGTTGATTCACGGAGAATCCCGCTCATCTGGAAAGGGCACATCTTCTGGATACAAATTATTTGAAGTTCTTCACAATGGGGTTCCTCCATGCTCCTCGAGAGAGTTGTAAGATTGATTGGCACAGTATTAGTCTCCTTATTTAAGGGAGGGTGTAATGTGCTGGAAGCAGTTTTTAGAAGCTTTACTAGACTAATTCCCGGAATGGGCGGGTTGTCTTATGAGGAAAGACTGGACGGGCTGGGGTTGTCCCCGCTGGAGTTTAGAAAAGTAAGAGGCGACTTGATTGAAACATAGATCGAGGGGGTATTGACAGGGTGGATGTGGAGAGGATGTTTCCTCTTGGAGGAGAATCGAAAACGAGAGAATCTAAATCGAGGGGGTCACTGTTTAAGAATAATGGATCGAGATGAGGAGAATTTTTTTTGGGATGGACATAAGTCTTTAGAACTCTCTTCCTCAAAAGGCAGTGAAGCAAAGACTTTGAATATTTTTAAGGTAGAGCTAAGTAGATTCTTGATAAGCAAGGGAGTACAAGGTTATCAGGGTTTGATAACTCTCACGAGGACTATGGGAAACGCTGGCTGATCTCCCCGTGGGCTTTGTAGAATGCGGCTTCCCGTGCTGAGCGGGTGGAGGCCCGGCCAGCTGGGGCTCATTCGCGGGACCTTTAAATGTCACTCCCGGACCCGGACCGGCAATTCCTGATCGTCCTGGACTAGGATGGTTGTTTTGTGAGTCGAGGTAGTGGCTTAATTTTCATTTTACAATAAACCAGTTTGTCCTTTCATTCCACACCTCCTGGAATTATTACATTGGCGACGAGGATCAAGCAGGAGATTCTGAGCAGCCGTTTCAGAAACTCTCCGACGACAAATCCGATAAGAAACAAAGCAAAAAGAAAAACTCGGAATTGCTCTTGTTGGGGATCTCGAGCCTTATGATGTGGATGTGGAGGGCTGGCCCCAGCTGATGCAAGAGGACCCTCATACCAAAAATCCAGCTTCCCAGTGAAGGGTCCCACGTGCCTCACCCACCATCAACTCAACGTTCAGCCAGGACAATCTGCAACCTTAAAAGATGGCCAGATGGCCCAAGAAATACTGGGGAAGCCTCCCTGGGGACTACAAGTGTGAGCTGCAAGACTGTTGTAAATGTTTGTTAGTTTATTTACAAGACAGAAGGAGGCCATTCGGCCCATCGTGTCTGCACCGGTTCCCGAAAGAGCAACCTAACTAGTCCCATTCCACAGCCTAATCTCCGTAACCCTCT
Source organism: Scyliorhinus canicula (assembly GCF_902713615.1). Classification (NCBI taxonomy): domain Eukaryota; kingdom Metazoa; phylum Chordata; class Chondrichthyes; order Carcharhiniformes; family Scyliorhinidae; genus Scyliorhinus; species Scyliorhinus canicula. Next base: position 2,612,767 of record NC_052165.1, on the reverse strand, counting down.
AAATCCATCACTTTCAAAGATATACTTCATTCACCTGAAGAAGGAGCCGTGCTCCGAAAGCTCGTGTTTGAAACAAACCTGTTGGACTTTAACCTGGTGTTGTAAGACTTCTTACAAAGATATACCCAGCTCTCTTTTGAAACCTCCTGTGGAATCCACCTCCAGCACTCTCCCAGGCAGCGCATTCCAAACCCCAACAGCTCTCTGAGTAAAGAAGTTTCTCCCCATCTCACTCCAAACTCTCTTGTTGACCATCTTGAAATTGTGACCCCCCCCATCACTGACTTACCAACCAGTGGAAACAGAATATCCTCCTTTACCCTGTCAAAATTGTTCAGAATTGTGAACACCTCAATAAGGTCGCCTCTTAATCTTCTCTGCTCCAAGGAGAACAGGCCCAATTTCTCCAATCTTTCCCTGTATCTAAAATTCCTCATTGCTGGTATCATTCTAGTAAATCTCCTCCGCACTCTCTCCAGGGCTTTAACATCCTTCCTTAAATAAGGTGCCCAGAACTGAACACAACACTCCAAACGTGGTCTGATCAATGATTTGTAGAGGTGTGATGCTACACTTACTTTTATACTCTATGCCTCTATTTATAAACCCAAGTAGCAGCAGGGTAGCACATTGGTTAGCACTGTTGCTTCACACTTTCAGGGACCCAGGTTCGATTCCTGGGGCGGGATTCACCGCAGACCGTCGTAACGCCGATTTCCGGCGAGAAAAATCGGTGTACATGACTCCGGCGTCGGGGCCTTCTTTTAGGCGGCTATTCTCCGTTCCCGGAGGGGCCAGCAGCTGACTGACGCGATACGCGTCAGTTTCACCAGCTGCGGAAGTGGTGAGACCCGGCGTTTTTTGGAGGATAAGGAGGAGAGAGACAGACCCAGCATTTGGGGGGGGGGGGGTTCCGGCATTTGGGGGGGGGGGTTCCGGCATTTGGGGGGGGTTGCGGCATCGGGGGGGGGGGGGTTGCGGCATCGGGGGGGGGTTTGGGGGCAGCGGCGTGCAGAGAGGGGGGGCGACGGATGCCCGGGGCCAACGCACCGTCGCCCCCCCCCCCTCGGAACGCCGCTGCCCCCTACCCCAACCACCCCCCCCTCACCACCCCTACCTCCCTCCCCACCACCCCTACCTCCCTCCCCACCACCCCTACCCCCCTCCAACGCCGCCCCCTATCTCTCGCAACGCCGCAACCCCCCACCCTCAACGCCGCAACCCCCCCTCTCAACGCCGGGTCCCCACCCCCTCAACGCCGGTACCCACACCCCATCCCCCTCCCTCTGAAGGCCGGTACCCACACACCCCCCCCCCTCTCCTCCGGTACCCACACCCCATCCCCCTCCCTCTGAAGGCCGGTACCCACACACCCCCCCCCTCTCCTCTCCTCCTCCCCCTCTCCTCCTCCTCCCCCCCTTCCTTCCTCCTCCCCCCTTCCTTCCTCCTCCCCCCTTCCTTCCTCCTCCCCACCTTCCTTCCTCCTCCCCCCCTTCCTTCCTCCATCCCCCCTCCTTCCTCCTCCCCACCTTCCTTCCTCCGTTAGTGGGGGGGGGGGGGTGCGGCGTTAGTGGGGGGTGGGGGGTGCGGCGTTGGAGGGGGGTAGGGGTGGTGAAGGGGGTAGGGGTGGTGAGGGGAGGGGGTTGGGGTAGGGGCAGCTGCGTGCAGAGGGGGGGGCGACGGTGCGTTGGCCCCGGGCATCCGTCGCCCCCCTCTCTGCACGCCGCTGCCCCTACCCCAATCCCCCCCTCACCACCCCTACCCCCTTCACCACCCCTACCCCCCTCCAATGCCCCACCCCCACCCCCCACTAATGCCGCACCCCCCCCCCACTAACGGAGGAAGGAAGGGGGGGGGAGGAGGAAGGAAGGGGGGGAGGAGGAGAGAGGGGGGGGTGTGGGTACCGGCCTTCAGAGGGAGGGGGACGGGGTGTGGGTACCGGCGTTGAGGGGGGGGTCCCGGCGTTGAGGGGGGGGACCCGGCGTTAAGGGGGGGGTTGCGGTGTTGCGAGAGATGGGGGGCGGCGTTGGAGGGGGGTAGGGGTGGTGGGGAGGGGGGTAGGGGTGGTGGGGAGGGGGGTAGGGGCGTTGGAGGGAGGTAGGGGTGGTGAGGGGGTGGTGGTTGGGGTAGGGGGCAGCGGCGTACAGAGGGGGGGGGCGACGGTGCGTTGGCCCAGGGCATCCTTAGCCCCCCCTCTCTGCACGCCGCTGCCCCCAAACCCCCCCCCCCCCCCCCCCCGATGCCGCAACCCCCCCCCCCGGATGCCGCAACCCCCCGGATGCCGCAACCCACCCCCCGATGCCGCAACCCACCCCCCCGATGCCGCAACCCACCCCCCCGATGCCGCTGCCCCCCCCGATGCCGCAACCCCCCGGATGCCGCAACCCACCCCCCCGATGCCGCAACCCACCCCCCGATGCCGCAACCCACCCCCCGATGCCGCAACCCACCCCCCCGATGCCGCAACCCACCCCCCCGATGCCGCAACCCACCCCCCCGATGCCGCAAAACCCCCCCCGATGCCGCAACCCACCCCCCCGATGCCGCAACCCACCCCCCCGATGCCGCAACCCACCCCCCGATGCCGCAACCCACCCCCCCTGATGCCGCAACCCACCCCCCCCCCCCCCGATGCCGCAACCCACCCCCCGACACTGAACGGCGTCAACCATCATCAATGGTTGATGCCGTTTTAAAGCAACTGTGATTTTCGCCGACGTGACCCGTGGCCACGTCGGCGGGACTTCGGCCCATCCGGGCCGGAGATTTGTGGAATCTAAAAAAAAATGAAATCCCGCCGGCGCCAGCTGTTTTCAGAGGCTGCCGGCGGGATTTGCACAGCGCCGGTTTTTGGCCGGTCAGAGATTTAAAAACCCTGCGGGAGCGAGAATAACGCCGCTGCCGGCCGATTCTCCGACCCTGCGTGGGGTCGGAGAATCCCGCCCCTGGCTTGAGTCACTGTCTGTGTGGAGTCTGCATGTTCTCCCCGTGTCTGCGTGGGTTTCCTCCGGGTGCTCCAGTTTCCTCCCACAAGTCCCGAAAGATGTGCTGTTAGGTGAATTGGACATTCTGAATTCTCCCTCTGTGTACCCAAACAGGTGCTGGAATGTGACGACTAGGGGATGAAATGAAATGAAAATGAAAATCGCTTATTGTCACGAGTAGGCTTCAAAGAAGTTACTGTGAAAAGCCCCTAGTCGCCACATTCCGGCGACTGTCCGGGGAGGCTGGTACGGGAACCGAACCGTGCTGCTGGCCTGCTTTAAAAGCCAGCGATTTAGCCCAGTGAGCTAAACCAGCCCCATCATCTCATTGCAGTATTAATCTAAGCCTACCTGTGACACTAAAGATTATTATATTATTGCTGCAGGTGTTTGGGGATTTTCTTCTTCATTCTCAGAATGTTTTTGGACATCATCTTTTCCCCAGAGATTTCTAGCTGACGACTTTTTTCCCTAATAGAAAGCACACTTTCCAATATGGGAAGTCCCATGAGAATCCTGGATTTTGAAAAAGAAGAGGATTTCATACAGAGGGATGCAAGGCAGGTACAACTGTACCTGAGGCAGTCGGGAGTGAAACTCAGCTTTGGTGGAGCCACACAATATTGGTTCAGGTACACGACACCTTTCCTTCCTTCCCACTGATCTTTGTTGGAAATCAATTGAAAGGTGAATTCGGGCTGTTCTGCGTCTGTCGGCAATCTGCACATAGTTAGCTCTGCATACCTTACTCAAAACAGAGGCCAGTTCCTGAGCGAGGACAATACCAAGCCCTTATCCATGAGTTAAAACAGTGCTTTGTGAGTGACTATGAATGGAGCCAAACCTCTTTCAGTGCATTGGAAAAGAAATCAAGCCTCTGCCAGAGAGCATTGGGAAAGAACCAGTTTTCTGAACGTGAGCTTATTCTAATATGACTGTATCCCTGAGCAGGTGTTTGAGGCTGCTGTGAATAATGTATTAGGTGATTGAAACGCCTACATTTGCCAATGATTAGTTGGCCACAATGCCTTTGGGTTATTCATATAATTGAGGTTCCTGTTACTGATAGAGTCTGACAGCGGATTGACTGCTGGATCACCGCTAACTGTGGCAGGATATGTCAGTCAAAATTAGAGTAAATTAGAGGTGAATAACTTAATAAGAAAATAAATATTACTTTTATTATTATTCATTGTGCAGCTTGTTCACCATAATCCAGAAATTTCATTTGCTCCTCACGACCTTTAAAATTCAAACCGTGGATTCTGTGGAATCATAAAAATTCCAAACAAGTTGTTACTTGGTGCAAATACAAAATAATTTTTATCTTAAAGTTCTTTTCTCATTGGTCCCAGGGTCTGTACCAGCTGCAGTTCATTCCATCAACATATAGCTTAAAGGGAAATAGAAAGTAGCTTCTTACAGACTGTACAGAGGGGCAAAGCAAGGATCATTGGATAGAAGTACTCCACAAGCTAGTTCTACTAATCGCAGCAGAATAACAGCCATAGAATTGTCACCATTATGATGGGGCGGCACTGTGGCACAGTGGTTAGCACTGCTGCCTCTCAGCTCCAGGGTCCCAGGTTCAATTCTGGCCTCGGGTCACTGTCTGTGTGGAGTTTGCATGTTCTCCCCGTGTCGGCGTGGGTTCCTGCTGGGAGCTCCAGTTTCCTCCCACAGTCCACAGACATGCAGGTTTGGTGGATGGGCTATGCTAAATTGCCCTGTAGTTTCCAAAAGGTTAGGTGGGTTACTGGGATAGGGTGGAGGCGTAGGCTTAAGAAGGGTGCTCTTTCAAAGGGCTGGGTGCAGACCCGATGGGCCAAATGGCCTCCCTCTGCACTGTAAATTCTATGATTCTACATCACCTACATCACTATTTCCACACACTGTACCCAGAATAGCATTAATCCAGCAAGTAAATGAAAATTTCATGAACAGAAAAGATAATTTACGTTCTATACAGGAACAGGACTTACACAGCTGTATTCAGGATGAAGAGGGATTGAATTATCCACGTATTATTGGAGGAGTTATTTCCTAACTTTTTTACTGCAGTGGGGAACACTGCGTAGATTCGTCAACCATTCAGCTGAATGGTTGGAAAATTGTGCACTGCGTGATCCTGGCTTTTCAATATGCATTACCGGGAGCGGCGGCTGCCATCCAGAAATGCAAGTGATAACATCCTTCCTAGGATTTGCTAACCAGAAAAAAAGGGATGTGATTAATGCCTCATACAGTAACTCCAACAACAGACCTCTCTTATTTTTTAATCTATCTCTTATTTCCTTGTTATTGTCACTTACTACCTGTTTAATAGATCTATCCACCAGAGCCCTTTGATCCCTTTCCTGATTAGTACCCTGCACCACTGCTTCATTTAAAATATAGATTTTCTGCCGTCTTGCTTCAAAGTAATGGCCGAATTATAGGCCCAACACACTGCAAAGCTGAATGTTAACCCATTGTCTCCATTCTCTGGTGAATAGCACAGCCTCCAAACATCCTCGATGGCATTTGCTATAGTCTTCAACCGATGAAGGTACAGCGTTGTAAATGAGTTTGCACATCAAAGGGAGCTGTACCCAGATCAATGCAGCTCAATGTTCACTGCCCCCATCGAAACCTGATACTTCCAAAGTTGCCATTTTGGTTCCATCCGTCCATCAGCATCATCACTGACTTTCTGTAATAAAAGAGTTTTGCTGCTTCACTCCATTTGGACAGAATGCTGCTTATTTCTGACACTGGAGAGAAGCTGCACTCATTTTAGTGACGTGGTGTATGTGGCGCAGAGAAAACGTGACGACCAATTGTCATCTTGACACTGCGCACTATTGGTCTTTTCATTCCAATATCCCTGTGCCTTGATTGCTTTGGTGGGGGGGGGGGGGGGGGGGGGGGCTCTCTAAGGCACAGCCTCCTGGACAATGCGGGGGGGGGGGGGTGGGGGGGCTCTCTAAGGCACAGCCTTCCTGGACAATGCGGGGGGGGGGGGGGGGGACTCCCTAAAACACAGACGTTACCTTTGCAATGGGGGCCTCCCTAAAACACAGACACCCTGGGCAAGGGGGGCCTCCCTCAAACACAGACGTCCTGGATCCTCTGCTTCACTGGCACTGCACCCACACCCGCGGGTTTCCCGACGGTGTGGCGTGGCCACAATGGGGAACCCCATTGGCTGGCTGCAGGAACGGAGAATGGGGGCCGCCGTGCCGGCTAACGGGCCTGGAAGACCAGAGAATCCTGCCCTTTATGTCAGTAGAGTTACATTCTCAGGAACGTGATGCCAATATAGTCAAAATATGCCAAACTCACTTTTCCTGCAGTCCGTGAGTCCATCCTGACACCCTGATTCCCTAATCATTCCTCAAAGACTCTGGATACTAATTTTGCTTTGGCCTTATACTTACCGTCTGGGTGCACCTTTTCTGTACAGGTCCACTGGTCACGTAAAGCTGGCTGCCCCTGTCAGGTATCTCAGTATCTACTCCAAAATCCTTTCAACTTTCTAACTTTCTGTTTGACTTCCTTAATTAGCTTATTTTCCAGTTTATTAGCAGCTTCTAAAATCTCTGGGTCATGTGGATTTCTACTTCTGTTGAGATTGCTAACCTGCTTTTCAGGCCTGTGGCCTACTACTAAATGATCTTTCTCCCGAGCAGAACCTCGGCCACAAGCTCCCAGTGGATAGCACTGTGGCTTCGCAGCACCAGGGTCCCAGGTAAGATTCCCATCTCGGTCACTGTCTGTGAGGAGTCTGCACGTTCTCCCCGTGTCTGCGTGGGTTTCCTCCAGGTGCTCTGGTTTTCTCCCACAGTCCAAAGACGTGCAGTTTAGGTGGATTGGCCATGCTAAATTGCCCTCAGTGTCCAAAAACGGTTGGGAGGGGTTGTTGGGTTACGGGGATAGGGTGGAAGTGAGGGCTTAATGTGGGTTGGTACAGACTCGATGGGCTGAATGGCTTACTTCTGCACTGTATGTTCTATGTTTCCCTGCTCTCCCTGTTATCAGAGCCTCCCTCCACACGCTGGCTCCCTCTGACATGCATCTTATCTTCCTGCCCAATTTAGGTAGTTGCTCTTTTGAACAAATAGTGTCATCCTATTATAATATATTTTATAACTTATGGCCTATCCTGAGCCTCAATGTTACTCTGTTCATAGTCTGTCAACCTTGTGTCTCCCGTCATCTGCTCCTCACGGTTACCCAGTGTTGTGTATGTGAAGTACAGGTGTCTCCTCACTTTCTATGTGCTGTTCCTGACCTGTGGGTATATAGTCAGTACCAAACAACCAAGAAGAATGTATCGAACAATATGATTCCCGTGTTATACCATTACTCCTTCCCCATTTCTCCCTATTACCTTGCTAGGCCCTTTCCATTCTTCTTGGCCTTCTTTTATAATACACCATCTCCTTGCCGAAATTCTACCCCAATGGCTTTATGCAGTGCCGTACGACTCGCTGAATTCACTCTGAAACCTCAGCTTTAATTAAAACATTTCTGCCTGCATGTACGTCATTCAGATGAGCGGGGGGTGGGGGCAGAAGGGACCTTTGGATTTCATAGAACCCCAAAGTGCAGAAAGAGACCATTCAGCCCATCGAGTCTGCACCGGCCATTGGAAAGAGAACCCCACTTAAGCCCACGCCTCGACCCTATCCCCATAACCCCTCCTAACCTTTTGAACACTAAGGGGCAATTTAGCATGACCAACCCACCTAACCTGCACATCTTTGGACTGTGGGAGGAAACCGGAGCACCCGGAGGAAACCCACGCAGACACGGGGAGAAAGTGCAAACTCCTCACAGACAGTCACGCGAGTCTGGAACTGAACCCGGGTGCCTGGCGCCGTGAGGCAGCAGTGCTAACCACCGTGTCGCTCGGGTTAAGAAAGTGACTGAGGGGGATTGTTTGCCCAGAAATATTTTTTAGGGCTGCTGTCATTTCAACTGGAAGAGATTCCTCTCCTTGACTTGAACCCTCATTAGTAATCAAAGAGACTATCCCTATGAGAAACTTGAGCACAGTCCAGTAAGTTAAACGTCAATACGGATTCGGGAATTCCAAGTTCAAATCTTAAAGGTGCTTTTCACACCTATCAAAATCCAGGAAATCTGTTCCCATGGACTGACCTTCCATTGTCCTAAATCTATCAAAGATTTCCCAAGCTTCATACGCTCCCAATAACTCATCTCTTTTTGTAAAATATCCCCAAAAATTGTAACAGAAGATCCAATCCCTCCTCTTTATTCAGATCAGCCACTTTGCACTCTGTAAATACCTTGGGCTGGATTCTCCAATAATGGGACTATGTCGCCATGCCAGTGTAAAAACGCTGGCATTTCACTCTGGACTTTCCTTAAGAAAAAAGGGGCCCCGCACTTCCAGTTGGGAGTCCGAGCATGCGCATGGCGGCGGCCTTCCCCGTGTGACATGGCGGACCCGAACCACGGAGCATGGAGCGGCGCCAGAAATGAGGCCCCCCCTCCCTCCCCCCCGTGATCGATCTCCCCACGCCCCCACTCGCACTCCCGAGGGTTTCTACGGGCATCGGAGAATCGCAGGAGCGGCGTTGGACCAGATTTCGGCGTAAACGCCCGTTCTCCGTCCCCGTGCCAATCGCAATGTCGGCGTGGAGGCTGGGAGAATCCAGCCCTTAGCTCCTGACCTTGCTTCAGGCTGCTACTGATAATACTGACGCCATTCCTTGCTCCTTCCAGGGTATGGGCGTAACCTGGGTCCATGGTTCAACGCTGTCCATCCATTGCTGATATGGTTCAGGCTCAGAAAACTGGTGGATAGTCAATGCTTGCAATCTGTCATTATCCTGCTGCTATTCTGGAACTGAAATTTTTGGCAACAGTACATTTATTTTCCCCTCAGAGGACTGAAATGAAAAATCTTCACCGACAGCAGTCAGTCACTAAGTGTAAAGTTCATCGTCGGCTACCATCTGTTACTCACCATTAGTGTTTATGGTGGAAGAATCACTCCAGACTGGTCTGTAGGTTCAAGCTGGTTTAGTGTCACACGCTCTGTTCTAAAGTGTTCCAGGAAACTCTATTCATAGACTATAAGACATAGGGACAGAAGTAGGCCACTCAGCCCATCAAGTCTGTTCTGCCACTCAATGAGATCATGACTCATCCGATATAATAAACCTCCATTCCACTATCTCGCCTTATCCCCTAACCCTTGATTCCCTGACTGATTAAAAATCTGTCAATCACAACCTTGGACATACTTCACAACTCAGCCTCTACAGCTCTCTGCGGTGAGGAATTCCACAGATTCACTCCCCTCTGAGAGAAGAAATTCCTCCTCATCTCTGTCTGAAATGGGTGACCCCTCACTCTGAGATTCTGTCCCCTGGTCCTAGACTCTCCCACAAGGGGAAACAACCTCTCAGCCTCGACCCTGTCAAACCCCCGGAGAATCCTGTATGTATCAATGTCATAGGAACATAGGAATATTGGAATTAGGATCAGAAGTTGGCAACTCAGCCCCTCGAGCCTGCTTCACCATTCAATCAGATCATAGCTGATCTCTTCTCATTCTTCTGAATTCCAGTAAGTACAGTGTTATACGTTTTCGATGCTGTGGTATGAAGAGACAAACGTTCTGTTCCTTTTTTACCAATACACCTTTATTTCTCCCAACAGACTCTGCACAAAACTCTACACATCACCTGACCCAGAGACCACCTGAAGCCCCTTTACATATCAGTGCCAATTATTGGACACTTAACATAAATGAGACAACTAATTGCAATGTCTCTTAACCCATTACTTCAGTCTCCCCTTCCTTGGAGAAAAAAACCCAATTAGGTGAAAACAAAATTTCAAGAAATTAAAACACACACATGATTTCCCCCCCCTCCCTTTTTTTTGATTGGAAGAGAAAAAAAAATCACAGAAACAGGCGCCCTTCATTAACAATATCTGAAAGTTTCCGTGAACTAGCCCCTCTTTTTGTAAAACAGTCTGACAGTTGATAGCTACTGTCAACCCATTTAATTTTTGCTATCTCCCCTCTGTCCAACATCTGCTTCAAACTTGCGATGTCTATCCGTAACCTCTTTTCATTGACACTTTTTGTAGAGTGCACATTTTCCCACAGGGATTTGTTGTCAATGTGACAGTCAATAGGTATATTGCCCAAATCCCCTAATCCCCAAATTTCTGGCAATATCTGACTTATATAAAAGGCCATATCCACCACTTCCACAAGGCTTAACGTCTCAGCAGCCAAAGTACTTTTGACCACTCTCCTTATTTTATTTGTTTCCCGCACAAGAGGGCAACATTTACCATTTTTCCCCAAAAGGAAAATTATAAAACCTCCTGCACTTGAAACCCCATCACATAAATTTGTATAGGATGCATCACGATAAACTATGAGTTTCAAGTGCCTAAGGTAATCTAAAACCGGGAACCTCAAAACACACTCCTGCATTTTTAGTTTGACCAACGCTTAATTTGCTCTTATTATGTCTTCCACTTTGGGATCATTCATTTTTGTAATCAACTCTAAGACATCAAAACTCACGTCCGGTCTAGTCTGTCTACCTAACCAATTCAGTTGCCCAATTAAACTTCGCAGTTGCTCTTTTTCTATCTTTGAAACCATGGCGTCTTTTTGTGAAATCCTGTCACAACTAATTGCTATTGGGCTGATGCTTTCCAAATAAGATTGCTGATGTAAAGTTGCCCCTAACTTAGTCTGTCCGTCTATTTAAATGCACCGGAAGCCTGACTTCCAACCCTGAATTCTTTCCTCAAACCAGAGATTACAACAGCTTCAAAATCACTAGTCCCACCCCACAAAAAATCATCGACATGCATCATAAAGATGCCAGAGAGATTTCCTTTATAGTGCCAGTAAAACATTGCAGGATCTGCTTTCAACTGGCAACAGCCTAACTTTAACAAAACTGACCTTACCAAAAAGTACCAGACTCTAGATGCATCATTTAATCCATATACACATTTGTTCAACTTCCCGGGTACCCCTTCTGTGTTAGCTGCTTCTTTTGGAGGACGGAGAAAAATGTCTCTCGAGAGCTGATGCCCCTGCAAAAAAGCAGCTTTTATATCTATAGATTTGCATTCACATGCCTTTGTGGCTAATAGAGCCAAGAAGATCTTTAAAATAACCTTTCCTGCTGTAGGTGAATCTACCCTTAAATGCTGATCTTCTAAGTTTTCTTCAAATCCCCTTGCCATAAGCTTGGCCTTTGCCTTATAAGTTCCATCTGGAAGAACCTTTTCTGTACAAATCCATCTGTGGGATAGAGCTTTTTGTCCCCTATCCGGTACTTCCGTGTATACCCCAAATTCACTCCAACTGTGCAATTCTTGCTGTTTAGCATCTTTGATAACTTTTTCATCTAATTTATTTGAAGCCACCAAAATCTCACATGCATGTGGGCTTCTACTCCTATTAGTATTCGTAGTCTTACTCATGTTCCGAGATCTTGATAAACTACGTCCCCTCTCCCGCCTGGTATCTCGTTTTGTACTGCTACTGCTTGATCTTTCCCTTGTGTTGTGGGATGTCCTTTCAATAGTTCTTGACTTTCCTGCAAACCTGTTCACTATCCAATGTACTATCTGAACTGGCACTGCGTTTCTGTGCCCTCCATTTTGAACTTTGTTTTCCCAATCCATTGTTTTAACTCTCTCCCCTGAATGCTGTATGTTCAACCAATGTTTATACTTTCCAGTGGCCTTCCCTGCTCTACTAATAACAGTTGCATCCTGCCATTGACTAGACCCTTCAGGCAAGTATGTCACTTTTGTACCAACTTTTGGCAGTTGCCCTTTTGGAAAAATGGCCTGTTCTAATTTATCAGAAGTGTCGTGTTCCTCGACAGAAACCCTGTCTATATCAGTTAACTGGTCCTTATAGTTCTGTAACACGTGCGTACCAGATGACTCTGGTTCCTCGTCATGTCTGTCTGCTCTGTCTAAATTTGAAAATTTGTAATCGGTACCCATTATCCTTGATGAATGTACCCGAACAGTTTGATTACCATGTTGCAAAATAATTATTTTGCCATCTATACCTATGATCTTCCCTGGGCCTTTCCATTCATTAGAATTGTCTCTCTTGTAGTATACCATGTCTCCTTGCTGAAAAATGGCATCTGATGGCCGTACATTATGTCTTAAAGCTCTGTGAATTCTTTCAGCGACTTCTGCTTCCAAAAAAGCTTTTCTACTGCTATGTAACGCGTTTAAATGTTCAGCAAAACCAGAGCTAATTGTAGTCCCCTCCCAAGCTGGAGGTTGGTCATCCAAAATGGACGGAATTTTAGGATTTTTACCAAACACTAATTGATAAGGACGGTAGCCCTCAACCATCTGCAATGAATTCTTTGCATGTACCGCCCATGCTAAAGCTGAATTGAGCCTGCAGTTTGGTTGATCTGCCAAAATTTTCCAAAACATGTCATCGATGACAGCATGATTTCTTTCGCAGATACCATTACTAAATGGGCTTTCTGCATCCGTGTTCATAACTCTGATATTCATGTTTTCACACATATCCCTAAACTCATCATTAGCAAATTCTCCCCCATTGTCCGTAAGGAATTTTGCTGGTGGACCCATTCCTGTCCCGATCCATTTTTCCAGGATTTGATCCAGAATTATTCTCTTTTCTTTACTTCGTACAATCGTTGATTGACGAAATCTGGTTGCTAAATCTACAAAATGCAAAATAAATATATTATTTGCTTTATCCCAGATCTGAAGGTCCATGGCCACAATGTCATTAAAATCCCTGGCCAAAGGCAGGGTTACTATCGGTCGTGCTGGTGTCCTTCTGTACTTCCTGCAAACTTCACAGCGATCACTAACCTGTTCTATCAGCTTAGAATAGTCATCATCCCTTACCCCTGCATCCTTTAATACATTTTTCAGCCTCTGAAGAGACGGATGTGCAAATTGTCTATGCAGTTTTACTACAACAAGCTTTTTATCAGCTAAAGTTCCATTTTTTTACATAGAATTTACAGTGCAGAAGGAGGCCATTCGGCCCATCGAGTCTGCACCGGCTCTTGGAAAGAGCATCCTACCCAAGGTCAACACCTCCACCCTATCCCCATAACTCAGTAACCCCACCCAACACTAAGGGCAATTTTGGACACTAAGGGCAATTTAGCATGGCCAATCCACCTAACCTGCACATCTTTGGACTGTGGGAGGAAACCGGAGCACCCGGAGGAAACCCATGCACACACGGGGAGGATGTGCAGACTCCGCACAGACAGTGACCCAAGCCGGAATCGAACCTGGGACCCTGGAGCTGTGAAGCGATTGTGCTATCCACAATGCTACCGTGCTGCCATTAACACATCCTTAACCACTCTACTTGAAATATTATTTGCCAGTAATAGAATACAATAGTGCCCAACTGTGTAAATTGTAAGGCCACCATCTTTCCAAAAACTGTTGCCTTATCCTGTTCCATATCCAGCTTCATGTGTGCTTTCTTCATCGACGGTCTGCTCAGAAGGAAAGGTATCTCACTTGATACAACATCCGTGCTAATGAAATGATTCACTCCGGCAATATTGCAAGGGATCACCACTCTTTTCAGCGACTTCAGAGTATTATCATCCCCAAATCTGAAACTTGTGGAACTTTCAAATTCCTTAACCTTGTTACGATTTTCAGCATTCAAGGAGTCCAGGTAATATTTTAACCAGTCAATCCCACACACAGTAGATGTGCAGCCACTGTCCAATACAGCACAGTTGAAGGATTCTGCAACCAACACCCTCATTACCGGCGTAAAACTGCTTGTTAATAGGACAATGCCTTCTTTCTGGTCACTATCTTTTTCCTCTTCTGACTCTTCCGTGTCATGTGTCGCTTCAAATACTCTATCATAATGAGTTGGACAGTTAAAAGCATAATGGTATTGAGAGTCACATCGAAAACATCGATTTATCATGCCCCGTGCATTTCTGGGGTTCATCCTCCTATTGTAGGTTCTAACTGGGCTTCTGTCTTCATCATTTCCTTGTCTCGGTCCCCTTTTATAGTCTTGAGGCCTGTTCATAGCTATACGATTTTGCCATCCTGTTAGTAGTGTATCTTCCATATTCTGCCTTATAGCAGGCTGACCTATTTGGGTCATCAGAGCCATTGGAATCGAATGTTTCCCCAGAAACCTTTGTAAAGCTTTTGTCATCTGTTCGACCAAGGTATCCTTATCCGCAAACTGAACTTCTGTCAAAACCAGGAGTCTATCCATGTTGCTCACTCTATCATAGTCAAGTAATTTAAAGGCCAATACAGACTGTGGAAATTCCAGGTTGTGTTTCTGCAGCCTTTTATATAGTCTGCCAAATTCCATTATATAGTCTTTCATGGATAAATCCTCCATTTTCCGGAACTTATCAAAATCCGACCATGCTTCACACGCACTTAACAAGTCATCTTTCTTATAAATCTTATCCATATAATGTAATAAAGTCACCAGACCTTCTTCTGAGTCTAACTCTTCCAATTCCAGCTCAGAAAGCACTTTGTGTCGGATTTTACTGCCATATGGTAAAGAAAGAGCCAATGCCATACCTTGTTTTCTCTTTCCCAAGGCTTAGTCCACATAACTACTGCACTTCTCCTTTGGTCGTACGATTCCCTTTCAGAAAATAAGGGAGGATAATCATATCGGCCATCTTTATCCTGGGTTCAGCCATATATCCCTTTTTTTTCACTCACTCCTTGGTTTGATCTGAAAAAATTGTATCTTTCAACCCTTCACACTTGCACAGCAACCATCCTCTGCTACCATGTGTTAGATGTATTTGATGCTGTGGTATGAAGAGACAAAAGTTCTGTTCATTTTTCACCAACACACCTTTATTTCTCCAAACAGACTCTGCACAAAACTCTACACATCACCTGACCCAGAGGCCACCTGAAGCCCCTTTACATATCAGTGTCAATTATTGGACACTTAACATAAATGAGACAACTAATTGCAATGTCTCTTAACCCATTACTTAACATACAGGCCCAACCTACTAAACCTCTCCTCATAATAAAGTCCCTCCGTACCCGTGACAACCTTGCGAACCTTCTCCGGGCTGTTTCCAATCCCAATATGTCTTTACTTCGATAAGAGGACCCAAACTGTTCACAGTATTCCAGCTGTGGTCTAACCAGTACCTTGTATAGTTTTAGCAAGACTTCCCTATTTTTATACTCCATTCCTTTTGAAATAATGGCCAAAATTCCGTTTGCCTCCCCAATAACCTGCTGAACTTGCATGCTGGCTTTTTGTGATTTTATAGTGAAATCAATGTCACATGTTTAACGAGCAATTCTTTGAACAAGGTAATTTCACATATTGCTTCAATGTATTTTGACAAGGTGGTTTGGTCAGACCGTTTGAGTTTGAATGACTTTTTGAAAGAATTCCACGTGAAATCCTCGAAGGTGAAGACTGAGAAAGCCAATGGGCGGGACTCTCCCTCCTGACGACAGAGTGCTGACGCCGTCGTAAAAACGGGAGAGTTTAACGACGGTGTAATCAGACCGCTACGTGTAGCGATCCTCTGCCCTACAGGGGGGCCCAACATGGCACTGGAGCCACTCGTGCCGCTCCAGCTCCTGATACCGGCGTCAAGCGTGCACCGCGGGTCTGCACATGCGCGCTGCAACCAGTGCAAACTGGCGCATGCGCAGTAGCTTCCTTCTCCGTGCCGGCCCCGACGCAACATGGCGTAGGGCTACAGAGGCTGCCGCAGAGTAAAAGAGGCCCCCACCAAGGAGAGGCCGGCCCACCAATCGGTAGGCCCCGATCGCAGGCCAGGCCACGGTGGAGGCCCAGTCTCCGGACAATCGGCAGACTGGCGTCAGGGTGACATTGCGCGATTCGTGCCCGACCCGGCAATTCTCCGACCCGGACCCGAGGTGAGAGAATCCCGCTCGGAGTTTCAATGATATCCATTGACTCACAGTGTTTACTGATATCTGGATCGGTTGCTGAGAAACCTGTGGGATTTGTCTTGTCGCATCTTCCATTAGTTGTGCAGTGTTGTATGTCTGACCACAGTTCACCTGTCAATTCACATGTACCTCATATTAGCCCTGAATGTTGATGTATCAGATAGATATTGGGCTGGATTCTCCGCTTGCCAATGCCGATTTCACAATGGCAATAGGGCCTCTTCTAAAGTCACTTCCACTCTGGCAGTGATACAAGAGCTGATTTCTGCTCCTCTGCCCAAGGCTGAAGGTGGGGCAGTCACAGGCACTGTAACCCAGAGAAAGCAGACCATGGCCATTTCAAATGCTGCCACACCTGCTCCAGCCACAGGGGTGGTACCATGTAAAATACAGGAACGGTCGGAGTTGCACTTTCGGAGTCACTTGGGTGCCTTGTTTTATGTCACTGTCATGTTGAGTTACTTTACTGCAAATTAACTGGTGTCTATCTCTGGTGTGCCATGGAGTTCTTAGTGTCCCATTGCACATTGATCACAGTGACGGCCTGGATGTGAGAGTGAGAGCAACAAATGTCACTTTTCACAATGTGATAGAGCCTCGACGGTTACATGGGAGCAGTCTGTCACACCCTGCTCCTGAAGACATTCTGCCCCACAGGAAAGCTGGCAGCCCTCTGGGACTCACTGGCAGCCCTCTGGGACTCACTGGCAGCCCTCTGGGACTCACTGGCAGCCCTCTGGGACTCACTGTCAATCCTCTGGGACTCACTGGCAGCCCTCTGGGACTCACTGGCAGCCCTCTGGGACTCACTGGCAGCCCTCTGGGACTCACTGGCAGCCCTCTGGGACTCACTGGCAGCCCTCTGGGACTCACTGGCAGCCCTCTGGGACTCACTGGCAGCCCTCTGGGACTCACTGGCAACACCAGGTTTAAGATGGGTGTGGCCTGATGCCCAGAGCACGCAAATCACTTCTGGGAAAAGTGGAGGAGGTGGGAAAAAGTTGCCGCCATATTTCCTGATCCTACTGGCTCTCCCATCTCCGACAATTGCTGTTCCCCCCCACTGATCTTTTGAAGGGATTTTACAATTCCAGTGTGTATTGGAACACGTGGCAACAGCATAACCATGTCCAGGGGAACTCCAGAGCACAGAAAGAATGAACCTTCAATCACAAACACTGGGAGACCTTACACATTAAACAAGAAGGTTGGTTAACTGCAAAGACCACCAGCATTGTTCCCCTTTCCCAACCTTTGCATTCATTGCGAAATGCTGATTGCTGACAATGTCTTTGAAACTCTGGAAAGCAAGATGGGCACCGCCCCCAGATTAACCCTTCACCCCAGGAATCGGTAAAGTCAACCTTCTAATAAAAAATAAATAAAATAAAAATCGCTTATTGTCACGAGTAGGCTTCCAATGAAGTTACTGTGAAAAACCCCTAGTTGCCACATTCTGGCACCTGTTCAGGGAGGCTGGTACAGGAATTGAACTGTTTAAGGCCTGCCTTCAAAGCCAGTGATTTAACCCTGTGCTAAACCAGCCCCTGTTCTCTGAACTGCTTCTAATATAATAACCTTCCTCACGGAAGGAGACCAAAACTGCACTTGCTGGGTCCCGGGGGGGGGGGGGGGGGGGGGAGAGGGGGGGGGGGGAAAGAGGGGGGGGGGGGGAGAGGGGGGGGGAGAGGGAGGGGGGCAGAGGGAGGGGGGGGGAGAGGGGGGGGAGAGGGAGGGGGCAGAGGGAGGGGGGGGAGAGGGGGGGGAGAGAGGGGGGGAGAGAGAGGGGGGGGAGAGAGGGGGGGGAGAGAGGGGGGGGAGAGAGAGGGGGGAGAGGGGGGGGGGAGGAGAGGGGGGGGGAGAGAGGGGGGGGGAGAGAGGGGGGGGGAGAGAGGGGGGGGGAGAGAGGGGGGGGGAGAGAGGGGGGGGAGAGAGGGGGGGAGAGAGGGGGGGGAGAGAGGGGGGGAGGGAGAGGGGGGGAGAGGGGGGGAGAGGAGGGGGGGGAGAGGGGGGGGAGAGGGGGGGGAGAGGGGGGGGAGAGGAGGGGGGGGAGGGGGGGGGGAGAGGGGGGAGAGGGGGGGGGGAGAGAGGGGGGGGGAGAGAGGGGGGGGGAGAGGGGGGGGGGAGAGGGGGGGGGAGAGGGGGGGAGAGGGGAGGGGGGGGAGAGGGGGGAGAGGAGAGGGGGGGAGGGGGGGGGAGAGGGGGGAGAGGAGAGGGGGGGAGAGGAGAGGGGGGGGAAGAGGGGGGGGAAGAGGGGGGGGAAGAGGGGGGGGAAGAGGGGGGGGGAGAGGGGGGGGAGAGGGGGGGAGAGGAGAGGGGGGGAGAGGAGGGGGGGGGAGAGAGGGGGGAGAGGGGGGAGAGGGGGGGGAGAGGGGAGGGGGGGAGAGGGGGGGGGAGAGGGGGGGGAGAGGGGGGGAGAGGGGGGGGGAGAGGGGGGGGAGAGGGGGGGAGAGGGGGGGGAGAGGGGGGGGAGAGGGGGGGGAGAGGGGGGGAGGAGGGGGGGCTGATCCGCGGAGCTTGGGGGCTGGGTGGCTGCGGGATATCCCTCAGGAAACCCTCGCATAAATATTCCATGGCAATGGATACGGAACTGCTTCTCCCGGGGTGATGATAAAGTGGGATAAAGTGGGTGCAATTCCCCTCCACGGTTCTTGGGGGGGTGAAGAACATTGAGGTGAATTGGACATTCTGAATTCTCCCTCTGTGTACCCGAACAGGCGTCGGAGTGTGGCAACTAGGGGCTTTTCACAGTAACTTCGGTGCAGTGTTAATGTAAGCCTGCTTATGACAATAAAGATCATTATTATCGAGTTTCAGTGTCAAACCGGCGGCTGTCGCGATTTCGGCGCTGGGAGCGATTCTCTGCTCGGGGGGGGGGAGTCGCCCTCATTAGGGAAATGGCGTGGAGGGAAAGGGGACAGGGGACAGGGGAGGAGGTGGGTCGGTATGGGGGGGGCAGGTATGGGGAGGTGGATCAGGAATCCTGAGCTGCCGGTGGCCAGGCTTCCCAGTTGGTAAACCTGGAGGTGATGAGCGTGTCCCGTGCAGCCCTGCGGCCTCCTGTGTTTGCCCGAGCCCCATGCCCTGGTCATCCTCCACATCCTGCTCATCGGATGAGGCCTGGTGTTCCCCCTCAGCCTCCTGCAGCATGCTGCCCGTCTACAGCGCGATATTGTGCAGGACACTGCAGGCCAGCACAGTGCAGTGCAACCCAGGGCCACCGTGTTGCCAAAGTCTCCGGCAACACGCTGGGTCCACCGGGTTCTCGAAGGACAGACGCCGACGGTGCACATGTGCCCTGATGCGGCGCCTACTTTGCATCTCCTCCCCGTTGGACGGCCAGCTCGCTAGCCTCACCAGTTGCCCCCTTCTCCTCTGGGACAGGCTCCTATTGTGCAGGGTCCTCCCCGGGCAGCGCCCATTCCTGCAGCCTCAGTGCGGGGTCCCCGGGCAGCGCCCGTTCCTGCAGCCTCAGTACAGGGTCCTCCCCGGGCAGCGCCCATTCCTGCAGCCTCAGTGCAGGGTCCCCGGGCAGCACCCGTTCCTGCAGCCTCAGTGCAGGGTCCTCCCCGGGCAGCACCCGTTCCTGCAGCCTCAGTGCAGGGTCCCCGGGCCCGTTCCTGCAGCCTCAGTGCAGGGTCCCCGGGCAGCGCCCGTTCCTGCAGCCTCAGTGCAGGGTCCCCGGGCAGCGCCCGTTCCTGCAGCCTCAGTGCAGGGTCCTCCCCGGGCAGCGCCCGTTCCTGCAGCCGCAGTGCAGGGTCCCCGGGCAGCGCCCGTTCCTGCAGCCTCAGTGCAGGGTCCTCCCCGGGCAGCGCCCGTTCCTGCAGCCTCAGTGCTGGGTCCCCGGGCAGCGCCCGTTCCTGCAGCCTCAGTGCAGGGTCCTCCCCGGGCAGTGCCCGTTCCTGCAGCCTTAGTGCAGGGTCCCCGGGCAGCACCCGTTCCTGCAGCCTCAGTGCAGGGTCCTCCCCGGGCAGCGCCCGTTCCTGCAGCCTCAGTGCAGGGTCCTCCCCGGGCAGCGCCCGTTCCTGCAGCCTCAGTGCAGGGTCCTCCCCGGGCAGCGCCCGTTCCTGCAGCCTTAGTGCAGGGTCCCCGGGCAGCACCCGTTCCTGCAGCCTCAGTGCAGGGTCCCCGGGCAGCGCCCGTTCCTGCAGCCTCAGTGCAGGGTCCCCGGGCAGCGCCCGTTCCTGCAGCCTCAGTGCAGGGTCCTCCCCGGGCAGCGCCCGTTCCTGCAGCCTCAGTGCAGGGTCCCCGGGCAGTGCCCGTTCCTGCAGCCTCAGTGCAGGGTCCCCGGGCAGCGCCCGTTCCTGCAGCCTCAGTGCAGGGTCCCCTCCGGGCAGCGCCCGTTCCTGCAGCCTCAGTGCAGGGTCCCCTCCGGGCAGCGCCCGTTCCTGCAGCCTCAGTGCAGGGTCCTCCCCGGGCAGCGCCCGTTCCTGCAGCCTCAGTGCAGGGTCCTCCCCGGGCAGCGCCCGTTCCTGCAGCCTCAGTGCAGGGTCCTCCCCGGGCAGCGCCCGTTCCTGCAGCCTCAGTGCCAGGTCCCCGGGCAGCGCCCGTTCCTGCAGCCTCAGTGCAGGGTCCTCCCGGGCAGCGCCCGTTCCTGCAGCCTCAGTGCAGGGTCCCCGGGCAGCGCCCGTTCCTGCAGCCTCAGTGCAGGGTCCCCGGGCAGCACCCGTTCCTGCAGCCTCAGGGCAGGGTCCCCGGGCAGCACCCGTTCCTGCAGCCTCAGTGCAGGGTCCCCGGGCAGCGCCCGTTCCTGCAGCCTCAGTGCAGGGTCCCCGGGCAGCACCCGTTCCTGCAGCCTCAGGGCAGGGTCCCCGGGCAGCACCCGTTCCTGCAGCCTCAGTGCAGGGTCCCCGGGCAGCACCCCGTTCCTGCAGCCTCAGTGCAGGGTCCCCGGGCAGCACCCGTTCCTGCAGCCTCAGTGCAGGGTCCCCGGGCAGCACCCGTTCCTGCAGCCTCAGTGCAGGGTCCCCGGGCAGCACCCGTTCCTGCAGCCTCAGTGCAGGGTCCCCGGGCAGCACCCGTTCCTGCAGCCTCAGTGTGTTGCTAAGGGCAGCTGCAGACAGGCAGAAGGCAACCATTCGTGGCTGTCTGCTGAAACTCATTCTCCGCAGCGGGAAAAGGCATATTAGCCGCGCCACCCTCCCACCTCCCCCACTCTCCCAATCCCACCACCCCTACCCCTTGGCCATTACTCCCAACACTTTGCCTTCCACACTGCACCCCTGACTCCATTAGTGACTGGCACCGGGGGGCCCTAACCTCAGCCCTGTTGACAGGGGTATCAGTGACTCCCGTAACCATGTCAGCAATATGCTCTGTGGCCTTATCCTGCTCCCTCTAATGGGGTCCACTGTGGGTGTCCACACTAGGTGGGTCGTGTGTTACCCTGTCAGCAGTGAGGCAGTGGGTCGAGTGGTGGGGGGACCACTATGTGCGACCGGCCACCTCCATGCTTGGCAAGGCCTACGGATGGCGCTGGGTGTGTGGGGTGGGTACCTGCTGGGAGTGCAGCTACAGTGTGATGGGGTCCTGGATGTGACACACAGGCTGTGGCAACGTGACCGGGGTCAGGATGGATGGGCGCAGTGGGCAGGCAGGGCTTCGAGACAGCTGGTGATCCTGGGGGATGGGCTGGCTGATAGTGTAACTGGTGAGGCCTCTGCCCTGAGATGCGCAGTGTGCCAGGGAGGGTGCCAAAGGCCACGGTGCAGGTGTCCTGTGTTTGGGTTGAGCTCTGCTATTCCCCTGCTTCCCCTGCAGTGGGGCTGAGTTTCTGATGAGTGAACTGAGGAGGGGCAGCACCTGATTGGCCACTGATTGAGCTTGGCCACGCCCATCCCGGCGATGGGTCAGCTGGGGTCAGAGGGTATCCAGAGGGCACAGTTTCCAGCACAGTATCGGGGTTTCCGCAGATTTTCTGACTGCCTCTCTCTCCTTTAGCGGCCATGGTCCCTGTTTTTAAATAGTGAAGCACACTTGTGCTCTTCTACCTGACCCAGGCGGAGAATCAGGAGTCTCGGAGGATTCTGGGTCAAACTAGGTAATAGTATGTTAACACATCCGAATGTCGGTTTTGTCTGTCGATGCCGGCGCAGTGCGTAGAGCGTGTTATCGCCGCCAGGTTGGATCGGAGCATTGCGGTCGGTTCGGCGCCCGCCGTAAACCTCAAATTCCAACTGACATCCGATTCTCCGCTCGATTGCCATCCATGGGCGGGATTCGCCCCTACCCGACCGGGGGGGGGGGGGGGGGGGGGGGGGGGAGGAGATTCCCGCCCCCATGTTTCCGATGTTACCGGCCGGGGAATCCAGCCCACTGCTTACTCATTCTTCCTGCCAAAGTGGAGGAGTTCACATTTTCCCACTGTGTACATCATCTGCCTATTTTTTGACAATCCCTTAACCTTAGCTAAGTCCCTTTGAAAATGAAAATGAAATGAAAATCGCTTATTGTCACGAGTCGGCTTCAAATGAAGTTTCTGCGAAAAGCCCCTAGTCGCCACATTCCTGGCACCTGTTCGGGGTGGCTGGTGCAGGACACTTTGGGTGTCTCTGTCCCGCAGCACCCGTTTTCTAGTGCGGCGGGTCTCCGCTGGCAGCAGGACCCTCCAACCTGGCAGCCGGCCAATGGGGTTTCCCATTGTCGGCATCCCCACGCTGTGGGGAAATCCACGGGCGTGAGTGCGCTGCCGTGGAAACAGAGGGTCCCGCCTACGGGGAATTCCGCCCTTTGTATCTATCTCATAATTTACTTTCCTACCTCTCTCTGTGTGATCAGCAAACCAGACATTCGGTCCCTTCATCCAAGGCATCAGATCTTAGCCCTGATCCCTGTGGCAACTCCTAAAAATAACCCATTTACCCCTACTCACTGCTTCCTGTTAGCCAACCAGTCCTCACCCATGATATGTTCCCCCTACACCATGAGCTCTTATTAAGTGAAGTTACCTCCTTATTAAATGCCTTTTGGAAATCCAAGTACATCACATCTACAGGTTCTTCTTTATCCACCCTACTTGTCACATCCTCAAAGAACTCTAACAAATTAGTCAAAATAGAATTCCCCTATCAGAAAACCCTGTTGATTTGGACAATTGCATTAAGATTTTCTAAGTTCTCTGCTGTAAACTCCTCAGTAAATGATTCCAGCATTTATCAGTGACAGAGATGAGGCTCACTGGCCTGTAGTTTCCTGTTTTATGTATCCTTTCTTGAATAGAGGGGTTACATTTTCGACTATCCAATATGATGCATTTGATAAATAAAATAAACAGAGTTGAAGTACAAATCAGCAATGATTTAATAGTGGCAGAACCAATTAAGGAAGTTGCTGGAAATTCAATGGGGGGGGGGGGGCATTTAGCTTTCTTGGTGAGATGATCAGAGAGTTGCAGAATGGCAATGACATAATACTGGCTGTGACATCATGGAGGCTTGCTCTGTCTTGCCTCAAGCTTGATACAGAGTGGTGTCCTGCGAGCTACACAAGGACAGAACAACAAGGGATGCCCAAGGTCCCTTGTGGACTGTGGCTAATTACCCCTAAATGTAATAAATCACATTCCAGTGGAAAGTGGCACCAACCAGCTGTGCGAGCCCCTGACAGAAGTAAACAATGGTTGATAAAATAAGTCTCATAGATTTAGCAGTACAGATGATATCTCACTGTGTTATCACCTCTCCCCCATTTACTACAACTTTCAAAGCCAAAATGCAGTGGAAAATACATCACTTTATTGTGACAATTGTCAGTGAGCCACACCTGTACCTGTCAGCTGTCCTCTGTAATGTCAGAACTGAGAGTACGAGCAGGCAAATCAGCCCCTCGAGCATGCTCCACCATTCAATCCGATGGTGGCTAATCTCATCTCGGCCGTAACTCCATTCTCCTGCCCATTCTCCACAACCCTTCAACCAATTCCACAACAACAGTGTGAGAAATGTCAGAGCATCTCATCAGCCCCAGCTATCTCATTAAGGCTTTCAAAGCGAGAAATGACAGCACGTCATCCAAGCACCTATCACCTGCCCTATTTATACAGTGACAGTGAATATATCAGTGCTCTCTCCTGGTCAGCTATTCTATTCATGCAGAGACAGAGTGAGAAATGTCAATGTGGCTTTGAACAAGTTCTATTTTTATTGTGATATTGAAATACTTCAACACATCTGACAATGTGCAGCAGAGTGGAACGTCTGGTGATTAAGGGTGTTTGCACATTCACAATGCAACCCATGGCTTTGCTACAGTGAACAGCTGGGGGCAGAAGCACATCAAGATGCCACTGATTTCAAACACCATGTAGATGGTATCGTCTGTTTATTTCTTTTTAAAAAATGTATATTCATTTTATAATTTTTGACAGAAAACGCAACGAATTTTCAAAACACAACTGGTACAGCACAGAACAGATATTTTTGCAGATATAAGGACAGCGAAAGACAGGTTGAGTTCAGAACAGCAGCCCTCAAGAACTAGTGCCTCTATTTATGGACCGGATCAATCACAAAACGGAGGTGGGAGAAAGAAGTTAAGGTCCTATAAAAATGGTAAGACAACATATCAAGCTGCACGGCCTTATGTATAACGGGATCATGGCTTGTAATATGGCTGATTGGAAACCTTGCAGCAGCAGATCAGACAAAGCAGAGTCTATAAATCTGAGCAACGGGTCCCACAATTTACAGAATGTATCTGACGGAGAACGGATCACCAGGGGTTACAGTCCTTGACACGTTTATGCCGATTTTGAATTGAAGAATACTTGCCACTGATCCCAGAGCAGAGGACATTTTCCAAGCTTATGTTTTACAGCTTTTTTCATTAATGTCAATAATTCACCTCCCTGGAAGACCCAGAATTTGGAACAAAGGGTCAAAGTCTAAGGCCCTGTCAAATATCAAAGACCAATGGGATTAAATCTTGACACAGGTCCATAGGCAGCGTATGTAATCACCCGTGACTACCAAGCACTTCTTGTCTGTAAAACTTCAGACATTTCGACCAGTTTATTATTCAAGCATTTTACTCAGGTGCCCTTATTTTGAAGATGAACAAAGGACAAACTCAAGTTCACAATTCAACTTTAAAACATCATAAAATAGCTACCCCTGTAGTGATCTCTGGATCTGTATATACATCAGGGGTTAATGTATAGTCATTACAGTTAAATGATCACTATAGGGCAACACTAACAGGGGGTATAAATACAGGATCGATCTGTTTTCCTGCCTCTTTGTGTGTATTGTGACTAGAGACCAGAGGTGTAGAGTTAGCTCAGAGTGCAAGTATAAATATTCATAGTTTAATCTACTTCTATCTTGTTTAATTTAATAGCTAGTAAAAGTATTAAAGAATCAAACTTGCAAGTTAATTGATTAGTTACTCAATAAATTATTTGTTATCACTGGACAACTTTGAGTATTCATCATCATCAAAGTTAAGAACATCTCGGAATAAACAAATGAATAACACATATTACTTCAAGTAATATAACACCCCCCCCCCCTTTAATTATCCCAACTACAATAATCCCAAGATTCTTAATACTGCCCATGCCGATGAACTCAATCAAGCTGCGGGTCCAATTCTCTGTCTCAGTTCTCTCAAGGACCTCCGTCTGCAAAGGTGGGTCTCGCACACGGAGTCATTCATCCTCTGGCCTGCCGTGGAATCTTCTGTATTGCCTCTGTGCCAAGTCTTCGCTGAGGAGGGTCCGAGTGGTCAGTTCTTAAACCCCTCTTTTGCCTTTCCAGAGCGTTCTCTGGCCCTCAGCCAATGAGGTTTCGGGGGCAGGGGTGGCAACACCCAATGGAGATTTGATTGCAACTTTGCAGGACACCCGGGGGTCTATCTCCAGTTATATTGTCCTTACTCAGGGTAAATCTGGGTTTCAGAAAGTCTAGCTTCCTCTGGGAAATCCACAATTGATCCATATGAATAGGACCTGTTGTCTCCTGATGTCCTGTTTACAGGGCAGGCCATTGCGGTCACTGTATCCAGAAGGTGTACTGAGCAGACTGTCTCTGCTCAGTGTAAGTCAACTTGGCTGTTCAAATTCCCATCAGGTCTGCCTGTGGGATGACTGCGGCTGTGTTTTAAAATGTCCAATTCTTAATTTAAAGTGTCCAATTATATTTTGGGCCTAAAATTCAGGCCGTTGACCATGTTACCACAAGGCATGTTGGGGGTAGAGCAGGATCAAACCTGTGTCTCAAACTCAGTGTGATATGCAAGTGGTGCGGTATCTTAAACTGAGTCTCCTTCATTATATTGCACACTGAGATTTTATTGGCATTGCCCCAAATACTATCCCATGTCTCCTCATCAATATTAGTTACCAAGTCTCTTTCCCAAGACTGCAATGTACCCAATGTACTAACACAGGATCTAGAACACAAGGCATCATAACACTTGCTAATTAACTGTTGAAGCTCTGCAGAAATGGGGATTTTTTCAAACAGGGAAATAGAAGATTCAGGCTGAAAATTTGTCTTACATAGAATTTACAGTGCGGAAGGAGGCCATTCGGCCCATCGAGTCTGCACCGGCTCTTGGAAAGAGCACCCTACCCAAGGTCAACAACTCCACCCTATCCCCATAACCCAGTAACCCCACCCAACACTAAGGGCAATTTTGGACACTAAGGGCAATTTATCATGGCCAATCCATCTATCCTGCACATCTTTGGACTGTGGGAGGAAACCGGAGCACCCGGAGGAAACCCACGCACACACGGGGAGGATGTGCAGACTCCGCACAGACAGTGACCCAAGCTGGAATCGAACCTGGGACCCTGGAGCTGTGAAGCGATTGTGCTATCCACAATGCTACCGTGCTGCCCTATGAGTTGCAGCCTCGGCACCGAGGAGCGCGGGGAGCGCTCTGTCCGGGAGGGGCGGCAAAGCGAAGGTGCTGAAGGCGCTGCCATCGCCAATGGTTTTGGGCGGTCGGCGGGGAGGCCCCTCCTGGGGCAGGGAGACCAGGAGACGGAGGGGCCCGGAGCTGCCGCCCAACGTGCGCCAAGCCGACCCGGCGGGGGGATCGCCCACCATGTCGGCACACATCGTGGAGGCGGTGGCCTCCTCCCGGGAGCGCCGCGGCCTCTCGCTGGCCGGCGTCAAGAAGGCGCTGTCGGCCGCCGGCTACGACGTGCCGCGGATCAACTCGCGGGTGAACTAGGCGGTGCGGAGCCTGGTCAGCGGCGGCTCGCTGCTGCAGACGGCGGGCACCGGCGCCTCGGGCTCCTTCAGGATCAACTGGCAGCACCCGGAGGGCCAGAGCCGCCCGGCCCCCGCCGCTGCCCCCACCCACAGGACTCAGCGGGGGGGCGTTAAGGATCTTGTTAAGGATAAAGTCTGTAAGATAAAATACTTACACACACACGTCTGCATTCCTTGTACACGCACACACAAGCCTGCATTCCTTGTAAAAACACACACAAGTCTGCATTCCTTGTACACGCACACACAAGCCTGCATTCCTTGTAAAAATAAACACAAGTCTGCATTCCTTGTACACACACACACAAGTCTGCATTCCTTGTACAAGCACACACAAGTCGGCATTCCTTATACACGCACACACAAGTCTGCATTCCTTGTACAAACACACAGAAGTCTGCATTCCTTGTACAAACACACACAAGAGTGCATTCCTTGTACAA
This sequence comes from Scyliorhinus canicula, assembly GCF_902713615.1. Lineage (NCBI taxonomy): Eukaryota > Metazoa > Chordata > Chondrichthyes > Carcharhiniformes > Scyliorhinidae > Scyliorhinus > Scyliorhinus canicula. The sequence goes on along the minus strand of NC_052165.1, from coordinate 2,585,137 downwards.
GCACACACACGTCTGCATTTCTTATACACGCACACACAAGTCTGCATTCCTTGTACACGCACACACAAGTCTGCATTCCTTGTACAAACACACACAAGTCTGCATTCCTTGTACAAACACACACAAGAGTGCATTCCTTGTACAAGCACACACACGTCTGCATTTCTTATACACGCACACACAAGTCTGCATTCCTTGTAAAAACACACACAAGTCTGCATTCCTTGTAAAAACACACACAAGTCTGCATTCCTTGTACAAACACAGAGAAGTCTGCATTCCTTGTACAAGCACACACAAGTCTGCATTCCTTGCACACGCACACACAAGTCTGCATTCCTTGCACACGCACACACAAGTCTCTTTGAACAATAACACTTCAAAGTTTCTCACCTTTCAAAAATAGTCTGGCCTGGATTCCCCGTTCCTGCGGTGAAGGGGCAGTGCCAATGGAGATTCCGTGGTGCTCCACGATGGGGAAATCGGCGCTAATTCCTCACTGATTCCGATACCGGTGTCGCATGGAGCACCTGGAGAATATCCGGATCGCGGACCGCAGGGATGGCAAGCCGCAATGCGCACGCCTATGTCCCCCACTGGTTGCACCTGGAAACGTGGTGTCGGCCGTCCTAGACCGTGTATCCACACACCCCAACCTCACAACCCACCCCCTGGCCACCGCCTACCACTCCCCCCTTGCCCCTGCAAAGCCCTCCCCATCCAACGGCACAGATCCCGGCCAGGTGTGGTGGCGCTGGGCTGTGTCCGCAGCCGGCATGCCAGGCTCCAGGCTGCTGTGACCACATGTGGCCCGTACCATCAGGAACACGGCCCATTGGGGGCGGAGCATCATGGGTGGGCAGGCCGGCTGATGGTGCACCACTGGCACTCACGGCATGTGTCCCGATGATGCTGATTTGGAGGGGCGGAGCATCGCCAACTGGCATCAAACCAGCACCTGCTGGGATGCCAGTCTGTCTGATCGCTGATCCCAATTTAGGTGTTGGGCTTGGGAGAATCCCGCCCTCTGCTTTTTTGATGTTTACGGCGAGCGAGCAAAGGGGTTTGAAGACGGTTCAGGCTTGTGACGGTTTCAATGAAGAACACAAGAATTAGCTACAGGTACTTGCCATTCAGCCCATCGAGTCTGCCCTGCCATTCAATAAGATCATGGCTGTCTGAGGCTGTCCCAATGACGTGGCGCGTACTCGCTGAGTATACCGTTTTTGAGGGGGCGGAGCATCATAAAAACAACGCTGCCCTCCGGTCCCAGCGTAAACACGGATTCTCCGGCCGATCGCCGAACGCGATTTCAGAGTCGGCAATCGGAGAATCCTGCCCTTGGTGTCTGAGTCCATCCTGATGTTTCCTTTGTCTCTTTCTCTTTTATTTCATAATTGAATGGAATCTGCCAGGCGAACTAACTTCCTCCAAAATCGTTTCCTGGGATTCACTCAGCGCCGCCCGGATTGCTTTCTCTCCTCCATAATACCTGGAAGACGCTGTCTGGCTGACAGGCTGCTTCAGCTTAATCCTCTGCTTAAAGGCACATTCTGATTCCCAGTCCACAAACCAAAAATAATAAAATAAAATAAAATAAATGGAAACAAGGGAAATAAACAGGAAGGATTGTTACACATATACAGCAAAGAATCCAGAGAATCCCTACAGGGCAGAAGGAGGCCATTCGGCCCATTGAGTCTGAAGCAGCCCTGGGAAAGAGGATCCTACCTAGGCCCACACCGCCACCCGAACCCTGTAATCCCGCGCGTTGATCATGGCCAACCCACCATACCTATGAGGCAATTTAGATTGGTCGATCCATTGAACCCTCTCACCAGGTAGCTGTCAGGCCCCCATCTCTCTATCTAACATAAGCAGACATGCTGAGGGGCAGTTGTTCTCCACCACCCCTTCTTCAGTAGCTGCTAATGGCAGGGAATGGGGGAGGAGGGTGTCACAATATACATCCATGTATATGATGGAGTGCAGACAGGCAGTGATTGACACGCAGGATGACCAGTGATCACACAGAACACAGAAGCCAATCACCAGACAGGACACGACCACTATAAAGCCAGAGGGCACCAGTTTTCCCGCTCTCTCGGGATCCAGCCTCTGAGACAGTCCGAGCTCGTGAGCATAGCCAGTACTAACACGATGTGGTAGTCAGTTAGTCTGGTCAGGCTAGCCTCAGGTCTCCAGTCAAGTCAGTATAGTGTCAACCCACAGTTAAAGCATGTATTATAGTTTGATGTTAAATAAAATTGTGTTGCATCTCATCAGGTGTGGGAAGCCTGTCTCTCTCTACACTGCATTAAACGCAGTCCACATCGACCCAGCCTGCCCAACACATCAGAGGGTGGCATCACTAGACGGCTATCCTCGGCTCACTCCCTCTCTCTGGTGTTCAGTACTCTTCTCCTTCACGAAGAGAAAGAAGAGGTGCTCGTGGATGGGGAATGGGAGCGGTGTCTGAAGAGAGCGGGATGGGTGAATCCATTGAATCCCTACAGTGCAGAACGAGGTCATTTGGCCCATCAAGTCTGCACCAACCCTTTTAAAGAGCACTCTACCGCGGCCCACTTCCCTGCCCTATCCCCGTAATCCTGCACATTGATCAGACCCAATCCACCTCACCTGCACATCTTTGGACTGTGGGAGGAAACTGGAGCACCCGGAGGAAACCCACACAGACATGGGGCAAGGTGTTCTGGTCTGATGAATCATGTGCAGAAGATTGGGAAAGCAGAGTGAGGGGGTTTTCACTTGAATGTGCAATGCCACTCATCATTCCTTCACTGATCCGGTCATTACACCTCTTGCAGCCTGAGAGAGAGGTGCCACAATCCTGTAGCTGATCTCCTCTGCAACTTCCAAACACACAGACAACAGAATCTCCCTGCAGGTCCTTACAGCCCAGAGCATTATCCCCAATGACGCATCATCGATGTGTAGTGCTGTCTGGTTATATTCAACACCCACCTGTCCACGTTCTCGCTCTGTCGGAACACATCGACAATGTAGCCAGTCTCACCCTGGCTGGGTCCTTCAAATATTGCAGCTGATAGAAACTGATGAAGGTTGTTATCACCCTCTCTGGTTGGTTAGGAAAGCTGGAAGTCAGACGTGAACGCAATGGCTGGGTATCAGATGCCAGCTTCCTTTCTGGCCCTGCAGCCTGCCCCCTGCCCGCCACCCCCTGTCCCCTGTCCCCCACATCCCTCCTCACCCCAGGGTTCACCCTGACAAATGGAAACTAAGTCAGTCAATCAGCCTGCCCTCCAAGCAGATATTGGCCTGGCTAAATCCATCACAACTCAACCAATAATATTCTGTTAATAAAATTTAAAAATATACATTGAATGTGTTGTGATAACTGGGATATATGCTAAGAAAAGAAAGAACTGCAATTAGATTACACTTTTCACGGCCGTCGGACATTACAAAGCATTTTCAGCCAATCAAATAGTTCTAAATACAAACAAGGAACAAAGAAAATTACAGCACAGGAACAGGCCCTTCGGCCCTGCCATCCTGCGCCGATCCAGATCCTTTATCTAAACCTGTTGCCTATTTTCCGAGGTCTACTTCCCTCTGTTCCCGCCCATTCATATACCTGTCCAGATGCCTCTTGAATGATGCTATCGTGCCCGCCTCTACCACCTCCGCTGGTAAAGCGTTCCAGGCACCCACCACCCTCTGCGTAAAAAACTTTCCACGCACATCTCCCTTAAACTTTTCCCCTCTCACCTTGAAATCGTGACCCCTTGTAATTGACACCCCCACTCTTGGGAAAAGCTTGTTGCTATCCACCCTGTCCATACCTCTCATAATTTTGTAAACCTCAATCAGGTCTCCCCTCAACCTCCGTCTTTCCAATGAAAACAATCCTAATCTATTCAACCTTTCTTCATAGCTAGCACCCTCCATACCAGGCAACATCCTGGTGAACCTCCTCTGCACCCTCTCTAAAGCATCCACATCCTTCTGGTAATGTGGCGACCAGAACTGCACGCAGTATTCCAAATGTGGTCTAACCAAAGTCCGATACAACTGTAACATGACCTCCAGACTCTTGTACTCAATACCCCGTCCGATGAAGGCAAGCATGCTGTAAGCCTTCTTGACCACTCTATTGACCTGCATTGCCACTTTCAGGGTACAATGGACCTGAACTCCCAGATCTCTCTGCACATCAATTTTCCCCAGGACTCTTCCATTGACCGGATGGTCCACTCTTGAATTAGATCTTCCAAAATGCATCACCTCGCATTTGCCTGGATTGAACTCCATCTGCCATTTCTCTGCCCAATTCTCCAATCTATCTATATTTTGCTGTATTCTCTGACAGTCCGCCTCACTATCTGCAACTCCACCAATCTTAGTATCATCTGCAAACTTGCTCATCAGACCACTTATACCTTCGTCCAGATCATTTATGTATATCACAAACAACAGTGGTCCGAGCATGGATCCCTGTGGAACACCACTAGTCACCCTTCTCCATTTTGAGACACTCCCTTCCACCACTACTCTCTGTCTCCTGTTGCCCAGCCAGTTCTTTATCCATCTAGCTAGTACACCCTGAACCCCATACGACTTCACTTTTCCCATCAACCTGCCATGGGAAATTTTATCAAATGCTTTACTGAAGTCCATGTATATGACATCTACAGCCCTTCCCTCATCAATTAACTTTGTCACTTCCTATTTTATAAATCCCGCCATGTCACTGATCCAGGTCTCCACACTTGGGGGCCTCGCATCTTTCCACTGCATCAAGATCCTCTGCCGGGCTACTAGGAACACAAAGGGAGACCTGGATCAGTGACATGGCGGGATTTATAAAATTGGAGAGGGTCAAATTTGCACTGAGAGGATCAGTACAAGGGTCCTATAAACGGTGGCAGCCTTTTCTGGACTTTCTGGCTCAAAGATAGGTGTCTTGGTCAATAGCAGCAGCAACCCGGGGGGGGGGGGGGGGGGGGGGAAGGGGGGTGTTGTTTATTATTGTTTCTATTTTTTCTATGGTTATTTAACTTAATATTGTGTTAATTTAAGTTGTTGTTAATATGTTTTGTTGTTCATTGAGATGGGCGAATGTTTATAACTGTTGTCATTATTGTTATTGTTGGTATTTTATTGTGGTTCGTTGTTGTTATGTAAATACAAAATTTTTCAATAAAAATTATTTAAAAAAAAACGTTATCACTTCCTCAAAGAATTCTATTAGGTTTGTAAGACGTGACCTTCCCTGCACAAAACCATGCTACCTATCACTGATAAGTCTATTTTCTTCCAAATGTGAATAGATCCTATCCCTCAGTATCTTCTCCAACAGTTTGCCTACCACTGACGTCAAGCTCACAGGTCTATAATTCCCTGGATTATCCCTGCTACCCTTCTTAAACAAAGGGACAACATTAGCAATTCTCCAGTCCTCCGGGACCTCACCCGTGCTCAAGGATGCTGCAAAGATATCTGTTAAGGCCCCAGATATTTTGTCCCTCGCTTCCCTCAGTAACCTGGGATAGATCCCATCCGGTCCTGGGGACTTGTCCACCTTAATGCCTTTTAGAATACCCAAAACCTCCCCCTTCCTTATGCCGACATGACTTAGAGTATTTAAACATCCATCCCTAACCTCAACATCCATCATGTCCCTCTCCTTGGTGAATACCGATGCAAAGTACTCATTAAGAAGCTCACTCATTTCCTCTGACTCCAAGCATAAATTCCCTCTTTTGTCTTTGAGTGGGCCAATCCTTTCTCTAGTTACCCTCTTGCGCCTTATATACGAATAAAAGGCTTTGGGATTTTCCTTAAACCTGTTAGCCAAAGATATTTCATGACCCCTTTTAGCCCTCTTTATTGCGCGTTTGAGATTTGTCCTACTTTCCCGATATTCCTCCAAAGCTTCATCAGTTTTGAGTCACCTCGATCTTATGTATGCTTCCTTTTTCATCTTAGCTAGTCTCACAATTCCACCCGTCATCCATGGTTCCCTAATCTTGCCATTTCCCTCTCTCATTTTCACAGGAACATGTCTGTCCTGCAACTCTAATCAACCTTTCCTTAAAAGACTCCCACATTTCAAATGTGGATTTACCCTTAAACAGCTGCTCCCAATCCACATTCCCGAGTTCCTCCTGAATTTTGTTATAGCTGGCCTTTCCCCAATTTAGCACTCTTCCTTTAGGACCGCTCTCGTCTTTGTCCATGAGTATTCTAAAACTTTTGGAATTGTGATCGCTATTCCCAAAGTAATTGCCGACTGAAAAGTCAACCACCTGGCCGGGATCATTCCCCAATACCAGGTCCAGTACGGCCCCTTCCCGAGTTGGACTATTTACATACTGCTCTAAAAAACTCTCCTGGATGCTCCTTACAAACTCTGCTTCATCTACGCCTCCAACACTACATGAGTCCCATTCAATGTTGGGGAAGTTAAAATCTCCCCTCACAACCACCCTATTGCTCCTACATTGTTCTATAATCTGTCTACATATTTGTACCTCTACTTCACGCTCGCTTTTGGGAGGCCTATAGTAAACTCCTAACAATGTTACTGTACCCTTCCTATTTCTTAGCTCTGTCCATATTGCCTCAGTGCTCGAATCCTCCATCGTGCCTTCCTTAATCACAGCTGTGATATCATCTCTGACCAGTAATGCAACTCGTCCACCCCTTTTACCTCCCTCACTATCCCTCCTGAAGCATCTATACGCTGGGATATTTAGTTGCCAGTCTTGCCCATCCCTCAACCAAGTCTCAGTAATACCAATAACATCATATTCCCAGGTAATAACCCAAGCCCTAAGTTCATCTGCCTTACCTGCTACACTTTTCACATTAAAACAAATGCACCTCAGACCACCTGTCCCTTTGCGATCATCATCTCTTCCTTGTCTACTCTTCCCCTTAGTCACATTGCGTTTATTATCCAGTACCTTACTGGCTTTAGTTGCTGCTTCTTTACTGACCTCTAACTTCCTAATCTGGTTCTCATCCCCCTGCCACATTAGTTTAAAACCTCCCCAACAGTGTTAGCAAAAGCACCCCCGAGGACATTGGTTCCAATCCTGCCCAGGTGGAGACCATCCGATTTGTAATGGTCCCACCGCCCCCAGAACCGGTTCCAATGTCCCAAAAATCTGAACCCCTCCCTCCTGCACCATCTCTCAAGCCACGTATTTATTCTGACTATTCTTAAATTTCTACTCTGACTGTCCCGTGGCACTGGTAGCAATCCTGAGATTACTACCTTTGAGGTCCTACTTTTTAACTTATCTCCTAACTCCCTAAATTCTGATTGTAGGACCTCATCCCATTTTTTACCTATATCGTTGGTGCCTATATGCACCACGACAACTGGCTGTTCACCCTCCCCCTTCAGTATTGTTCTCAAGTTCAGGATGCAGCAGCCAAATTGCATTCAGTAAACTCCCCCAAACAGGAATGTGTTGATGATCAGATAATTATTTTTTTGTTGGGTTGTTAATTTGGGGATAAATATCTCCTAGAATATTGGGGATAACTTTCATATTCTACGCAGGAATAACATCATTGGACATTTTACATCCTCCAGAGCTGGTGGGTCTTAGTTTAAGTGGCAATGCCACCTCTGGCAGTGCATTAATCCCTCAGCACTGCAGTGGAGTGTCAGGCAATCTTAGCAGGTCTTACAGCGTCTGTGGAGAGAGAAAAACAAAGGAACAAAGAACAATACAGCACAGGAACAGGACCTTCGGCCCTCCAAGCCTGCGCCGATCAAGTGTCCTATCTCGACCAACCGCCTGTATCCTTCTATACCCCGTCTGTTCATGTGCCTATCCAGATAAGTCTTAAAGGTCGATAACGAATCTGCCTCAACCACCTCACTTGGCAGCACATTCCAGGCCACCACCACCCTCTGTGTAAAAAAGCTTCCCCCGCACATCTCCACTGAACCTTTCCCCCCCCCCCCCCCTCATCTTGAACTTGTGCTCCCTTGTAATTACTCATTTCTGCCCTGGGAAAAAGCCTCCAACTGTTCACCCTATCTATACCCCTCAGAAGGAATCTAACGTTTCGAGTCTGAATGACTCTTTGTCAAAGCTCTGGCAAATTCCATAAGTTCCACAGTTCGGAGTACTGTTACACCAAAAGGTAACTCCTGCTGCACTCTATCCCAGTGATACATCTCTACTCCCCACTACCCGATCACAACCCCCACCAAATCCACAAAAGCATCTGGTGTAGCAGTCGATTGTTTTCCATTTCCCAACTATTTTGTGGAATTTCACAGGGCGATGGCAAAATGGGGGAGCTGGAGCAGTTCAGTATCGTGATCCACATCTAACACAACCTGAAAGAGACAATTTCATTTCATCTCGATCCTCTGGACCCAGCTGATGAGCGTGTTCAATCCACTGTCACTTGGCTTTTAGCTCATGTCTGAACCACTCCACACAGGGAAATAGTCATCTTTTCAGCAATGATTAAAGCAGCTAGCACCACTAATGTAACAGGGAGTAGCTATCCATTACACTGCACAATACAAAGACTGCCACTAAAAGCAGATGTATCAACTTCTAATAGTATTTGATCTTGGTCTTCTAAAAGGAAGGAAATGTTTCATCTTCAGAAACTAATAATTTTATTTCCTTTCACCTTGTCAACCCTGTGTAACCAGTGGCAGAGAACTTTCATTGCATTGGTTCCCTTTGCTTCCTGTTGATATGGTTGTCCTGCGGTGAGAATATCAGAGATACAAAGGAAACTCCACTCAAAGTTGTACCATTGAGCCTGTATTGTCTCCCTGTGTTTCTTTACCAAAATGCATTACCTCACATTTTGCTGCATTGAAGTTCATCTGACGGGTGTCTGCCTGTATGGACAACTTGTCAATATCCCTCTGAAGTTACTCAGCGTCATCCGCACAATTCACTATTCTCTCTCGCTTAGGATCGTCTGTAAATTCAGAGATTTTGCCCTCAATACCCACTTCTAAATCATTTATATAAATCAGAAAAAGCAAACACCTCAACACTGAGCCCTGGGGACACTACTTTCAATTCGTCTCCAGTCTGAGAAATTTCCATCTACACCTATTCTCTGTTTCCTATTTCTTAGTCAACTTGTAATCCACGCTACCAAGGATCCATCAATCCCAAACATTGCTAATTTGCAAACCAACCTGCATGTGACACCGTATCAAATGCTTTCTGTAAGTCCAAATATACAACATCGACTGCACTACCCTTATCCACTCGTTAAAGATCTCAATTAAATTTGTCAGACATGACTTGCCCTTGACAAAGCCATGTTGACTGTCTAGTATTAACTTATTTTTCTCCAAGTGTATCTCATCACGTATTCTGGCCTCCATTAGTTTTCCACTATTGATGTCCAGCTGACAGGTCTGTAGTTTCCTGGGTTAACCTTTGTCCCTTCCTTAGACAATGGCATCACATTTACAATCCTCCAGTCCCCTGGGACTTATCCTGTGTTTAGCGAAGCCTGGAAAATTTCTGTCAACAGCTCTGCAATATGCTCCCCTACCTCTCTCAGCAATCCAGGATGCATCCCATCTGGGCCTGGCGACTTCTCTACCTGGAGTGTGCAAGCCATTTTTAGCACCTTTTCTTTATCAATCACTATGCTGCACAGTTGTTCAACACCCATATTTTCAACTGGGTCATTTTCACCACCTTCCAATTTGGTAAAGACAGAAGCAAAGTATCCATTTAGAACATAGAACATACAGTGCAGAAGGAGGCCATTCGGCCCATCGAGTCTGCACCGACCCACTTAAGGACTCACTTCCACCCAATAACCCCTCCTAACCTTTTTGGTCACTAAGGACAATTTATCATGGCCAATCCACCTAACCTGCACGTCTTTGGACTGTGGGTGGAAACCGGAGCACCCGGAGGAAACCCACGCAGACACGGGGAGAATGTGCAGACTCTGCACAGACAGCGACCCAAGCCGGGAATCGAACCTGGGACCCTGGCGCTGTGCAGCCACAGTGCTATCCACTTGAGCTACCGTGCTGCCATTTAGTACCACTGCCATACACTCCACTTCAGTGAGCAGTTTACCTTGTTGTCCCTTATGGGCCCCACTCTATCCATCACTATTTAAAAAAATTAATATATTTGAAGAACATTTTGCTATTTGTTTTAGCACAGCCCGCAATCCTTTCCTCGTGCTTCCTCTTAGCCTTCCTTATTCCAGCCTTAGCCTCTCCTCTTTTGAGACACTTCCTGATTTCTATTGCTATTATTATTCCGGCATGCATTGTATGCCTCTTTTCTCTTTCTTATTTTATCATCAATATCCTTGGTACTCTAGCTTTGGGTACCCCCACATTTATTTATCATGGGTACGTATCTAGCTTGCACCCAATCATCTCTCCCTTTTTCATCCACTGTTTACCCACCAAAATGCGTATCCAATCAACCTGCTCCTGCTCAACTTTTATAACTCTAAAATCTGCCCTTTTTCAGGCTGGGATCTTAATCCGTGACTGATTTTTATCCTTCTCCAACTTAATATTGAATGGTATAATTTTATTTATTTTTCTTTTAAATTTAGAGTACCCAATTCAAATTTTTTTCCAATTAAGGGGAAATTTAGTGTGGCCAATCCACCTACCCTGTACATCTTAGGGTTGTGGGGGCGAAACCCACGCAAACACAGGGAGAATGCGCAAATTCCACACGGACAGTGACCCAGAGTCGGGATCGAACCTGGGACCTCGGCGCCGTGAGGCAGCAGGGCTAACCCACTGTGCCACCTTGCTGCCCCGAATGGGATAATATTATAATCGCTACTTCCAATGGCCCCCCCACTGTGACATTCTCCACCTGCTCTGCCTCTTTTCCTACAACCAGATCCAGCACAGCTTTCTCCCTGCTTGGACTGAAAATGTACTGTTCCAGAAAGTTCTCCTGCACACACTGCAGGAATTTCTCCCCTTCCATGCCCCACATTTTACCCCGTTCCCAGTCTACCTTAGGCTAATTGAAATTCCCAACTATCACAACCCTACTTGCCCTGCAGGTTTCCATAATCTGCCTACTACAAAAGCTCTTTTTCACTTCCTCCCCACTATTTGGAGGTCTATAGTAAATACCAAACAAGGTCACTGCTCCCTTCCTGTTTCTCACCTCCAACCATATAGATTCTAATTCAGGAACTGCATCTCATTCAAGAGCTCTGCTACCATCTTTGACCATCCTCTCTGCAGTTGCTACCTGACCAGCTGATTAATCGCACCTATATTATTTTGTTTTTGTACCAAACATCAATGTTCAACTGACCATCCACTCGTAAAATTCTAGAAGATTCAATGCTTTATTTGATACTCTACAATCTCTAAACTTAGTATATTAGAGGAGGACTTTAGTTATTTATATTGCTGTTTATTCCAGTTCCAATTACTGTGTTGACAGTCTTTACTACATTGTCTTCCACTGGAGGCTAAACTATTAAATCATTGTACCATCATAAGTTCAATTGCAAACATTAAGCTAAGTTACTCTGAGAGGTGAACACTTTAGATTGTTGACTGCTGGCTACCGCAGCCTGGCTGTCACACAAGAGTTACTGCCTCTTTTTTCCATTAGAATTCTTTCCCTTGACTTTATTGCGCGTCTCAATCACTAGTTCACTCTGATTCTTCGTAGTAATAAATAGCCAAACTCGTTCCTTGGATTTCATTTATTTCACGTTGTTTTATGTTGAGGCTCCACTTTCCCTTCCTGCTGCAAACATATCTGCGAAGAGTTTACAAATGCTTTTGAAGAACAATGGGCGGAATTTTCTGAAAAAGTGGCAGAGTCAGGCTGAAAACCAGCATGTGTCTCCTCGAAACATGGTCAGGTTTACTGAAAACAATCGGTGAGCGTGTTTTGCACCGTCACTCTGGCAGGGCGGGGTCTCATAGAGCTGTCAAGCACGGCTACACAGAGACCAGGGCGCCATTATTACAATCCCAGACCAGACCCCAACAGTGGCCTGGGTACTGGACAGAAACCCCAATATTTTAGTTTAATTTTGTGAGGCTGTGAGGAAAGGATAGCTCACTCCAGGGGTGATTTCACACAAAATAGGCATGTGGTTTATAAAAAAATATGTTATTGAGAACATAGTATTATAATATCTTTAATGTCACACCAAAAATAGCTCCCAATTACCCCTTAAACAATGCTACTCAATACAGTGAATACAATACCCTTAACAGCTATCTCTATTCTCACCCAAACAATGAGAAAAGCCATCTCAGCTCCCAATCTCAGCACTCAAGAATATCTGTTTCAGTGAGAAGTCTGGATACTCGACTTTGAGAAAGAGAGATCCTTTGACACAGCTTTAAAGGAAAGATCAGACCCCTGTCAGACCCATGCAGAAACTCTGACTGTAAATCTTCAGAAGCTGTTTCAGCTGGATTGTTCACCTTGCCAACCACACTGCTCTTCTGTCTGCAGACATATCTACTAACTGATGGATTTGGAAAATCATAAATAAAATATTAAGATCTTTCAGAACAAAGTGGTCTAATTCTGCTCCCATGTCTTATGGTCTCTGGAGTGAGCTTGTACAAACAGCCTTCAGAAATTAGAGCAAAAAGCTAACTGTTAGGTGGATTGGCCCGTAGTGTAAGGTTAATGGGGGGATTGTTGGGTTACGGGTTACGTGGGATTAGGTAGGGTGATCATTGCTCGGCACAACATCGAGGGCCGAAGGGCCTGTTCTGTGCTGTACTGTTCTATGTCTATGTCTAATTTGATGATTCGCATGTTAGAGATTTAAAGAAGGGACTTGCATTTATATAGCATCTTTTCTGTCATCAAGATGCCCCTAAAGTACTTCCCAGAGGTGGTCTGCAGTACAGAGGTTTGCAAGGCACTCTTTTTCGGGTGACCTTATATCATTTGTGTAACATGGCTGGTGCTGTGCTGAAGTATCAGTCTACATGCTCAAACCTCTTATGTTCTTGATTAATAAGGGGTTCAGGGGTTATAGGGAGAAGGCAGGAGAATGGGGATGAGAAAATATCAGCCATGACTGAATGGCGGAGCAGACTCGATGGGCCGAGTGGTCTAATTCTGCTCCCATGTCTTATGGTCTCTGGAGTGAGCTTGTACAAACAGCCTTCAGAAATTAGAGCAAAAAGCTAACTGTTGAAATCGACTTGTAAACAAATGAAAAATGCAATTAAGAAGAATGAGCTGCAATTCACGATATCAATGCTGAAGAAAACATCAGCATGGATGAATCTAAAACGTGGAGGTCACCTCTCATTTCAACAAAACTCACAGGATTATACAAGCAAAGTAGGGAGATTAACCAAAGTGGACAGATGTGTTCCTCATCTTCCTCACCGCAGTTTAGTGCCCTTTAAATCCTGACATGAAATGCTAATACCAACCAAGCCTTTCGAATGCATAAAACCGTCCAAAAAATCATTAATTGAACCAAGGGAATGCATGCTTATCCAAGTATATGACACTGAAATAAATGGTTTAAGATTTGCTGAAAAGTGAATTCAGCCTAACACAAGCCAATCGCACAAGCATGCTGAGGAGTCTCAATTGATGTTTACTTATGTAAAGATGAGACATGAAGGTTCAGTTAGGGAGCTTGAGAGTTACCAAGTTAGCCAGGAAGGACCTAAAGAGAGAGCTAAGAAGAGCCAGGAGGGGACATGAGAAGTCTTTGGCAGATAGGATCAAGGAAAACTCTAAAGCTTTCTATAGGTATGTCAGGAATAAAAGAATGACTAAGGTAAGAGTAGGGCCAGTCAAGGAGAGTAGTGGGAAGTTGTGCGTGGAGTCCGAGGAGATAGGAGAGGCGCTAAATGAATATTTTTCGTCAGTATTCACACAGAAAAAAGACAATGTTGTCGAGGAGAATACTGAGATACAGGCTACTAGACTAGAAGGGCTTGAGGTTCATAAGGAGGAGGTGTTAGCATTTCTGGAAAGAGTGAAAATAGATAAGTTCCCTGAGCTGGATGGGATTTATCCTAGGATTCTCTGGGAAGCTAGGGAGGAGATTGCTGAGCCTTTGGCTTTGATCTTTATGTCATCATTGTCTACAGGAATAGTGCCAGAAGATTGGAGGGTAGCAAATGTTGTCCCCTTGTTCAAGAAGAGGAGTAGAGACAACCCCGGTAACTATAGACCAGTGAGCCTTACTTATGTTGTGGGCAAAGTCTTGGAAAGGTTTATAAGAGATAGGGTTTATAATCATCTTGAAAGGAATAATTTGATTAGGGATAGTCAACACGGTTTTGTGAAGGGTAGGTCGTGCCTCACAAACCTTATTGAGTTCTTTGAGAAGGTGACCAAACAGGTAGACGAGGGTAAAGCAGTTGATGTGGTGTATATGGATTTCAGTAAAGCGTTTGATAAGGTTCCCCACAGTAGGCTATTGCAGAAAATATTGCAGAGGCATGGGATTGAGGGTGATTTAGCGGTTTGGATCAGAAATTGGCTAGCTGTAAGACGACAGTGGGTGGTGGTTGATGGGAAATGTTCAGCCTGGAGTTCAGTTACGAGTGGTGTACCACAAGGATCTGTTTTGGGGCCACTGCTGTTTGTCATTTTTATAAATGACCTGGAGGAGGGCGCAGAAGGATGGGTAAGTAAATTTGCAGATGACACTAAAGTCGGTGGAGTTGTGGACAGTGCGGAAGGATGTTGCAGGCTACAGAGGGACATAGATAAGCTGCAGAGCTGGGCTGACAGGTGGAAAATGGAGTTTAATGCAGAAAAGTGTGAGGTGATTCATTTTGGAATGAGTAACAGGAAGACAGAGTACTGGGCTAATTGTAAGATTCTTGGTATTGTGGATGAGCAGAGAGATCTCGGTGTCCATGTACATAGATCCCTGAAAGTTGCCACCCAGGTTGAAAGAGTTGTTAAGAAGGCATACGGTTTGTTAGCTTTTATTGGTAGAGGAATTAAGTTTCGGAGCCATGAAGTCATGTTGCAGCTGTACAAACTCTGGTGCGGCCACATTTGGAGTATTGTGTGCAGTTCTGGTCGCCGCATTATAGGAAGGATGTGAAAGCATTGGAAAGGGTGCAGAGGAGATTTACCAGGATGTTGCCTGGTATGGAGGGAAGATCATATGAGGAAAGGCTGAGGGACTTGAGGCTGTTCTTGTTAGAGAGAAGAAGGTTAAGAGGTGACTTAATTGAGGCATACAAGATGATCAGAGGATTAGATAGGGTGGACAGTGAGAGTCTTTTTCCTCGGATGATGATGTCTAGCACGAGGGGACATAGCTTTAAATTGAGGGGAGATAGATATAGGACAGATGTCAGAGGTAGGTTCTTTACTCAGAGAGTAGTAAGGGCGTGGAATGCCCTGCCTGCAACAGTAGTGGACTCGCCAACACTAAACGCATTCAAATGGTCATTGGATAGGCATATGGACGGTAAGGGAATAGTGTAGAGGGACTTTAGAGGGGTTTCACAGGACGGCGCAACATCGAGGGCCGAAGGGCCTGTACTGCGCTGTAATGTTCTATGTTCGATGTTTGAAGTGACAAAGCCTAATCTTATCAGTAAATTATTCACTGCAACATATTCTTGCTTTCTTTCAGGTAATTAAACTTTTGATTGAGGGAGGACTACAGTGAGGTTATTAATCACTAGAGTCCACTGACCCCAGAATTAAATCTGTTCCACTGGCTCTCACGAAAAGGAAATGACTAAATTAAGGAAATGAGCCAATCAACAGGGGAATGATTGACCTGATCCTCAAATTCTCCTACTTTTTAAATTTCCCACCTCTCCTGAAAAGAATGCGATGCAGTTCAACGTTTTCCAGGGGGGGTGGGGAAATCACTGGACAGGCATTACGAATTAGGAATTTTAGTCGTTTTTTAGAATTAAGAAGTTTACATTCGCTCGACCAGTTTGTAGCACTGTCAGAGTCAAAGGGAATCAATGTTGTCAGTACAGATAAAGAACCAAATATGGCATTAACCATGCTGGCTGGGGGAACCCCCAATGTGCAGAGATTTCCAAATGAAGAGTGGCTTATTGGTATCTGCAACTCTACATTAGCCAGCATCAACTCCAGACAGGATGCAGCAGCCAGCTACTTGTATAAATGAGGATTCATCAAACTGAATTTGACTCAAGTCCACAAATATGCAGGCCCGACCTCTCCAACTAACATTTGACTCCACCACCATTTTCTTTTTAAAAATAAATTTAGATTACCAAATTAGTTTTTTCCAATTAAGGAGCAATTTAGCGTGGCCAATCCACCTACCTTGCACATCTTTGGGTTGTGGGGGCGAAACCCTCGCAGACACGGGGAGAATGTGCAAACTGACTCCACCTCCATTTTCAATCTATTCGGCTGGAGTTACTCTTGACATAGAATCGTGTTGTTTGTATTCAACCTTCCTTCATCCTCTGCCTTTCGCAAAATAGTTTTTCTGTAGGCCTTCATTTATGATCTGCTTGACCACGAGCTGTTAAATAATTTAGGGTGCAGAGCAAGCCCTAACCCTAACCGTCAATACCTAAAACATTCTCCCAAACCAACAAATCGCTTTAAAAAGAAGATAAGAATGTGCAAAAGGTGTTAACAATTTCAATAATAGTAAAACAAAACTATGAATAAGCCCTTTGGCCAGGGTCATTCCAAACGTTAACAAAAAAACAGGGTCTGATTTAGCACAGGGCTATATAGCTGGCTTTGAAAGCAGACCAAGGCAGGCCAGCAGCACGGTTCAATTCCCGTACCAGCCTCCCCGAACAGGCGCCGGAATGTGGCGACTAGGGGCTTTTCACAGTAACTTCATTTGAAGCCTACTTGTGACAATAAGCGATTTTCATTTTTTTTTTTCAAAATATATTTATTCTGTCCTGTCAGACACTAAGAACCCCATAAAAAACATAAAGGTCTTCAGCCTTGTTGATGCTACAGGACAACTCTCCTCAGTTTGGCCTTTTCTACCAAGACCTGTAGTGCAGCGTCCGAAACCTTTGGTGCACATGGTCTTCCATGGTAAGCTATTGCTGACTGTGCACAGCACTATTTCCAATGAGTCCAGCACCTCCAGCAAGCACAAAGCACCTTCCCTTTAAGACATACAGGCTAGCTTTAAGTAATGCCTTCCTTGATCTTTCTGCCTCCATTTCCGGCAATAGACTATCCACTAATATCCATTCCAAACCCACTGACTCCCACAGCTATCTGGACTACAGCTCTTCACACCCTGCACCCTGTAAGGACTCCATCCCTTTCTCTCAACTCCTTCGCCTCCGTCGCATTTCTTCCGATGATGCCACTTTCCAAAATGTGTTCCTTCTTTCTCAACCGTGTTTTCCTACCTACAGTTGTGGACAGGGCTCTCAACAGCATTTGGTCCATCTCCCGCGCCACTACCCTCGTCCCCTCCACTCCCTCCCAGAACAAGGATAGAGTCCCGCTCGTTCTCACATTTCATCCCACCAGCCTCCGTATGCAAAGCATAATCCTCCGCCATTTTCGCCAACTCCAGCGTGATGCCACCACCAAACGCATCTTCCCCTCACTCCCTCTGTCAGCATTCCGCAGAGACCGTTCCCTCCTAGACAATCTAGTCCACTCCTCCACCATACCCAGTACCTCTCCCATCACCCATGGCACCTTCCCATGCAATCACAGAAGGTGTAACACCTGCCCCTTTACCTCTTCCATTCTTAACATCCCAGGCCCAAAACACTCATTCCAGGTTAAGCAGCGTTTCACTTGCATCTCTTCCAATCTGGACTACTGCATTCGCTGCTCCCAATGTGGTCTCCTCTATATCAGAGAGACCAAACGCAGACTGGGTGATCGCTTTGCTGAGCATCTTCAGTCTGTGCGCATTCAGGACCCTGACCTTCCTGTTGCTTGCCATTTTAACAGAACACCCTGCTCCCATGCCCACATGTCTGTTCCTGGCCGGCTGCAATGTTCCAGTGAAGCGCAACGCAAACTGGAGGAACAACATCTCATCTTCCGGTTAGGCACGCTACAGCCTTCCGGCCTGAACATCGAATTCAACAACTTCAGATGATCAGCTCTACCCCTCCTCGATCCATTTGTTTTAATTTCATTTTAACTGTGTTCTGCCATTTCTTTCTTTTTTAATATATATTTAATTCCCCCCCCCCCCCCAATCTTATCCACATTTCCTGCACCTTTCTCCTCTTTGCTTCCCCCTTCCCCTCCCCCCACACCTACAGTTCATCCTCTGATGTTAGTTTCCCTGCTGTTTGACCTTTCACATCTTTTGTCCTCTCTGGGGACTGCCATTAACACTCTTTCCCCTTGGTATCTGTGGCCATTAGCACCCGGTTTCCCTGGGTTTCTGTGGCCATGACTCATCTTTCATTCTCACTCCACAGTATAAATACTTCCCACTTTCTCTGTCTTTAGCTTTGACAAAGAGTCATTGGACTCAAAACATTAGCTCTTTTCTCTCCCTACAGATGCTACCAGACCTGCTGAGATTTTCCAGCATTTTCTCTTTCGTTTCAGATTCCAGCATCCACAGTAATTTGCTTTTATTTTTTAAGTAATGCTAGCAAGTAATGATACTGGGTCTCCTGTAGCCAGTTAACATTGTTGTTACCAGTGGCTGCATAGAAATCAGTATAATTATAGGGCAGCTCAAAGTTAGTGTGCTTCCTATCGTACACCAAAAGGGTACAGGGTAACTGCCCACCATGATCCCTGTGCCTGTTTTTAGGTGATGTCCAATTTAACCTGAACATATTCATAACAATAACTCAGAAAGAAAGTTCATACTGCAGCTGTATAGAACAAGAGTTGGCATAAGACTGGTTTGGCCATATTTGGAATACTGCGTACAGTTCTGGTCGCCACATTACCAGAAGGATGTGGATGCCTTGGAGAGGGTGCAGAGGAGGTTCACCAGGATGTTGCCTGGTATGGAGGGTGCTAGCTATGAAGAAAGGTTGAGTAGATTAGGATTATTTTCATTAGAAAGACGGAGGTTGAGGGGGGACCTCATTGAGGTCTACAAAATCATGAGAGGTATAGACAGGGTGGATAGCAAGAAGCTTTTTCCCAGAGTGGGGGACTCAATTACTAGGGGTCACGAGTTCAAGGTGAGAGGGGAAAAGTTTAAGGGAGATATGCATGGAAAGTTCTTTACGCAAAGGGTGGTGGCTGCCTGGAACGCATTGCCAACGGAGGTGGTAGAGGCGGGCACGATAACGTTATTTAAGATGTATCTAGACAGATACATGAATGGGCAGGGAGCAGAGGGATACAGATCCTTAGAAAATAGGCAACAGTTTTAGATAGAGGATCTGGATCAACGCAGGCTTGGAGGGCCGAAGGGCCTGTTCCTGTGCTGTAATTTTTCTTTGTTCTTTTCTTTGTTTAGTTAGACCACACTTGGAATATAGCGTTCAATTCTGGTCACCACATGACCAGAGGGATGTGCAGGTTTTGGAGCGGGTACAGAAGAGATTTACGAGGATGTTGCCTGGTATGGAGGGCATTAGCTATGAGGAGAGGTTAGATAAACTGGTTCCGTTCTCACTTGAATGACAGAGGTTCGGGGTGACCTGATAGAAGTCTACAAGATTATGAATGGCATGGACAGAGCGGGTTTCCTCCGGGTGCTCCGGTTTCCTCCCACAGTCCAAAGACGTGCAGGTTAGGTGGATTGGCCATGCTAAATTGCCCTTAGTGTCCAAAAACAGTTTGATGGAGTTACGGGGATAGGGTGGAGGTGTGGGGATAGGGTGGAGGTGTGGGGATAGGGTGGGGGTGTGGGGATAGGGTGGGGGTGTGTGGATAGGGTGGAGGTGTGGGGATAGGGTGCTCTTTCCAAGGGCCGGTGCAGACTTGATGGGCCGAATGGTCTCCTTCTGCACTGTACATTCTATGGTTCTATGATAGTCAGAAGCTTTTTCCCCATGGTGGAAGAATCAATTACTAGAGGGCATAGATTTAAGGCGCGGGGGGTAAAGTTTAGAGGAGATGTGTGAGGGAACTTTTTAAACAGTGGGTAGTGGGTGCCTGGAACTCGCTGCCTGAGGACGTGGTGGAAGCAGATATGATAGTGATGTTTCAGGGGCGTCTTGACAAATACATGAATAGGATGGGAATAGAGGGATATGGACCCAGGAAGTGTAGAAGGTTTTTGGTTGGACGGGCAGCATGGTCGGCGCAGGATTGGAGGGCTAAAGGGCCTGTTCTTGTGCTACTTTTCTTTGTTCTTAGTTCATGCAGTTTATGTTAATGCATTCAAATATGCTGAGGCTTCCAAATAGGAAACTAGTTTTATAAGTAGACGAAAGAGGCACAGTATAGGAGTGGGTACAACAGAACTTGTACTCCCAACAATCACAGCTCACTCCTCATCCACTGACCTCATCCACTGACCTGCTCAGTCAGTTGAAATAAAGAAGCAGAGAGCAGGCGCTAATGGAAAGCGAAGGGATACCGCAGTTTGGAAAAAAGTTACTAATCTTCCAGAGAGCTGAGCAGATCTGAATCTGAACAGGTTGCTCCTGATCCAGGAGACTAAGCAATAATACCCAGAGATACCAGACTAAGTGCATACTGTTTTTAAGATAATTTCGAAAAAATTGTGAAGGTCAATTGATGTTTTGGATTCATCCACGGAGACACAGCACTCTGGATCCAATTTCCGGGGAAGCAATTATATTTAATAGTCTATGCCGATAGGCATTTTACCAGAGACATTGGATCATATTCGAAACTTTCCCTTTCTTAAAATGTGATTTGCTGTATATGTGATTTGCTGTATATGTGATTTGCTGTATATGTGATTTGCTGTATATGTGATTTGCTGTATATGTGATTTGCTGTATATGTGATTTGCTGTATATGTGATTTGCTGTATATGTGATTTGCTGTATATGTGATTTGCTGTATATGTGATTTGCTGTATATGTGATTTGCTGTATATGTGATTTGCTGTATATGTGATTTGCTGTATATGTGATTTGCTGTATATGTGATTTGCTGTGTTTTATCCTAACTACTTCCAGAGAGAGGGATTGTAACAGGGTAGCATTACTTACAATGCCAGGATCATTCACGGTCCCAGGAATGCCTTGTTACCGCACAGACATGTTCTTGTAATCCCCTGTCGTCTCTTCACTCATTTCAGGTACAGCTGGAACATAGATGACATGTCAGGAACTGTAAACAAAATTACAGCAAAGTGCACCCAGTGAGCAGCCAATAAATATTTTACAGTGTTTGAGTCAGCGGACCTTAAACAAGATGTTATACAGATTGCTTGTGTGCCGCTCCAGCCAAACAGGAGTATATATATCCGCAGGCAATTCGGATAGAATTTAAATGTACCACAGGCCAGTTTGGGAATTTTATGTAATTCTATCCAATTGTGTCATTGACAGTTGTTTTAATAGCCGAGCTTGTACAAACTGCCAATTCGGCAGGGGAGAGAATCAGAAAATAGCAGAAAGGAGCAACAACGAGATCAGAGGACAGAGGGATATAAATAGCAGTAAAATTAGAAATATTCCAAAAATTGCAGGGACCAGAATGAGTAAACAAACAAAAGGACAGTAAAGTAGGAAGTTCTATCTACCTCAATGTGCATCGTGTAACTGATCAGATTGCCACGGGGACTGTGACATGACTGCGTGAACAGAGACAAACAAGGTCAGGAATGGGTCGTAATATTCCTGGTTACCAACGATTCAGAAATGTTCAAGAACTTATTGATTCAGGATAATGTTAAGATTCTAAATCTGAGGCTGAATCCAATTGGTTTTATTTTTATGGAGCTCCAAACAATGAGAAAGGAATAGATAAGAACATTTCGGAGACATATATCAATAATAATAATAATAATCGCTTATTGTCATAAATAGGCTTCAATGAAGTTACTCTGAAGTCGCCACATTCCGGTGCCTGTTCGGGGAGGCTGGTACGGGAATTGAACCGCGCTGCTGGCCTTGTTCTACATTACAAGCCAGCTCTTTAGCCCACTGTGCTAAACCAGCCCCTGTAAAATATGCATACACACCCCGTCAGGGAATTGAACCCCGGTGTCCTGGGTGACAGGCGGGGATACTAACCACTATACTAATGAGGAAGTAATAAGGAAATAGAAGAGGAGATAGAAATTACTCTAATATCAATGCGAGGTCGACGAATTGCTGATACGTGCACAGAGAAATTTCTCACTCAGTGGGCACGATTCTCCATTCGCCGATGCCGGAATCGCAAATGGCGATTGGATGGAGAATATGGTGTCAGCCGAAAATCGAGACTGGCGCCGGGTGACAAATGGAGCGCCATACTCCGGCGCCTTGATAGCGGCGTGAATGTGGACCACATGGCACACCAGCGTGGGCAAGCAAAATGTACGGTACCTTGCATTAACACCTCATTAATGGGTCTGACTCAGTCTCCTCCGGCCTCCTGCAATTCTTCGCCTCCGGCAAGCGGTAGTAACGATGGCGCGGTTCACTTGTGGTATTTAAAATTGGGAAAGAGGCGCCATGGCTGCTGAGGGAGAGAGAGGAGGGAAGAAACATTTCCTAAAGTGTAACCATGGGCGGCCAGTTGTACCACTGGCTGGAGGGGTGTCTGCCAGGCCCGGGTGGAGCAGCGACCAGGGGATGGGCTGTGGGGTCGGGTGTCCCCCTGGGTCAGGGGTGTCCAGGCACGGACCTCCATTGCCACGACTCACAAGGCAGCCAACTGACTGCACATTCCACTGACTGGCCACTGCGGCCCGTAGAGTGCCACCAAACGTATGGGTGACCCTCACCCCCCACCCAGGCCAGCCCCCCCCCCATCCCCCCCGCACCCCCCTCCCCCCCAGGGGCCCACAGATCAACAGGATGGGTGTGGTCCAGCACAGCCAGAGGCCCACCAGGTGCTGACATACCACAGTGCACCCATCCAAGGTGGTACTGTACTGCAAAGGCAGCGGGGGAGCTGATGTGGAGGCCTAGACCAGTGGATGCATGCACCATGGCCTTTGGCTCCCACCCTGGTACACTGCCCCCTGCAGGGTGGACTCCTCCAACTGCACCCACTGGCACTGGATGGTTGCTGACACCCCCACCTGTAGGCCCCAGCTCTGCGACTGAACCTCCATCATTGATGGGATCGCCCTTTCCAAAAGACCCGTGTGGACAGCAGCTAGTCCCTGGGTTCGGGCTGGCCTCAGACTGGCCTGCCCCCTCATGGGTTCCTCTCTCCACCTGATGTGCAGCATGTGTGTGGTGCACACCAGAGAGTCCCAACCAAGGAGAGAGTATCTGGGATGGGGGAGGGTGCGGGTGACAGCAGTGATGAGACGCTAGTGTCGTCCCCGGACTGGTGCTCAGGGGTGTTGCTGGGTTGTGGCTGGGGGCACGGGGCGCCAGCATGTCCTGCCTCGTTGCCAGGCGGGTATCAGGGTTGCCAGGACCCGCCTCATTGTCAGGTAATCCTGCAAGACAAAATACAAGATGCATGGTTAGATCGTGGCTCGGCTTGGTGTGGGGGGAGGGGTGACACATGTGCCATAGGGACATCGCAATTCAGTGGGGCCTCTTGGATCTCCATTGCTGAGCTCCGCCTCTCCAATCCCACCGACCAGGTCCATTGCCCTCTGCTCTGTGACCTTCCCTGTGGTTGTGGGCTACCTTCTCCTGGGGAGGGGAGCGAGGTGGGGTGGGGGGGGGAGGCAATAGATAATGTGCAGTGTGAGACAGTCAGACGTGGGCAGGACAGGGTGTCCATGACCAGTGACCTGTGTGTGCAGGGCACCTTGCCATGGCTGGCAGTATGGGTATTGGCATTTGGCGCAGGGTGAGATGTGCGGGGGCTGCCGATGGGTGGGGTTTGATTGCCCTCTGATGTTGGGGAGGGATGCTCCCTCTGTGTAGGAAGGGGGCTGGTGTCAAAGGCAGTGGTGGTGGTGACTTACCCTGGCTGGCCTGGGGATTGCCCATTCTCACCCAGCATTGCCTACCGGTCTGCCTGCCTGGTGGGGGCTGCATTGGGTTGGGGAGGGGGGGATGCGTTGATGGGCTGTGCCCTGTGTGTGGTATGCCAGGGGCACGGTGGTGGTGGTGGCTTACCCTGGCTGCCCTGAGGAGGTGGTGGAGCTTCTTCCTGCTTTGCTGCCCAGTCCTGGCAGTGGGGCCCACGTCACTCACGGCTTCTGCCACCTGCGCCCAGGTCTGGTTGATGTTGGTGGGTGGCAGCCTCCTTCCCACCAGTGTGTCCCTCCCCTTCTCCACGGCATCCAGCAGTATCTCCGGTTCTGCGTCGGAAAACCTCGGTCCCGCTTTCCGGGGTTCCATTTTCTTTTTAAAAAAATTTAGAGTACCCAATTATTATTTTTTCAATTAAGGGGTAATTTAGTGTGGCCAAACCACCTACCCTGCACATCTTTAGGTTGTGGGGGTGAGACCCACGCAGACATGGGGAGAATGTGCAAACTCCACACAGACAGTGACCCAGAGCTGGGATTCGAACCTGGGTCCTCAGTGCCGTAGTCTGCAGTGCTAACCACTAGGCCACGTGGCGCCCCTGGGGTTACATTTTCTTGGCTGCAATGGGAGTGTGTAGGAAGTGGAGTGATTATATGTAGCTGCAGCTTGTCAGGCTCTTTAGTGTCAATCCCGACCCTGGCGAATCACACGCTAGCGTGCGTTGGAATTGCATTAATTACACTTGGCACCGTGCTGCTCCATTAGCATGTCCTGATTTGCTCCTGGACCAGCGCTCCCGTGGTGTCTGTAGTACACCCGTGATTCAATCCCGGTGTGACGCTTAAGTCTCTGACCCGGGGAATTCTGCCCAATCTGTCTCCATTCCAACACAGAAGGCAGCAGCGATGGATCTGGCTGAGCAAAATGAAGTAGAACACATGGAGTTTATCACACTGGAGATCATTGAGACAACAGTGATCACAACGTAATTTGGCTTTGTGTCATTAATGAAAAAAACAATCGAATACCAAATGCAAAAATGTTGAGCTGGGCAAGATGTAATTTCAATGGTTCAGTTGCAGAGTTGGGGACTGCAGATGGGATGGGTCGAGGTACACATCAGTGATGGGCTTGGGGAGGTGGTGGGGTGGGCAGGGGGGAGGGGGGAATGTCCATCACATTAACAACTGGGTCCAGTTTTAATGGGGGAGCCTGGAGAACAACAGGAGGCACATTGTTCGGCTCCAGGTAAGTCAGAGGCACGTGCACAGTGGGGGAGGGAGGGTCAAGGCACCACCATCTTGAAGTTTCAGAATAATGACGTCATGCAACAACAAAAATTAGATTGTATCTCTCTGGGAGGGGTATGAGCGAGTATGGGAGGACCACTACAATGGGCAATGAGACATTCTTGGGATGAACACTCACTTGTTGGTGTTGCTACAGTGATCAGGATCCAGCTTGCTTGCAAAGGACAGAGACCTCATACATCACATGTGCCACATTCTTTGTGGAGTTGGATCCCCCCTCCCCCCGACATTGGCCCTGAAGGTGATGGTGAAGACAGCACTCAATATCTTTGCCTCCAGTCCCCTGGGAGACGCCAATGAGTGCCATTCCGTCTGGGCCCCGTTTGTAAGGATCAGCAATCAACGGCGCTCAGCCGAGATCGCCAAGGAGAGGGGATCTCACGATGTCTCGCGTTAGATCACGCGAGGCATGGTGAGCAGTGTAGATCCGGGAAGATGCGCTGAGCTGCCTCTTGGGCACAAGGCGGCTGATAGATCTCGCTCGGTATCTTTTATTCTATCCACCCCCCCCCCCCGCCATTTTGTTCTTGCTTGGTATTACTGGGGAGTCAAACAATTTGGTGGTGGTCTACAAATGTCTGTCCTTTATGTGGAATAGTGATTCCTGGTGCAGCCATAATCACTCATCTTGCCTGCCAAACTCTCCACCTGCATGTGATTGATAAGGTCAGTGCTCTGTCACAGCATGATACGATAGGTTTCTGCGAGGAATGTGATTTTTGTCTCCGAATAACAGGATTTTTACAAATTGTTTGAATTTGAAGTGATTTCACAATAATGTCAAATCAATTTTATAACTAGGGCTGCGAAGGGGATCTTCACCATCGGCTGCAGATTTCACCAGGTTGCAGGCATCGTGTTTGTAATGGTTTACATATTTCTTGTTTTTTGACACAATCCATTGCATAAATCAATCCAGAATATAGGGATCTGTCTAAGATGTAAACACATCTGGACTATCTACAAGACATAAGTAATAAAAATAACTGCACGTGTAACGTCCTTTAGCATGTTAAACTATTTCACACTGTGGATTGACCTTATGCTCACAAATATTGTAACTGACTTGTTGCTACGCCAATGGCAGTCTGGCTACTGATTCTAAATAGTTGGCACTGCAATTTTGAACATGCTTTTGCTTAAGATCCCAGGATTCATTCTATTTATCCTGTCTTCTACAGTCTCTTTAAAAAATTTACAATTCCAAACACAAACACTTACTCTACTATTCTGAATGTAAGGTTTTATAAGATGATTATGTTTTGAACTGCCTCTTTAATTTAAGGTAAAATGGTGAATGAAGATATTCTTGTGATCTGCTTTGAATTCTGCCTGACAACAAGCCTGGTTTGCTTGGTTACCATACGGACAGGAACTCAGGGTGAGACTCACTGAGAGCAAAGTATAAAATGTTCACAATCAAAGACAGAGGCAAGAGCACCTGGGCTGGCTGTGGCCAGGCTTTTGGTTTCCACGGTTTTTCCATCACAAACCAGCTATCTAGCCAAATGAGCTAAACCGGCCCCATCAAAGAGAGGTAAATTCAGTGCAAAAACATGCTTGAGTGATTGGAATGCACTTAGTGTTTGGAGCACTTACTTCTCTTTGATGTGGTCAGTGTTTGTAAACATTGACGTTTCACCACTTAGAGTCACTGATCCATGAAGGGAGATGAATGCATCAAGGCTGCAGATGGTTAGTGGAAGCTGTCAGTCACAGCTTGATACTGGAAAGTAATGAATGACTTGCAGCTAATGGGTCCACTATAGAATAGAACCATAGAATTCCTAAAGTGCTGAAGGAGGCCCATCGAGTCTGCACCAAACATCTGAAAGAGTACCCTATCTTGGCTCACTCCCATGCCCTACCCCCGGAACCTAACCTGTACATCCTTGGACACTAAGGGGCAATTTAGCATGGCCAAGCCACCTAACCTGTACATCTTTGGACTGTGGCAGGAAACAGGGGCACCCGAAGGAATCCCACGCAGACAAGGGGAGAACGTGCAAACTCCACACAGTCACGCTGGACTAGAATTAATCCCGGGTCCCTGGCTCTATGACGCAGCAGTGCTAACCCCTGTGCCACTGCTCTGCCGCCGTTTCCTTCGGGTGTTTCGGCTTCCTCGAACAGTCAAAAGATGTGCAGGTTATGCGGATTAATGTTACAAAATTGCTCCTTAGTGCCCAGGTTAGGTGGGGTTACGGGGGATAGGATGGGGGTGTGGGATTGGGTAGGGTGGTCTTTCAGAGGGCTGGCACAGAACTGATGGACCGAATGGTTTTCTTCTGCACTGCAGTGATTCTATAAAGACAAACCAAAAAATATCAGACGTTATAAGGACAGTGATAACAAAAAGCCCTGTGGTGCTTTTAAAATCTTATGACCACAATTTAAATTAAAACATCTGAACATCTTTAAGTATGCTGCATGTAAAATTATATAATATAGTGCAGATTTAAATGGTTTCACAGATTTAAAACAAATAACCAAACCCATGCTCACTTATAAATAATCACCTTTAATCATCAAAAATTACTGTAATTACTTCAATGAAAGTAATTTAAAAAATTAAAATTACTTTAAAAACCCAATAACAACAGCAATGCCTGTAT
The DNA here is from genome assembly GCF_902713615.1 of Scyliorhinus canicula. NCBI lineage: Eukaryota > Metazoa > Chordata > Chondrichthyes > Carcharhiniformes > Scyliorhinidae > Scyliorhinus > Scyliorhinus canicula. The sequence goes on along the minus strand of NC_052165.1, from coordinate 2,557,253 downwards.
AAAAGAAATAGCAAAAATAAAATGTTAAAATAACTTCCACATGTCTTTAAAACACTTCCTAAACATGTTGCTTGTTGTCTTCAAAGTAAATCTGCAGTCAATGGACGTTCCCAATATGGCCCCTTCATCTGGGTATTGGGGTGCGCTCCTCCTGCGCCACGTTGGAGCCTGTGCAGACTGTCACTCTGACTGTCATTTGCTACTCGGAGGTTAGAGCCATTATTTGGTGATGGGGTCATAGTCACAGGGAGGGGGGGGAGGGGGGGGAGGAGCAGGTGACAATAGAGTCCTGACAGATAAACGGGATGGATATTTGAAGCAGACAAAACACTGGGGGAGATTTTCCGCAAATGCGGAGAATCGTAAAGGCTGCCGTGGGACAGGCCGTGACCCACGGCAGCCTTCACGCCCACTTCCGGGGCCGATTCTCCCCCCCCACCCCCGGCGGGGCTAGGAGCGCGGCCCCATGCGTCACGGCGGCGCGGCCTTGACGACGGTCGTCAAAGCCGCACGTCAAGCGTCACGCTGGCTGACATGGTCGATGATGTCGGCCGCGCATGCGCAGGTTGGACAACGCCAACCCGCGCAAGCGCAGTTGGCGTCGTTTCCCTCAGCCGCCCCGCAAGACGTGGCGGCTTGATCTTGCGGGGCGGTGGAGGGAAAAGAGTGCGTACATTATGGACGCACGGCCAGCGATCGGTGGGCACTGATCGCGGGTCTATGCCCCCCTTGGCACGGCCGTGGTACTGCCATGCCATTCGGGCCCCCAGATGCCCCAAACGGGCATCTGCCACCTGTTTCACGACGGCAGCGAGCAGGTGTGTTTGCTGCCGTGTTGAAACGGGCGTGAAGGCCCGGCTGCTCGGCCCATCGGCCTCGGAGAATCGCCGCTCGCCGTAAAAAACGGCGAGCGGCGATTCGTGGCGTGGGTCGGGCATGGGGGGGGGGGGAGAATAGCGGAGGGCATGAAAAATATTGGGAGGCCCTCCCGCTATTCTCCCACCCGGCGTGGGGGGCGGAGAATCTCGCCCTTGTGGGGACATTGGGTGGTGGGGTCACTTTTGTATTGCTTTAACAGAGTGGACGCAGATAGAATTGACTGATTGTCCTCCCTATGGTCCAAGTTCTTGGAATATATCAGTATTTAAGCAGCGAGGTGCAAGGCAATCAAAATTGGGCAATAACTCAAATCTCAAAGTTAAAATTGGTCTTCACTGGAGCACAAAATGCCAATAGCGTTACGACATCAAATCCGATGGAAAACAAAATTTAAAAAACTCTTCACTGCTCCCCGGAATATTACTTCTAAACCTGGCCAAAGCTTGTCCTCAGAGTTTACTGTTTGAAAGTTTTGACTGACTGTGCCTTTAGCTATCCATCTTCCTGTGTCATTTGAAAACTGTTACTTGGTTTTCAATGGGTTTGGGTTTGGATTATATGGGCCTGTCTCCGGGCAGTTAGTCTGAACATTATTACCCCAGCAATTTGTTTTACCTAAAGTTAAAAGAAACTGTTTAAAGCATAACCCAGCAATAAAGTCCTGCACTCACAACACAATAAACAAATCAGTTCTGTTTAAAGTTTTATTGGTAGAAGTCTGTACAATTTTCACCATCTGGTTATTCTAACTGAAAGCCCATTGGCCGGATTCTCTGTACTCGAGACTAAGTGTTGATGCTCGGCAGGATTTGTGGACTTCCACGACAGCAAAACTGGCGCCTGCACCAGGACCGATTCAGTGACTGTTAAAGGATTAGCACCGGTGGCACATGGAACACAGACTATTCTAAAGAGAAACGGTGCTGGATTTGCTAGATTCATGATTGACAACGTTTGAAAAACATTTGATGTAATAGATTTGCAAGCAAAATGAAAACTCTTGGGATTAAATGGATAGTAAAACAGACACAAAATTGAATAAAGGAGCAGTTGTTTTGAGACTGGAGGGCAATATACAATAGCTTTCTCCAGGGGATGATATTAGGACCACTGCTCATTTTTATATCTCACATTGACCCAGCCTTGAGTACAAAGGGCATCATTACAAAGTTTGCAGATGACATGAAATGACGAAATGTTGGGCGTGACCTACTGACTGTGTCATGCCAAGCACGAAAACGGGGTGGGCTGGTTCGATAGCGGGAGGGGCCGAAATCAGGAACCATGCTGGACACCGATGGGTTTCCAATTGAACTGGCTGGCTCCTGTTGGACAGTTCTGCATAGTGCTGCAGCTTTGCAAGAAACCAATAATGACTAATTAAGGCCAATCTCCATTCCATTAATGGGTAGGACCTGTGTGTCGAACGGCATCCCGTGATCTAACTGCCTTCCCAGGTGCCCATTAGACACCTAATTAAAAACATGCAGCTAGCGAGATGTTTGCTGTGGGGATCCAAGGAGGTGAGTAGCCATCTCTGAAATCGGGAAATTGAGCAAACCCATTTGTGGGCAGCAGGATTCTGCACCGTCGATGGGATACCCAGATGCAGGGGGTAATAGATGGCACACATGTCACCTTGCGCGCACCAGGAGTGCCCTTCATCAATAAAGCTCCCTAAACATCCAAATGATGTGCCACCACCACCTAGAGATGATGCACATGTGTGCACACTGCCCCAGGACTGGGCACGACAGCTAGGTGCTGGGGCTGTCGGACATTGCCGGCACCTTCCAGGACACCCCAGGATGGCAGGTTATCTCCTGAGGGATAAAGGATACCTGCTTAGGACCTGGCTAATGACACCAGTACGAGGCCCTTGAGGCCACCTGGGCTGTCATTGAGGGGTGCATCAGACTGCTTACAATCTGATTCCGATGCCAGTCCGCTCTGCTGGTGCCCTGCAGTACACGCCCGGAGGGTCTCCCACTTTGGTGGTGTGCTGTGCCCTCCACAACCTGGCACATCAGTGCGGCAAGGTGCTGGAGGTGGAGGAAGAGGAACATGCAGCAACCTCTGAGAAGGAGGAGGGGAATGAGGAGGAGACGGGCGAGTAGGGGCTGGAGGTCGAGCCTGGAGAGGACCAGGGGAGCAGCCAGAAGATGGAGGACAGGCGGTGATGGCAGTGAGGGTCCAGCATGCCCAAAGGACCGAAGAGGCCCTCATCCTTGCCCGCTTCTTCATAGGACAAAGTCACGTCCATCATCTCACCCCTCTTCCCTTCCCATCCACTGTTCTTCCAGCACCAGCCCCCCCTTGAGCATTACCCCACCCACTCATTACCAGCCCCCTTCCACCCCCTCTCCAATCGCCTTGTTCCACCATCCCAGGGTCTGTGTCACATCACTCCAGGGTAACGGGCCTGTGTCGACACTGTCATTGAGGGAGATGATCAGTCACTGTGAGCTGAGATCCGGTGCTCCTGATTCTGTGCCATAGTCTGCCTCCTTACTTTCTGTTGACAGCACGCTCACACCATCACCCCGACATGGTGTGCCTTGGGGAAGGGAGCAGGTCCAGTAGCAGTGAGCCTGGATGGGGCCTGGGGAGGGCTGAGGGTAACTGGGGAAAGGGGGTCCTGCCCAGCCTGCACTGTGGAATAATGTCATGGAGTCTCAAGGGTAACATTTTTTGATGTTGCACAATTAAGACCCCATCTGTCCCTAATGCCTCCTCACCCCGCTCCCCTTCCCCTAATTGTCCCCCGAGTGATCCTTTAACTGGCATAATTCTCCAGCCACTCCACTGTGGTCGCCACCCTCGCACTTTTATCCTCAGTACCACACATTGCTCGCACCATCTCCTGTGCTTGGCACCTTTAGGACTCCTCCAATCATCTATGGGCCCACGAGAGTATCGCTGACATCCCCCTCTGAATATCACGGCTGCTCCCTCTCAACTGCACCAGCTCCGGGAAAGCCTGCTCCCGAGGCTCAGAATCTGATTGGGACCCAGCTGGGTTCTGGGATCCAGCAGACCTTCGATTGCTGTCTCCCCTGGACATTCCTACCTCCACCTAATTTGTATCTGCAACTGTGTGGGCATAGAAGTTTACAGCATGGAAACTGGCCCTTCGGCCTAACTTGTCCATGCCGCCCAGTATTTACCACTGAGCTAGTCCCAATTACCTGCATTTGGTCCATGTCCCTCTATACCCATCTCACCAGATTGTGCCCCAGAAGCCTGTCCACTATTTTCACCCACCGATGGTTGTGTCTCTGCATTGGTGGAGGGTGGGGATGACTGCTGTGAAATATCGATAGTGCCACCATCAGACTGTTACTCGGAGGTGTTCTCATTGGCGGCGGTGTGCGGGGGCGGGGGGGGGCTCAATCTCAACCTGGGTGACCTCTCTGTTCTCGCTCACTGCCACGACTTCCGGGGCCCGTTCCTTGTAGCCGGTGAGAACCCTGAGTTCAGGCATCCCACCACCTCGGGGGAACAGGGTATCCTGTCTGGACATGACCGCATTCATCAGTCTGGCCAGGTTGGCATCTCTGACTCGAGGAGCTGGTCTGCGGGGGGGGGGGGGGGGGGGGGAGAGGGGGGGCACGGCTGTGTGCCGTCTGGGGCTTGCTCTGCGGGGTCGGTCACGAGGAGCTGGTCTGCGGGGGGGGGGGGGGGGGGGGGCACGGCTGTGTGCCGTCTGGGGCTTGCTCTGCGGGGTCGGCCGCGAGGAGCTGCCAGGCACAGTCCCGGTAAATCAGACAGCCGGATAGTAGTTTGCGCCATGGGACATCATTAACTGCCCTCATTAATGTTAGATTGGATTGGATTGGATTGGATTGGATTTGTTTATTGTCACGTGTACCGAGGTACAGTGAAAAGTATTTTTCTGCGAGCAGCTCAACAGATCATTCAGTACATGGGAAGAAAAGGGAATTAAACAAAATTCAAGAAAATACAAAAAAATACATAATAGGGCAACACAATATATACAATGTAACTACATAAGCATTGGCATCGGTTGAAGCATACAGGATGTAGTGTTAATGAGGTCAGTCAATAAGAGGGTCATTTAGGAGCCTGGTGACAGTGGGGAAGAAGCTGTTTTTGAGTCTGTTTGTGCGTGTTTTCAGACTTCTGTATCTCTTGCCCGATGGAAGAAGTTGGAAAAGTGAGTAAGCCAGGTGGGAGGGATCCTTGATTATGCTGCCTGCTTTCCCCCGGCAGCGGGAGGTGTAGATGGAATCAATGGATGGGAGGCAGGTTCGTGTGATGGACTGGGCGGTATTCACGACTCTCTGAAGTTCCTTGCGGTCCTGGGCCGAGCAGTTGCCATACCAGGCTATGATGCAGCCAGATAGGATGCTTTCTATGGTGCGTCTGTAAAAGTTGGTAAGGGTTAATGTGGACATGCCGAATTTCCTTAGTTTCTTAAGGAAGTATAGGCGCTGTTGTGCTTTCTTGATGATAGCGTCTACGTGAGAAGACCAGGACAGATTTTTGGTAATGTGCACCCCTAGGAATTTGAAACTGCTCACCATCTCTACCTCGGCCCCGTTGATGCTGACAGGAGTGTGTGCAGTACTTTGCTTCCTGAAGTCAATGACCAGTTCTTTGGTTTTGCTGGCATTGAGGGAGAGATTGTTGTCGTTACACCACTCCACTTGGTTCTCTATCTCCCTCCTGTATTCGGACTCACCGTTATTCGAGATCTGGCCCACTATGGTCGTATCGTCAGCAAACTTGTAGATGGAGTTGGAACCAAGTTTTTCCACGCAGTCGTGTGTGTACAGGGAGTAGAGTAGGGGGCTAAGTACGCAGCCTTGCGGGGCACCGGTATTGAGGATTATTGTGGAGGAGGTGCTGGTGCTCATTCTTACTGATTGTGGTCTGTTGATCAGAAAATCGAGGATCCAGTTGCAGAGTGGAGAGCCAAGTCCTAGGTTTTGGAGCTTTGATATGAGCTTGGCTGGGATTATGGTGTTGAAGGCGGAGCTGTAGTCAATAAATAGGAGCCTGATGTAGGAGTCCTTGTTTTCGAGATGCTCTAGGGATGAGTGTAGGGCCAGGGAAATGGTGGCTGATGTGGACCGGTTGCGACGGTATGCGAATTGAAGTGGGTCAAGGCGTTCTGGGAGTATGGAGGTGATGCGGTTCATGATCAGCCTCTCGACGCACTTCATTACAACTGACGTCAGGGCCACCGGGCGGTAGTCATTGAGACACGTTGCCTGGTTCTTCTTTGGTACCGGTATGATGGTGGTCTTCTTGAAGCAGGTGGGGACCTCGGAGTGGAGTAGGGATAGGTTAAAGATGTCTGTGAATACCTCTGTCAGCTGGTCTGCGTAGGCTCTGAGTGCACGACCAGGGATCCCGTCTGGGCCCATTGCCTTCAGTGGGTTCACTTCCAGGAAGGCCGATCTGACTTCGGAAACTGTGATGGTGGGTATGGGTGAATTATGGGCTGCTGGGGCACTCGACAGTGGATTTTTGGTTACCTGTTCGAACCGAGCATAGAATGCATTAAGTTCTTTGGGGAGGGGTGCGCTGCTGCCAGAGATACTGCTCGGCTTCGCTTTGTAGCCCGTTATGTTGTTTAGTTCTTGCCACAACCGCCGAGAGTCTGTCTGTGACTCTAGCTTTGTTTGATATTCTTTCTTGGCATCTCGGATGGCTTTGTGGAGGTCGTACCTGGATTTCATGTATAGGACAGGGTCGTCTGCCTTGAATGCCTCAGATCTGTCCTTCAGTAGGGAGTCAATCTCGCGGTTGAGCCATGGTTTCCGGTTGGGGAACGTACATACTGCTTTCTTTGGCACGCAGTCGTCCACACATTTGCTGATGAAGTCTGTGACGGTGGTGGCATACTCATTTAAGTTAGTCGCTGAGTTCTTAAATATGGGCCAGTCCACTGTCTCTAAGCAGTCATGTAAGAGCTCTTCTGTCTCCTCGGACCAGCACTGCACAACCTTCTTAGCTGGATTCTCCCGCTTGAGTTTCTGCTTATAAGCCGGGAGAAGGAGCACAGTCTTATGGTCTGATTTCCCAAAGTGCAGTCGGGGGATGGAACTGTAGGCGCCCTTGATTTTTGAGTAGCAGTGGTCAAGAGTGTTGTCGCCCCTGGTGGGACAGGAGTTGTGCTGGTGGATTTTTGGCAGTACACTCTTGAGGTTGGCCTTGTTGAAATCTCCGGCCACGATGAACAAGGCCTCCGGGTGTTCAGTTTCGTAGTTGTTTATGACTGTGTACAGTTCATCCAGCGCCTTCCTCACTTCTGCCTGGGGTGGGATGTTGACCGCTGTGATAATGGCTGAAGTGAAAGCACGTGGAAGATAGTATGGGCGGCACTTTACGGTCAAGTATTCCAGGTCTGGGGAGCAGTAGGTTGCCAGGGTCACCACATCCAAGCACCAGGGGGAGTTGATGAGGAGGCAGACCCCTCCACCCTTCGTTTTGCCTGAAGATGCCGTGCGGTCCGCCCGGTGAATAGAGAAGCCTTCAGGTTGTATGGCACAGTCCGGTGAGGCGGGGGTGAGCCATGTCTCTGTGAAACAGAGCACACAGCAGTCTCTTACTTCTCTCTGAGAGGCAAGTCTGGCATTAAGTTCATCCAGCTTGTTTTCGATCGCTTGGACGTTTGCCAGGAGTATGCTGGGGAGAGGGGTCTTGATACCATGTTGCTTCAGTCTAACCTGCAGACCGCTGCATTCCCCTCGCTTCCTCGGTCGGCGGCTGCTGCTGGATGATCCTGGGATCCAATGGGAGATGTCAGCCCTTGTGGAAGGTAGGTGGTTGCGTCTGGCGGGGTCCAGGGCGCTAGCGAGGACCAAGGCGCTGTTTACGTATCCGGGGTCACGTCTGGCAGTATCCCGGGTGCTGGTTGAGGTAGAGGGGTTACTAGGGGGGCGAGTTTGCAATCCGGATGGGTCCCGGCGTTCTGCGGGCGCGGGAATACCTTGCAGCACGTTCGGATCCTCGCACGCGGTCTCTGCCGTTTCTGGGTGATACCGGTGACGGCCTCTCTGAATCAACTGTCGGGAAACACCCGACTTTTCCCACTCTGAATCACACTTAGAAACATTTCTGTTAGATCGTGCCCATGGTAAACAATGAGGAGCATCATATTCAGGCAGACACAGGCAGACTGATGAAATGGACAGACCCATTAAAGATGAAGTTTGTAAAATTCCTCAATAGAGTGAATAACGATAAACTAGTCAGTAACCAAAGTACACATTTAAAGTGACAATAAAGAGCTTGAGGAGACAGGAATTAAAAAAAAAATGACAAGCTGTTGTGATCCCTGAAAGTTTACAACAAGGTGTGAGATGTCAGGCCCAGAAAGAGGCTATTCAGTCTAACCGGACATGCCGGTTGGTTGGAGCAGGTCTGACAGTAACTTTCAAAAGGGAAGTGGGAAAACGCTTGAGGTGAATAATGTTGCAGTGCTTTGAGGAAGGAATAGGGGAATGGGACTAGTTGGAAAGCTAGCACAGGTGCAACAGACTGATTGGATTCCTCTGTGTTGCATCATTTTGTGATTCCATTCTCTGATGCACCTGCAGTCACTTACAACAGAGAAAATAAATCAACAACAGCGAACACATCCCCATTTGTGGCTGCCACAGAGCTAAAACAGCAGAGAATCTTAATCGAGTGATTTGCAATTTAACTTTTTCATATATTTTAAAACATCACTGGATCTGCACACCAATTCCAACAAAGTAATAACACTCCATCTCTCGTTTGACTCTGCTCCTGGATTCCAAAGCTCATTTTTCTGCAGTCTGCAGTCTGGAGGCTAAAATGCATTTTGTATCCTCAGATCTCTTTAACACACTGAGATTCTTTAGATTAACAAAATATATGGATAAATCTTTTTGCCAGTGAAGAATATAATCTACCAAGAAATCAAGCATCCAATTCCACACAACACAAGTCTGAATTGGGAAACTTTTCATCTGTGGAATTATGTACAGTCGAAGACAGAATCAAAAATTCACAGCAAATAATTCAATTCAGAAGGCAAGATTCAAATCGAAACATCCCGATGCCACACAGCTGGGACAGTTATATCACTGCAGTCAGCATTTGCAAATCAATTAAAGATGAGTGAAATTGGGAACAATCCAAACTCGCTGCAGCAGTTGGTGGTTTGTGCACAGAGGAATTAATAATAATAATGGAAGTGAGGGGTTACTCGGTATAACTCAGGAATGAATGTTGCAAACTGGACTGAGTATTCTCAACCGCAGGCAGCCATTACTGGACAACTTCATTTATGTTGGACTGGTTTAGCACAGGGCTAAAGAGCTGGCTTTGAAAGGCCAGCGGCACGGTTCAATTCCCGTACCAGCCTCGCTGAACAGGTGCCGGAATGTGGCGACTAGGGGCTTTTCACAGTAACTTCATTTGAAGCCTACTCGTGACAATAAGCGATTTTCATTTCATTACATTATTTCTTCATTTCAGGAAAGAGTTCAGAGCAGTGTTTTGGCAGCTGGGTGGCGCAGTGGTTAGCATTGTTGCCTCATGGTGCTGAGATTCCAGGTTCAATCCCAGCTCCAGGTCACTGTCCGTGTGGAGTTTCTCCCTGAGTCTGCATGGGTTTGACCCCTACAACCAAAAAGCTAGTAAGCCAACAGCCAATCATATATCCAACAAAGCAATCCGTATTTAGAAGAAGATTGTGCATGAGCTCGTTCAAAATCTGTGGACGAGATTCTCCCATCGGGAGGCTAAGTGTTGACGCCGGCGTAAAAACGGGAATGTTTTGCTCCGGCGCGCCGCCCATTCCGGGATCCCATTCTCCGGCCCACAGGGGGCTAGCACGGCGCTGGAGCAGCCCACACCAATCCAGCTACCGATCCCGGCACGACACTCCATCTCGGCGCCGCGGGGTCCACGTATGCGCAGTGGCCTTCTTTCCTGCACCGGCCCCGACGCCAAACAGTGCAGGGCTACAGGAGCCGGTGTGGAGGAAAGCAGGCCCCCCGATAGAGAGGCTGGCCCCCCGATAGAGAGGCTGGCCCCCCGATAGAGAGGCTGGCCCCCCGATAGAGAGGCTGGCCCCCCGATAGAGAGGCTGGCCCCCCGATAGAGAGGCTGGCCCACCGATCGCAGACCAGGCCACTACGGAGGCCCTCCCAGGGTCGGACCCAAACCTCCCCCCCCCCCACAGGCTGCCCCCGGACCCTTCAACACTGAGGTCTCGCCAGCTCAGAGGATGTTAGAACGGCGCCGGCTTAATTCGGATTTTTTGTGACTGCCGTTCGGCCCATCCGGGTCGGAGAATCGGCGCGCCGGCCCGTGTCACCCGGGCCAGAGAGTCAGCGCATACCCCGACTGGCGCCGCACCGATTCTCCGACCCAGCGGGGTGGTGGGGGGGGGGGGGGGGCACTCAGAAAGGAACAGATAAGATGCATTTCAGTCGGCATAATAGGCAGATAGGCCCAAAGAGAGGGAAAGAAGCTGAGATCAGAGAGAGAGAAGAGACAGAAGTAAATGAAAAGAACATTTAAAAAAAAACCTCCAACAAGGATTCCATTGTGAAGGAATGAGTCTCGAAACTTCTAAAATGAGGGTTTCAGTGCCAGAGAAGTAAAAGTATAACACTGTTAAAAAATCACTTACACCTAAATGCACCAATTCTATTTCTGTGTGTTTAGTGGTTGTCCAGTGGCTAGGTAGAGCAACCTCGTGCTTTATTTGTATTTCAATGCCAATTCTATCTGTGCAGCTGTTACTGTTATTCTGGCAGAGATGTGGGGTACCTTCCTGATTTTGGAGTTTAACTGTACAAGTGCAGGTACTGGAATCTGCTGTCCAATTTAGTCCAAATTAACAATGCCATAATAAGCATGAGCACTGAACACCTCACTGTTATTTCAATTGCAAGACGATTGTTTATTTGTGCAATCTTAAAGTAGCAATCATGATTCAGTTCATGATCTCCATTCCAGCCACCACTCACAGCAGAGCCTGGAGCAGTCTTCAAACACTACAGAGCTGGGACGGCCACCACTAATCCCGAAATTCACTCAGCATTAATGAGCATATCAGAGAAAAACTATTGCTGAAAATGCTTAAGGACGTTTAAGAAAGCATTGAGCAAGTTAGGGCCTTCCAACTAATCCCAAAGCTTATTAAGGAAAACTCTGAAATGTTCACCAGTACCCACTATCTAATGCCCAAACCTGCCCTCTTCCACAGGTAAAATTCCTCTTTTTCTCCATCTTTGTGTCCAATAGAGAATGCACTTATTTCAGTTCATACCTATCCTTATAACCTTTATATCATTTCCAGCCTGATACACCTGTCCGGATATCTCGCTTTTAAAAATACAATATTGAATCATAGAATTTACAGTGCAGAAGGAGGCCATTCGGCCCATCGAGTCTGCACTGGCTCTTGGAAAGAACACCCTACCCAAGCCCACACCTTCAGCCTGTCCCCATAACCCAGTAACCCCACCCAACATTAAGGGCAATTTTGGACACTAAGGGCAATTTAGCATGGCCAATCCACCTAACCTACACGTCTTTGGACTGTGGGAGGAAACCGGAGCACCCGGAGGAAACCCACGCACACACGGGGAGAAAGTGCAGACTCCCCACAGACAGTGACCCAAGCCGTGAATCGAACCTGGGACCCTGGCGCTGTGAAGCAATTGTGCTAACCACTATGCTAACGTGCTGCCCACACATTGCTGATGTGTATGGCTGTGAGGATTCATTTTGTGCTATTTATTAACTGAACTCCCTATGGTTTAGGTCCAGTAATTTCTCCTTATATTCCCCGATCTCCTCTTTGAAAGTGGAGAGGTAAATGGGAGCTGTACCAGGGCTGGGGGCTTAGTTGAAAAAAAATGACACTTCCGATTGAAACGGACTGTGGGAATAGAATCCCTCTCCAGTGAGAGCCACAAACTCATCCATCAGCTTGCTGATGTAGCCACATGCGTATAATGCAGTGTAATTAATTTGGATCCAGGAACTACTCCACGTTGACAATTCCAGCAGAGATAAACTGTCTCTTTATGCTCCTATTGTTCAGGGAAGGCTCACACATCTCTACCCTCACTCTATTAGAGGCTTTGATACGCTGCTGCTTCACACTCTCAGTAATTACTGGACTTCTATCTCCCTGCTTTTATGAATTTAAGCTCCTTTACTACACCATTTTCTTCACTATATCAGAACCTGAAGGTTGGGGGCGGGGGGGGAGGGTGCGCGGTGGGGGAGGGGGGAGGGGGGGGTGGTGTGCGGTGGGGGGGGTGCGCGGTGGGGGGGGGGTGCGCAGAGTGGAGAAATCAGTATGCAAATTCATTTGGATCCTCTTGCATTTCTAATTAAACTCATAGCAACCACAGCTAAGTGCTGTAACAAAGCATGAGAAAGATGATTAAATAGTGATTGTGCAATTGTTTCCAATGTTCGCCAACATATTTCAAATTTAAAAATAGAAAATATCACAGTAAGTATTTGAAATGGAGCAGAGAAGACTGAGGGGTGACCTGATGGAGGTGGACAAGATTATGAGGGGAATGGACAGGGGGGATAGGGAGCAGCTGTTCCCCTTAGTTGAAGGGTCAGTTACGAGGAGGACACAAGTTCAAGGTGAGGGACAGGAGGTTTAGAAGGGGATATGAGGTAAAACCCTTTTACCCAGAGGGTGGTGATGGTCTGGAACGCACTGCCTGGGAGGGGGGTGAGGGTCTGGATCGCACTGCCTGGGAGGGAGGTGAGGGTCAGGAACACACTGCCTGGGAGGGTGGTGACGGTCAGGAACACACTGCCTGGGAGGGTGGTGACGGTCAGGAACACACTGCCTGGGAGGGGGGTGAGGGTCTGGAACACACTGCCTGGGAGGGTGGTGACGGTCTGGAACGCACTGCCTGGGAGGGTGGTGACGGTCTGGAACACGCTGCCTGGGAGGGTCGTGATGCCTGGGAGGGTGGGAGAGGCTGGAACACACTGCCTGGGAGGGTGGTGATGCCTGGGAGGGTGGGAGAGGCTGGAACGCACTGCCTGGGAGGGTGGTGACGGTCAGGAACACACTGCCTGGGAGGGTGGTGACGGTCTGGAACACGCTGCCTGGGAGGGTGGTGATGCCTGGGAGGGTGGGAGAGGCTGGAACACACTGCCTGGGAGGGTGGTGACGGTCAGGAACACACTGCCTGGGAGGGTGGTGACGGTCTGGAACACGCTGCCTGGGAGGGTGGTGATGCCTGGGAGGGTGGTAGAGGCTGGAACACGCTGCCTGGGAGGGTGGTAGAGGCTGGAACGCACTGCCTGGGAGGGTGGTGAGGGTGAGGAACACACTGCCTGGGAGGGTGGTGACGGTCAGGAACACACTGCCTGGGAGGGTGGTGACGGTCTGGAACGCGCTGCCTGGGAGGGTGGGAGACGCTGGAACGCACTGCCTGGGAGGGTGGGAGAGGCTGGAACGCACTGCCTGGGAGGGTGGTGAGGGTCATGAACACACTGCCTGGGAGGGTGGAGACGGTCAGGAACACACTGCCTGGGAGGGTGGTGACGGTCAGGAACACACTGCCTGGGAGGGTGGGTGAGGGTCTGGAACGCACTGCCTGGGAGGGTGGTGATGGTCTGGAACGCCCTGCCTGGGAGGGTGGTGACAGTCTGGAACGCGCTGCCTGGGAGGGTGGGAGACGCTGGAACGCACTGCCTGGGAGGGTGGAGACGGTCAGGAACACACTGCCTGGGAGGGTGGTGACGGTCAGGAACGCACTGCCTGGGAGGGTGGGAGAGGGTCAGGAACACACTGCCTGGGAGGGTGGTGATGGTCTGGAACACACTGCCTGGGAGGGTGGTGAGGGTGGTGAACGCCCTGCCTGGGAGGGAGGTGAGGGTCTGGATCTCACTGCCTGGGAGGGTGGGAGAGGGGCTGGAACACACTGCCTGGGAGGGTGGTGATGGTCTGGAACACACTGCCTGGGAGGGTGGTGAGGGTCTGGAACGCCCTGCCTGGGAGGGAGGTGAGGGTCTGGATCTCACTGCCTGGGAGGGTGGTAGAGGCGGGTTGTCTCACATCCTTTAAAAACTATCTGGATGAGCACTTGGCACGTCTTAATATTCGAGGCTATGGGCCAGCAGCATGTGTTGGCGCAGACTCGATGGGCCAAAGGGCCCCTTCTGCACTGTGTGATTCTGTATTACTTAAGGTGGGTCTCATTTTATAAGAATTGGATTTGAACTGGTTGCTTCCAAAATGCACAGCCAGTTAATATGCAGAAAAAGCAACAAAATGTCTGAACAATCTGACAAAATGAAAATGGAATAGAACATATAGAACATAGAACAGTACAGCACAGAACAGGCCCTTCGGTCCTCGATGTTGTGCCGAGCCATGATCACCCTACTCAAACCCACCTTATACCCGTAACCCAATAACCCCCCCCCCCTTAACCTTACTTTTATTAGGACACTACGGGCAATTTAGCATGGCCAATCCACCTAACCCGCACATCTTTGGACTGTGGGAGGAAACCGGAGCACCCGGAGGAAACCCACGCACACACGGGGAGGGCGTGCAGACTCCACACAGACAGTAACCCAGCCGGGAATCGAACCTGGGACCCTGGAGCTGTGAAGCATTTATGCTAACCACCATGCTACCGTGCTGCCCCAATGTTAACTTTAACATTTTTGACAGCAGGGACTTGAAGATACGAGATCTGAAGAAATATTTCAGAGTATATTCACCGACATACAACTAGCAAACCCTGGATTGGCCGATCCTTATGATAAAGAGAGCATGGGGTGTTAATGCTGTCTTGAATGATCTAAAGTCCCGATCATCAAGGATGGGGAAATGCTCCTGAGCTGCAGCTCTCAATCCTCATCGCCACTTGAAAGGGTTCATAGCTCCAATTCTAAACAAATCACACACACCAGTGGAAGTTGGCATTTTGAATTTTGAGATTAGTGGTCGGTTTAGACCATCCAATGTCAGAAAAGAAGATTCTGGGCTGGCAAAGTAAATTTGGAACAAACTGTAAAACTATGGAAACTACTGAACAATGTATTTGGAGTAATGATGCACATTGTAGTGATCTGTACATCTGTACATACATCTGCACATACACCAGGGACTACAGACAGACATAACAGCCACAGCATCACTAGAGGGCAGCATCAGAGACGGATCCAGCCCAAGGGAGGATCAGCCTCTTTCAGAAGCACAGGGCTAGTGAGCAGCAGCAGACAGAGACAGCTCAGCATTAGGCAGCTTACCTTAGCTTCACTGGCCATACCTCTTGACTGTATTATATCTAGTTAAGCTCTGGAAACAGAACAAACCCATTGAATAAAGTATTTGTGTTAACTGGAAGTCTACAATCTTTATTCAGACTGAGAGAATAACATACACATTATGACTTTTGTACATTTTTGTTTCTCTTTTAATATTGAGTTGATGATGTGAAACAATTGCAGTGAGTAGAGTGTACTCTAATGCACTCTACATTGAGAACATGCTGATAACACTCCTTCATGACTTGGATGTGTCCTGTCCCACCATCAGGACAGACCCACCAAAGATGTTTGCACAGAGGATATGCTTGAGAGGGAGTGGTCCTGGGAGTCCTCAACATTGATTCAAAACCGCATGAAGTCTCATTGCATCAATTTATGCTTGCCAATTCTATATTAATTATACTCAGTTATATACAGCCAGTGGACACTGGGGAATTCACGTATGCCCCAATAAACAGGGGCAGACTGAAACTGCTGTTGTGTTATAAGCTGCCTATTTGTAATGTGTATCTCTGTAAAGAAATACTTATAAAAGTGTTTAAGGGCTGACTCCAGTTCTATCCCTCACCATCTGGCTTTCTGCAGGGCCAGTGAAAGGAAAGGAAACTCCCTGCTGATTATCACCGGCCACCTCCCTCAGCTGATGAAATAATTCTTCCCCATATTGAACAGCACTTGGAAGAGACACAGAGAGTAGTAAGGGCACTGGATGGGTAGAGGACTGTGTTATCCATCACCAGCAGTGGCTTGGTAGCACCACTACTGACAGAAATGGCTGAGTGCTAAAAGACATATTTGCCAGGGCAAGGCTATGGCAGGTGGTGAGAGAATGAATAAAAGGGACAGAACATCTGTCCCATCTGTCCCATCTCCCGATCACAGATTGATCTGTCCATGACAGTATTGGTGGGAGTAACATTCATCGTGGAGACGAAGATCTGCCTTCACCTTGAGAACACCCTCCATTATGGTTTGTGCCATTACCACCAGGCAAAATGGGACAGATTCAGGAGAGGTCTCACAACCCAATCTTGGACATCCATTTGGTGATGTGAGCCATCAGCAGAATTGGATTTCACCACAGTCTGTAACCTCCTAGTCTGGCATATCCTTCACTCCATCGTTACCATCAAGCCAGGGGATAGGCACTGTTTTAATGAGGAGTGTAGTACAGCAGGAACATCACCAGGCTGATCTGGTGAAGCTACTGCCTAGGATTATACACACACATTAAACAGCAGAAGTATCATGTGATAAACAGAACGGAATGATCCCAGAACGAATGGATCAGCTTCGCAGTCCTGGCACAGGCATTAATGGAGTGGACAATGAAACAATTAAGAGGAGGAGGAGGGGCCATGAGCATTTGCAACCACTTTCAAACAGGACTGACAGGTGGGTGATACATCGCAGCCCCCTCCTGAGCGCCCCAACATTGCAGGCGTCAGTCTTCAGCCACTTTGATTCCTTCAACATGATATCACGTAAAGGCTGAGCGTACTGGATACTGAAAGGGTTACGGACCTGGCAACATCCTGGCTGGAGGACTGAAGACTCGTGTTCCAGAACGAGAATGGATCCCCAGCTAAACTGATCGAGGTGTTTAGCTACAACACTAACATCCACTTTACAAAGCGGAACATTTTCCTGCGATACTCTACTCATAAAGAAACAGGACATCTGTGATCTGGCCAATTACTGCCCCATCGCCAGCATCTCAATCATTAGTAAAGTGATGGAACAGGTCATCAATAGTGCTATAGAGTGGCTTACTCACCAATAACCTGCTCAGTACTTGTCAGATTGGGTTCCCGCAGGAGCATTTGGTTCCTGATCTCATTAGAACCTTGGTCCAAACCTGGTCCAAACCACTGAATTACAAACATGAGGTGAGTGCTAGACATCAATATCACAGTAATATTTGATGGAATGCGGTCTCAAGAAACCCTATTAAAATTGGTCAGTGGGAATGGAGAGATTTCTACACAGATTGGAGTCTTACCGAGCAAATGGAAGATGATTGTGGGTTTTGGAGGCTTAGGGGCTCCTCAGGAGAGTGTCCTAGGTCCAATCATCTTCAGTTGCTTGATCAATGATCTTCCCTACATCATGAGGTCAGAGTGGGGCTGTTTGCTGATGATTACAGAGAGCGCTTTCACATCTCCTCAGGTACCGAAGCAGTCCAGGCCCGATGCAGAACCATCTGACCAACATTCAAGCTTGGGCTGATAAGTGCCAATTATCATTTTCACAACAACTGCCAGGAAATGACGATGTCCACAGAGGTGGACTTACAATGAAACACATGGTTGCCTAGGCGCAGGGCCCCAACCAATGGGGGACTCCTGTGCTGACTGGTGGGTTTAGGGGAACCAATCAGAGCCTGGCCCTGGAGTAGTTACCCATAGACAATTTTCTCTCTAAGTTGTGCTCAAATCGACCTCTTTAAGTCATCATGTGAGGTTTAAAGGGGCGTTGTACATAAACAAATTGCCTGCACATTCCAAAAGAAGTATTAGGGAGTAGTTTGGTCATAGGTGATTGAATCACCTCACTCAACCTACGCACTCTCATCCTGAACGAGGAGAGAGCTCGGAGGTACTTTGGAAGAGAAGCAGAAGTGGAAATGGAGATAGTGAAGCCAGAGAGCATGTTTGTCAGGAGGTTATACAATTCACTTCTTCTTTTTTAATCCTATTCAACCTGCATTCAATGGACGAAGCCACATAGTGAAAGCTACCTGTCACTCCCTGGTAAAATTAACAGACAAACTCTTACATTTCAGCAACTTATTCGAACTCCTACCTTCCCCCTCTCTAGTCTCTGTTTCAGTTGGTTTGATTGATTGATTAATTGATTGTCAGCATTACAGATTAACATCCTTATTCTGCCAGCATTTACAAATGGGGTTCACAATGTGATAATGATCAGGTAACCTATTTTCTATGATGTTGATGCAGGGACACATATTGACCAGAACGCCTACCCATCATCATTGTGCACACACTCTTTTACATCGAACTTCAGTTTAACACCTAATCTGAAGAAAAAACCCCAGCACCTCCAATAGTACAGCACTCCCTGCATATTGCACTGGAGCATATGCACGGTAGCATTGTGGATAGCACAACCGCTTCAGAGCTCCAGGGTCCCAGGTTCGATTCCGGCTTGGGTCACTGTCTGTGCAGAGTCTGCACATCCTCCCCGTGTGTGCGTGGGTTTCCTCCGGGTGCTCCGGTTTCCTCCCACAGTCCAAAGATGTGCAGGTTAGGTGGATTGGCCCTGGATAAATTGCCCTTAGTGTCCAAAATTGCCCTTAGTGTTGGGTGGGGTTACTGGGTTATGGGGATAGGGTGGAGGTGTTGACTTTGGGTAGGGTGCTCTTTCCAAGAGCCGGTGCAGACTTGATGGGCTGAATGGCCTCCTTCTGCACTGTAAATTCTATGAGCATCAGCTTTGATTTTATTTAATGTGCTCAAAGACTGAAAGGGGACTTGAACCTTGAGATTCAGAGGCAAGAGTGTGAACAACTGAGCCACTGCTGATTCTGTTCCTTGTGAGCTGCGAGAAGTATGAGAAGTATCTAGAGCCACCCATCACAGCACATCGGAACATACCCCGCCCGCTGCTCCCTGCACCACCATTGAGTGTACACTTGGCAAAGTTTTCCCAGAGTGGGGGACTCAATTACTAGGGGTCATGAGTTCAAGGTGAGAAGGGAAAAGTTTAAGATATGCGTGGAAAGTGCTTTACGCAGAGGGTGGTGGCTGCCTGGAAGGCATTGCCGACGTAGGTGGTAGAGGCTGGCACGATAGCGTCATTTAAGATGTAGCTAGACAGATACATGAATGGGCAGGGAGCAGAGGGATACAGATCCTTAGAAAATAGGTGACAGTTTTAAATAGAAGATCTGGATCGGCGCAGGCTTGGAGGGCTGAAGGGCCTGTTCCTGTGCTGTAATTTTTCTTTGTTCCGTGTTCTATCTCACCTTGGATTTGGAAGGTCATGGAGTCCACTGCAGGATTTTAGTACACAATCCAGGGTGACACAAGTTCACTGACTAAGTGTATTAATGCTGGAGGAACTAATATTTAGATAAGCTGTCAAAGTGAGGCATCATCTGCCAGTTTGGGAGAAGATCCAACACCATTTGAAGAACAGGATGTTTTCTGGTGTTCTGCCTAATTTTCATCACTCAACCGGCACCTCAAAAATAGATTAACTGATCACTCCTCCGTTTTGTGTCCAAATTGATTGTTGCAGTAATCCATAAGACAATAGTGATCACACTTTAAAAGCACACCTATGATCAAATACCCTGTCCTCACTTGGCACAGTAATGCTGAATAATCAACAGCGGACTATTAGGAAATCGAAACTAATTTATGAGTTTTAAAAGTAGCTGTTGACCTTTCGAGTTTCTTCACCCTTTTCATCGTCACCAAACAACACTGAATGCCTGTTTTATACAACTATAATTTGCATTCAGTGTTAATGAGGTATGAAAGATGAAAAGCACTATGTCTGTCATTGTGATATCATTACTGCCTTATTTATGTACACCTGCCCATTTTAAAATGCATGCGTGCACAGATCTAACATTGTGGGAAATAATATATGCCGGTATAGTGCCACAACAAGGAACATTGATTCTAATCCACAGCACTAAGAAAAAATGATTATTCAGAAAAACAACTTCAGAGGAACAAACTTTGCTTGCTCGTTTTCAGAGAAATATGCAAAAGGGCAGAACGGTAGCACAGTGGTCAGCACAGTTGCTTCACAGCTCCAGGGTCCCAGGTTCGATTCCCCGCTGGGTCACTGTCTGTGCGGAGTCTGCACGTTCTCCCTGTGTCTGCGTGGGTTTCCTCCGGGTGCTCTGGTTTCCTCCCACAAATTCCAAAGATGTGCAGGTTAGGCGGATTGGCCATGATAAATTGCCCTTAGAGTCAAAATAGGGGGTGGATTTTGTGGATGATCTTGTTAACAAAGAGCTGGTTGGAGGCAGTAACAGAGGCCTCCGAGTGGTGTGGTGGGCTCGTTCAGGAGGCCCATCTCAATGCTCTGTAAGTTTGTCCCAGTTATAACAAAAGCAGTCAGGTCCTCTAGTCCATCACATACCTTCACCCCTACAAACACACACTCACCATGCCCCATTCATGCCAGCTCATGCCCCTGACTCATCCCGCCTGGCTCCTTGTACCCTCCATGCCAAGCTATGTATCCACGCACCCAATTTTCCCTTATACTGTCCATGCCAAGCTATGCCCCTTCCCACCCCATTGTTATTCATAACCTCCATGCCAAGCTATGGCTCTTCTATGCCCACTATGCACTCTATATAGAATCATGAATCCTACAGTGGCAATAGGGTGTGTTCCAAAGCTTTTGAAAAATAGTCATTCACAACTATATTTTCCTTGAAAACACACCTTTCATTACAGACCAATAAACCTGCCAATCATCCAGACCGTTTAAAAGTATCAACAACAGCAGCATGGATCAGACAGCACAAGCTGTCAATCAAGCAATGCTTTCATGGGTGCTGCTGTTTCAACAGCCTAATGGATGCCTCGGCTCTCACTCAAGTCTCTCTCTCTCTCTTCCAGCTAACCGGGCTGTGTGTTATACTCAGTGTAGCTCGTGGTGTACCAGAGCCTCATCTATGGTATCAGATAGGCGGTGAGACCAAAAATTCTCATGGGCAGGATTATCAGTCCTACAAGAGTTAATACAGCAATTAACATTCTAGGAATTATGTAGATAATCATCTCAGTCATCACTGGCCGGTTCTGTAAAGCAGAATCAATTTGTAAGTTGTGACCAATGCTTCCAGGTTCCCCTACCCCTAACTCCATCTGCACCTTTAATTAAACCCTGCTTCTTATCAAAAAAGCACAACACTGTATCCTCACTAACTCTAGAAAAGGACCCAAATCTTTCCCATCTCTTTTGTAAATCCGTTACTCCTTTAAACCAATTTCCAATATTTGCTACTTAATCAAAGTTTGAAGTTAACTTGGACAATATTGAAGGTTCAAGTTGGATAGCTGCCAAACTGCATGTTTATCTTTATATTTCAGGAACAAACCTATCTTCAGAATTCTGAACTTGTACAGCTCTTTATAAAATGTAAAAAGCCCAGAAACTCACAGCCGTTCAAATAAAATTAATTTTAGCTCTCTGTCCGAATTGATGCTTGTGCTTTAAGGCTGACTTGACACAAATATACAGCATACACTGGACTGGACAGTACTCGGGGTAAGCATCATGGAGAATGATGGTGCATGAGTTATGGGTAAGCCCACACACCTGCATTCCCTCCTCACAGAAGGAAGTGAGGAGAGGGGGAAGTATTTTCACCTGTATCACTCCAGCAATAGCTCAGCATCAATGGCCCTGGTTTAGGAGGGAGCAGCTGCAACTGCTCACTGTTGACCAATCAGTGTCTCAGGTTGTTTGATTCTATCCAAACACGGGGAGTGGTCTGCTTCAGGGGAGGTGACATTTTGCGGCTGAATTAACTTCCTCAAAGGCTGCACTGCATCTTCTAACTCCTCATTTGGTCTTATATTTTCTGACTGTAAATCAATATCTTGTTGCAGTCTCTGATCAAAGAACAAAGAAAAGTACAGCACAGGAACAGGCCCTTCGGCCCTCCAAGCCCATGCCAACCATGCTGCCCCTCTAAACTAAAATCTTCTACACTTCCTGGGTCCGTATCCCTCTATTCCCATCCTATTCATGTATTTGTCAAGATGCCCCTTAAACGTCACTATCGTCCCTGCTTCCACCACCTCCTCCGGCAGCGAGTTCCAGGCACCCACAACCCTCTGTGTAAAAAACTTGCCTCGTACATCTCCTCTAAACCTTTCCCCTCACACCTTAAACCTATGCCCCCTAGTAATTGACCCCTCTACCCTGGGAAAAAGCCTCTGACTATCCACTCTGTCTCTGCCCCTCATAATTTTGTCGACCTCTATCAGGTCGCCCCTCAACCTCCATCGTTCCAGTGAGAACAAACCGAGTTTATTCAACTGCTCCTCATAGCTAATGCCCTCCATGCCAGGCAACATCCTGGTAAATCTCTTCTGCACCCTCTCTAAAGCCTCCACATCCTTCTGGTAGTGTGGCGACCAGAATTGAACACTATATTCCAAATGTGGCCTAACTAAAGTTCTATACAGCTGCAACATGACTTGCCAATTCTTATACTCAATGCCCCGGCCAATGAAGGCAAGCATGCCGTATGCCTTCTTGACTATCTTCTCCACCGGTGTTGCCCCTTTCAGTGACCTGTGGACCTGTACACCTCGATCTCTCTGACTTTCAATACTCTTGAGAGTTCTACCAGCAGTTTGTTTTAACCACAACCCACCCAATTATGTGCCTGTTGTTTGCAAGGTAATTGATTGTTCAGGACAGATGTGCTCTCCTGCCAGACATCTCTTCCCTTTTGCTACTTACCGACCAGTTCCCTTAACTCCTTGTACTTGTTACTCAGCTGGAAGGCACACAGTTACACTGCAGGCCAACGTTTCCTGGAGCTCTTTGTGTGAAATATCTTTTTGGGGGCTGCACAGTTTCAACTAAACGTGGCTCACCAATGCGGCCTCCACTGCTGCGTTTTCCAACTCTCACCCACCTGTGTGGCTTCAACTCTTCTCGCCCTCCAGCACAGCTCTGTCCCCTCTGCTTATCCAGGGCCTGGCCTCCAGCACAGCTCTGTCCCCTCTGCTTATCCAGGGCCTGGCCTCCAGCACAGCTCTGTCCCCTCTGCTTATCCAGGGCCTGGCCTCCAGCACAGCTCTGTCCCCTCTGCTTATCCAGGGCCTGGCCTCCAGCACAGCTCTGTCCCCTCTGCTTATCCAGGGCCTGGCCTCCAGCACAGCTCTGTCCCCTCTGCTTATCCAGGGCCTGGCCTCCAGCACAGCTCTGTCCCCTCTGCTTATCCAGGGCTTGGCCTCCAGCACAGCTCTGTCCTCTCTGCTTATCCAGGGCCTGGCCTCCAGCACAGCTCTGTCCCCTCTGCTTATCCAGGGCCTGGCCTCCAGCACAGCTCTGTCCCCTCTGCTTATCCAGGGCCTGGCCTCCAGCACAGCTCTGTCCCCTCTGCTTATCCAGGGCCTGGCCTCCAGCACAGCTCTGTCCCCTCTGCTTATCCAGGGCCTGGCCTCCAGCACAGCTCTGTCCCCTCTGCTTATCCAGGGCCTGGCCTCCAGCACAGCTCTGTCCCCTCTGCTTATCCAGGGCCTGGCCTCCAGCACAGCTCTGTCCCCTCTGCTTATCCAGGGCCTGGCCTCCCTGCATGGCTTCAGCTCGATGTAGCTTCTGCCGTGGCTTCAACTGCTGTCTTTTCCATCTGTAGCTGTTGTGTTCCATGTTCTTGTCTAGCAATGAATCTGTTGGTGACTCAGCCAGAACTAGGATTTATTAATGTACACGTGGTAACATAATGATCAGATACAGAGCAAGTTATCATAGAGTTACTTTAGACTCTGCTGGAACTACCCTTGTGCATGATAGTCCTCATGTACGCCTCGCATCCCTCTGAGGAGAGTTCCCTGTCACATGACCTCTGTCTCAAGACCGCATGGTGGATCTGTACCGCCACCTGCTGGTGGGAGGTCACACTGCTGAGTACATATTATATTAACTGCAGGCATATCACCACAATGATCTGCCTGTGCAACTCTGCCTTCTCAACTTCACAAGTTAGGCGGTCTGGTCTGCCTGCATGACCTTGGAACTGCTAACCTGGCACCGCAGCTCTGCCTCCTACCCCAGCACCTCCTGGACCAAGTTCTTCTATCAGATTCTTTTGATACTCAGGCAGGTTTGCTGCACAGACTATGGGTAGTAAATAATATATACTTACCCCGTCTACAGAGCTGCTCTGATGATCTGATGTGAGTATCCTGCTAACTACGCCAAATGTTGTGGTGACGTTCTATGATCTGATCACATGGATCAGAGGGAAAGGTTACAAATGTTTGTTCAAGATTCAAGCATGTAGGTAGAGCACTATCTCAGAGAGACCCCTGAATCAACACCTTGCCAAGTCACAGGTTTCCACTATATTTATACACCGTTGGTCACGTACACAGAACACTCATCAAATTCCAGTCTTGTAAGCGCAGCACGGTGGCGCAGTGGTTAGCACTGCTACCTCACGGCGCTGAGGTTCCAGGTTCAATCCCGGCCCTGAGTCACTGTCCGTGTGGAGTTTGCACATTCTCCCCATGTATCCATGGGTTTCGCCCCCACCACCCAGAGATGTCCAGGTTAGGTGGATTGGCCACGCTAAATTATCTCTTAATTGGAAAAAAAGAACTGGGCACTCTAAATTTATTTCTTTTTAAATTCCATTCTTGTCTACGTACATTGAACAGATGTCCTTGGTTCCAGATACAACGTTTACCAAGCAGAGCATCAGAGGCTACACTTAATCGGCACAATGTCTGCCCTTCTAAGTTAACAAAACTGATTCCCAAGACTTTGCTGGAGAATTCTGTTTGTTCAGATCCTTGAGGGGTACAAGGTTCTTCAGGCAATTCATGGTACTGATCTGGGTCTTGAGGGTGTGCAAGGTTCACTGGCGTACAGAGTTTACCGGCTGACTAGCATGTGCTCTTATAGTGAGCCAGGTGTGTTAGCTCTCACCTCCTTTTACTAAATCTATTCATTTCCCCCTCAGGGTGATAGCAGTTTGGTATTTCTTGTTTCTGTGTTCTGCATCGCTGACAGGTTCATGGTGAATTGCACAGCCACTTGTAGGGACTAGTTTTGTAATACATAGAACATACAGTGCAGAAGGAGGCCATTCGGCCCATCGAGTCTGCACCGACCCACTTAAGCCCTCACTTCCACCCTATCCCTGTAACCCAATAACCCCGCCTAACCTTTTTGATCAATAGACAATTTATCATGGCCAATCCACCTAACCTGCACGTCTTTGGACTGTGGGAGGAAACCGGAGCACCCGGAGGAAACCCACGCAGACACGGGGAGAACGTGCAGACTCCGCACAGACAGTAACCCAGCGGGGAATCGAACCTGGGATGCTGGCGCTGTGAAGCCACAGTGCTATCCACTTGTGCTACTGTGCTGCCCAAATACCAAGATAAAAAGTTGGTTAATGGCAGGGAGTTGATCCTAAATCAAAACTGAATAGTGACAATTGCATTTCTGCACTTTCAGACAATATGCAATCACAAATATCATCACAAAATGGCACATTGAGGTTTTAATTACCTACTGTATAGAGACAGACAGCATACGCTGGATAATTTGCAGTTTGCGAATTCAATGAACTCCCATTTTGTAATCTTGAAACATGAAAATTCTAATTAAAAGTTGGATCCGTTGAGGAGGATAAATATTGTACAGCGCAGTTACAGAGCCAGACTGGTATGAAAATAAACACAGATACATCTAAATCATCAGTTTAATTATTCTGCACAGCCTCTCTCTTTCCAGTTGGAATATTATGTGACAAAGTAACAGCTGTCCTCAGCTCAAGCTCATTGGGAAAGGGTTTGCACTTTGGGGATGGAAACAGCAGGTGGCCATGTCGCTTCCTAATCGCAGTCCTTGTTCCTCTGCGTTTTGGTGAATATGTTTATTTTCAACAGTATAAAAATGCATTTTAATTCAATTTTGCTGCCAGCTCCCGTTGTGCTTGCCATCTTACATGATTTCCTATATTTTATTTAAATTTCCCTGTGGTTAACTGTCCCCTTGCTTTGGTTTTATTGAGTATTTAAAGATGATGCTGTTTGCATAAACATTTGGACTGCTGGGCGTTAGAATCCTCCCCTATGTGACCCTGCCACACCAGTGTCTCTCAGACCTTTTGGCTGGTAGATCCCTTTTCAAATGAATGAGGAATCATGGACCACCCCCATCTAAATTATAATATATAACACTCATAATACAAAAGCCTTGCTTGTAAAGAAAACAAAAAATTGCTTATTGTCACTTGAGAATGATTTCACTGATGTCGGTTGTGACGAGACAGACCAGACAAACCGGGGAGAGGATAAATGTGACTCCGGCAATGCGAATCGAACTGCTTCAAATACCGTTATAGATTACTTACAAATGTCATACATACTCAGTTAGTTCACAGGTCACCTCCAATTGAAACAACTATTGGCCAAATCAGTAGCGAAACGTGGTATCATCAAATTTATCAAGCCCAGAGCAGGTTTATATTTTCATTTTGAAAAGAACCCACGAACAGAGGAATTTATATTGCCCCAGCTTACTCACTTGAATGAGATACTTCATGGAATGTTTTCCAGACCCGTGTTTCTGTATTATCTAACCAGTCAAAGAACTTTAGTGGAGGAACAGAGGGATCTTGGGGTCCACGTAGATAGATCCCTCAAAGCTGCCACCCGGGTTGATAGGGTTGTTAAGAAGGCGAATGGTGTGTTGGCTTTCATTCACAGTGGGATTGAGTTTAAGAGCCGTGAGGTTTTGATGCAGCTTTATAAAACCCTGGTTCGACCACACTTGGAATATTGGGCGGGATTCTCCCAGCCCTGGGCCAGGCTGAAGAATCCCTGTGACCGGGCCACGCCACCCCGACGCCGGCACGCGATTCTCTGCAGAGCAGAGAAGAGCCACTATTGGCGCTGGCGTGGTTGGCATGCGGGGCGCTCTATGTGGCTGACCTGCCGATTCTCCAGCCCGGATGGACTGGCCGTAAGAAAAGAACCGTGTCCCACCGGCGCCGTTCTAACCTGCTCTGAGCCGGCAGGACCTCGGAGTTGAAGGGTCGGGTGGCGGCTTGTGGGGGAGGGAGGGGGTCCGACCCTGGGGGGAGGGGGGGTGGCCTCCGATGTGGCCTGGCCCGCGGTTGGAGCCCACTGATTGGCGGGCCGGCCTCAGTGGCTGGGGGCCTCCTTTCCTACGTTCCGGCCCCTGTAGCCCTGCGCCATGTTGCATCGGGTCTGGCGCGTTGAAGGAGGCCACTGCGTATGTCCTCGTTGGCGCCGACGCCACTGCGCATGCGCAGATCTCGCTGCGCACAGTTCGTGCCGGGATCGGCAGCTGGAGCGGCGCGAACCACCCAGCGCCGTGCTGGCCACCTGTAGCGGCCAGAATTAGTCCTGGGAGCAGCCTGTTCACACCATCGTAAACCGCAACGGCATTTACAACGGCGTGGACACTCTGCCACAGGATTGGAGATTCCCGACATTGTGTCCAGTTCTGGTCACCTCATTATAGGAAGGATGTGGATGCTTTGGAGAGGGTACAGAGGAGATTTACCAGGATGCTGCCTGGACTGGAGGGCATGTTGTATGAAGAAAGGTTGAGGGAGCTAGGGCCTTTCTCACTGGAGCTGAGAAGGCAGCGAGGTGGCTTGATAGAGGTGTACAAGGTGATGAGAGGCATGCATAGAGTGGATAGCCAGAGACTTTTATGGCTGTCACAAGGGGACATAATTTTAGGGTGATTGGAGTAAGGTATAGTGGAGATGTCAGAGGTCGGTTCTTTACACAGAGAGTGGTGGGTGTGTGGAATGCACTGCCAGCAGAGGTGGTGGAGTCAGAATCATTAGGGATATTTAAGCGACTCTTAGACAGGCACATGGACAGCAGTAAATTGAAGGGGTGTCGGTTAGGTCGATCTTAGATTAAGATAAATGGTCGGCACACCATCGTGGGCTGAAGGGCCTGTACTGTACTGTACTGTTCTATAACATCCATTATTGCAACAATGTGGTAGATTTAAGTTAACTGACAGCTTTTTTTTCATTATTACAGAAAGCAAGTCTGTATTATTGTGCATGAATGAGGATACAGGTGATATCACCCCCTCCCCACATCCCATATCACCCCCCCGCCCCCCCACATCATATCACCGCTGGTGAACAGGTGGTCATTTGTGACTGCGTGCACATTCGACAAAACTGACAAGTGGTTAACGTAAACAGAAAACGCTGGAAATACTCACTAGGTCAGGTATCATGAAGGTTTCTCACTTCCTGGACCCAAATTAAATGTGCCCAAGAATCCCAGTAACAACTGCCCCCTTCTCCCCAAGGAAATGGGCGACTCAATGCTGAAAACAATGGCAGCCAAGATGCTCATCACTACAACAAAGGCCACAGTATTCAAGAACTTTGAGAATGGACATCTTATCAGTTCTTTGTCCAGGACTAACACCAACTACTGTTAATTTAGCTCATCTAGCGATGCAGCGCGTAATGCCCCTGCCTCGGAACTGAAGCTCTAGGTTTGAGTCCCACCCCAGACTGGGATCTTCCTCACCCCCCCCCCCCCCTCCCAGACTGGGATCTTCCTCACCCCCTCCCAGAATGGGTTCTTCCTCACCCCCTCCCAGACTGGGATCTTCCTCACCCCCTCCCAGACTGGGATCCTCACCCCCCCCTCCCAGACTGGGATCTTCCTCACCCCCTCCCAGACTGGGATCTTCCTCACCCCCTCCCAGACTGGGATCTTCCTCACCCCCTCCCAGACTGGGATCTTCCTCACCCCCTCCCAGACTGGGATCTTCCTCACCCCCTCCCAGACTGAGATCTTCCTCACCCCCCCCCTCCCAGACTGGGATCTCCCCCTCTCCCCCCCCTCCCAGACTGGGATCTTCCTCACCCCCTCCCAGACTGGGATCTTCCTCACCCCCTCCCAGACTGGGATCTTCCTCACCCCCTCCCAGACTGGGATCTTCCTCCCCCCCCCCTCCCAGACTGAGATCTTCCTCACCCCCTCCCAGACTGGGATCTCCCCCCCCCTCCCAGACTGGGATCTTCCTCACCCCCTCCCAGACTGGGATCTTCCTCACCCCCTCCCAGACTGGGATCTTCCTCACCCCCCCCTCCCAGACTGGGATCTTCCTCACCCCCTCCCAGATGGGGATCTTCCTCACCCCCTCCCAGACTGGGATCTTCCTCACCCCCCCCCTCCCAGACTGGGATCTTCCTCACCCCCCCCACCCAGACTGGGATCTTCCTCACCCCCTCCCAGACTGGGATCTTCCTCACCCCCTCCCAGACTGGGATCTTCCTCACTCCCCCCTCCCAGACTGGGATCTCCCCCCCCCCCCTCCCAGACTGGGATCTTCCTCACCCCCTCCCAGACTGGGATCTTCCTCACCCCCTCCCAGACTGGGATCTTCCTCACCCCCTCCCAGAATGGGATCTTCCTCACCCCCTCCCAGACTGGGATCTTCCTCACCCCCTCCCAGACTGGGATCTTCCTCACCCCCCCCAGACTGGGATCTTCCTCACCCCCTCCCAGACTGGGATCTTCCTCACCCCCCCCCAGACTGGGATCTTCCTCACCCCCTGCCAGACTGGGATCTTCCTCACCCCCCCCAGACTGGGATCTTCCTCACCCCCTCCCAGAATGGGATCTTCCTCACCCCCTCCCAGACTGGGATCTTCCTCACTCCCTCCCACTGACTGGGATTTTCCTCACCCCCCCCCCCCCCCCCCCCCACACTGTGGTGGGTTTTCCAGCATTTGAGGTGGTTCACCAATGGCTGGTGGGTTGCTTGGCTGTGCGGCTGGCAAACAGCATAAGAACAGGAGGCCATTCGGCCCATCAAGTCTTCTCTGTCATTCAATATAATTAGTGGAGATTGGACACTTCAATGCCTTTTACACTATCCCATTACCTTACTGTTAATCAGAAATTTATCAAGCTCTGCTTTAAAATGCCCCTAATATCGATTGGAGGGAAGATCCTGCAGCTAGCCAATGGGGAGGGGAGCTGGAGGATCTCAGCCCTTGATGAGCCAGGAAGGTGGGTTCACAATGTGGCGAAAGAGGTTGACTCTCAGCTGCTGGCAGCCATGTGATTGGAAAGAATGTCTGAGCTCCCACCATCACCATCCAAATCTCTCGACTACAACAGGCAGATGTTACTACAGCAACATGGATTACCGGAGTGAACTGCAATAATTCTACCCAATGCTGTCCCCTCTGTTTCTAATCTGCTAGAGTGATTATTTTACAGACCACTGGAAAATTTCTACAGGCTCCTCGGGGGTCCTCGAGCTCCAATTGGAGAACCGCTGTTCTGGACATTCGCTATCAATGCGGGAATGTTCGATATCGGAGTGTAATCCGGATGTGCTGCTTTCTATGAAACTCACAAATCAGCAGTTTTGCCAAACTCTTAATGTTATTTCTTTACCTCAAAACCTTTTTTTTGACGGCTACGATTCCACATTGTGTTCAATAGAAACTGGATGGTCATCTAACTCTAGACTAACAGAGAATTGGGGCAGCACGGTAGCCTTGTGGATAGCACAATCGCTTCACAACTCCAGGGTCCCATGTTCGATTCTGGCTTGGGTCACTGTCTGTGCGGAGTCTGCACGTTCTCCCTGTGTCTGCGTGGGTTTCCTCCGGGTGCTCCGGTTTCCTCCCACAGTCCAAAGATGTGCAGGTTAGGTGGATTGGCCATGATAAATTGCTCCTTAGTGTGTCCAAAATTGCCCTTAGTGTTGGGTCGGGTTATGGGGATAGGGTGGAGGTGTTAAGCTTGGGAGGGGTGCTCTTTCCAGGAGCCGGTGCAGACTCGATGGGCCGAATGGCCTCCTTCTGCACTGTAAATTCTATGACAAATTTAAAGGCTGAGGTGGTTATTTTGACCAAAAAGGTGAGAACAGGTACTAAAAGGGCACAGGGCACAATGGTAAGAAGTGCAGCCTGTTTGAAAGTCGAGATTTAACACATCATTCTGATCCTAATGGCTGTATATCAAATTGTATTTGCCTGGAAGAGCTAAACAAAGATACCATAAAATAGTAATCCATCCATTAAAAGACATTTAGACAGATCTATGGATTAGGAAAGGTTAAGAGGGAAATGGACCAAATGCAGGCAGATGGGGTTAGCTTCGATGGGACTTTGGTTGGCATGGAGCAGTTTGGGGCCGAAGGGCCTGTGCCATGGATTCTATATCTCTATAAACAGTGGTGTAAAATGGCTGATATCAGATTGGTTACTGGTTGTAAACAGTGCTGAATATTAAATTCCAGAACTGCAATGGAAGGAATGTCAGGTGCTGTGTATAACAGTCGGGTGCTGTGTATAACAGTCGGGTGCTGTGTATAACAGTCGGGTGCTGTGTATAACAGTCGGGTGCTGTGTGTAACAGTCGGGTGCTGTGTGTAACAGTCGGGTGCTGTGTGTAACAGTCGGGTGCTGTGTGTAACAGTCGGGTGCTGTGTATAACAGTCGGGTGCTGTGTATAACAGTCGGGTGCTGTGTATAACAGTCGGGTGCTGTGTATAACAGTCGGGTGCTGTGTATAACAGTCGGGTGCTGTGTATAACAGTCGGGTGCTGTGTGTAACAGTCGGGTGCTGTGTGTAACAGTCGGGTGCTGTGTGTAACAGTCGGGTGCTGTGTATAACAGTCGGGTGCTGTGTATAACAGTCGGGTGCTGTGTATAACAGTCGGGTGCTGTGTATAACAGTCGGGTGCTGTGTATAACAGTCGGGTGCTGTGTATAACAGCCAGGTGCTGTGTATAACAGTCGGGTGCTGTGTATAACAGCCAGGTGCTGTGTATAACAGTCGGGTGCTGTGTATAACAGTCGGGTGCTGTGTATAACAGTCGGGTGCTGTGTGTAACAGTCAGGTGCTGTGTATAACAGTCGGGTGCTGTGTGTAACAGTCGGGTGCTGTGTATAACAGTCGGGTGCTGTGTATAACAGTCGGGTGCTGTGTATAACAGTCGGGTGCTGTGTATAACAGTCGGGTGCTGTGTATAACAGTCGGGTGCTGTGTATAACAGTCGGGTGCTGTGTATAACAGTCGGGTGCTGTGTGTAACAGTCGGGTGCTGTGTATAACAGTCGGGTGCTGTGTGTAACAGTCGGGTGCTGTGTGTAACAGTCGGGTGCTGTGTGTAACAGTCGGGTGCTGTGTGTAACAGTCGGGTGCTGTGTATAACAGTCGGGTGCTGTGTATAACAGTCGGGTGCTGTGTATAACAGTCGGGTGCTGTGTATAACAGTCGGGTGCTGTGTATAACAGTCGGGTGCTGTGTGTAACAGTCGGGTGCTGTGTATAACAGTCGGGTGCTGTGTATAACAGCGCTGTGAGGCTGATACAATATCACCACCTTTGCCTCCATTTCTACCCCTGGAGATTTAGCACTTAAATGCTGATTGGACATCATTTCTGCAGACCGGTCTCAGTGGGATCTTGTGGAGGTGATGGTGTCAGCCCAGGATTGTTGCTGGGACTGGTAGGAGGGCGTTAGAACATGGCTGTTAAGGGAGAGGGGTATTGGCAGCAAGGGGGGGTGGGGTAGCCTCAGGTGGCACCCCACTTTCCTGATGCTGAATCCCTCAAACACACGGAGTGCCTTTAAACACGAGACCCACCCGACACCCCCTCCATCCCGACGCCCCCTCCATCCCGACGCCCCCTCCATCCAAGCAGCCTGATATGGGTTGGTTTGGTTTGTCACACCCCCTGCAGAGTGTGTCCCTGGCCACTGCTGCGTGATTACTAGCAATGGTGGGAGGGAATTCTTAAGTGGGCATTAATTGCCAATTTAATGGCCTCAGTTTGTGGCAGGTGGGAGTGTCGTCTACAAACCTTCTTCCCATAGAGTTAAATCCAGAAGGTGATGGGGTTCTCAACTGCCAGTTAAATATGGTCATCACTAAACTTGCCAGGCAGAGGGTACAAAGCGTCACCCTATATGTCAGCTCCTTGCACCCATTATGCTCATGACCGATCACCAAGTTCACTATATTGATCCTGCCTGCCTCCTCCCCCCCACCTCCCATAATTCTTTAGCCCCAAGAGCAATATCTAATTCCGTTATGAAATGACACAATGTTTTGGCCTCAGCTACTTTCTGTAATAGTGAATCCCACAGATTCTCCACTCTCTTGGTGATGAAATTTCTCCTCACCTCAGTCCTAAAAGGTCCTTTTATCCTCAGTCCTTATCCTCAAACTACGTCCCCTAGTTCTGGACTACCCCACCATCAGGAACATTCTTTCTGAATCTACCCTGTCTAATCCTGTTACAATTGTTTCTATTAGATCCCCTCTCACTCTTCGAAACCCCATGAACATAATCCTAACCGACTTAGTCTCTCCTCATATGACAATCCCAGGAATCAGCCTGGTAAACCTTCGCTGCTCTCCCTCCATAGCAAGAACATCCTTTTTTTTTTTAAGAACAGTACAGCACAGAACTGGCCCTTCGGCCCTCGATGTTGTGCCGAGCAATGATCACTCCACTCAAGCCCACGTATCCACCCTATACCAGCAACGCAACAACCCCTATTAACCTTATTTTTTAGGACACTAAGGGCAATTTAGCCTGGCCAATCCACCTAACCCGCACATCTTTGGACTGTGGGAGGAAACCGGAGCACCCAAAGGAAACCCACGCACACACGGGGAGGACGTGCAGACTCCGCACAGACAGTGACCCAGCCGGGAATCGAACCTGGGACCCTGGAGCTGTGAAG
The DNA here is from genome assembly GCF_902713615.1 of Scyliorhinus canicula. NCBI lineage: Eukaryota > Metazoa > Chordata > Chondrichthyes > Carcharhiniformes > Scyliorhinidae > Scyliorhinus > Scyliorhinus canicula. The sequence continues at coordinate 2,523,613 of NC_052165.1, read as the reverse complement.
CATTGATGCTAACCACCATGCTACCGTACTGCCCTTCCTCTTATCCTTCCTCAGATAAGGACACCAAAACTGCACACAATACTCTAGGTGTGGCCTCACTAATGCCCTTTACAATTGCAGTAAAACATCTCTATTCATGTACCATTTGTATTCTTCACTGCCTGTGCCTTTCAGCGACTGATGCACAAGGCACCAAGGTATTGCCGAGTAACCATCTCTCAATTTATACCCATTCATATAATAACCTGCTTTCCTATTTTTGTTACCGAAGCGGATTACCTCACATTTATCCACATTATACTGTATCTGCCATGCATGTGCCCACTCACTCAGCCTGTCCAAATCCTGCTGAAGCATCTCTGCATCCTCCTCACAGCTCACCCTCCCACCCAACTTTGTATCATCCGCACATTTGGAGATAATACATTTTGTTCCATTGCCCAAATCATCAATATATCCGAATTTGGCTGCTGCTGCTTTCTCCTGAGAGGTAAAGGCTTCGGATAATTACAGAAAGAAAATTCTTCTCAGCTTGCTGAAGTGTCTCAGCGAGTTTCCTGATGTGTTTTAAGGCCCTCTTCACAGTTTTATCAGCAACATGAAATGGCAAATGCCCCTTTAAGTAGCACTTGAAATCAGCAAATCAAGGTCTACTCCCAATCAAATCATCATTTGCAGAATGCATTAGTTGAAGCATCAATCACCATTCTCTGCTGCCTCTATACTCTACTGCTAGCAGGTAGTTTAAGGGCCATCACTTGTTTAACAAGCCTTTGGGTTGGCTTCAAAAGCAGGAGCTTTGAGTTAAATGTGAACTAAACTGATATTTCTACTTAAGATTCTATCTTGGCTTTCCCTTCAGCACCGAAAGTATTCAGCCAGAAATGTCCCTTACGCTTCTAACATATCCATTTATCACTAATGTCCCGCTCAATGATTTATAAAGTACACACTGTGAGGTGTAATATTTGGTTCTAATCCTTGGTACATTGGAGCAGTGTTTGTGTAGGTCAAGGGAATGTTGTGTATTCTAACTGGGTGTCGATCTCCTTTACTCTGACACAGCAGAACATTTTGCAGATTTATTCCTCCTTTGATATCCAATGTTCTTTGACATTTAATTGCCTGGAAACCGAGGGGAGACAGCCTGAGGAAGACAGCCTAGGGGAGACAGCCTAGGGGAGACAGCCTGGGTAGGCTGCCTAGGGGAGACAGCCTGGGGGAGACAGCCTAGGGGAGACAGCATGAGGAAGACAGCCTAGGGGAGACAGCCTGGGGGAGACAGCCTGGGGGAGACAGCCTGAGGAAGACAGCCTAGGGGAGACAGCCTGGGGGAGACAGCCTGAGGAAGACAGCCTAGGGGAGACAGCCTAGGGGAGACAGCATGAGGGAGACAGCCTAGGGGAGACAGCATGAGGGAGACAGCTTAGGGGAGACAGCCTAGGGGAGACAGCCTAGGGGAGACAGCATGAGGAAGACAGCCTAGAGGAGACTGCCTGAGGAAGACAGCCTAGGGGAGACAGCCTAGGGGAGACAGCCTGAGGGAGACACCCTGAGGGAGACAGCCTAGGGGAGACAGCCTAGGAGAGACAGCCTAGGGGAGACAGCCTGAGGGAGACAGCCTGGGGGAGACAGCCTAGGGGAGACAGCCTAGGGGAGACAGCCTGAGGGAGACAGCCTGGGGGAGACAGCCTGGGGGAGACTGCCTGGAGGAGACAGCCTGATGGAGACAGCCTGAGGAAGACAGCCTAGGGGAGACAGCCTAGGGGAGACTGCCTAGGGGAGACAGACTGAGGAAGACAGCCTGGGGGAGACAGCCTGGGGGAGACAGCCTAGGGGAGACAGCCTAGGGGAGACAGCCTGGGGAGACTGCCTAGGGGAGACAGCCTGGGGGAGACAGCCTGGGGGAGACAGCCTGGGGGAGACAGCCTGAGGGAGACAGCCTGAGGGAGACTGCCTGGGGGAGACAGGCTGGGGGAGACAGCCTAGGGGAGACAGCCTAGGGGGGACAGCCTGGGGGAGACAGCCTGGGGGAGACAGCCTAGGGGAGACAGCCTAGGGGAGACAGCCTGGGGAGACTGCCTAGGGGAGACAGCCTGGGGGAGACAGCCTGGGGGAGACAGCCTGAGGGATCAGCCTGGGGGAGACAGCCTGAGGGAGACAGCCTGAGGGAGACTGCCTGGGGGAGACAGGCTGGGGGAGACAGCCTAGGGGAGACAGCCTAGGGGAGACAGCCTGGGGGAGACAGCCTGAGGGAGACAGCCTAGGGGAGACAGCCTAGGGGAGACTGCCTGAGGAAGACAGCCCAGGGGAGACTGCCTGAGGAAGACAGCCTAGGGGAGACAGCTTAGGAAAGACAGCCTGAGGAAGACAGCCTAGGGGAGACGGCCTAGGGGAGACAGCCTAGGGGAGACAGCATGAGGGAGACAGCCTGAGGGAGACACCCTGAGGGAGACCGCCTAGGGGAGACAGCCTAGGGGAGACAGCCTGGGGGAGACAGCCTGAGGAAGACAGCCTGGGGGAGACAGCCTAGGGGAGACAGCCTGGGGAGACAGCCTGGGGGAGACTGCCTAGGGCAGACAGCCTAGGGGAGACAGCCTAGGGGAGACAGCCTGAGGGAGACAGCCTGGGGGAGACAGCCTGTGGGAGACTGCCTAGGGCAGACAGTCTGAGGAAGACAGCCTAGGGGAGACAGCCTGAGGGAGACAGCCTGGGGAGACAGCCTGGGGGAGACTGCCTAGGGCAGACAGTCTGAGGAAGACAGCCTAGGGGAGACAGCCTAGGGGAGACAGCCTGGGGGAGACTGCCTAGGGGACACTGCCTAGGGGAGACAGTCTGAGGAAGACAGCCTCGGGGAGACAGCCTGGGGAGACTGCCTCGGGGAGACAGCCTGGGGGAGACAGCCTGGGGGAGACAGCCTGGGGGAGACAGCCTGGGGGAGACAGCCTGAGGAAGACAGCCTGGGGGAGACAGCCTGGGGGAGACTGCCTGGGGGAGACAGCCTAGGGGAGACTGCCTGGAGGAGACAGCCTGATGGAGACAGCCTGAGGAAGACAGCCTAGGGGAGACAGCCTAGGGGAGACAGCCTAGGGGAGACAGCCTAGGGGAGACAGCCTGGGGAGACTGCCTAGGGGAGACAGCCTGGGGGAGACAGCCTGGGGGAGACAGCCTGAGGGATCAGCCTGGGGGAGACAGCCTGAGGGAGACAGCCTGAGGGAGACTGCCTGGGGGAGACAGGCTGGGGGAGACAGCCTAGGGGAGACAGCCTAGGGGAGACAGCCTGGGGGAGACAGCCTGAGGGGGACAGCCTAGGGGAGACTGGCAAGGGGAGACAGCCTAGGGGAGACAGCCTAGGGGAGACTGCCTGAGGAAGACAGCCCGGGGAGACTGCCTGAGGAAGACAGCCTAGGGGAGACAGCTTAGGAAAGACAGCCTGAGGAAGACAGCCTAGGGGAGACAGCCTAGGGGAGACAGCCTAGGGGAGACAGCATGAGGGAGACAGCCTGAGGGAGACACCCTGAGGGAGACCGCCTAGGGGAGACAGCCTAGGGGAGACAGCCTGGGGGAGACAGCCTGAGGAAGACAGCCTGGGGGAGACAGCCTAGGGGAGACAGCCTGGGGGAGACAGCCTGGGGGAGACTGCCTAGGGCAGACAGCCTAGGGGAGACAGCCTAGGGGAGACAGCCTGAGGGAGACAGCCTGTGGGAGACAGCCTGGGGGAGACTGCCTAGGGCAGACAGTCTGAGGAAGACAGCCTAGGGGAGACAGCCTGAGGGAGACAGCCTGGGGAGACAGCCTGGGGGAGACTGCTAGGGCAGACAGTCTGAGGAAGACAGCCTAGGGGAGACTGCCTGGGGGAGACAGCCTAGGGGAGACTGCCTGGGGGAGACAGCCTAGGGGAGACAGCCTGGGGGAGACTGCCTAGGGGAGACAGCCTAGGGGAGACTGCCTAGGGGAGACAGCCTAGGGGAGACTGCCTAGGGGAGACAGTCTGAGGAAGACAGCCTGGGGGAGACAGCCTAGGGGAGACAGCCTGGGGGAGACAGCCTGGGGGAGACTGCCTAGGGCAGACAGCCTAGGGGAGACAGCCTAGGGGAGACAGCCTGAGGGAGACAGCCTGTGGGAGACAGCCTGGGGGAGACTGCCTAGGGGAGACAGCCTAGGGGAGACTGCCTAGGGGAGACAGTCTGAGGAAGACAGCCTAGGGGAGACTGCCTGGGGGAGACAGCCTAGGGGAGACAGCCTGGGGGAGAGAGCCTGGGGGAGACTGCCTAGGGGAGACAGCCTAGGGGAGACAGCCTAGGGGAGACAGCCTGGGGGAGACAGCCTAGGGGAGACTGCCTGGGGGAGACAACCTAGGGGAGACAGCCTAGGGGAGACAGCCTGGGGGAGACTGCCTAGGGGAGACAGTCTGAGGAAGACAGCCTAGGGGAGACTGCCTGGGGGAGACAGCCTAGGGGAGACAGCCTGGGGGAGAGAGCCTGGGGGAGACTGCCTAGGGGAGACAGCCTAGGGGAGACAGCCTAGGGGAGACAGCCTGGGGGAGACAGCCTAGGGGAGACTGCCTGGGGGAGACAACCTAGGGGAGACAGCCTAGGGGAGACAGCCTGGGGGAGACAGCCTAGGGGAGACTACCTGGGGGAGACAGCCTAGGGGAGACTGCCTGGGGGAGACTGCCTAGGGGAGACTGCCTGGGGGAGGCAGCCTGAGGAAGTGGATCAACAACCCCTTGTATACTTTTGGCTTGGAGAACCGATAGGTGTTGGGGCGGGGGGAGGTTGGGGCCTGTGAGGGAACAATGTTTACTCTAACTCAGGTATGGGGAAGAGGAAAAAGGGGAGGGGAAGTGAGGGAGTATAGATGAGAAGAGAAAGGTAAAAGAAGGCAAGAAGATGAAGGGGAGGGTAGTAGGAGGCCGGTACCGTAAAAGTGAGTGAAGGAAGAAGTGAACGTGGGAGACAGGGGAAAGAGACCATGACCAAATCTATGAGTTTGATTTCCCTGTGAGTTCACCATTCCTGTATTTTTAATGCCCTGTAGGTTCTGCAGTAAACGTTTCCTCCTGGCTTCAGCCAGTGCTGTCATAATGTTACTTTGAATTGGGGCCACCTTGCTCCATTTTAAATCTACAATTAAGAACATGGAACAAAATTCCTAGCTTAAGTTGTTAGCTGAGTAAAATTTTAATTTTCTGAACTTCCTAGTTTAAATAATAAAAGTAAATATTAGTAAAAATGGTGGACATAATGGAGTTTGTGAGCAGCAGGTAACATATTAAAGATAATACAATCAAATTTCTGTGCGTAACATACTATTGCTATCATGTCTTGATTTTGCAACTTGATGTCAGGATTCAGTGCGTGATGGGCACTATTCACATTTACATTATACATTTATATTTCTTTCAGATTCTCACATGTCAATCTCCATGGTAAGGAACACTATACTATATCAATCTCCGTTGTATGCAGCACTATACTATGTCAATCTCCATGGTATGGAACACTATACTATGTCAATCTCCATGGTAAGGAACACTATACTATGTCAATCTCCATGGTATAGAACTCTATACTATGTCAATCTCCATGGTATGGAGCACTATACTATGTCAATCTCCATGGTATAAAACTCTACACTATGTCAGTCTCCATGGTATAGAACTCTATACTATGTCAATCTCCGTTGTATGCAGCACTATACTATGTCAATCTCCATGGTATAAAACTCTATACTATGTCAGTCTCCATGGTATGGAACACTATACTATGTCAATCTGCAAAGTATGGAGCACTATATTATGTCAATCTCCATGGTATGGAACACTAAACTATGTCAATCTCCATGGTAAGGAACACTATACTATGTCAATCTCCATGGTAAGGAACACAACACTATGTCAATCTCTATGGTATGGAACACTATACTATGTCAATCTGCAAAGTATGGAGCACTATATTATGTCAATCTCCATGGTATGGAACACTAAACTATGTCAATCTCCATGGTATGGAACACTATACTCTGTCAATCCTCATGGTATGGAGAACTATACTATGTCAATCTCCATGGTATGGAACACTAAACTATGTCAATCTCCATGGTATGGAACACTATACTCTGTCAATCCTCATGGTATGGAGAACTATACTATGTCAATCTCCGTGGTATGGAACTCTATACTATGTCAATCTCCATGGTATGGAACTCTATACTATGTCAATATCCATGGTAAGGAACACTATACTATGTCAATCTCCATGGTAAGGAACACTATACTATGTCAATCTCCATGGTAAGGAACACTATACTATGTCAATCGCCATGGTAAGGAACACTATACTATGTCAATCGCCATGGTAAGGAACACAACACTATGTCAATCTCTATGGTATGGAACACTATACTATGTCAATCTCTGTGGTATGGAACTCTATACTATGTCAATATCCATGGTAAGGAGCACTATACTATGTCAATCTCCATGGTATGGAACTCTATACTATGTCAATATCCATGGTAAGGAACACTATACTATGTCAATCTCCATGGTATGGAACACAATACTATGTCAATCTCTGTGGTATGGAACACTATACTATGTCAATCTCTGTGGTATGGAACTCTATACTATGTCAATCTCCATGGTATGGAACACTATACTATGTCAATCTCTGTGGTATGGAACGCTATACTATGTCAATCCCCATGGTAGGGAGAACTATATTATGTCAATCTCCATGGTAAGGAACACAATACTATGTCAACCTCCATTGTATGGAGCACTATACTATGTCAATCTCCATGGTATGGAGCGCAATACTATGTCAATATCCATGGTATGAAGCACTATACTATGTCAATCTCCATGGTAATTTGGTGCAGTGAGGTAATCGGGAAAGGTAAGTGGTAAGTCTAATTCTGCTGTTTTTCAGTTAAAAGTGCAGTGTGTAGCTTAGTGTCTGATTGGCTGAAGCTGCCCCCACCCTAATTGCTGAGAGTCAGTTATCTGTCAGTCACCTGAAGCCTGTTTAGTGGTACAAAGGTTTACATTGTATTGTTCTCTTTGAAGCTTAAGTAGTGTGAGTCACCCTGGTTAGCTGAGGTCTGTATAAAAGACAGACAGAAAGCGCACTCAGTAAGCTTTGCGCAAGTGAAGGAGACACAGCCGGAGTGAGACATATCCAGAGTGGGAATTTGGAACTTGGTAATTTGGTGCAGTGAGGTAATTCGGTGCAGAGGGAGAGGATGCTTTTTCCCTACTGTTTTGATCTCTCTTTCTTCTGGCCTGTAACTTTTAACCTGCAGGGAGAGAACCAGAGAGCATCTGAGAACCTGGGAAGGTAAGTGATTTTTATCCATTTTTATTTTTATTACCTTTCAAATTGTTGGGGGGGGGGGGGAACTGAAGTAACATCACAGTAAACCTGTGACCTGATTGGCTGGTTGGGAATCTACACTAAATTTAAAAATCAAGCATTGTTAAACTAATTAAACATAATTACTTAATTACTGAATTATACTTTAGAGGGGTAGCTAAGCCAGAGATCAGAGAGTACTGTATTCAGATTTCACATTTATAGTAGAAATCTAGTGCTAGAAATCATATAGTTAACAGTAACTTAAAACATTTAAAAAAAAAAAATTTAATTTACTAATTAATTGACGCAATGTCAATTAGACGGGTGCAGTGCTCGGACTGTGAGATGTGGCAGGTCCGGGAGGCTTCCAGCGTCCTGGATGGCTTCATCTGCAGAAAGTGCACCCAACTAAAGCTCCTCACAGACGGCATGGTTTGGTTGGAGCAGCAGTTGGATGCACTTAGGAGCATCGCAGGTGGCGGAAAGCATCATAGATAGCAGTTATATAAATGTGGTCACACCCGAGCTGCAGGCAGAGAAATGGGTGACCACCAGAAGGGGCAGGCAGTCAGTGCAGGAATCCCCTGTGGTTGTCACCCTCTCGAACAGGTATACCCCTTTGGATACTGTCAGGGGGATAGCCTATCAGGGGAAAACAGCAGCAGCCAGAGCAGTGGCACCACGGCTGGCTCTGATGGTCAGCAGGGAGGGTCAAAGTGCAGAAGAGCAATAGTCATAGGGGACTCTATACTCAGGGGCATAGATAGGCGCTTCTGTGGACGTGAAAGAGACTCCAGGATGGTATGTTGCCTCCCTGGTGTCAGGGTTCAGGATGTCTCAGAACGGATAGCTGGCATCCTGAAGGGGGAGGACAAACAGGCAGAGGTTGTTGTACATATTGGGACTAATGACATAGGCAGGAAGGGGCATGAGATCCTGCAGCAGGAGCTAGGCAGAAATGTAGAAGACAGGACCTCTAGGGTTGTAATCTTGGGATTACCCCCTGTTCCACGTGCCAGTGAGGCTAGGAATAGGAAGATAGAGCAGCTAAACACGTGGCTAAACAGCTGGTGTAGGAGGCAGGGTTTCCGTTATCTGGACCACTGGGAGCTCTTCCGGGGCAGGTGTGACCTGTATAAGAAGGACGGTTTGCATCTAAACTGGAGAGGCATAAATATCCTGGCTGCGAGGTTTGCTAGTGTCACACGGGAGGGTTTAAACTAGTATGGCAGGGGGGTGGGTACCGGAGCAATAGGTCAGAAGGTGAAAGCATTGAGGGAGAACTAGGGAATAGGGCCAGTATGGCTCTGAGGCAGAGCAGACAGGGAGATGTTGCTGAAAACAACGGGTCTGGTGGCCTGAAGTGCATATGTTTTAATGCAAGAAGTATTACGGGTAAGGCAAATTAACTTTAGAGCTTGGATTAGTACTTGGAACTATGATGTTGTTGCCATTACAGAGACCTGGTTGAGGGAAGGACAGGATTGGCAGCTAAACATTCCAGGATTCAGATGTTTCAGGCAGGATAGAGGGGGATGTAAAAGGGGCGGAGGAGTTGCGCTACTGGTTAGGGAGAATATCACAGCTGTACTATGGGAGGACACCTCAGAGGGCAGCGAGGCTATATGGGTAGAGATCAGGAATAAGAAGGGTGCAGTCACAATGTTGGGGGTTTACTACAGGCCTCCCAACAGCCAGCGGGAGATAGGGGAGCAGATAGGTAGACAGATTTTGGAAAGGAGTAAAAACAACAGGGTTGTTGTGATGGGATACTTCAACTTCCCCAATATTGACTGGGACTCACTTAGTGCTAGGGGCCTGGACGGGGCAGAGTCTGTAAGGAGCATCCAGGAGGGCTTCTTAAAACAATATGTAGACAGTCCAACTAGGGAAGGGGCTATACTGGACCTGGTATTGGGGAATGAGCCCGGCCAGGTGGTAAAAGTTTCAGTCGGGGAGCATTTCGAGAACAGTGACCTTAATTCTGTAAGTTTTAAAGTGCTGGTGGACAAGGATAAGAGTGGTCCTTGGGTGAATGTGCTAAATTGGGGGAAGGCTAATTATAACAATATTAGGTGGGAACTGAAGAACTTAAATTGGGGGTGGATGTTTGAGGGGAAATCAACATCTTTTTTTTTTCATTTTTTCATTTCATCTGACATGTGGGAGGCTTTCAAATGTCAGTTGAAAGGAATTCAGGACCAGCATGTTCCTGTGCGGAAGAAGAATAAATACGGCAAATTCCAGGAACCTTGGATAATGAGAGATATTGTAGACCTCATCAAAACAAAAAGGAGGCATTTGTCAGGGCTAGAAGGCTGGGAACAGACGAAGCCTGTGTGGAATATAAGGAATGTAGGAAGGAACTTAAGCAAGGAGTCAGGAGGGTTAGAGGAGGTCACGAAAAGTCATTGGCAAATGGGGTTAAGTAAACACCCAAGGCTTTTTACACGTACATAAAAAGCAAGAGGTTAGCCAGGGAAAGGGTTGGCCCACTGAAGGATAGGCAAGGGAATCTATGTGTGGAGTCAGAGGAAATGGGCAAGGTACTAAATGAATACTTTGTATCAGTATTCACCAAAGAGAAGGAATTGGTGGATGTTGAGTTTGGAGAAGGGTGTGTAGATAGCCTGGGTCTCATTGAGATCCAAAAAGATGAGGTATTGGGCGTCTTGAAAAATATTAAGGTAGATAAGTCCCCAGGGCCGAATGGGATCTACCCCAGAATGCTAAAGGAGGCTAGAGGGGAAATTGCTGAGGCCTTGACAGAAATCTTTGGATCCTCACTGTCTTCAGGTGATGTCCCGGAGGGCTGGAAAATAGCCAATGTTTTTCCTTTGTTTAAGAAGGGTAGCAAGGATAATTCAGGGAACTACAGGCGTGTGAGCCTTACGTCAGTGGGAGGGAAATTACTGGAGAGAATTCTTCGAGACAGGATCTACTCCCATTTGGAAGCAAATGGACATATTAGTGAGAGGCAGCACGGTTTTGTGAAGGGGAGGGTGTGTCTCACTAACTTGATAGAGTTTTTCGAAGAAGTCACAAAGATGATTGATGCAGGTAGGGCAGTGGATGTTGTCTTTATGGACTTCAGTAAGGCCTTTGACAAGGTCCCTCATGGTAGACTGGTACAAAAGGTGAAGTCACACGGGATCAGGGGTGAGCTGGCAAGATGGATACAGAACAGGCTAGGTCATAGAAGGTAGACAGTAGCAATGGAAGGATGCTTTTCTAATTGGAGGGCTGTGACTAGTGGTGTTCCGCAGGGATCAGTGCTGGGACCTTTGCTGTTCGTAGTATATATAAATGATTTGGAGGAAAATGTAACTGGTCTGATTAGTAAGTTTGCAGACGACACAAAGGTTGGTAGAATTGCGGATAGCGATGAGGACTGTCAGAGGATACAGCAGGATTTAGATCGTTTGAAGACTTGGGCGGAGAGATGGCAGATGGAGTTTAATCTGGACAAATGTGAGGTAATGCTTTTTGGAAGGTCTAATGGAGGTAGGGAATATACAGTGAATGGTAGAACCCTCAAGAGTATTGAAAGTCAGAGAGATCTAGGTGTACAGGTCCACAGGTCACTGAAAGGGGCAACACAGGTGGAGAAGGTAGTCAAGAAGGCATACGGCATGCTTGCCTTCATTGGCTGGGGCATTGAGTATCAGAATTGGCAAGTCATATTGCAGCTGTACAGAACCTTAGTTAGGCCACACTTGGAGTATAGTGTTCAATTCTGGTCGCCACACTACCAGAAGGATGTGGAGGCTTTAGAGAGGGCGCAGAAGAGATTTACCAGGATATTGCCCGGTATGGAGGGCATTAGCTATGAGGAGCGGTTGAATAAACTCGGTTTGTTCTCACTGGAACGACGGAGGTTGAGGGGCGACCTGATAGAGGTCTACAAAATTATGAGGGGCATAGACAGAGTGGATAGTCAGAGGCTTTTCCCCAGCATAGAGGGGTCAATAACTAAGGGGCATAGGTTGAAGGTGCGAGGGGCAAGGTTTAGAGGAGATGTCCGAGGCAAGTTTTTTACACAGAGGGTAATGGGTGCCTGGAACTCGCTGCTGGAGGAGGTGGTGGAAGCAGGGACGATAGTGACATTTAAGGAGCATCTTGACAAATACATGAATAGGATGGGAATAGAGGGATACGGACCCAGGAACTGTAGAAGATTTTAGTTTGGATGGGCAGCATGGTCGGCACGGGCTTGGAGGGCCGAAGGGCCTCTTCCAGTGCTGTACGTTTCTTTGTTCTTTGTTCTTTGTCAATCTCCATGGTATGGAACACTAAACTGTGTCAATCTCCATGGTATGGAACACTAAACCGTGTCAATCTCCATAGTATGGAGAACTATACTATGTCAGTCCCCATGGTATGAAAACTATACTGTGTCAATTTCCATGGTATGGAACACTATTCTATGTCAATCACCATGGTATGAACACTATTCTATGTCAATCTCCATGGTATGGAACACTAAACTGTGTCAATCTCCATAGTATGGAGAACTAGACTATGTCAGTCCCCATGGTATGAACACTATACTATGTCAGTCCCCATGGTATGAACACTATACTGTGTCAGTCCCCATGGTATGAACACTATACTGTGTCAGTCTCCATGGTATGAACACTATACTGTGTCAGTTTCCATGGTATGAACACTATACTGTGTCAGTTTCTATGGTATGAACACTATACTGTGTCAGTGTCCATGGTATGAACACTATACTGTGTCAGTTTCCATGGTATGAACACTATATTATGTCAGTCCCCATGGTATGAACACTATACTGTGTCAGTTTCCATGGTATGAACACTATATTATGTCAGTCCCCATGGTATGAACACTATATTATGTCAGTCCCCATGGTATGAACACTATATTATGTCAGTCCCCATGGTATGAACACTATACTGGATTGGATTGGATTTGTTTATTGTCACGTGTACCGAGGTACAGTGTAAAGTATTTTTCTGCAAGCAGCTCAACAGATCATTCAGTACATGGGAAGAAAAGGGAATTGAACAGAATTCAAGAAAATACATGAGAATACATAATAGGGCAACACAATATATACAATGTACTACATAAGCATTGGCATCGGATGAAGCAGACAAGGGTGTAGTGTTAATGAGGACAGTCCATAAAAGGGTCATTTAGGAGTCTGGTGACAGTGGGGAAGAAGCTGTTTTTGAGTCTGTTCGTCCGTGTTCTCAGACTTCTGAATCTCCTGCCCGATGAAAGAAGTTGGAAAAGTGAGTAAGCCGGGTGGGAGGGATCCTTGATTATGCTGCCTGCTTTCCCCCGGCAGCAGGAGGTGTAGATGGAATCAATGGATGGGAGGCAGGTTCGTGTGATGGACTGGGCGGTATTCACGACTCTCTGAAGTTCCTTGCGGTCCTGGGCCGAGCAGTTGCCATACCAGGCTGTGATGCAGCCCGAGAGGATGCTCTCTATAGTGCATCTGTAAAAGTTGGTAAGGGTTAATGTGGACATGCCAAATTTCCTTAGTTTCCTGAGGAAGTAAAGACGCTGTTGTGCTTTCTTGGTGATAGCGTCGACGACGACATGGTACTGTGTCAGTTTCCATGGTATGAACGCTATACTGTGTCAGTCCCCATGGTATGAACACTATACTGTGTCAGTTTCCATGGTATGAACACTATACTATGTCAGTTTCCATGGTATGAACACTATACTGTGTCAATTTCCATGGTATGAACACTATACTGTGTCAGTCCCCATGGTATGAACACTATACTGTGTCAGTTTCCATGGTATGAACACGATACTGTGTCAGTTTCCATGGTATGAACGCTATACTGTGTCAGTGTCCATGGTATGAACACTATACTGTGTCAGTTTCCATGGTATGAACACGATACTGTGTCAGTTTCCATGGTATGAACGCTATACTGTGTCAGTCCCCATGGTATGAACGCTATACTGTGTCAGTCCCCATGGTATGAACACTATACTGTGTCAGTCTCCATGGTATGAACACTATACTGTGTCAGTCCCCATGGTATGAACGCTATACTGTGTCAGTGTCCATGGTATGAACACTATACTGTGTCAGTCCCCATGGTATGAACACTATACTGTGTCAGTCCCCATGGTATGAACGCTATACTGTGTCAGTCCCCATGGTATGAACACTATACTGTGTCAGTCCCCATGGTATGAACGCTATACTGTGTCAGTGTCCATGGTATGAACACTATACTGTGTCAGTCCCCATGGTATGAACACTATACTGTGTCAGTCCCCATGGTATGAACGCTATACTGTGTCAGTCCCCATGGTATGAACGCTATACTGTGTCAGTTTCCATGGTATGAACACTATACTATGTCAGTCCCCATGGTATGAACACTATACTGTGTCAGTCCCCATGGTATGAACGCTATACTGTGTCAGTCCCCATGGTATGAACACTATACTGTGTCAGTCCCCATGGTATGAACGCTATACTGTGTCAGTCCCTATGGTATGGAACACTATACTGTGTCAGTCTCCATGGTATGAACACTATACTGTGTCAGTCCCCATGGTATGAACACTATACTGTGTCAGTCCCCATGGTATGAACGCTATACTGTGTCAGTCCCCATGGTATGAACGCTATACTGTGTCAGTTTCCATGGTATGAACACGATACTGTGTCAGTTTCCATGGTATGAACGCTATACTGTGTCAGTGTCCATGGTATGAACACTATACTGTGTCAGTCCCCATGGTATGAACACTATACTGTGTCAGTCCCCATGGTATGAACGCTATACTGTGTCAGTCCCCATGGTATGAACGCTATACTGTGTCAGTTTCCATGGTATGAACACTATACTATGTCAGTCCCCATGGTATGAACACTATACTGTGTCAGTCCCCATGGTATGAACGCTATACTGTGGCAGTTTCCATGGTATGAACACTATACTGTGTCAGTCCCCATGGTATGAACACTATACTGTGTCAGTCCCCATGGTATGAACACTATACTGTGTCAGTCCCCATGGTATGAACGCTATACTGTGTCAGTTTCCATGGTATGAACACTATACTGTGTCAGTCCCCATGATATGAACACTATACTGTGTCAGTCCCCATGGTATGAACACTATACTGTGTCAGTCCCCATGGTATGAACGCTATACTGTGTCAGTTTCCATGGTATGAACATTATACTGTGTCAGTTTCCATGGTATGAACACTATACTGTGTCAGTCCCCATGGTACGAACACTATATTATGTCAGTTTCCATGGTTTGAACACTATACTGTGTCAATCTCCATGGTATGAACACTATACTATGTCAGTCCCCATGGTATGAACGCTATACTGTGTCAGTTTCCATGGTATGAACACTATACTGTGTCAGTCCCCATGGTATGAACACTATACTATGTCAGTCCCCATGGTATGAACACTATACTGTGTCAGTTTCCATGGTATGAACACGATACTGTGTGAAGTGCTTCATGTTACTTTTTTCCTTGATGCGATTGCTTTCTGACTTTACTGTAAGTTTCACCTGATGGCGAACCAGCACACAAAAGTTCAACCTCTGTACCTGATCTCAGATCCTGGCTCCTAAAATCAACCTTTGACTGCTTACCTTTAACCTTTTAACATTTCTGAATATTATCTGGCCATTTCGCTCTTCTTGTGACAAAGGCAACAGACCCCTGAGCTGCAGAGAAATACGTTTGTATATTATCCTGCTGAGCCGCTATGGCGAGGCATTTGGGACCCAGGAAGGGAACGTAAAGAATATTATGTAATTCTGTCCCCGGTATCCTGTTATGCCCTGGTTTCAACTTGATGATGAAAATACTTGAGTCGCTAGCATTCGGTACTGGCTGGCGGCTGGCCTATAGAATGGATAAAAGAGAAACAAGGTGAACCATAATGAAATGGTAATTGAAACGTTTTCCAAAGGTGTTTATCAACAGATTTTAGAAGAAAACACAATGTTGGGCCAGAAAATGTTAGCTGTTTAAGATGGAAATTGGGTGAGAAAATGTTTTGCTTCAAATTCAAAAGCATTATATTCTCATGGAGGAATTTATTTTGGTGTTGTTCATGATCTGAATCATTTGAACTTTCCCAAATATAGTGGAATCAGTCTGGCATAGGTCTAAGGTGATTGTCATTAAGTCGAAGGAATAGTTTACCAACTGAGCTAAGTGCAGCACACTAGGTGAAGAATATAATACCTTGGAAAGGCTGAATAAAGAGGCCACTGAAGGAGAATAGAGGTCACAAATATCCCACTTAACCATAACTGTGCAAGGAAATGCAGGCTCTCAAACCAGGAGTTAATACAGTGCCAGTAGATAATTTAAGTGTGTCCTTTGTGGCCCAGCCTAATAACCTTCGGGCTTTAAACGTCACAAGCGGATTGGATGATTTTGTTCCAAGGGCCCTGAATTTCCTTCTTGACTTCAGCACAATACGAAGGTAGGAAATAAGGGGAGAGCACATTTGGCTCATTGGGCCTGCTCCACCATTCAATACGTTTATGACTGATCTTGGGAGTCAATTCCACTTTCCGGCCCACTCCCATGTCCTTGGATCGCTGCAAGGCCAATCGTCTATCCATCTTATATTATTTCTTATGTCGGAATAATGCTCATAGTCTTCCAGTTGACGCAAATGCTTTATTGGGTAAATTTGCTCTCTCAATTTCTTAATTTCGACGTTATATGATCAAGGTATAAAATAAGACATGCTGGAGGTAAAATGCCTGTGCTGAGCTGTCTGTGTATGCTGCTGGTCACTAGCTTCTGGTCCTGTGAAGAG
The DNA here is from genome assembly GCF_902713615.1 of Scyliorhinus canicula. Lineage (NCBI taxonomy): Eukaryota > Metazoa > Chordata > Chondrichthyes > Carcharhiniformes > Scyliorhinidae > Scyliorhinus > Scyliorhinus canicula. The sequence continues at coordinate 2,507,437 of NC_052165.1, read as the reverse complement.
ACTGATCCTGGCTTCCATCTGTCTATTTATACATCTCTAGTGCTCCCACTAGTGATTGCTTAGTTGTAGTGTATTTACATTAACCCCTCGTGTACATGCAGATATGCAGATCGCTACATCAGGTAGATAAATTATGACATGTATATCTGTACAAGTTGTGATGATATTGATAATTATACAAAGCCAATTAATACTTATGAGTCCAATCTTTATTTTAAAAAATTATGAGTCCAAACTTTATCAATTTAGTCGGTTGAGTTTCTTTCTTCTTCTGTTGTTGAAGTGGTGATGTTGATATTTCACAGTATTTGTGAACGCGTTGATGTTCTTGTGTCTAAGTGACCCACAAGTCATCATGAGGTGTTCGAATGGTCGAATCACTTTTGTTGTCTGACCTGAACTTTTTCCTGTGCTTGCGATGTTGATTCTGTATGTCCTCTTTGTTGTCTGACCTGGACGTTTTCCTATGCTTGCATTATTGATTCTGTATGTCATCTGCCTTGAAAACTGGTTTGCTTGTTTGTTGTGGAGCAATTATGAATTTGTGAGATTCGTTGTCTTGCCATGTTATGTTTGTACTCTTGCCATTGTTTTGGACTGTGCTGCTACATTGTTCTTCATGTACAGAGTTGTGCCATGTTGTACAGTTTGTTGTTTCATTGTTGATGTTTTTCTTGTTTCTGTTATTGTTCTTGTTGTTTTTGTTGTGCTTGTTGTTTCTGTTGTTGTCTTTGTTGTTCTTTTCCTTATTGTTGTTTTTGTTATGCTTCTTGTTGTTGTTTTCGTTGCGCTTCTTGTCGTTTTTTGTTGTGCTTCGTATTGCAGTTTTTCTTGTTGTTCTTGTGCTCAATGACTGTTCCTTGTGGATAATTTGAGTGATTCTCAAAGTTATTGGTGTCAGTGTCCTTTGTGGTATCTGATGGTTCATTGAGCGTTTCAACGAGGTTTGTGAGAATGATCTGATGTTGGATTGATTCTGGTGACATCAGTTATTCAAGGTTGATTTGTTTCATTGTTGATCTCTTGGTGCTCCTCTTCTGGAGTCAACATCATCAAGATTTCAGTTTCTTGTAGGTTGTCAAGAGTGGATGATGTTTTAATTGATGCGGTCTCTCTGGACTCGTGAGTAGTTTTACTTTGATTGTTGAGTGCTTCTGTACAGACGTGCTGAGATCTGTCAGTCTCGCTGTGGTCTTGCACATCGTGTCTGCTGATTGTGATCACTGCATCACTATTTGTACACACAGTGTTTAGACATTCATTGTCTTCTTGTTGTTCATCAAATAAGGTGGATAGACCTTCATAGTCTTCTTCGTGCACGGTTGTCGCTCTGGAGTCTTTAATTGCTTCCATTCTGGAGTGTGTCAATGAGCTCTCTGTGGAGGCTTTCATCTTCTCTGTATGGAGTTGTGTGGTGTTCTCTCTGTGGAGTCGATCAGCGCTCTCTCAATGGAGTCGGTCTGTACTCTGTGTGGCGTCATTTTCTTCTTGGCTATTTGACAGGCTGTTGTCATCCAATGTATCGACGATTTGCCATTGCATCATGGTATTGGATTCATCTACCGTGATTAGCGTCGTATTGAGCTTAGCAACTGTGTTGCTGATGCTATAATGATCACATCCAAACAACTCAGCCATGTCTGAGTAGTATTCTTTGATAAACAAATCATCTTCTTTAGTTTTGGATTTGTTAATGTGCTCTTCACTTTGGATACTGCAAACTGCTTGTTTGAGGGTGCTGCGGAAGTTATTTTCAACTGCTGGTTGAAGTTCAGGCAATCTTGTGCCTGTTGAGGTAAAATCTTTGGGTTTTGTACCTGTAAGAGTCTTTCCCTTTTAAGTGGGCGTGGTCTGACATCAAGAAGTCATGCATACTAATTGATTGCGCATGCGCAGATCGATCCTCGAATGGTGTGTGATCTTTTTCCAACTGCGCATGCGATCTTCGCCCAAGGCATGCGTCGGTTCGGTTTCCTGCACATGCGCAGAACGGGATTTTGCCGGTTTGCGTCTTTTGATGATGTGCGCATGTGCGGACAGTTTTGAATCAGAGGCGCGCGATGAGGAAGCTGGTTGGAACAGAGACACCATTTTAGGTTTCTCAGCCTCATGGAGAACCTTTTCGGCGTTCTTTGTTTGTGAAAGCTAAAGGTACTGATTACTATTTCTTTCTTGCGATATGCACTTTTAAATCGCGATTTCCAGTGTTAAACATTTCTGTTTTAATAATGATTGTCTGAGTTCTGCATCACTTATTCCTGTACAATTTGATCTCTGAGCATTGAATCTCTCAAAGCAGCATAATTGTTACAGTGATCTTCAAATTTTTCGAGTATCACTTTCAATTTAGTTTTGTCTTCACCTTCCAAGTAATTAAAGAAGTGAGAGATCTCTCCAGCTTGATGTTCTGCTATTGTTAGTAGCAGTGCTTTTTGTTTGTCTTCAGAGTCCGTGTTCAAATTGTTAGCTACCGTATATATTTGGAACATTTGTTTAAAAATCTTCCAGTTATCAATGAAGTTACCGATTGTTTTCAGCTGCTGTGGAGGTCGAACATGTTCCATTGAATCGGTCGGTTGTCGAGGATCCATATGCTGCAAGGTCTTCCACAGTTGAACAGTGGTACTTTTGTTTCTGTTTTTTTGTCGTTAAGCTTTCCTGAAGTTACGTCCTGGTATCATATATTATTTCTGATATCTGAATAATGCTCGTAATCTTCCAGTTGAAGTAAATGCTTTATTGAGTAAGTTTGTTCTCTCTCCAGAGCTTAAACTAGATGTTACATGAGTAAGATATAAAATAAGAAATTCTAGAGCTAATCTGACTGTGCTAAGCTGTCTGTGTGTGCCGCTGGTCACTAGCTTCTGGTCTTGTGAAGAGACTGATCCTGGCTTCCGTCTGTCTATTTATACATCTCTAGTGCTCCCTCTAGTGATTACTTAGTTGTAGTGTATTTACATTAACCCCTTTTTTCATGCAGATATGCACATCACTACACATCTCAGCAGTGGTCGCACAATCTCTTTAACGAGGCGTTCTCCACAGACCATCAAAGCCAATCGTGTGAGACTTTTCAGACCCCAGCCAATCGGGAGATTGCATGAGGTCCAAGGAGCTGGACCCTGGGCAGTGTGGATCAGGGGGCTGAAGTGTTCAGACCCCCGAGGAGCTGGACCCTGGGCAGTGTGGATCAGGGGGCTGAAGTGTTCAGACCCCCGAGGAGCTGGACCCTGGGCAGTGTGGATCAGGGGGCTGAAGTGTTCAGACCCCCGAGGAGCTGGACCCTGGGCAGTGTGGATCAGGGGGCTGAAGTGTTCAGACCCCCGAGGAGCTGGACCCTGGGCAGTGTGGATCAGGGGGCTGAAGTGTTCAGACCCTCGAGGAGCTGGACCCTGGGCAGTGTGGATCAGGGGGCTGAAGTGTTCAGACCCCCGAGGAGCTGGACCCTGGGCAATGTGGATCAGGGGGCTGAAATGTTCAGACCCCCGAGGAGCTGGACCCTGGGCAGTGTGGATCAGGGGGCTGAAGTGTTCAGACCCCCGAGGAGCTGGACCCTGGGCAGTGTGGATCAGGGGGCTGAAGTGTTCAGACCCCCAAGGAGCTGGACCCTGGGCAGTGTGGATCAGGGGGCTGAAGTGTTCAGACCCCCGAGGAGCTGGACCCTGGGCAGTGTGGATCAGGGGGCTGAAGTGTTCAGACCCCCGAGGAGCTGGACCCTGGGCAGTGTGGATCAGGGGGCTGAAGTGTTCAGACCCCCGAGGAGCTGGACCCTGGGCAGTGTGGATCAGGGGGCTGAAGTGTTCAGACCCCCGAGGAGCTGGACCCTGGGCAGTGTGGATCAGGGGCTGAAGTGTTAAGACCTGTTGTATTGTGTTCTGTGCCTGTTATCTAACTGCCTTTGCCTTTCATCTTTGAACCCATTTGTTAACTACTGGTACACCACATTAGTAACAAGGTAAAGGTTCTCCATCATAGCTGACAGTCATCATGAATTTGGGATGGGGGGGAGGGAGTGGGGGAATTGCGTACGCCAAACGTATAATTTAATTCGGAACCTCATGTCCCCAGAGGCACCCTGTAGAAGCCAGGTATTTCAAATACACTTAATATAGGTAAAAAGCTGCTTAAAGCATAAATATTAATTCCCAGTTTTAAAACGAAAGAAACACATATAATTTCAAAACTCAGTCATGAGTTTGCAAAACACAGAAGTCTGATAAGATCATTACATTTTTCCAAGGACAAGGGTTGAATCCATGGCAACGAGGAATAAGAATGAACGATGCTCACGCCGTTCGAGATTAGGGTGAATTACATTCCATGATTATGCAAGCCGAAACATTTTAGACTGTGTTGCCTTGTTTTTAATAAATGGACAGTTAAAACATCGAATCAAATATAATATATATATATATTTGATTCCAATATTCTCATTGAAACGATCTTATAAAAGACAGTTTGAATTATATTTTCGGAATTATGCCTAGCATGGTATGACGAGATAACATACGGTCTCCATTGTTGCAGCAGTGAGGTCAGCATGAGGTCTCCATTGTGGCAATAGGTAGGTCAACATTACACCAGTTTTTGCTGGTTTTGATAAAGCACAATATCCCATGAAAAATATACAAACAGGCAACAATTGGAAGTAATGTTACATCGTGAAGATGGACAGCTTGTTATCAAATCAAATGTGTTTGAGTCTAACCCAAACCAATTAGGATTATATTGGGGAGTGATCGGATCACTTAAGACAGATATGAAATAGTATATCCATAGATGATTTGGCCACCATTTTGAGAAGAAAGAAAAAGAGCCAGAGAGAAAGGAAAAGGGAGAGACAGAGAGACAGGGAGAGAAAGGAAAAGCGGGAGAGAAAGGAGAGAGACAGAGAGAAAGAAAGAGAGGACAGAAGATTAGAAAAGAGTTCTGTATTCATATTTCATTTTCAGACTTTGACTTAAGACTTTGACTTTTAAAGTTGTGTTCGGGCTATTGTCTCAGAAGATAATTCCTGTGATTCTTTGAAGAAAATCAAATTGTCTACAAACTACCTTTTAAATGATTTTCAAGTTGTAACCAATGAACTCCAAATAAAACAATTCTTATTTGCACCTGACAAGTTTTTAACTTGAATTTCTACTGAGTTTCAGCAATGTACAAGAACAACCGGTAACCCTGAATTGAATAAACTTCGCAATCCAAAGATCCTTCAACTTGGCGTAGTCGGCAGGATCGAAGACCTTTCACCAGCTAGCGAAATTGGTTAAAGAACATTTCTACCCAAGGCCCTCAACTATTCTGTATTGATATAAATTAAAATTCTGCAGCGAGGGATCATGGGCGAAATTCTCCGACCCCACGCAGGGTCGGAGAATTGCCCGGGGCCGCCGAAAATCCTGCCCCCACCGTGGCAGAAATTCTCTGCCACCCGGCAATTGCCGGGGGCGGGAATCGCGCCACGTCGAGCAGCGAGCCCCCTGCGGCGATTCTCCAGCCCACGATGAGACGAAGTCCCGCCGCTGGGAGGCCTCCCCGCTGCCGAGGTTTGAACCAACTCTTGTGGCGGCGGGATCGGCGGCGGGAGCGGGCCCCCGGGTCCTGGGGGGGGCGCGGGGCGATCGGTGGGTGGGTCAGTGCCGTGGGGGCACTCTTTCTCTTCCGCCACCGCCACGGCCTCCGCCATGGCGGAGGCAGAAGAGTATCCCCCAGCGCACATGTGCCGGTGGTGACATCAGCGGCAGCTGCCGCTGACATCACCACCGGCGCATGCGCGAACCGGCGAAGGCCTCTCTGCCAGCACCGGCGCCAGGCGGCGGGCCTGAAAGGCCACTGGTTCCGGTTTTCCCACCAGTCGACGTGGTGCCAACTGCTCCGGCGCGGGCCTAGCTCCCAAAGGAGAATTCCGCACCTTTGGGGAGGCCCGACGCCGGAGTGGTTGGCGCCACTCCCTTACGCCGGGACCCCCCGCCCCGCCGGGTAGGGGAGAATGCTGCCTCATGTCTCTTTCAGCCTTCACAGCCAGGTTCCAACAGCCAGCTGAGCACAGAGAAACATAGAATCATAGAAAATAGATGCAGTAGGAGGCATTTCGGCCATTTGAGCCTGCTCCGCCATTAATTATTATCATGGCTGATCATCAAATTCAGAGGGGCATGGTAGCACAGTGGTTCGCACAGTTTCTTCACAGCTCCAGGGTGTCTGGTTCGATTCTCTGCTTGGGTCACTGTCTGTGCGGAGTTTGCACGTTCTTCCCGTGTCTGCGTGGATTTCCTCCGGGTGCTCCGCTTTCTTCCCACAGTCCAAAGATGTGCAGGTTAGGTGGATGGGCCATGCTTAATTGCCCTTAGTGTCCAACAAAGTTAGGTGGGGTTACTGGGTTATGGGGGTAGGGTGGAGGCATGGGCTAAGTAGGGTGCTCTTTCCAAGGACCAGTGCAGACTTGATGGGCCAAATGGCCTCCTTCTGCACTGTAAATTCTACGATCTATGATCGATGATCTAAGACCCTGAACCCGCCTTCCCCCCATGTCCTTTGATCCCTTTAGCCCCAAGAGCTGTATCTAATTCCTTCTTGAAATTACACAACAATTTGGCCTCAACTACTTTCTGTGGTAGTGAATTTCACAGATTCTCCTCTCTCTGGGTGAAGAAATCTCTCCTCCCCTCAGTCCTAAAAGGTTTACCCCTTATCCTCAAAGCATGACCCCTAGTTCTGGACTCCCCCCACCATCGGGAACATTCTTTCTGAATCTACCTGAATAATCCTGTTAGAATTTCTTAATTTTCTATGAGATCCCTTCTCACTCTTCTAAACTCCAATGAATATAATCCTAACCGACTAAACCTTCGCTGCACTCTCTCCATCGCAAGAACATCCTTCCTCAGATAAGGACACCAAAACTGCCCACAATACTCCAGGTGTGGCCTCACCAATGCCCTATACAATTGCAGTAAAATATCTCTATTTCTATACTCAAATCTTCTCGCTATGAAGGCCAACATCCATTGGCCTTCTTTACTGCCGGCTGTACCTGCGCGCTTACTTTCAGTGACTGATGCACGAGGACACCAAGGTCTCTCTGAGCATCCACCTCTCTCAATTTACACCCATTCTAATAACTATCTGCCTTCCTATTTTTGCTGCTGAAGTGGATAACCTCACATTTATCCACATTACACTGTATCTGCCATGCATGTACCCACTCACTCAGCCTGTCCAAATCCCATTGAAGCATCTCTGCATCCTCCTCACAGCTCACCCTCCCACCCAACTTTGTATCATCTACAAATTTGGAGATAATACATTTTGTTCCCTCATCCAGATCATTAATGTATAATATAAACAGTGGGTCCCAGCACAGATCCCTGCCATTTATTCCAACTTTTTTGCTTCATGTCTGCTAACCAGCATTCTATCCATCTCAAGACACTACTCACAATCCCATGTGCTTTAACTTTACATAGTAATCTGCTATGTGAGACCTTGTCGAAAGCCTTCTGAAAGTCTAAATAAACCACATCCCTGGTCAATTCTACTGGTTACATCTTCAATGAATTCTAGTAGATTTATCAATCATGATTTTCCTTTCATAAATCCATGCTGACTTTGTCTGGTTATACCACTACATTCCAAATGCTGTGCTATGAAATCTTTGAAAATTGACTCCAGCAATTTCCCTACTACCGACGTTAGGCACATTAGTCTGTAGTTCCCTGTTTTCTCTCAACCTCCCTTTTTGAATAGCGGAGTTATGTTGGCTACCTTCCAGTCTGTAGGAACCATTCCAGAGCCTACATAATTTTGGGAAATGATCACCAATGGATCTACTATTTCTAGGCCCACTTCCTTAAGTACTCTGGGATGAAGATTATCAGGCCCTGGAGATTTGACCACCTTCAATCACATTAATTTCCCCAAAACCATTTCTTTGCTTGTACTAATTTCTTTCAGCTCCTTACTAAAACTTGTGTTTCTCAGAACATCTGGCACATTATTCATGTCTTCGTTTGTGAAGAGAGAAGCAAAGTAGGAATTTAGTTCCTCAGCCATTTCTTTGTTCCCTGTTATGAATTCCCCCGTTTCTGACTGTAAGGGGCCGACATTAGTTTTTATCAAACTTTTTCTCTTTACAGATCTATACAAACTTTTACAGTCAGTTTTTATGTTCCCTGCTAACTTACTTTAACGTTGTATTTTCCCTTTCTCAATCAATCCTTTGGTCTACCTTTGCTGAATTCTAAACTGTTCCCAATTTTCAGGTCGATTGCTTTTTCTTGCTAATTTGTGTACCTCTTCTTTGAATCTAATACTATCTCTAATTTCTCTTGTGAGCCATGGTTTGGCCACAGTTCCCTTTCTATTCTTGCGCCAAATAGAAATGAACAACTTTTGGGGGTTCACCTATTCATTCCTTGAATACCTGCCATTGCCTGTCCGCTGTCCTTCCTTTCAGTAATGTTTCCCAGTCCGTCATAGCCAGCTCATGCCGATTTGAAAATTCAATCAAAAATAACAAGTAAAACTTTTTTGTACATCTGAGCGCAGGCTGTTAGAGAACAAAAAGCTGTTAGCAAAAGGAATTTTAGAAGGCGATTAACATTCATCAATGTCAAAAACTGTCTGCAAAATGGCACATTGATGTTTTTAGAAAATTAATTGAAGTCTAATTGCCATCTAGTACAACCACTTTGTGAGCTATTATCAATTAAGCTCAATCAAGTTAAATGGAACATTACACTTCACCTTTTGTTGAACCACATTAAAAAAAGGAGGGCGTTCAGCTTTTGAATGACCAAATTGTGAAAAATGCTGACCATTGTGTGCAAACCTTAAAATCTCTTTTTAATAAATCACAGATTATAAAAGTAAGCAACAAATAAAAGTAGTTCGCGGGGTTGTTACTGGAAGTCATTACCATAAGACCATAAGACATAGGAGCAGAATTAGGCCACTCGGCCCATCGAGTCTGCTCCCCCATTCAATCATGGCTGATATTTTCCCATCCCCATTCTCCTGCCTTCTCCCCATAACCCCCAATCCCCTTATTAATCAAGAACCTATCTGTCTCTGTCTTAAAGACACTCAGTGATTTGGCCTCCACAGCCTTCTGCGGCAAAGAGTTCCACAGATTCACCACCCTCTGGCTGAATAAATTCCTCCTCATCTCTGTTTTAATCATCCCTTTAGTCTGAGATTGTGACCTCTGCTTCTAGTTTCTCCTCCAAATGGAAACATCCTCTCCACGCCCTCTCTATCCAGATAAAGGCTCACAGGCCAAGACAATTTTCAACAATTAAATAATTACCAGAAATTAGGAATAATCGAACCTTGTAAGAATAATAAAAATAGGAAGAGCTTGTACATAGACAAGAACCACAATTGCTAAGAGTGATCTAATCTAATTAAAAACTGAATAAAAATAAGAACTTCACCATTAAAAAGTGAAAAGTATTGAAATCTTCAAATCAATGCTTCTCATTAAAGCCAACTGCACAGCTGGAAACCTGTATTGAAGAGGGACGTCCTACTGAGCAGTCGGCACTTACTGCTCGAGGCACTTAATGGATATTCTGAGATATTTTTGACTCTCATTGTAGAGGTTTTACTTTTGCATTCTATATTGGAACTAAGATTACGGGGGGTGGGGGGGGGGGGGGGGGGGGATTTTCTGTTATGTTTTTGGTGGGTGGGACAGTTGCATGAGTAGAAAATCCCATGTGTAACCCAAAACACGATTAATGCTGGAGGGATTTCCCATTGCGATTGTAGCTGCCAATGACTGATGGGAATCCGGACATTCAACGTTAGAATCCGCATTGTAATACATTTACATCTGATTATCAGGCCTCTACGCCTGAAATCCCATCGTCCCCCCCTTACACAGTCCATTCACGTCGGTGTGCCAATCATGACAGGCCTCCCATTGTGTGCACCTGGTGAACAGGATTTATCAGAGGGGTTCAGGTGAGTGCATCATTCAGGGAAGAAGATCAGACCTGGGCACTGCCCTGGGACTGTCAGGAGACAGTACCAAAAGGCAACGCCAGGGTAGGAGGGGAGGCATCTTGTTAGTGGGGAGGGGGGGCAGATATTGCCTGGGGGCATTGCGTGTGTGTGGGCGGGGTGGGGGGGGGGTTGGGGGAGGTGTTCCGGGAGGGGGGAGGGGTGTGTTGCATGGGAGGGTTTGTTTGGGGGGGGAGGGGGAATTATATTTTTAATTTTTTATATCTGGGTGCCCTTTAAAAAATCTTTAAAAGGTTAAATTGCTAGGGGGTGGGCTCAGGCATCATGGGACCCATGTCAGTTGTGGGCACATTATTAATCAATAGTTGCACTTCTGGAATGAAGATTGTCCTCTCATCCCCTCTGATTGACAACAGTTGGCCAATAGCTTTTTACTTTCTGGTTTTTACTTTCCACCTGTCCACTGGCTACAGATGACAACCAGAATGTGGGGGTCTCGTGATGTGAGCGTGGGAGGGGTTGCGTTTTTGGGGGTTTCGGCTCTGATCGCCTTCTAATCCTTAATTTCATCCTGGTGCACATTTCGGGTATTTGCTTTCTCTTGGACTGCACGACTTGCGCTATGTCCCTGAAAGGTCATGATTGGTGTTTTTACGAGAAAGAACCGAGGTAAAATGCTATGATCCTGGTTTGTTCATGGTGGTTGGAGTGGGCTGGGGTGACGCAGTGACACAGTCGCTGATGGGCGGGCTGTCACCTTGGTGGTGCTGCGTGAATCCGGGTGATGGGCGCCATCGAAGCTGTCATGGCTGCGGATCTCGGCTCTGCAGCACAGGTTGTTAGAGCTCACTTTGAAGAATGTAAAATACTTTCAGAAGAGCGGCGGACAAACTCGAGAAGGTTCTTGCCTTTGAAAGACCAAAAGGTTGGGAGCATCAGATTCGGTGGAGCACAATGTATCCTTTCTCTGAGGCCCGGGGTCGGTCAGGCCCACTGATCGCTGATCACATATCGTCCTATTCCGGGTGCTTGTCGTGAGGGGTTGGAGGTGGCTGGGCAGGTCCAGTCATTCCCCCCCCCCCCCCCCCCCCCCCCCCGCCCGGCCGGACCAATGGATGAAATGGAAATAAACTGATAGAAATAACAATGGGGTGAATGTGGTTGAGATCCTTGGTTGAGTCACAGGTGAGAACCTGATTGAGAGGAAGATGTGCTTGGTGGTGGCATCAAGAGTTCTTAACCGTGTCCGACTCATCTCCCACACCTCTGACCTCACCCCTTCCCCTCCCTCCCAGAACCAGGATAGGGTTCCCCTTGTCCTCACTTTTCACCCCACCAGCCTCCACATTCAAAGAATCATCCTCCGCCAGTTCTGTCAACTCCAGCACAATGCCACCACCAAACACATCATCCATTCACTCCCCCTGTCAGCATTTCACAGGAACTGTTCCCAATGGGACATTGGTCCACACCTCCATCACTCCCAATGCCTCACCCTCTCCCCACGACACCTTCCCATGTAATCACAGATGGTGTAACACCTGCCCCTTTACCTCCTCCTCGCTCATCATCCAAGGGCCGAGACACTCGTTTCAGGTGAGGCAACGCTTAACCTGCACCTCCTTCAATCTGGTCTATTCCATTCTCTGCTCCCAGTGCGCTCTACTCGACATTGGAGAGACTAAACACAGACTGGGTGACCACTTTGCAGAACACCTCCAGTTCATTGGTAAGCAGGACCCAGACTTTCCTGTTGCTGTCCTGTCAACTCACCGTCCTGCTGTCATTAATGTAGCGTTTTGGGGGTGACCACTCCGGCTACCCACAGTACAGTTGAGGTGACTGAGTTGACTTCTCCCAGAATCCTCTTTGCCACTGGATTTCAGGAATCTCTCGTATTCCTCGTCATGCATGAATTTCCAAGGCAAGGGACACTGCATTGGTTCCCAATTTGTGCTCCCAGGGGGAACATAAATTGGCAACAATTCTCCTCTGGCAGGAGAACAAGGTGCGGAATTCTCCATTGCCCGATGCTGATATTGTCATCGGCGATTGGGTGGAGAATCCACTCCGACGCCCAAATCATGGCTGGTGCCGGTTTGACGCTGGTCAGCCATGTTCGGCCCCCTCGGAAGTGGCATAATCGTGACACGCGGCGCACGCGATGCTCCACCCCCGATGGGTCGAGTTTCCGGACGTGCGGGGACGTGTGGTCTCAGTGGTCGGGAACCCGGCGTGGTGGCTGCGGACTGTGTCCAGTGTCGCCACAGGCGGCCGGGATCCATGCAGCTGGCCGGGGAGGTTTCCGCAAGGGCTGGGGGGACTGGTGGGGGGTGGCCAGACATTGGCCAGATGGTGTCCTGTGGGATCACGGATGGCGGGTCGGGTCGCGCACGGCCGGCGCATGCGTGACCACGGACCCGGCCATTCTCCGGCTGTTTTTGGTGCGGGAGCTGTGTGTTTCACCTGGTGCCATTGCTTGCCCCTCACCGGTCCCAGAATTGGTGAGGGTTCGGTACCGATTTTCAGGTCATAAAATGCCTGCCAATTCTCATTTGAGCCGGCACTTAGCCGCTAAATCAGAAAATCCAGCCCATTGTCTCCCAAATGGAGAATGTCACCCATTTTGTTTAAATTTAAGCAAGTAAGTCATGGGATTTGAGTGGAATGGAGATGATGTAATTAATGGGAGGAGCCAGGGCTCTAGCAGGCAAACTTTAGTTTCACTTTGGCTGTGAGTTAAGCCGCCAAAACCTGCAGAAGGTTGTCAGGCAATCAGCAGTAATCTGACAGGATCACTCACTCACTCTAGTCAAGCACTCTCTCAAAAGATCTCTCTATCTAAAGAATGGCAAACAAGCGTGTTCGCTAACTCTTTTTAGAAGTGGTTTTTGACAGGTGACGGTTGATGTGTTATCTGTGCTGGTCTAACATCGACTGCAACTGGATGCAGTGAAACGAGAAACAGGCTTCCGACACAGGAGATGGTCCAACACTGTTTTATTGAACCTGTTGATTGCTGTACATAATCTGCTGTGGGGTGACACTCTGTTAACCTAACTGATAACCTCCTACTGGCTTGACCAGCTCTCTATCACATGGTGATGATGTTCATTGGCCTGTGCACTGCGACAATCTCCCTGGCCGTGTCCTGTGAGAGAGGGAGAGCCTTAATGCCCTGTGGGCTTGATAGTGATGGTTGGTTGTTCTGTGTCATGTGTGTTCATTGGTTATCCTGTGTGTCAATCACTGCCTGTCTGCATCTCATGATATACATGAGTGGGTATTATGACAATGGTTTTGCTTGATTGGAGACAAAGAAGGTATCAGTTAGAAGTTGAAGTGTGTCCTTTTATTGTTGAGCATTATTTAACTGCTAATTGTAAGCTATATTTCTGAGATGTTAAGTTTACTGTATTAATAATAAAGTTTGTTCTAATGTACCGTATCCCTATTTTTGCATGGAATCACTTTGGGAGCAAAGTATATTTTCCTCTCTTTTTATAAATAAAAAAAAATGTATTGAAGCTCCTGTCTGGTGTCCTAGCAAATGTTTTTTTTAAATGAATTTAGAGTACCAAATTCCTTTTTCCCAATTAAGGAGCAATTTAGCGTGGCCAATCCACCTAGCCTGCGCATCTTTGGGTTGTGGGGGCGAAACCAATGCAAACACAGGGAGAATGTGCAAACTCCACATGGACAGTGACCCAGAACCAGGATCGAACCTGGGACCTCGGCGACGTGAGGCCGCAGTGCTAACCCACTAATGTTAGGGTCTGTTCCAGAATCATAATAAGGGGCTGAAATACAGGGGCTGCAAGTCCTGTAGCACCATCCGCAGCGTAGGACTGAGTAAGGACATGGCTTCACTGAATAGGATGGATGTGAAGCTGCCTGTAATCTTCATGGAGATCACTAACCTCACTACAGGGGGGGGGGCAACCTCAATTGCAATCCACGATTGCCATGAGCATAGGGAGACCTGAGACCTACAATCCTACCATGAATACCTCCACCTTATTGTGCATCAGTCATTTGAGAGGGCATGCATGTGGTGAATGTGATTCACACTATATATAGTTGCCAATATCACTACATGTATATATGTTCGTTATCTACCTGTTGTAAGATCAATGCTGTATATAGTTGCCAATATAACTCCATGTATATATGTTCACTATCCACCATTGTAAGTGCAGTTGCACTATCCGACCACCAGGGGGAGTTGCTCTGGGAGTACGCGAGAGTCTGTACTGGGCTCCGCCCAGGACTCCTCCCCCTGGGACCGATGTATGAATATCAGTGCCTTAGAGCTAGCCTGCAATTCATCTGAAGTTCAACGACAAATAGGCTGGCTCTGTTGTAAGTGTATTAAAGCCTCTGTTCAGATCCAACTACACGTGTTCGCTGAATTGACGGTTCCATCAATGCATTTCATCATGAAAGAATTTTGTGGTTCTGGGGTAGTAATTTAATTAACGCACCAGATCTATTCAATCCCATCTTCCTGGGGGTTAACTACAGTGGTGTCTTGGGCCCGAATAACTCTGGTTGCATCAAGCCTGATCCTCGGAAAAGCATTGCTCAACCTGCTGAAGCAAACCATGGAATGACGAAGCAAGGTGCTACATGAGTTGCCGCTTATCAAGACGTAACCTCCGCTCAGGATTTCATGTGAACTTTAAAAGAAATTTCCAAATCCCATTATTATTTGAGGGAGACCAAAAAGAAAATGCTGGAAAATCTCAGCCGGTCTGGCAGCATCTGTAGGGAGATGAAAGAGGTAACGTTTCGAGTCCAGATCACCCTTTGTCAAAACTGTCAGCTTTGACAAAGGGTCATCTGGCTCGAAACGTTCGCTCTTTTCTCTCCCGACAGATGCTGCCAGACCTGCTGAGATGTTCCAGCATTTTCCTTTTGGTTTCAGATTCCAGCATCCACAGTAATTTGCTTTTATTATTTGAGGGAGTCATGATTTAAACTCTAAAAACCTCGATCAGGGGTTTGCCATCTCTAGAAACTTAAATCTGGGTCTTCCAATCATTGCCAGTGAAACACTCCTCCTGTACTTGTATCTCTAAAACTCACATTTTACATATGAACATAAGCATGAAATACTATTACGGCTTAAAACCTGTTGGGTGTTATTTTTCGATAAATTGTAGCCCTAACACGTATGAGACAATTCTGGATTGGGAGCACTTCCCTGCTAATCACCCTCACTTTGAGTTCAAAGCAGCCAGCTTCTACAGACACATGTCTGGGTCTGAAGCGATGAACTGTTTCCCCCTCAGAGAGAACGGCTAACAGAACATGTTCCAGGCAGGTGTTTTTAATAAGCAGCAGCTGGGTTCCAGTTACCCGGATAACAGGGGCAGCACGGTAGCACAGTGGTTAGCACTATGGCTTCACAGCGCCAGGATCCCAGGTTCGATTCCCGGCTTGGATCACTGTCTGTGCGGAGTCTGCACGTTCTCCCAGTGCCTGCGTGGGTTTCCTCCGGGTGCTCCGGTTTCCTCCCACAAGTCCCGAAAGACGTGCTATCAGGTAATTTGGACATTCTGAATTCTCCCTCCGTGTACCTGAACAGGTGCAGGAGTCTGGCGACTGGGGGCTTTTCACAGTAACTTCATTGACGTGTTAATGTAAGCCTACTTGTGACAATAAAGATTATTATTATAAATGGCCAGGGGTCTCACTTCAAAAATGTATATCCTCAGTTAGGAGCAACAGAGAAGGATTCTTTGGTGTTGTATACAGAATACTATGTAAGACTTTTATATTAATAACTTACTTAAAACTGTATTAAAGAACCACTTTATGTGGCTGTACATGACAGTGTTAAATATTATTGAAAGAAAGCAAAACATTTGTTCTAATGTACAATTCAGAAGTTAAACCTCTACAATTCTACAGACGAAAATATCTCAGAATATCCATCAAAATCTGAAGTGCCTCGAGCAGTAAATGCTGACTGCTCAGTAGGACGTTCCTCTTCAATATGATTAGAAGGTTCCAGCTGGGTAGTTGGCTTTAATGAGAAGCATTGATTTGAAGATTTCAATACTTCTCACTTTTCAACGGTGAAGTTTTACTTTTATGTGGTTTTAAGTTAGATCACCCTCAGCAAATGTGGGTGTTACCTCTCTGTGTGAGTTTCACCCCTTTTTATTATTAGACAGATCGTTGAAGAGAAAGCATTTACATTTCTGCGAGAGAGCTGGCGAGTGGTACAGGCAATGATTGGAAAAAAGGCCAGCTTCAGCACTGGATCATTCTGTAAATTCCCCTTGGATGCATCAACAGATTTCTGCTACATCAGGCGCCGGAATGTGGCGACGAGGGGCTTTTCACAGTAACTTCATTGCAGTGTTAATGTCAGCCTACTTGTAACAATAAAGATTATTATTATTACTGCAACTCCATGCCCACTGATCCTGCAAAGATTAGCAAGTTTTATCATCCATGCCACCTGTTTACCCATAACCTGGATGATTTTACCCGAAAACTTGCAAAACTCAAATCAATTTCTTGTTCACAACATTTGTAAAATGCCACTCATGCTCTCACAACTTGCACATCTTCTTCGTATGAAACATGAATAATATTCTCTGAGTCTCACTGGAAATGGATTGTTGGTCATTTATTTTTTCTCCATGCACACAATTGTGAAAAACCTCACAAACCACCTGAACACCAATTGCTGAAATAATAAGATGCTCGAGAAAAATGTTACTATTGATGAAGATTTGGCCACAAATCTAGACAGCACGGTAGCACAGTGGTTAGCACCGTTGCTTCACAGCGCCAGGGTCCCAGGTTCGATTCCCTGTCTGTCGCTGAGGGGCCTCTGTGGGGTCGCTGAGCCCCCCCCCCCCTTTTCAGCACCCTCACCTTAAATCCTCAACCTTTATGAGGCCACTTCATACCCCCTCTTCTCACCCCCCTACCCTTCATACTCCCCTTCATCGCCTATTTCATGGGTATGGTCCCATCAGGCCCAGACCCTTGTCACTCTGACCCTGGAACCTGGGTACTCTGGGACTGCCACCCAGGCACCATGCCCCCGCCTGACTGGCAATGCAAAAGGGCAACTTGGAAATGCCAGGGTGGCAGTACCAAGTTGCCAGGCTAGTAGTGCCAATGTGCCCAGGCGCCAGAGGAGAGCCAGTGGGCTACGCTTCCCTGTCACTAACCAGCCAGAGGTCTCCAATGGCTTTGGGAAAGACTCCAGGCGCCGTTACACCTGATCCATGTTTGTGTGGACCAGTAATAAACGCCACCGGATTGAGGCCTTGCTCATTCCGGGGCACTGGGAGAATATGGCGCAGACGTATTCAAATAAGTTGAATGGCTCATTTAAATATGTATATCTGGCCTCGCCCAGCGAGATCCAGATGGTGACAGCTTGCAGGATTTGAATGATTGTCACGGGATGTTCCAAATGTCCCAAACCTCGAGAGAGAGAGAGAGAGAGAGAGAGAGAGAGAGAGAGCGAGAGCAAGAGGCCTCTCGCGGATTTCAATGGCTTCATTGTGTCACCAAGTTGGGCCCAACGATACCATTAAATCACACCCACACTGTTTTGGCCTCAAATACTTCCTGTGGTGATGAACAGGCTGACCTCTCTCTGGGTGAAGAAATGTCTCCTCATCTCTGTCCCAAATGTTCTACCCCATATCCTCAGACTGTGACCGCTGGTTGTGAACAGTCCCACCATCAGGAACATCCTTCCTGCATCTATCCTTTCCAATCCTGTTAGAATTTTATAGGTTCTATAAGATCCCCCTCATTCTTCTGAACTCCAGCGAGAACAATCCCAACCTACTCAATCTCTCCTCATACGTCAGTCCCACCATCCCAGGAATCAGTGTGGTAAACCTTTGCTGCACTCCCTCTAGAGCAAGAACATCCTTCTCCGATATGGAAACCAAAACTGCGCACAATACTCCAGGTGTGGCCTCACCAAGGCCCTGTATAATTGCTGCAACACATCCCTGCTCCTGTACTCGAATCTTCTCACTATGATATCCACGACACTCTCCAATGCCACTCACAGATGCCCACACAATATCCCCAGCTGCTGCTCCCGCTCTGAAATCCAGGCATCCAGGAATTGTAGCTGGAGACACGTCCTACCCACATGCTGGCTCCGGGCACTGGAAATGTTCCCGGCTTCCCACGTGTCGCAAGAGGAGCACACAATGGCTCTGAGCTCTCCTGTCATGACTTACTTCTTTAAATTATACCTTTTTATGATGTTTGCTGTCAGATTATATCCAATTCTCGAGGGCCCTTCTTTCCTGAAACTTACTACTCCTGAATATAGACCTTACAAACTATAAAGCACAAAAAGACCTCTCAAACAACAAGTGATAAAAGTAGTAAATACTGACCCGACTTTCCCCACTACCTAACAATCAGGTCTCCCCCTTGTGCCCTGCTAGAACAGGGCAAGTCCCTCTCTGAAGATCGAAAAGTTCAAAAGCGAGGAGAAAAAGCAAAATGCAACTATTTCCGTTCTGCTCCGAATTCCCACTCTGTTCCAAATTCCAGATACCCAAACTCCCTCTGGCTCTGTCTCACTCTGGCTGTGACTCACTCTGGCTGTGACTCACTCTGGCTCTGTCTCACTCTGGCTGTGCCTCATTCTGGCTGTGTCTCCCTCTGGCTGTGTCTCACTCTGGCTGTGACTCACTCTGGCTGTGACTCACTCTGGCTGTGACTCACTCTGGCTCTGTCTCACTCTGGCTGTGTCTCACTCTGGCTGTGTCTCCCTCTGGCTGTGTCTCACTCTGGCTGTGTCTCACTCTGGCTGTGACTCACTCTGGCTGTGACTCCCTCTGGCTCTGTCTCACTCTGGCTGTGACTCACTCTGGCTGTGACTCACTCTGGCTCTGTCTCACTCTGGCTGTGCCTCACTCTGGCTGTGTCTCCCTCTGGCTGTGTCTCACTCTGGCTGTGACTCACTCTGGCTGTGACTCACTCTGGCTGTGACTCACTCTGGCTCTGTCTCACTCTGGCTGTGCCTCACTCTGGCTGTGTCTCCCTCTGGTTGTGTCTCACTCTGGCTGTGACTCACTCTGGCTGTGACTCACTCTGGCTGTGTCTCCCTCTGGCTGTGACTCACTCTGGCTGTGACTCACTCTGGCTGTGACTCCCTCTGGCTGTGTCTCCCTCTGGCTGTGACTCACTCTGGCTGTGACTCACTCTGGCTGTGACTCACTCTGGCTGTGTCTCCCTCTGGCTGTGTCTCACTCTGGCTGTGACTCACTCTGGCTGTGACTCACTCTGGCTGTGTCTCCCTCTGGCTGTGACTCACTCTGGCTGTGACTCACTCTGGCTGTGACTCCCTCTGGCTGTGTCTCCCTCTGGCTGTGACTCACTCTGGCTGTGACTCACTCTGGCTGTGACTCACTCTGGCTGTGTCTCCCTCTGGCTGTGACTCACTCTGGCTGTGACTCACTCTGGCTGTGACTCACTCTGGCTGTGTCTCCCTCTGGCTGTGTCTCACTCTGGCTGTGACTCACTCTGGCTGTGACTCACTCTGGCTGTGACTCCCTCTGGCTGTGTCTCCCTCTGGCTGTGACTCACTCTGGCTGTGACTCACTCTGGCTGTGACTCACTCTGGCTGTGTCTCCCTCTGGCTGTGACTCACTCTGGCTGTGACTCACTCTGGCTGTGTCTCACTCTGGCTGTGCCTCACTCTGGCTGTGTCTCACTCCGATGTGACTCACTCTGGCTGTGTCTCACTCTGGCTGTGACTCACTCTGGCTGTGTCTCACTCTGGCTGTGTCTCACTCTGGCTGTGTATCACTCTGGCTGTGTCTCACTCTGGCTGTGTCTCACTCTGGCTGTGTCTCACTCTGGCTGTGTCTCACTCTAAGCTGTGTTTCACTCTGGCTGTGTCTCACTCTGGCTGTGTCTCACTCTGGCTGTGTCTCACTCTGGCTGTGACTCACTCTGGCTGTGACTCACTCTGGCTGTGACTCACTCTGGCTGTGTCTCACTCTGGCTGTGCCTCACTCTGGCTGTGTCTCCCTCTGGCTGTGACTCACTCTGGCTGTGTCTCACTCTGGCTGTGTCTCACTCTGGCTGTGACTCACTCTGGCTGTGACTCACTCTGGCTGTGACTCCCTCTGGCTGTGTCTCCCTCTGGCTGTGACTCACTCTGGCTGTGACTCACTCTGGCTGTGTCTCACTCTGGCTGTGTCTCACTCTGGCTGTGACTCACTCTGGCTGTGACTCACTCTGGCTGTGTCTCACTCTGGCTGTGCCTCACTCTGGCTGTGTCTCACTCCGATGTGACTCACTCTGGCTGTGTCTCACTCTGGCTGTGACTCACTCTGGCTGTGTCTCACTCTGGCTGTGTCTCACTCTGGCTGTGTATCACTCTGGCTGTGTCTCACTCTGGCTGTGTCTCACTCTGGCTGTGTCTCACTCTGGCTGTGTCTCACTCTAAGCTGTGTTTCACTCTGGCTGTGTCTCACTCTGGCTGTGTCTCACTCTGGCTGTGTCTCACTCTGGCTGTGACTCACTCTGGCTGTGACTCACTCTGGCTGTGACTCACTCTGGCTGTGTCTCACTCTGGCTGTGCCTCACTCTGGCTGTGTCTCCCTCTGGCTGTGACTCACTCTGGCTGTGTCTCACTCTGGCTGTGACTCACTCTGGCTGTGACTCACTCTGGCTGTGACTCACTCCGGCTGTGTGTCACTCTCGCTCTGGCTGTGTCTCACTCTGGCTGTGTCTCACTCTGGCTGTGACTCACTCTGGCTGTGTCTCACTCTGGCTGTGTCTCACTCCGGCTGTGTCTCACTCTGGCTGTGCCTCACTCTGGCTGTGTCTCACTCTGCCTGTGTCTCACTCTGGCTGTGTCTCACTCTGGCTGTGTCTCACTCTGGCTGTGTCTCACTCTGGCTGTGACTCACTCTGGCTGTGACACACTCCGGCTGTGACTCACTCTAGCTGTGTCTCACTCCGATGTGACTCACTCTGGCTGTGTCTCACTCCGTCGTGACTCACTCTGGCTGTGTCTCACTCTGGCTGTGACTCACTCTGGCTGTGTCTCACTCTGGCTGTGTCTCACTCTGGCTGTGTCTCACTCTGGCTGTGTCTCACTCTGGCTGTGTCTCACTCTGGCTGTGCCTCACTCTGGCTGTGTCTCACTCTGGCTGTGTCTCACTCTGGCTGTGTCTCACTCTGGCTGTGTCTCACTCTGGCTGTGACTCACTCTGGCTGTGACACACTCCGGCTGTGACTCACTCTAGCTGTGTCTCACTCCGATGTGACTCACTCTGGCTGTGTCTCACTCCGTCGTGACTCACTCTGGCTGTGTCTCACTCTGGCTGTGACTCACTCTGGCTGTGTCTCACTCTGGCTGTGTCTCACTCTGGCTGTGTCTCACTCTGGCTGTGTCTCACTCTGGCTGTGTCTCACTCTGGCTGTGTCTCACTCTGAGCTGTGTTTCACTCTGGCTGTGTCTCACTCTGGCTGTGTCTCACTCCGACGTGACTCACTCTGGCTGCGACTCACTCTGGCTCTGTCTCACTCTGGCTGTAATTCACTCTGGCTGTGCCTCACTCTGGCTGTGACACTCTGGCTGTGACTCACTCTGGCTGTGTCTCACTCTGGCTGTGACTCACTCTGGGTGTGGCTCACTCTGGCTGTGTCTCACTCTGGCTGTGTCTCACTCTGGCTGTGACTCACTCTGGCTGTGACTCACTCTGGGTGTGACTCACTCTGGCTGTGTCTCACTCTTGCTGTGACTCACTCTGGCTGTGACTCACTCTGGCTGTGACTCACTCTGGCTGTGTCTCACTCTGGCTGTGTCTCACTCTGGCTGTGACTCACTCTGGCTGTGACTCACTCTGGGTGTGACTCACTCTGGCTGTGTCTCACTCTGTCTGTGACTCACTCTGGCTGTGACTCACTCTGGCTGTGACTCACTCTGGCTGTGTCTCACTCTGGCTGTGTGTCACTCTGGCTGTGACTCACTCTATCTGTGTCTCACTCTGGCTGTGTCTCACTCCGGCTGTGTGTCACTCTGGCTGTGACTCACTCCGGCTGTGACTCACTCTGGCCGTGTCTCACTCTGGCTGTCACTCACTCTGGCTGCGACTCACTCTGGCTCTGTCTCACTCTGGCTGTAATTCACTCTGGCTGTGACTCACTCTGGCTGTGACTCACTCTGGCTGTGACTCCCTCTGGCTGTGTCTCACTCTGGCTGTGTCTCACTCTGGCTGTGACTCACTCTGGCTGTGACTCACTCTGGCTGTGGCTCACTCTGGCTGTGTCTCTCTCTGGCTGTGTCTCACTCTGGCTGTGACTCACTCTGGCTGTGACTCACTCTGGGTGTGACTCACTCTGGCTGTGTCTCACTCTGGCTGTGACTCACTCTGGCTGTGTCTCACTCCGATGTGACTCACTCTGGCTGTGTCTCACTCCTTTGTGACTCACTCTGGCTGTGTCTCACTCTGGCTGTGACTCACTCTGGCTGTGTCTCACTCTGGCTGTGTATCACTCTGGCTGTGTATCACTCTGGCTGTGTCTCACTCTGGCTGTGGCTCACTCTGGCTGTGTCTCACTCTGGCTGTGTCTCACTCTGAGCTGTGTTTCACTCTGGCTGTGTCTCACTCTGGCTGTGTCTCACTCCGATGTGACTCACTCTGGCTGTGACTCACTCTGTCTCTGTCTCACTCTGGCTGTAATTCACTCTGGCTGTGCCTCACTCTGGCTGTGACTCACTTTGGCTGTGACTCACTCTGGCTGTGTCTCACTCTGGTTGTGTCTCACTCTGGCTGTGACTCACTCTGGCTGTGGCTCACTCTGGCTGTGTCTCACTCTGGCTGTGTCTCACTCTGGCTGTGACTCACTCTGGCTGTGACTCACTCTGGGTGTGACTCACTCCGGCTGTGAATCACTCTGGCTGTGTCTCACTCTGACTGTGACTCCCTCGGGCTGTGACACTCTGACTGCGACTCACTCTGGCTATGTCTCACTCTGGCTGTAATTCACTCTGGCTGTGACTCACTCTGGCTGCGACTCCCTCTGGCTGTGTTTCACTCTGGCTGTGTCTCACTCTGGCTGTGACTCACTCTGGCTGTGTCTCACTCTGGCTGTGACTCACTCTGGCTGTGACTCACTCTGGCTGTGACTCACTCCGGCTGTGTGTCACTCTGGCTGTGACTCACTCTGGCTGTGACTCACTCTGGGTGTGACTCACTCTGGCTGTGACTCACTCTGGCTGTGACTCACTCTGGCTGTGACTCACTCCGGCTGTGTGTCACTCTGGCTGTGACTCACTCTGGCTGTGACTCACTCTGGCTGTGACTCACTCTGGGTGTGTCTCACTCTGGCTGTGTCTCACTCTGGCTGTGTCTCACTCCGGCTGTGTTTCACTCTCGCTCTGGCTGTGTCTCACTCTGGCTGTGTCTCACTCTGGCTGTGACTCACTCTGGCTGTGTCTCACTCTGGCTGTGTCTCACTCTGGCTATGACTCACTCTGGCTGTGTCTCACTCTGGCTGTGTCTCACTCTGGCTGTGCATCACTCTGGCTGTGACTCCCTCTGGCTGTGATTCACTCTGGCTGTGACTCACTCTGGCTGTGACTCACTCTGGCTGTGTCTCACTCTGGCTGTGTCTCACTCTGGCTGTGTCTCACTCTGGCTGTGACTCACTCTGGCTGTGTCTCACTCTGGCTGTGACTCACTCTGGCTGTGACTCACTCTGGCTGTGACTCACTCTGGCTGTGACTCACTCTGGCTGTGTCTCACTCTGGCTGTGACTCCCTCTGGCTGTGACTCACTCTGGCTGTGTCTCACTCTGGCTGTGTCTCACTCTGGCTGTGACTCACTCTGGCTGTCTCTCAGTCTGGCTGTGACTCACTCTGGCTGTGTCTCACTCTGGCTGTGACTCACTCTGGCTGTGACTCACTCTGGCTGTGACTCACTCTGGCTGTGTCTCATTCTGGCTGTGACTCACTCCGGCTGTGACTCACTCCGGCTGTGACTCACTCCGGCTGTGACTCACTTCCCCTGTGACTCACTCTATCTGTGTCTCACTCTGGCTGTGTCTCACTCTGGCTGTGACTCACTCTGGCTGTGTCTCACTCTGGCTGTGACTCACTCCGCCTGTGACTCACTCTATCTGTGTCTCACTCTGGCTGTGTCTCACTCTGGCTGTGACTCACTCCAGATGTGTTCTCCCCCACTCTCATCAATGTAAACGCTGGCAGCGTATTTTATATTTTTTCCTGTCATACTTTCGGACTCATTCATTGAAGTTTTAATGTCAACAGTTGCTTCACTGTCTGAGGCAACACCTTTCATAAAATTGATCACCGATTTTGCAAATTCTTGGGTTCACAAATCTTCCGCCTTGCTTCCAGAGGATTCTTCTGCATCATTCACAATCCAGGCCATGGCTGGAAACCCAGTCAATTATGCTCCAGTCAATCTTTTCCTGAAGGTCCATTATTGAAGCTTATCCCAATTTAAGATATTGTGGTTCACAGGAGTTTGCACCCATTCAATACAGTTAGACATACACTCAAGCTCTCTGACACTAAAGGCTACAGTTTCATTATGGCGCAGTGTGTTTAAACTAATCGCCTGTGATTTCTGCAGCAGGATAATGGTGACACTCACTTTTTTGATTTATTTACAAAGCATGCTAACTGACCTCTGTACACACTAGATTCTGGTGCCTGTTTAACTAGTCTTAGAATGTTGCTGTAGCCTTATTTTCTAAAGAGTGATGTGATAAATTACCTTAACACACCAGTCATATCGCTATTCCCCATCGTATTCTTATCCAATCTATCCTGTAAAAGACCTTCCCCTTCACCAGTATCTGGCCTGTTTTGTGCGGAGAAGTTGTTTCTCTTGATATTCTCTGCAATCCATCTTTCTATTTGCCATTACCTATTTCCATACCAAGATTGATTTGTGTATTTTACTCTTACTAACCTATTACAGTGCAATGATGTCAGGTAGTGACCTTTCCAAATAGTGCAGTAATTCAACACAGTTACACAGCTGTAAATATCCCTAGTCCCTGAAAGGTTAGTACCAGAGGGGAGGCGGGTCGCTTGCATCATTCCTGTATTCAAGAAGAGGACAGGACCTGTTCAGGGAGTTACAGACCAGTCAGCTTAACATCAGTGAGAGGAGAAATAATGGAATCCTGACCATAGCAGAGAATTCGAAGAATATCTGGAAATGAGAAGGATGAATTTTAAAGGAGATACTTCAACGTTATTGAATGTCAGAGGATCTAAGGAGGGTGACTAGACAATGGTAACGCAGATCTGAGGTTTATCTGATTTTCAAACGGCTTTTGATGAGGTGCCCATAAAATATTAGTAATAAGGTCAGAAAATGTGGAGTCCCGGACAAGCAGCAGATTGGATTGCGAGCTGGATTCAGGACAGAAAGCAGAGAGTGGGAGTAAAATCTAGTTATTTAGGATGGCAGAAGGTTTGAACTGGTGTTCCACATGAAGACTGCTAGAACCGCTGGCGGTTCACGGTTTACATTATCGATTTGGACAGGGTGGGATTTTCTGAAATAATGACAATGTGTCATTTCCAGCTCATATATCAGTGTGATTCCCCATGTGAAAAACAGTGGGCCTGAGGGGCCAAGTGTCAGATTCCTCCACCCTGGGGGTCCCCTCAACACTTTAATGAAGGGGGTGCTGCATTTAAACAGCTCAACCGTACACCCTCTCATTCAAGCCAGGAGATGGCAGCGAGGAAACCAGCTCCTCGATTCACAGAGCAGGATCTCACCCGTTTCCTGGAGGCCGTAGGGGTGGGTCAGGCTACAATGAATCCTCGGGCTGTCAGAAGACCCTCCAGCAAGGTGACGAATCCCACCTGGGAGATGGTCACAGCACTGGTCAGTGCCAGCAGCCTGGGTCACAGCACTGGTCTGTGCTAGCAGCCTGGGTCACAGCACTGGTCAGTGCCAGCAGCCTGGGTCACAGCACTGGTCAGTGCCAGCAGCCCGGGTCACAGTACAGGTCAGTCCCAGCAGCCTGGGTCACAGCCCTGGTCAGTGCCAGCAGCCTGGGTCACTGGTCAGTGCCAGCAGCCTGGGTCACAGCACTGGTCAGTGCCAGCAGCCTGGGTCAGAGCACTGGTCAGTGCCAGCAGCCCGGGTCACAGTACAGGTCAGTCCCAGCAGCCTGGGTCAGAGAACTGGTCAGTGCCAGCAGCCTGGGTCACTGGTCAGTCCCAGCAGCCTGGGTCACAGCCCTGGTCAGTCCCAGCAGCCTGGGTCAGAGAACTGGTCAGTGCCAGCAGCCTGGGAGACAGCACTGGTCAGTGCCAGCAGCCTGGGAGACAACACTGGTCAGTGCCAGCAGCCTGGGTCACTGGTCAGTGCCAGCAGCCTGGGTCACAGCACTGGTCAGTGCTAGCAGCCTGGGTCACAGCGCTGGTCAGTGCCAGCAGCCTGGGCCACAGCGCTGGTCAGTGCCAGCAGCCTGGGTCACAGCACTGGTCAGTGCCAGCAGCCTGGGTCAGAGAACAGGTCAGTGCCAGCAGCCTGGGTCACAGCGCTGGTCAGTGCCAGCAGCCTGGGTCACAGCGCTGGTCAGTGCCAGCAGCCTGGGTCACAGCACTGGTCAGTGCCAGCAACCTGGGTCAGAGAACAGGTCAGTGCCAGCAGCCTGGGTCACAGCCCTGGTCAGTGCCAGCAGCCTGGGTCACAGCACTGGTCAGTGCCAGCAACCTGGGTCAGAGAACAGGTCAGTGCCAGCAGCCTGGGTCACAGCGCTGGTCAATGCCAGCAGCCTGGGTCACTGGTCAGTGCCAGCAGCCTGGGTCACAGCACTGGTCAGTGCCAGCAGCCCGGGTCACAGCCCTGGTCAGTGCCAGCAACCTGGGTCACAGCGCTGGTCAATGCCAGCAGCCTGGGTCACTGGTCAGTGCCAGCAGCCTGGGTCACTGGTCAGTGCCAGCAGCCTGGGTCAGAGCACTGGTCAGTGCCAGCAGCCTGGGAGACAACACTGGTCAGTGCCAGCAGCCCGGGTCAGAGCACTGGTCAGTGCCAGCAGCCTGGGTCACTGGTCAGTGCCAGCAGCCCGGGTCACAGCACTGGTCAGTGCCAACAGCCTGGGTCACAGCGCTGGTCAGTGCCAGCAGCCTGGGTCAGAGCACTGGTCAGTGCCAGCAGCCTGGGTCACTGGTCAGTGCCAACAGCCTGGGTCACAGCACTGGTCAGTGCCAGCAGCCTGGGTCAGAGCACTGGTCAGTGCCAGCAGCCTGGGTCACAGCACTGGTCAGTGCCAGCAGCCTGGGTCACAGCACTGGTCAGTGCCAGCAGCCTGGGTCAGAGCACTGGTCAGTGCCAGCAGCCCGGGTCACAGTACAGGTCAGTCCCAGCAGCCTGGGTCAGAGAACTGGTCAGTGCCAGCAGCCTGGGTCACTGGTCAGTCCCAGCAGCCTGGGTCACAGCCCTGGTCAGTCCCAGCAGCCTGGGTCAGAGAACTGGTCAGTGCCAGCAGCCTGGGAGACAGCACTGGTCAGTGCCAGCAGCCTGGGTCACTGGTCAGTGCCAGCAGCCTGGGTCACAGCACTGGTCAGTGCTAGCAGCCTGGGAGACAACACTGGTCAGTGCCAGCAGCCTGGGTCACTGGTCAGTGCCAGCAGCCTGGGTCACAGCACTGGTCAGTGCCAGCAGCCTGGGAGACAGCACTGGTCAATGCCAGCAACCTGGGTCACTGGTCAGTGCCAGCAGCCTGGGAGACAGCACTGGTCAGTGCCAGCAGCCTGGGAGACAACACTGGTCAATGCCAGCAGCCTGGGTCAGAGCACTGGTCAGTGCCAACAGCCCGGGTTACAGCGCTGGTCAGTGCCAGCAGCCTGGGTCACAGCACTGGTCAGTGCCAGCAGCCTGGGAGACAACACTGGTCAATGCCAGCAGCCTGGGTCACAGCACTGGTCAGTGCCAGCAGCCTGGGTCACAGCACTGGTCAGTGTCAGCAGCCTGGGAGACAGCACTGGTCAATGCCAGCAGGCTGGGTCACAGCGCTGGTCAGTGCCAGCAGCCTGGGTCACAGCACTGGTCAATGCCAGCAGCCTGGGTCAGAGCACTGGTCAGTGCCAGCAGCCTGGGTCACAGCACTGGTCAATGCCAGCAGGCTGGGTCACAGCGCTGGTCAGTGCCAGCAGCCTGGGTCACAGCACTGGTCAATGCCAGCAGCCTGGGTCACAGCGCTGGTCAGTGCCAGCAGCCTGGGTCACTGGTCAGTGCCAGCAGCCTGGGTCACAGCACTGGTCAATGCCAGCAGGCTGGGTCACAGCGCTGGTCAGTGCCAGCAGCCTGGGTCACAGCACTGGTCAATGCCAGCAGCCTGGGTCAGAGAACAGGTCAGTGCCAGCAGCCTGGGTCACAGCCCTGGTCAGTGCCAGCAACCTGGGTCACAGCACTGGTCAATGCCAGCAGCCTGGGTCACTGGTCAGTGCCAGCAGCCTGGGTCAGAGCACTGGTCAGTGCCAGCAGCCTGGGTCACAGCACTGGTCAGTGCCAGCAGCCTGGGTCACAGCACTGGTCAATGCCAGCAGCCTGGGTCACAGCACTGGTCAGTGCCAGCAGCCTGGGTCACTGGTCAGTGCCAGCAGCCTGGGTCACAGCACTGGTCAGTGCCAGCGGCCTGGGTCAGAGCACTGGTCAGTGCCAGCAGCCTGGGTCACTGGTCAGTGCCAGCATCCCGGGTCACTGGTCAGTGCCAGCAGCCTGGGTCACTGGTCAGTGCCAGCAGCCCGGGTCACTGGTCAGTGCCAGAAGCCTGGGTCACTGGTCAGTGCCAGCAGCCCAGATCACAGCGCTGGTCAGTGCCAGCAGCCTGGGTCACTGGTCAGTGCCAGCAGCCTGGGTCACTGGTCAGTGCCAACAGCCTGGGTCAGAGAACTGGTCAATGCCAGCAGCCTGGGTCACTGGTCAGTGCCAGCAGCCTGGGTCACTGGTCAGTGCCAACAGCCTGGGTCACAGCACTGGTCAGTGCCAGCAACCTGGGTCACAGCACTGGTCAGTGCCAGCAGCCCGGGTCACAGCACTGGTCAGTGCCAGCAACCTGGGTCACAGCACTGGTCAGTGCCAGCAGCCCAGGTCACAGCACTGGTCAATGCCAGCAACCTGGGTCACAGCACTGGTCAGTGCCAGCCTGGGTCACAGCACTGGTCAGTGCCAACAGCCTGGGTCACTGGTCAGTGCCAGCAGACTGGGTCAGAGAACTGGTCAGTGCCAGCAGCCTGGGTCACAGCGCTGGTCAGTGCCAGCAGCCTGGGTCAGAGCGCTGGTCAGTGCCAGCAGCCTGGGTCACTGGTCAGTGCCAACAGCCTGGGTCAGAGAACTGGTCAATGCCAGCAGCCTGGGTCACTGGTCAGTGCCAGCAGCCTGGGTCACTGGTCAGTGCCAACAGCCTGGGTCACAGCACTGGTCAGTGCCAGCAGCCCGGGTCACAGCACTGGTCAGTGCCAGCAGCCTGGGTCACAGCACTGGCCAGTGCCAGCAGCCTGGGTCACAGCACTGGTCAGTGCCAGCAGCCTGGGTCAGAGCACTGGTCAGTGCCAGCAGCCTGGGTCACAGCACTGGTCAGTGCCAGCAGCCTGGGTCACAGCACTGGTCAGTGCCAGCAGCCCGGGTCACAGCACTGGTCAATGCCAGCAGCCTGGGTCACAGCACTGGTCAGTGCCAGCAGCCTGGGTCACAGCACTGGTCAGTGCCAGCAGCCTGGGTCACAGCACTGGTCAGTGCCAGCCTGGGTCACAGCACTGGTCAGTGCCAACAGCCTGGGTCACTGGTCAGTGCCAACAGCCTGGGTCACAGCACTGGTCAGTGCCAGCAGCCCGGGTCACAGCACTGGTCAGTGCCAGCAGCCTGGGTCACAGCACTGGTCAGTGCCAGCAGCCTGGGTCACAGCACTGGTCAGTGCCAGCAGCCTGGGTCAGAGCACTGGTCAGTGCCAGCAGCCTGGGTCACAGCACTGGTCAGTGCCAGCAGCCTGGGTCAGAGCACTGGTCAGTGCCAGCAGCCTGGGTCACAGCACTGGTCAATGCCAGCAGCCTGGGTCACAGCACTGGTCAGTGCCAGCAGCCTGGGTCACAGCACTGGTCAGTGCCAGCAGCCTGGGTCACAGCACTGGTCAGTGCCAGCCTGGGTCACAGCACTGGTCAGTGCCAACAGCCTGGGTCACTGGTCAGTGCCAGCAGACTGGGTCAGAGAACTGGTCAGTGCCAGCAGCCTGGGTCAGAGCGCTGGTCAGTGCCAGCAGCCTGGGTCACAGCACTGGTCAGTGCCAACATCTGGGTCACAGCACTGGTCAGTGCCAGCAGCCCGGGTCGCAGCACTGGTCGCCAGCTGCCTGACGAAGGCAATGTGTGTGCAATGTAGAAAGAAGATGAATGACCTACTCTGATCAGCCACGGTAAGTGCTCCCTGTCTCCTCTCTGCACTCCACCCTCCTGTCACACCCCGGAATCCCACATGCCACCACCTCGCAGGCCCCCAGCCCCAACCTCCAACAAGCTTTCTCAAACCCCATGGAACCCCTCCCTGCTTATGTGCGAAGCCTACACATGCTCAAAGTCATCATTATCTGACCTGGCAGGCAGCCCTCACATCACCCCCATTTTGTGTTCCTACAGGTGAAACTTGCCCACAACAGTGGCGATTGAGAGAAGACGGGCAGTGGGGTGGCTGAGCTGAGGATCCTGACTCCGTATGAGGAGAGATCCATGGAGTTCACAGGGAGGTGTCGGAGTGGGCCTGTGCTGAGAGTGAGGTAGACCTGCAAGAGAAAAGTGAGGGGCCACTGCACCTTCATCCAGATGACCAAACTCAGGTGAGTTCTGTGAAGTCCAAAGCCTTGAGCAGCCCATGCACTAAAACCATGTCCATTACCTTGCAGGAACATCAACCGAACAACCCAGCCCAACACCATAGTGTCCCACTGGTCATACTCGACAACACTTTGGAGGAGAACTCGGAGAAGCATCACGGTTAACACCCACACCATCATGGAGATATATACGTCGATGGGCGACTTTATCAGGCAGGTTTCTGGGTCACTATCTTGTGGGCACCACACTGCTTCTCAATGAGACAGGAATGTCCCCGAACCTCACTCAGACATGAGCTGAGGAGTCAGCATGTTGGAGCAGACAGTCAGGAGTCAGACATAAGCAGTAGCTGAAGAGCATCACAGATCATCCCTCACTGAGAGTCGTCATCACCCTCAGGCAGCCGGCACTCAAGGACCTTTCAGCCCAGCACCCTGGTGGCTAAATCTGGGCTAACTTCACCCCCTCATTACAGAGGAGGTACAGAAAAACGCTGTTGGTCAACAAGCTGGTCCTACTCCATAGGCTGGCGATGATGAGGGCACCACTAGCCCTCCTGCCCATGCACACCATGGATTCCACCTGGCCTCCATCCTCCGGGTCCTCAGAGGTTTCTTCCTCAACTCCCTCCTGAACATCCTTCTCATCCAAGGACACGTGCTGCTCCTCGAGGTCTTCCTCAGGGAGGTTGTCACCCTGCTGCAGAGCAAGTTTATGTAGGGCACAGCAGACAACCACGATGCAAGAGGGCCTCTGGTGGCTGTACCGGAGGGCCCCACTGGGCCTGTTGAGGCAGCGGAAGTGCATCTTTGTGAGGCCGCTCTACCCCCACGAGGGGATCTATCACACGCTGTACCGGAACTTTGCTGCAGTCTCTGACTTCCGTACTGGGGCCATCAGACCTGACCTCGGGGGCCATCCCTCGTCCCCTACAAGCACTCCCGGCAGCCTGGGGTGACTCCTGAAAATACTCGGGATCTGCGATTGGCCGAGGACGTAACTATCGTGCACACTGCCTGGAAAACATGCACACATGTGCTGGACTTGCAAATGGTGTCACACACCAGCTACACTTTGAGGGAGAGGAACCGCTTCCTGTTTATGAAGGGGTAAAGTAACATTTGTGCAATTGATCGCCCCCTGTACCTGTGACAGACCAGCTGTGTTACCAAAGTGGCGACCTCCCATCCAGCCGGACCTGGTCAACATGAGTAAAGCCCAAAGCCCTCGCAGAGAGTGTGTCTGTCACCTCACGGATACATTCAGGGCAGATGCCTGTGAAAGGTCACACAGGTCACCATGGAGCCCTGGAAAGACCCCGGTGTGTACAGATTGAGGGCTGCCATCACCTTTACGGCCACAGGGAATGGGTGTTCTCCATCGCCAGGTGGCGCCACATCAGCAAAGATGTGACACAGGGACCGTTCGGGAACCCACAGTCTCCCTGGCGGGGCACAGTCTGCAACACGCACGTTATCCGAAAGCTCCATGATGGGCACTCGAGTCCTGGATATTCTTGGTCTCCTCTGCCCTCGTTCCCCCTGCCCAGCTACCGGCCCCTGTGCCTGCCCTCTGCCCTCGTTCCCCCTGCCCAGCTACCAGCCCCTGTGCCTGCCCTCTGCCCTCGTTCCCCCTGCCCAGCTACCGGCCCCTGTGCCTGCCCTCTGCCCTCGTTCCCCCTGCCCAGCTACCGGCCCCTGTGCCTGCCCTCTGCCCTCGTTCCCCCTGCCCAGCTACCAGCCCCTGAGCCTGCCCTCTGCCCTCGTTCCCCCTGCCCAGCTACCAGCCCCTGTGCCTGCCCTCTGCCCTCGTTCCCCATGCCCAGCTACCGGCCCCTGTGCCTGCCCTCTGCCCTCGTTCCCCCTGCACAGCTACCGGCCCCTGTGCCTGCCCTCTGCCCTCGTTTCCCCTGCACAGCTACCGGCCCGTGTGCCTGCCCTCTGCCCTCGTTCCCCCTGCCCAGCTACCGGCCCCTGTGCCTGCCCTGCGGCCTCCTGATCTCCTGCTGCTGGGTGTTTGCCTCAGTACCGCCTCACGTTGCTGCTACAGTCTGTGCTCCTCCAGCCCTGTGATAAGTAGAATAACCAATTCCACCGGCCCCGCATCGATGTCGATTGGATTGCAGCGATGGATAGTCGGTGCAGACCAGACGGGCTGAATGGCCTAAATCTGCACTGTAGGGATTCTATGACAGGTACTCTGGAGTTGGTGCTTCCCCCCCCATCCCTCCTCAATGCCATCACCCCGCCAGAGTGGGAACCGTGTTGCATTTGCTTTCGGTGTCTTATCCACCCAGTTCATTGGGCCTGGCTCCTTGCCATCAAGCTGCACCCAGCCCACTCTACCCCTTACCCCCAGCCGCCCCTTACCCCCCAGCCCACAGCCACCCCTTACCCCCCAGCCCACAGCCACCCCTTACCCCCCAGCCCACAGCCACCCCTTACCCCCCAGCCCACAGCCACCCCTTACCCCCCAGCCCACAGCCACCCCTTACCCCCCAGCCCACAGCTACTCCTTACCCCCCAGCCCGCAGCCACCCCTTACCCCCACTCCACAGCTACTCCTTACCCCCAGCCCACAGCTACTCCTTACCCCCCAGCCCGCAGCCACCCCTTACCCCCAAACCGCAGCCGCCCCTTACCCCCAACCCGCAGCTAGTCCTTACCCCCAGCCCACAGCTACTCCTTACCCCCCAGCCCACAGCTACCCCTTACCCCCCAGCCCACAGCTACTCCTTACCCCCCAGCCCACTCTACTCCTTACACCCAGCCCGCAGCCACCCCTTACCCCCAGCCCACAGCCACCCCTTACCCCCCAGCCCACTCTACTCCTTACACCCAGCCCGCAGCCACCCCTTACCCCCAGCCCGCAGCCACCCCTTACCCCCAGCCCACAGCCACCCCTTACCCCCAGCTCACAGCCACCCCTTACCCCCAGCTCACAGCCACCCCTTACCCCCCAGCCCACAGCTACTCCTTACCCCCCAGCCCGCAGCCACCCCTTACCCCCCAGCCCACAGCCACCACTTACCCCCAGACCACAGCTACTCCTTACCCCCAGCCCGCAGCCGCCCCTTACCCCCAGCCCACAGCTACTCCTTACCCCCAGCCCACTCTACTCCATACCCCCCAGCCCGCAGCCACCCCTTACCCCCCAGCCCACAGCCACCACTTACCCCCCAGCCCACAGCTACTCCTTACCCCCCAGCCCACAGCCACCCCTTACCCCCCAGCCCACAGCCACCCCTTAAACCCAGCGCACAGCTACTCCTTACCCCCCAGCCCACAGCCACCACTTACCCCCCAGCCCACAGCCACCCCTTAAACCCAGCGCACAGCTACTCCTTACCCCCCACTCCACAGCTACTCCTTACCCCCCACTCCACAGCTACTCCTTACCCCCCACTCCACAGCTACTCCTTACCCCCCACTCCACAGCTACTCCTTACCCCCCAGCCCACAGCTACTCCTTACCCCCCACTCCACAGTTACTCCTTACCCCCACTCCACAGCTACTCCTTACCCCCAGCCCACTCTACTCCTTACCCCCAGCCCGCAGCCTCCCCTTACCCCCAGCCCACAGCCACCCCTTACCCCCCAGCCCGCAGCCACCCCTTACCCCCAGCCCACAGCCACCCCTTACCCCCCAGCCCGCAGCCTCCCCTTACCCCCAGCCCACAGCCACCCCTTACCCCCAGCCCACAGCCACCCCTTACCCCCAGCCCACAGCCACCCCTTACCCCCAGCCCACAGCCGCCCCTTACCCCCCACTCCACAGCTACTCCTTACCCCCCAGCCCACAGCTACTCCTTACCCCCAGCCCGCAGCCGCCCCTTACCCCCCACTCCACAGCCACCCCTTACCCCCCAGCCCACAGCCACCCCTTACCCCCCAGCCCACAGCCACCCCTTACCCCCCAGCCCACAGCCACCCCTTACCCCCCAGCCCACAGCCACCCCTTACCCCCCAGCCCACAGCTACTCCTTACCCCCAGCCCACAGCTACTCCTTACCCCCCAGCCCACAGCTACTCCTTACCCCCCAGCCCGCAGCCACCCCTTACCCCCAGCCCACAGCTACTCCTTACCCCCCAGCCCGCAGCCACCCCTTACCCCAGCCCGCAGCCACTCCTTACCCCCCAGCCCGCAGCCGCCCCTTACCCCCCAGCCCACTCTACCCCTTACCCCCCAGCCCGCAGCCACCCCATACCCCCAGCCCACAGCCACCCCATACCCCCAGACCACAGCTACTCCTTACACCCAGCCCACTCTACTCCTTACACCCAGCCCACTCTACTCCTTACCCCCAGCCCGCAGCCGCCCCTTACCCCCAGCCCACAGCTACTCCTTACCCCCCACTCCACAGATACTCCTTACCCCCCAGCCCGCAGCCACCCCTTACCCCAGCCCACAGCTACTCCTTACCCCCCAGCCCACAGCCACCCCTTACCCCAGCCCGCAGCCACTCCTTACCCCTCAGCCCGCAGCCGCCCCTTACCCCCCAGCCCACTCTACCCCTTACCCCCCAGCCCACAGCCACCCCTTACCCCCCAGCCCACAGCCACCCCTTACCTCCCAAGCCCGCAGCCACCCCTTACCCCCCAGCCCGCAGCCACCCCATACCCCCAGCCCACAGCCACCCCATACCCCCAGACCACAGCTACTCCTTACCCCCAGCCCACTCTACTCCTTACCCCCAGCCCACTCTACTCCTTACCCCCAGCCCGCAGCCGCCCCTTACCCCCAGCCCACAGCTACTCCTTACCCCCAGCCCACTCTACTCCTTACCCCCCAGCCCACTCTACTCCTTACCCCAGCCCGCAGCCGCCCCTTACCCCCCAGCCCACAGCCACCCCATACCCCCAGCCCACAGCTACTCCTTACCCTCCACTCCACAGATACTCCTTACCCCCCAGCCCACAGCTACTCCTTACCCCCACTCCACAGTTACTCCTTACCCCCACTCCACAGCCACCCCTTACCCCCAGCCCACAGCTACTCCTTACCCCCAGCCCACTCTACTCCTTACACCCAGCCCGCAGCCTCCCCTTACCCCCAGCCCACAGCCACCCCTTACCCCCAGCCCACAGCCACCCCTTACCCCCCAGCCCGCAGCCACTCCTTACCCCCAGCCCACAGCCACCCCTTACCCCCAGCCCACAGCCACCCCTTACCCCCCAGCCCGCAGCCACTCCTTACCCCCAGCCCGCAGCCACCCCTTACCCCCCAGCCCGCAGCCACCCCTTTCCCCCACTCCACAGCTACTCCTTACCCCCAGCCCACAGCTACTCCTTACCCCCCAGCCCGCAGCCACACCTTACCCCCAACCGCCCCTTACCCCCAACCCGCAGCTACTCCTTACCCCCCAGCCCACAGCTACCCCTTACCCCCCAGCCCACAGCTACGCCTTACCCCCCAGCCCGCAGCCGCCCCTTACCCCCAGCCCACAGCCACCCCTTACCCCCCAGCCCACTCTACTCCTTACACCCAGCCTGCAGCCACCCCTTACCCCCAGCCCACAGCCACCCCTTACCCCCCAGCCCACTCTACTCCTTACACCCAGCCCGCAGCCACCCCTTACCCCCAGCCCACAGCCACCCCTTACCCCCAGCTCACAGCCACCCCTTACCCCCAGCTCACAGCCACCCCTTACCCCCCAGCCCACAGCTACTCCTTACCCCCCGCCCACAGCCACCCCTTACCCCCAGCCCACAGCCACCCCTTACCCCCAGCCCACAGCTACTCCTTACCCCCAGTCCACAGCTACTCCTTACCCCCCAGCCCACAGCCACCCCTTACCCCCCAGCCCACAGCCACCCCTTACCCCCAGGCCACAGCTACTCCTTACCCCCAGTCCACAGCTACTCCTTACCCCCCAGCCCACAGCCACCCCTTCACCCCAGCCCACAGCTACTCCTTACCCCCCAGCCCACAGCCAGCCCTTACCCCCCAGCCGCCACTTACCCCCCAGCCCACAGCTACTCCTTACCCCCCAGCCCCGCAGCCACCCCTTACCCCCAACCCGCAGCCGCCCCTTACCCCCAACCCGCAGCCACCCCTTACCCCCCAGCCCACAGCTACTCCTTACCCCCACTCCACAGCTACTCCTTACCCCCACTCCACAGCTACTCCTTACCCCCCAGCCCACAGCTACTCCTTACCCCCCAGCCCACAGCCACCCCTTACCCCCCAGCCCGCAGCCGCCCCTTACCCTCAGCCCACAGCCGCCCCTTACCCCCAGCCCGCAGCCACCCCTTACCCCCCAGCCCATAGCCACCCCTTACCCCCAGCCCGCAGCTACTCCTTACCCCCCAGCCCGCAGCCACCCCTTACCCCCAACCCGCAGCCGCCCCTTACCCCCAACCCGCAGCCACCCCTTACCCCCCAGCCCACAGCTACTCCTTACCCCCACTCCACAGCTACTCCTTACCCCCACTCCACAGCTACTCCTTACCCCCCAGCCCACAGCTACTCCTTACCCCCCAGCCCACAGCCACCCCTTACCCCCCAGCCCGCAGCCGCCCCTTACCCTCAGCCCACAGCCGCCCCTTACCCCCAGCCCGCAGCCACCCCTTACCCCCCAGCCCACAGCTACTCCTTACCCCCCAGCCCACAGCTACTCCTTACCCCCCAGCCCACAGCTACTCCTTACCCACAGCCCACAGCTACTCCTTACCCCCCAGCCCACAGCTACTCCTTACCCCCACTCCACAGCTACTCCTTACCCCCCAGCCCACAGCTACTCCTTACCCCCCAGCCCGCAGCCGCTCTTCACCCCCCAGCCTGCAGCCACCCCTTACCCCCCAGCCCGCAGCCACCCCTTACCCCCCAGCCCGCAGCCACTCCTTACCCCCAGCCCGCAGCCACCCCTTACCCCCCAGCCCGCAGCCACCCCTTTCCCCCACTCCACAGCTACTCCTTACCCCCCAGCCCGCAGCCACACCTTACCCCCAACCCGCAGCCGCCCCTTACCCCCAACCCGCAGCTACTCCTTACCCCCAGCCCGCAGCCACCCCTTACCCCCAGCCCACAGCCACCCCTTACCCCCCAGCCCACTCTACTCCTTACACCCAGCCCGCAGCCACCCCTTACCCCCAGCCCGCAGCCACCCCTTACCCCCAGCCCACAGCCACCCCTTACCCCCAGCTCACAGCCACCCCTTACCCCCAGCTCACAGCCACCCCTTACCCCCCAGCCCACAGCTACTCCTTACCCCCCCGCCCACAGCCACCCCTTACCCCCAGCCCACAGCTACTCCTTACCCCCAGCCCACAGCCACCCCTTACCCCCAGCCCACAGCCACCCCTTACCCCCAGCCCACAGCTACTCCTTACCCCCAGCCCGCAGCCACCCCTTACCCCCCAGCCCACAGCCACCCCTTACCCCCAGCCCACAGCTACTCCTTACCCCCAGCCCACAGCTACTCCTTACCCCCCACTCCACAGCTACTCCTTACCCCCCAGCCCACAGCTACTCCTTACCCCCCAGCCCGCAGCCACCCCTTACCCCCCAGCCCACAGCTACTCCTTACCCCCACTCCACAGCTACTCCTTACCCCCAGCCCACAGCTACTCCTTACCCCCCAGCCCACAGCTACTCCTTACCCCCACTCCACAGCTACTCCTTACCCCCCAGCCCACAGCTACTCCTTACCCCCCAGCCCACAGCTACTCCTTACCCCCCAGCCCACAGCTACTCCTTACCCCCACTCCACAGCTACTCCTTACCCCCCAGCCCACAGCTACTCCTTACCCCCCAGCCCACAGCTACTCCTTACCCCCCAGCCCACAGCTACTCCTTACCCCCCAGCCCACAGCTACTCCTTACCCCCCAGCCCACAGCTACTCCTTACCCCCCAGCCCGCAGCCACCCCTTACCCCCCAGCCCACAGCTACTCCTTACCCCCAGCCCACAGCTACTCCTTACCCCCCAGCCCACAGCTACTCCTTACCCCCACTCCACAGCTACTCCTTACCCCCCAGCCCACAGCTACTCCTTACCCCCAGCCCACAGCTACTCCTTACCCCCCAGCCCGCAGCCACCCCTTACCCCCCAGCCCACAGCTACTCCTTACCCCCACTCCACAGCTACTCCTTACCCCCCAGCCCACAGCTACTCCTTACCCCCAGCCCACAGCTACTCCTTACCCCCCAGCCCACAGCTACTCCTTACCCCCCAGCCCACAGCTACTCCTTACCCCCCAGCCCGCAGCCACCCCTTACCCCCCAGCCCACAGCTACTCCTTACCCCCAGCCCACAGCTACTCCTTACCCCCCAGCCCACAGCTACTCCTTACCCCCACTCCACAGCTACTCCTTACCCCCCAGCCCGCAGCTACTCCTTACCCCCAGCCCACAGCTACTCCTTACCCCCAATCCACAGCTACTCCTTACCCCCAGCCCACAGCTACTCCTTACCCCCACTCCACAGCTACTCCTTACCCCCCAGCCCACTCTACTCCTTACACCCAGCCCGCAGCTACTCCTTACCCCCCAGCCCACAGCTACTCCTTACCCCCCAGCCCACAGCTACTCCTTACCCCCAGCCCACAGCTACTCCTTACCCCCCAGCCCACAGCTACTCCTTACCCCCAGCCCACAGCTACTCCTTACCCCCCAGCCCGCAGCCACCCCTTACCCCCAACCCGCAGCCGCCCCTTACCCCCAACCCGCAGCCACCCCTTACCCCCCCAGCCCACAGCTACTCCTTACCCCCAGCCCACAGCTACTCCTTACCCCCACTCCACAGCCTCCCCTTACCCTCCACTCCACAGCTACTCCTTACCCCCCAGCCCACAGCCACCCCTTACCCCCAGCCCGCAGCCACCCCTTACCCCCAGCCCACAGCTACTCCTTACCCCCACTCCACAGCTACTCCTTACCCCCAGCCCACAGCTACTCCTTACCCCCCAGCCCACAGCTACTCCTTACCCCCCACTCCACAGCTACTCCTTACCCCCCCAGCCCACAGCTACTCCTTACCCCCCAGCCCGCAGCCGCTCTTCACCCCCAGCCTGCAGCCACCCCTTACCCCCCAGCCCGCAGCCACCCCTTACCCCCCAGCCCGCAGCCACTCCTTACCCCAGCCCGCAGCCACCCCTTACCCCCCAGCCCGCAGCCACCCCTTTCCCCCACTCCACAGCTACTCCTTACCCCCAGCTCACAGCTACTCCTTACCCCCCAGCCCGCAGCCACACCTTACCCCCAACCCGCAGCCGCCCCTTACCCCCAACCCGCAGCTACTCCTTACCCCCAGCCCGCAGCCACCCCTTACCCCCAGCCCACAGCCACCCCTTACCCCCCAGCCCACAGCTACTCCTTACCCCCACTCCACAGCTACTCCTTACCCCCAGCCCACAGCCACCCCTTACCCCCCAGCCCACAGCTACTCCTTACCCCCACTCCACAGCTACTCCTTACCCCCAGCCCGCAGCCACCCCTTACCCCCAGCCCACAGCCACCCCTTACCCCCCAGCCCACAGCTACTCCTTACCCCCACTCCACAGCTACTCCTTACCCCCAGCCCACAGCCACCCCTTACCCCCAGCTCACAGCCACCCCTTACCCCCAGCTCACAGCCACCCCTTACCCCCCAGCCCACAGCTACTCCTTACCCCCCGCCCACAGCCACCCCTTACGCCCAGCCCACAGCTACTCCTTACCCCCAGCCCACAGCCACCCCTTACCCCCAGCCCACAGCCACCCCTTACCCCCAGCCCACAGCTACTCCTTACCCCCAGCCCGCAGCCACCCCTTACCCCCCAGCCCACAGCCACCCCTTACCCCCAGCCCGCAGCTACTCCTTACCCCCAGCCCGCAGCTACTCCTTACCCCCATCCACAGCTACTCCTTACCCCCCAGCCCACAGCTACTCCTTACCCCCCAGCCCACAGCTACTCCTTAACCCCAGCCCACAGCTACTCCTTACCCCCCACTCCACAGCTACTCCTTACCCCCCGCCCACAGCCACCCCTTACCCCCAGCCCACAGCCACCCCTTACC
Organism: Scyliorhinus canicula; assembly: GCF_902713615.1. Classification (NCBI taxonomy): domain Eukaryota; kingdom Metazoa; phylum Chordata; class Chondrichthyes; order Carcharhiniformes; family Scyliorhinidae; genus Scyliorhinus; species Scyliorhinus canicula. The sequence goes on along the minus strand of NC_052165.1, from coordinate 2,466,625 downwards.
CCCAGCCCACAGCCACCCCTTACCCCCCAGCCCACAGCTACTCCTTACCCCCCAGCCCGCAGCCACCCCTTACCCCCCAGCCCACAGCTACTCCTTACCCCCACTCCACAGCTACTCCTTACCCCCAGCCCACAGCTACTCCTTACCCCCCAGCCCACAGCTACTCCTTACCCCCACTCCACAGCTACTCCTTACCCCCCAGCCCACAGCTACTCCTTACCCCCCAGCCCGCAGCTACTCCTTACCCCCACTCCACAGCTACTCCTTACCCCCCAGCCCACAGCTACTCCTTACCCCCCAGCCCACAGCTACTCCTTACCCCCCAGCCCGCAGCTACTCCTTACCCCCACTCCACAGCTACTCCTTACCCCCCAGCCCGCAGCCACCCCTTACCCCCCAGCCCACAGCTACTCCTTACCCCCACTCCACAGCTACTCCTTACCCCCCAGCCCACAGCTACTCCTTACCCCCAGCCCACAGCTACTCCTTACCCCCCACTCCACAGCTACTCCTTACCCCCCACTCCACAGCTACTCCTTACCCCCAGCCCACAGCTACTCCTTACCCCCCAGCCCGCAGCCACCCCTTACCCCCCAGCCCACAGCTACTCCTTACCCCCACTCCACAGCTACTCCTTACCCCCAGCCCACAGCTACTCCTTACCCCCAGCCCACAGCTACTCGTTACCCCCCAGCCCGCAGCCACCCCTTACCCCCCCCCCCCCCCCAAGCCTGCAGATTTCAGGGACGCTCACGCCAACCATGCCCCAATCCCTGCCATGTCCCTGACCACACGGGGGCCACATTGGCCTCCGTACCCCCCCCCCCCCCCGGTGTCGCATCTCGCCTGCTGGGGAGCGGTGATGGTTCCTGCCGGAGTGACGCCACACCAGCGGTGAGAATATTGGTTGTCTCCGGACAATACGGCAACATACCGTTTGACATATGTAAATCTAGTTAAATTGATGTTAATGAGTTTCATGTCTTCGCGGGGCTGAATCTGATTACATCACCAAGGGACGGGGAAGATCTCAATCTCTCCCCGGCACAAATCCCGACATGGCGTCCCGTTAGAGTTAGCCTCCATAACGGATATGCGCCTGTTTCCAACGGGCCCAGAAAATCCCCTCCTTTATATTTTAAAACAACATGGAGTTCGGATAATCGGCCTTGAAACGTGATAAAGTTGAATAGTTAGATGGCCTCCCTTTGTCAGTATCCACGGACACAGGCCTGGAGGTTGGCCAGCTTGTCCATTCAGCATATTGAAATGTAAATGACCCTTTGGTACGTTCCATTGAGAAAACATCAAAAAGGCAACAGTGTTTAGCTCACTGGGCTAAATCGCTGGCTTTGCAAGCAGACCAAGGCAGGCCAGCAGCACGGTTCGATTCCCGTAACAGCCTCCCTGAGCAGGTGCCGGAATGTGGCGACTAGGGGCTTTTCACACTAACTTCATTTGAAGCCTACTCGTGACAATAAGTGATTTTCATTTTAGGGGCTGGATTTGCTCACTGGGCTAAATCGCTGGCTTTTAAAGCAGACCAAGCAGGCCAGCAGCACGGTTCGATTCCCGTACCAGCCTCCTTGGACAGGCGCCGGAATGTGGCGACTAGGGGCTTTTCACAGTAACTTCATTGAAGCCTACTCGTGACAATAAGCGATTTTCATTTCCATTTCATTTTTCATTTTCATTTCAAGTCTTTTCCGAGGATTAACTATGGAAATTCAGAGTGAGGAGGCAGTGGCACAGGGGTATTGCCACCAGGCTGGTAATCCAGAAACCCAGCGTGCTGCACTGGAGACCTGGGTTCAAATCCCAGCACAGTAGAATGAAAAGTCAAACGATCTTCGTAAAACAAGCGGCTGTGGTTCACTAAAGGCCCCTTAGGGAGGGAAACCTGTGCGTTCCCTGGTCTGACCTACATGTGACCGCAGACCTTCATTGAACCTTCCCACCCAATAGGCATGATGTCGCGCAAATTACTGCAGCTTTTTAAAGTTGGGAACCAGGCCATAATCTCCGAACGGGAGGAAGTAGGTGAGCACCACTCACCACCCAGTGCCAGGGTTCAAGGGTATTGGGGAATGTTATTGGGGGAATGGGTTGGGGGTGGGGGCTCGGGACAGGGGTGCTTGGGGCCCTCAGGGGTGGGGGTCTTGGCTGGTGTGTGTTGCCCTGAAACCTGCTCCCTCTGTCATTTAAACATTTTTACAGAACTGCATCACTCTGCAGCCTGTGTATTCCACAAAGTTTAGAGAGCACTGTGTCAGTCGCTCACTGCCTGTGTTGTTACTAAAGTTAGGCAACATTGAGTTAGTCAGCTGTTCGTGTCCTGGGGGTATGTGATACCTGTGGGTGCAGGGCCCATGAGGTGGGGAGAAGGGTGGCACCCAGGGAGACCAGAGGGCCACAGGGCAGGCTCAAGGGCTAAAGGCAGCAGCAGCCAAACAAGGGGGCGCGAAGATGAAGGAGGCTGAAGGTATACAGAACCCGAGTGTCCTTCTTGAGCTGTCAGGCACCATGTGCCACAGGAGATTCCGCCTTACTAGGTAGACGATGCAGTTGCTGTGCTATATTCTGTCCATCTTGGCACACTCTCTCTGTGTGGCCATGTCGGCTTCATTCCAGGGCTCCAATAATCAGCTCCTTTACAGTTCTGTAACTTGAAATTTATAGATTTATGGAGAAATGAGTAGTACCCTGTTCTACTCCCAGTTTCTCTTTGTTCCTTTAACTTCAGGCCACCTGGAAACTCCTCTTCATTTCTCTAGTTTTCTTAAGTATATGTCCTTTAGATATCTGGCACTGGCTTTCTTAACTATTACTCCATTGTAGGGCATTTATTCTAGCAAAGCTGAGAGAGATGTTTTCTCCCTCTAGCTCCCTGACACCAAATGTTATAGCTTACAGCTAAAACTAAAGAACAAAGGAAATCTATTTTTTCTTACAAGGGCCTCCCATTGCTAAGCAACTATATTTATTCTTCATGCCATAGCTCTCTCTATTACACTAGAATTCCAATTGGAACTGAAACTAAATCCCACACACATGAACACCTTTGTCCAACATAAACAAATTCCAGGTCTCTTCCAGGCACAGAAACATTAAATTCAACTAAACCTAAAACTATACTGTATTTCTAATGTTTACCCATACACATATGAACCCCATAAAATGTGGGGGAAACATTTTTAAAAAGTGCATAAACATAGGAACAGAGGAACATAGGAGTTAGGAGCGGAATTAGGAACAGTAGTAAGGAATTCAATCCATTGAGCCTGCTCCGCCTTTCAATCAGATCATGGCTGATCTCTTCCTGGTCTCAAATCCACCTCACTATCTGTTCCTCATAAGATTGTGATCGGGATCACACCGCCGGGGCCAACGGGAATCCGACCAAACATACTTGACCTCATCCTCACCAATCTGCCTGCTGCAGATGCATCTGTCCATGACAGTATTGGTAGAAGTGACCACCCCACAGTCCTTGTGGAGACAGAACTCCAAAGTTGTGTGGCACTACCACCGTGCTAAATGGGATAGACTTTGAACAGATCCAGCAACTCAAGACTGGGCATCCACGAGGCGCTGCGGGCCATCAGCAGCAGCAGAATTGTATTCAACCACAATCTGTAACCTCATGGCCCAGCATATCCCCCACTATGCCATTACCATCAACTGCTCACAGTGGCCTTGCTCGTGTCCACAATTCTCACAATAGTGCAGAAGCAGCGGCAATGCTCAGTGGTCAAGCAAGCAGAAACAGGCAATCCCCGAGAAGGGTCAGCCCATCCACTGTGAGGCCCCCTCACAGTACTAGTGGGCAGCACAGTAGCATAGTAGTTAACATCAATGCTTCACAGCTCCAGGGTCCCAGGTTCGGTTCCCGGCCGGGTCACTGTCTGCACGGAGTCTGCACGTCCTCCCCGTGTGTGCGTGGGTTTCCTCCGGGTGCTCCGGTTTCCTCCCACAGTCCAAAGATGTGCGGGTTAGGTGGATTGGCCGTGCTAAATTGCCTGTAGTGTCCTAAAAAGTAAGGTGGGGGGGGGGGGGGGGGTTTGGGTTATGGGTATAGGGTGGATACGTGAGTTTGAGTAGGGTGATCATTGCTCGGCACAACATCGAGGGCCGAAGGGCCTGTTCTGTGCTGTACTGTCGTAAATTCTAAATCTAAATCTACTTTGTCATCTTTTCCACCACTGTAGAGGGAGGCTTTTGTGAGTCTAATTTGAAATGATACAACTGCCCCCACCCCCCCGACCTTGCCCCCCCCCCCCACCCAACACCCACTCTGATCTTCCCTGGCAAACATTCCATCCTTAATTGGATATCAAACATGGAGGTGACTGCCTGACATAAACAGGCTCAGGGGAGTCAGGCTAAGGATGTGTGCAGATGTGGGACACACACTTGGTGTTGTTGTCAGGACTCCGATTCTCCCAGGAAAATTCAGCTCAACAGGTCCAAATACGTCTGTCCACACCAGCTCAAACTCTCTTTTTCCTGTTTATGAACAAGTCTAAATAAATTGAGCTCGATTCTACATGGGCATTGCTAACTTCACCACTCTCAACTCTAACTCATCCATCTCTTGCGAACAGTAGCAGTTGCTGATATGTCTCCCAAGTCCCAGTCATCAATCACAGGCACTCCCTCAAGAGCCACATTGTTTTGACAGCAAGATCTGCTCGAACGTACAGCAAACATCACTCAAAGCATCGCATGTCTAAAACATTCCGGCTCTTTGCACATTTAGTCAGATTACTGCCTTATCAAAGACAAAGTCTTATCTTTACAATGTATCAGCAAATGAATCTGTAAAGCAATCATTGGTAACTTTATTCTTGATAATTTCATCTAACATTTTTAAGAGAACCCAACTCTTATCACATCATAATGTGACATTCATTTTGCATTAATACACCACATGATGAATGTACATTGTTATCTCTAAATTCAGCTGGCACCCAGCAGCAGGTTGGGTAACACTTTTCATATCTTCACGTGACAATTCACACATTACAATTTTTTCTAAAATGTATTAATGCCAGAATCGTGTCATTCAAAAATAAAAAGGAGAAACTGATTTAAACCTCTGATATAAAGGAGTTAAAAATGGGTTCAAGTGTTAACAATTTAAAAGCAATTGCCAGATGCTGGAAATAGTCAGCAGGTCCGGCAGCATCTGTACAGAGAAAAGCAGAGTTAATGGCCTGTCAACTGTGCCAAATGTGGAGAAGTGCCTGGAAATCAGAAGTCCCGTCCCTGAACAGGGTACTACAATTTTTGCAGGGGGAGAGTGCATGGGGTGGGGACAGCTGTCAAACTGTCAAGGCATTGAAAAACCCTGCCCTTTAAAACTTTCAAAAAATATCTGTGAAGTGTTTTTTAAAAAAAATCATTGCCCACTATATCACTCTGTTGACATAAGCCTGAGACCTTCCAATACTAGATTAGTGTTGCATGACTGATTTCACAATCATTCATTATCACAACAGCATGCCTGCCATTTCATAGTTTGATTGACAGCTACAAGTAGTTATGGACTCTGAAGTGGGACAATGAACTCCAACGATTGTTTGTACAAAACATTACATAGTCGAGAGAATATAAATGTAATGAATTGATTTTTATGAATGAGAGCATTTTTTGATATAGGAAAGAAAACAACAGAACTACTTCATAAAACTTTATTTTATCAGGGGATTTCTCACTTCCGTTTTTGGGGGCAGGATTGACAGCAGGAGCAAGAACTCTAAAGGGAGTCCCAAAGTGCAATTTACACTGCCAGGATTTCCTGTTCCGATCATCTCCACCCCTGCCAATAACAACGTTGATTGTCTGAATCCCCATTTGAATGCATTTAAATTTAATTATCAGGCCTTCACGTTTTATAGTCGCTCACCCTCCCCCCTCCCCCCCCATTATCCATTCACCTTGGCATGAGGGCTTTCTGACATTAATCATGACATGTTTACCATGACATGCATCTGCAGAGCAGAACCCACCAGAGGCATGCATGTATGTACATCTCACAGGGTGGGGGGGTACCTGATACAGGGAGTGCCAGGAGGCAGTGCTATGTTACAGCTCAGGCATGACCATCTCCCCCGATGGTCATGCCTGAGCTGTAACATAGCACTGCCTCCTGGCACTCCCTGTATCAGGTACCCGATCTTTTAAAAGCTAAGTTTCTAGCAATGAGCCCATCCCACCAACTTGTTTTTTATACGAGTCCCTAAAAATATGGCTTCTCCGCCATATTTGCCACCCACTGCACTACTCTGCTGGAAAATCAGATAGTTCTACCCCTCATCTCTGCATGGACCCTGAGGTCTGCCCATGATGGATACTGTGTGAGTTGGCCTGGTAAGTGTGAAAGGCGAAGGTTGATGGGTGTTGGTATGGGTTGGCACTAACTTGGCACAGGCATTATAAAGGGCCATGGAGAGGATACAGGGGCATGGGTTAGCATGGGGGAGGGGTTGTTGAGGGCAGGGTGGATGTTTCCTGTTTTATTCTTTTTTTGACTTGTTGGACAGTGTTCCGGAGCCTTCCCAGCCTGCCTCACTGCATTCCACTCATTACTTCCAGGGACACCAGGCCCAACATCAAATATAGCCCCCCCCCCCCCCCCCCCCCCCCACACACACACACACACACCCACCACCCCATAGGACCATATCTGGCATCCAGGCAGTCATTTCTAAAAGTTGGCTTCATGGAACTATGACATTTTCTGACTTTGATGAAAATCTAGGCCAATATGACACTGAGTATTTTCAGCATTTTCTGTCTTTATTTCTGGCAGTAATTTATAATTCAGTTTAATATTATTGGAAAAAGACAGCATTGGAGCTGAAAGCATGGTTGGATGGTAATGTTACCATTCCATTTTTCCATGTGGTTTAACCCTGTGGGTGGAACACCAATTGACTTCCCCGTAAAAGTTCTATGTGACCAGTTTGATGTCGCGTGCCTGAAATGAGGCGAAGCTTTTCCAGCACATGCACTGCAAATCTCAGGGAAAGAATGGATTGCACTGTCTGTGTAAATATGGAGAACTTTACATACTTCTGCTTCAATTGATGCTGAAGGAAGGAAGCAGGCATGAAGAGGTCATGATGAAGGTGATATCCAGGAGATAGCTCGGTATGGGTGTAACAGCCACTTTGGAGCTCTTAGATGTGTCAGAAGAGCAGTCTGTTAGTAGGTGAGAGTTCAACAATAGAGGCACATTTCTGCCAAATTTTTGTCCTGGCTGTGTAAGGGGTCACACTGTCATCTGCACGACCTGTAAATCATTTGTGCAGATTGTGTTCTGGTGCTGGGGTGATGTTCTTTCATGGCTGTGGAGTCTCACTGAGCTGGATTTAAGTAGAAGGAATCTGTTTCATCATTCTAATTTGCATCAACCACACTGTCTGTCCAATGCTGCCTTATAGAATGTGATCCACTAATTACAGACTACGGACAAGATTATTCAGAACACTTTCACTCAGTATTATGCCCACATTTTATCCTTTTAGAAACAGTGATTAAAGTTTCCATATTACTGTTCAGAAATATCACATTTACATTAGAATGACTAAGTACAATAATCAGTACCCCCATGCTTTATCTAAACTAACTAAAACTACTCAACTAGCTTGTGAAATACATAGATTCACAGCGCTAAATAGCTTATTGCAATCAAGAATAACATCCCCGTGTGCATTTCATCTATTTGTGTGTTTTTACCTCTTTGGATTTTTTTTCTTCCCGAGTGGGAACCTTTTTGATTCTTCCAGAAAGCACCATCACCATCACATTGAAAAAATGATCTGAAATTTGCACTGAGGGGCTGATGCAGATTAGAGGAATGGCAAAATGATAATTACAGACGGTTCAGTGCTGGGCTGTGATCTGAGTGTTGGGAGAAGTTGCTTCAACTCCATCAGGGGCTTGGGTCAAGTGAAGCTGCTTGCTTATATCAAACAACACTTTGGAGAGAACTGGCGGCGTGCATTGCTGTTGTCTCAGGAAATCAAGATTGAAATGTTGGCAGAGTTCCAATCAAGGAAAGTAAGGATTTAATGCCTTAATTTAGAGATTTCTGTATTGTAACTCATTTCAAATTCCTTGGATGTATATTTCAGTAATTGTGGATCAGCATATCGATAGTAGTCCTTCCTCAAAATGGAATGGAAAATCTTTCACTCTCCATTCTGTGTTAATTGCTTTCTTTATCTCACTGATGATTGCTTTTAGAAATATGGCAGTGAACGTGTCACAGAACCACATAATTGTTACAGTGCAGTAGGAGGCCATTTGGCCCATTGAGTCTGCCCTGCCTCTCAGAATGAACATTTTGCCTCGTGTCATTCTCTGCGATGTAGCCATCTCAGATGGCCAGCTGCAAAGGACCATGGGAATTATGGCCAACCCAGGACTCAGACCTGGGAGTTTGTGTGTGTGTTTGCAACCCAGGTAGCTCGACGCGATCGAAACCCCCGCTCGTTTGCATTTGAATGGCCCATTTCCCCAGAACAAAAGAATTGTGCTCAGGTAACCGATACAGATGCAGACTAACCGGCGCCACTCTCTTTGCTAAGAAAGCCCAAACAGCCAAGGTCAATGACCGCTCAGGACACGCCCGCCCCTTTTTTTGGCCAAAATCAAAGGCAGTGATTGAAGCCTGCCGAATTATTGGGTCCAAAGCTAAGGACCATCCCAAAGAGCGCAAAATCCCAGAGGGATAAAAAGAGACACAGCCATGTGTTCGGTCTCTCATGGACCCAGCCTACACCTAAAATCAAGTGCAGCATTCCGAGCAGAAGACAAGTTCAAGACCAACGATTGTTACCAGATGGATGAGCTCAGCAGAAACTAAGCCATTTCTTCTGCCCAGCCACGCAAGATCCGAACAAAGACCTTGTTCATCTGCAAAGAGCCAGTTGCCCTGAAGTTAAGTATAGGTTATTGTAGTTGTTAGGTGTAGTTTAACTTGTAGTGTCTTGTGTTGCATGTCGAAGTAATCCTTGTGTGTAAATAATCTATCTTTGAACTTGAACTCACGAACTGGTTGTTTGGTCTCTGATCGATATCTGGTAAAGCCTTGTGGTTGCATCATTTGAGACCTGGCGACTCTGAAAAGCAATATTATCATTAATAACTGCCATATCTAGTTAATTTGGCAACATTATTGGTGCTGCTTGGCGGGATAGTATTCCACCTATTAAAAAGAGCAACATTATTGGCGTCTCCGGTGCAAATTGGCAACATTATAATCCTGCAAATTGTGGATTTTCAAATAATGGTTTAAATACCTCTTTGCACACCTTAATTGTACCTGTCTCACCCACACTCCCAGTGCATTTCATACCCTAACTGCTCGCTGTGTGAAAACGGATTTCCTCATGTAACATTTAGGTTTTTTGCCAATTATGTTAAATCCGTGCCCTCTCGCTCTTGACAGTTACCCCCTCCCTAGTCTGTCCAAGCTCCTCATGATTTTGACTCCCTGCCTTCTGTTCCCCAAGGAAAAGAATCCCAACTTCTCCAATCTGTCTCCATAACTGACCTTTTTCAGCCCTGGAACTATTCTCATCAGTCTTTTCTGCACAGCCTCCAATGCCTTCTCATCCTTCCTAAAATGTGGCATCCAGAACTATATTAATACTCCAGCTGATGTCTTACTGGTGTCTTATACAAGTTCCACCCTGGAATATTGTTTGCTTACTAACTGCACACTCAACCTGTCTTTCCACCTTTAATGACTTATGCACGTATACACCCAGGTCTCTGATTCTGCACCCACTCTCGAGTTGTACCCTCTCTTTCATACGGTCGCTCCATGTTCTTCCTACCAAAATGTACCATCTCACATTTCTCCACACTGAACATCTGCCATTTATCCGCCCATCCCAACTTGTCCATATCCCTTTGAAGTTCTACACTGTCCTCCTCACAGTTCACAGAAATGGAGACTATATGAAACTATGAAGGATTCTGATATTTTGAAAAGTTGAGTTCTGAGAAATGTTTGAGGAAAATGGAATCTGAGGTGAAAGGGACAGGGATATTTAAGGGAAGATGTTTAGTGGAGTTGATGGCTGTGTTGGAGAAAATGTCCAAAGACCAGGGGCTGGATTCTCCAGTTGTTGATGCTGAAATCGCGTTTGGTGAATGGCTGGAAAGTCCAAGTTTCCGACCAAATCGGGGGGCGGCGCCGCTGTCGCGATGCTCCTCCCCCTCAAAAGCGGTGTACTTGTGCCGTCAAGCCAAAGATGTATTTGTTTTCAGAAAGCAATCTGTTTCCGAAGTCTCCTTTTGAATTTCCACAGTAAGAAGTCTTACAACACCAGGTTAAAGTCCAACAGGTTTGTTTCAAACACTAGCTTTCGGAGCACTTTGAATTTCCATGTCGGAGTAGAAGTGCCTGAGTAGTTGTGTGGTATACTAAAATAACCACACTTCTTTTACTTGGGTGATATTATTGGATTTTTATCCTTAAAGTCTCTAAGGGAGTTGTTGCCAAGAATGTAGTTTACTTGTGTATTCTGATCAAGTGGGTTTATTGGGGTGCTGCGTGGGGGTGGGGGGGAGGGGGGGGGGGCGTTGTTCCATAGGACTGTGTTAACTGTAACTTTAATCTTCTGCGCTTAAGGTTTTTTCTTGATAATAAGTCTTTTAATGTTTTAAATCATAAAGGCGTTCTATGCTTTGTGGGTCAGTAGCTCTTCCTCCTCATTTCGAAATACAAAGAAAACGTTTCTGATCAGTGAGGCACATTTCCCTTCAGGATCTGACTTGCTCTGCTCAGCAAATGACATATGCTGTGGTTGTAATAGTAAGCACACCCATCTTCCCATGTTTCATCAATAAACTTCCCTCCAACGTAAAGTCAGAAGTGAGGATATTTGTTATGATTTCAGTATTGGGTCGCACTCGCAACTCCTTAGCTGAAGCAGGATGTGACTGTATGCAGCAAGACCTGGACAACATTCAGGCTTAGTCTGACAAGTGGCCATCTCCAACAGGAGATAATCTAACCATCTTTCCAGATGATCAACAGTATTATTATTATTAAACATCTGACCATCAGAGGCTGGGACCCCTGCAGTGATTAATTCATCCCCTGACACCCCCAGAGCCTGTCCACCATCTACAAGGCACAAGACAGGATCATGATGGAATATTCTCCAATTTCCTGGATCAGTGCAACTCCAACAAAACTCAAGAAGCTCAACACCATCAGGACAAAAGCAGTCTGTTTGATTGGCATCCCATTCACCAAGTTTGACATTTATTCCCTCCATCAGTGACGCACAGAGACAGCAGTGTGTGTACCCACCAATAGGATGCACTGCAACATCTCTACCACCTTGAAGAACTAGGGCAGGAGATGCACGGGAACAACACCAACTGCAAGGTCCCCTCCAAGCCGCACACCATCCTGACTTGGAAATATATCAACATTTCTTCAGTGGTGCTGGGTCCTAACAGCCCTGTAACTGTCTCTACACCAGACGGACTGCAGTGATTCAAGAAGACAGCTCACCACCACCTTCCTAAAGGAAATTCAGGAATGGGAAATGAATGTTGACCTTACCACAGATGCTGATACCCCAGGAATAAATTTTAAAAAGTACAAACAATCTGAAATTTTCAATGAAATTTCAAATTGTAACTTTCCGGCTGTGACACAGTGCCCCTGGTGGCCACGGGTGTAAACACTTGAAGAGACATTAATTTGTTATTAACATTCAGCAGGTTCCAGTTGCAGATTGTGTAGCCTAGTGAGGAGAGACAGCTGTAAAATTACTCTACTTAAAATGCAATATGCTCACCTGCTTCTCAATGTGTTCTGCCCTTGCTGCACTGAGAGAGACCCCAATTATGGTGCTGAGTTACAGTAAGTCTCTAATTACTTGTTTGAAATAAATTTTCTGATAATATCCTTGCTTCAAACCAGCAATTTTGAAATCCGCACCCGCTGAATGGTCAGTCTGAGTGTGGACTGGAACAATGTTGGCACTTTGGGCGAAATTCTCCGTTTGGGAGACCATCGTTTTCTCCCACCGGAGCTGAATTGCAGCTGATTTGCACACCCAGCAACTCACTAATCCTCACCTTGCTAATTTATGTCACCTGATAGCGAGGTCCCATGTCCAGTCACCACCCCCACTGCATTGCAAATCAGTCCCCCAATCCCGTCCCCATATCGCAAATCAGCCACTCCCCCCTCTGGATTTTCTGTGTTCCCCCTTCCCCCGAGCACAGAGGTGACCCACCCCACCGGCCCCCAGGTACCCCCGAAATAGTGAGAGCCCCCCCAGACCCCCTAAATAGGGAGACACCCTCAGAGACACTCTAACTAAAGGGACAGCCTCAGAAACCCCCTAAATATGACCCCCCCCCCCCACGTAACCCACAAAACAGACCCCTGTCTGGAAGTTAGAGAGCAGTCCAAAAGGGACAGTTGAAAAAGCACTTACCTGGAAGCACCGCATGTCTATTCCTAGAAAGAGGAAAGCAATGACCTGTGTTAAATGGCTCAGATATTTTAGCTTCAAGCCACTCATTCATTTCCCGTTGTGGGCTACGATTGACGGCTTCCACAGGACAGTTGAGAACTTTGCTTCATTCATCTTCCTTCATGGAGGAGAAATTCTGAAGTGCTGTAACAACAATGTTTACAAGCATCAACCGCTTCAAAGAGAGTTAAGTGCTGTCAATTTCCAGCTCAGCACTTCAAAATCACTCAAGTGTGAAGGGCAGTGATTGGAAAGCACTTAACTCTCTTTGATATGGTTGATGTTTGTAAACATTGTCATCAGGACCCATTTACATCCACTATCACCGTCCCGCTGGCATGCGGGCATGAATACTGATCCCGCCGACAGCGGGAGGGGGGGGGGGGGGGGGGTGGTGCATAGCGATTCTCCACCCGATCCAAATCCACATTGCCCACGTCGTGGGGCGGAGAATCCAGCCCATTGCCTGACTCATTCAGAGAGAATTGATGGCTGAAAGAAATTGGAGGGATTTTACGTGCTGCTCGCCCCATTTGTGGTTTGGAAGAAGAATCCCATATTTTGAGTGGGGTGTGTTCATTCAGAATTGAAAACATGCTACTCCCTCAGTCTAGTGAGCAAATTGAACATTTAATGTTGCTATTGAAGCTGGCTACTTTGCTCTACTTTCCAGCCAACAGGCCTCGCCCAAGTGTTGTCCCATGGGATGTTGGTAAGTAGGCAATTGAAATATGAAAAGTGAGGAAAATAGCAACACCGTCCCAACCGCAGACTTTCTCTCTCATCAAATCTCCTCACAATGACCTCTTTGCCATCTGGGGTGGGGGAGGGGGGGGGGGGGGGGGGGGGCGCGCGGAAATTCCTTTGACCTGCACCCTGAAGATGGGCTTGAGCATGGTCAGAGTTTGACGTTGCGTAAAAAACACTATTGTTTAATGTTTGATACCACCTGGCGAGATATTTAAGGCATGAATATTTAAATTATTTGAAACAGGTGTAATGACCTATTCATAGACAGGAGCAGGAGGAAACAAGGTACAAAGAAAATCATGAGCAGGATTGATATTCAAAGCTGTAGCCTGCAGCCCATAGAGGGGATAAGAAGCCAATTAGAGAATTATTCGAACTGGAGTAGGTTATTTTCTTTAAGGCCCAGAAGGGAATAAAACATTTTATGAGTTGCTCTGTTAGAATTTGATTGGTGGCCGACAGCACAGGTGGAATTTAATTACCAATGCAGTGCACAAATTAGCACAAAAGGAGACCATTTGATGCTTCGTTCCTGCCCAGGTCATCTTGCCTTTCACGATATGTCAGGTCTAGTTACATGTTTCATTAAGAGTGATTTGGTATGGTTCATGGCCTGTCACCGAGCTCATTAACCTGTATTCCTGCCGTCATAATTTAAAATCCTGTTTTCCTCAACCACAAAACGAAACTCAAAAGTCTGGAAACAGGGGCTGACTTGGAAATAGCTGAGGATATATTTTGGGTGGGATCTCAGCTTGCTGCCGCCAAAATTGCAAAATGCGATTGGGCGGAGAATTGCCTCTGATGCCAAAACTGTGGTAGGCGCCGATCAGGATGCTCCGCCACTCTGAAAATGGCATAAAAGCGTCGCTTGCCGTGCAGTGTTAATGTACAGTAGGTATATCATTAATGGCCCCTATTCTCTGGGGCCTCTGAGATTCACCTCCATGACTCGTGCACTAGCACACCCAGGTCTCTCTGCACAGCGGCATGTTTAATATTTTATCGTTTAAATAATAATCCCGTTTGCTGTTATTCCTACCAAAATGGATAACCTCACATTTGTCAACATTGTATTCCATCTGCCAGACCCGAGCCCATTCACTTAACCTATCCAAATCCCTCTGCAAACTTCCAGTATCCTCTGCACTTTTCGCTTTCCCACTCATGGGCCTCCAAAGGGCTGAGTTCCCGACGGCGCGGTTTGCTTGTGCTCCCAAAAATTGTGAACCTGGTGTCATGGTTGCTGAGGGAGAGGAGGTAGGAAACCGTGTGGAGCGACTGCGGGCTACCGGCCCAGACACCGGCCTGCTGACTGCGGTGGGGAGCCCTGCCAGGGCCGGGGAGGGGGGGAACAGACCGAGCAGCCGGGGTGCCACCCAACAGAACTGGGGCGGCCATCTTGCTGATCACCCACTGACCACCCACCCCGCACCCCATACCCTCCCCCCCCCCCCGCCCCGAACACCCCGCCACTCACCGAGGTCCACCCAGGGCCACACCCACGGCAGCCCCCAGTGAGCGCTGTGCCAGCCAATGGTGCTCCTGACAGCAGGGATGGGCGCCAGGACCAGGGGCCCCCGTGGTGCCGGACACCAACAGTGCAGGGATGAGGGGGTGGGGGAGGGAAATGGGGGACTGGCTGGGGGCGGGAGTCTCCGGATGGACCGGCCTCATCTCTGGCAGATCCTGTAAGACAAGCCGACCTGTATGATCAGACAGCGGGCTGGGGATGGGTGGGGAGGGGGGGGGTGAAGGGCTGAGGGGGTTGTGGGTGTGAGGGGAACGAGGGGGTTGAGGGGGTGGGGGTGAGGGGGGGTATCAACACATGTGTCATGGGCAACTACAACTCAGAGGGGTCTCACTTGCTTACCCCGAACATGCTCCACCCCGGCAACATCTCTGTCCTCTGGGCCACCAACCACGTCCAGTGCCCTCTGCTTCGGCATGGTGAGGGGCTGCACTTCTGCTCGTTCACCCTGCGGTCTACTCCCACTCCGGCCGCTAGTGCGTGGCCTTGTCCTGGAAGAGGGAAACAAAAACAATGAAACTGATAGACGGTCCGATGCATGCAGCCCAGGGGTTGGGTAGATGGTGGCATCAGTGGCCTGGGCACCAGGCCATGGCAGATGGGTTCTGGCATGTGGGGGTAGGGTGAGGATGGACCGTTTCAGTGCAGCTGCGGCGTTTGTGTCTCATGTGCGCCAATCACGGACCTGGCGAATCCGGTGCCGTTTCGTATGGAATTGATTGTGTTCTACGTGGTGACGGTGCTGGCCCATTGAAGGTAGCTGAATCGGTGCAAGTGCTGTGCCGATTTTCTGTCGTAAAAAGGCCACACATCCTCCACTGTCACCAACACTTAGCCACAGAAACGGTGAATCTAGCCCGTTATTTCTCAACAATTTCCTCGCTGAGAATCTCAGCTTTTTTCATAAATGGCTGAGCTGATGAATCAAGGTTACTCTGCTCCCTTCCCGCTCCTGATGTGACGGTCAGGATTTCACACAACACAGATATCCAGTCTCAACATAATGAGGATAAGCATCTTGATATAGCAACAAACACATCAGCAGCAGCAACAGATATAAACTGGCTAGAGGCCTTGCTCTTTGCACAACATCGTTAGCTCAGGAGAAAGTGTTCAATTCCATTATTGTTATCTGTACTATGTGAGTTCAGACAAGTTCCACATGGCCTCAAATTACACCTTCCCTTTTTTACCCACATAATGCATTACACATTTGTAATCACTTGTGGCAAAGCAAAGAAAAATGAACTTCATCCTTCATCAGAGAAGTTGTTTAAATTTATAATGTAACACAGTGTGGACGTTACGGTTACTTACAGCAGTATACTCAACAAATATACATTTCACGGTTTGAGTTTTCACCTTGTGAACTGGTGATAACTTTATCATTAGTCTGTGTTATTGTGTGGGAAATTGGGTCTGCAGAAGAGTAACATGCTTCATTGCAATAATATGCAAGTGCTGTATTGCTAGAGGGACCTTCTTTCAATTGATACATTAAACAGAAACAGCATACATAGAACATAGAACAGTACAGCACAGAACAGGCCCTTCGGCCCTCGATGTTGTGCCGAGCAATGATCACCCTACTTAAACCCACGTAACCCGTATACCCGTAACCCAACAATCCCCCCATTAACCTTACACTACGGGCAATTTAGCATGGCCAATCCACCTAACCCGCACATCTTTGGACTGTGGGAGGAAACCGGAGCACCCGGAGGAAACCCACGCACACACGGGGAGGACGTGCAGACTCCACACAGACAGTGACCCAGCCGGGAATCGAACCTGGGACCCTGGAGCTGTGAAGCATTGATGCTAACCACCATGCTACCGTGAGCATCATCATTTGTTCAGGTAAAACGTAAAAGGTTCCATGACACTCTTTGAAGAAGAGCTGGATTTTATCCCCGGTGTCTCAGTCAACATTCATAAGAACATATGAACGAGGAGCAGGAGTCGGCCATCTGGCCCCTCGAGCCTGCTCCACCATTCAATGAGATCATGGCTGATCTTTTGTGGACTCAGCTCCACTTTCCGGCCCGAACACCATAACCCTTAATCCCTTTATTCTTCAAAAAACTATCTATCTTTACCTTAAAAACATTTAATGAAGGAGCTTCAACTGCTTCACTGGGCAAGGAATTCCATAGATTCACAAACTTTTGGGTGAAGAAGTTCCTCCTAAACCCAGTTCTAAATCTACTTCCCCTTATTTTGAGGCTATGCCCCCTAGTTCTGCTGTCACCCGTCAGTGGAAACAACCTGCCCGCATCTATCCTATCTATTCCCTTCATAATTTTAAATGTTTCTATAAGATCCCCCCTCATCCTTCTAAATTCCAATGAGTACAGTCCCAGTCTACTCAACCTCTCCTCATAATCCAACCCCTTCAGCTCTGGGATTAACCTAGTGAATCTCCTCTGTACACCCTCCAGCGCCAGTACGTCCTTTCTCAAGTAAGGAGACCAAAACTGAACACAATACTCCAGGTGTGGCCTCACTAACATACAATTGCAACATAACCTCCCTAGTCTTAAACTCCATCCCTCTAGCAATGAAGGACAAAATTCCATTTGCCTTCTTAATCACCTGTTGCACCTGTAAACCAACTTTCTGTGACTCATGCACGAGCACACCCAGGTCTCTCTGCATTGCGCATGTTTCATATTTTATCGTTTAAATAATAATCCCGTTTGCTGTTGGATAACCTCACATGTGTCAACATTGTATTCCATCTGCCAGACCCCAGCCCATTCACTTAACCTATCCAAATCCCTCTGCAGACTTCCAGTATCCTCTGCACTTTTCGCTTTACCACTCATCTTAGTGTCATCTGCAAACTTGGACACATTGCCCTTGGTCCCCAACTCCAAATCATCTATATAAATTGTGAACAATTCACCCCTCAATCGAAAACAGATTACTGGTCAATTACCACAATGCTGTTTATGGTACTGTGCAACATGCAAATTGATTGTTGTGTTTGATGACATAACCACAATGGCTGATCATTGGGCTTTGTGAAAGGTAGGGGGCCTCACGGTAGCATGGTGGTTAGCATCAATGCTTCACAGCTCCAGGGTCCCAGGTTCGATTCCCGGCTGGGTCACTGTCTGTGTGGAGTCTGCATGTCCTCCCCGTGTGTGCGTGGGTTTCCTCCGGGTGCTCCGGTTTCCTCCCACAGTCCAAAGATGTGCGGGTTAGGTGGATTGGCCATGCTAAATTGCCCGTAGTGTAAGGTTAATGGGGGGATTGTTGGGTTACGGGTATACGGGTTACGTAGGTTTAGGTAGGGTGATCATTGCTCGGCACAACATCGAGGGCCGAAGGGCCTGTTCTGTGCTGTACTGTTCTATTCTATTCTATTCTATTCTACTCTACACAAGCAAATAAAAATAGAAAATGGTGGAAATACCCAACAGGACTGACAGCGTCTGTGGGGAGAGAGAAAGAAAGTTAACGCTTCAGTTTGATGACCTTTCATCTGAACCGAAAGCAAGTACTGAGGGAAAGAAAGAGAGGAGTGGGGAAAGAACAAAATGGAAGGTCTGGAAGGCAGGAGAAGTTGGCTAACCCCCAAAGATAGGCTTGGGGATCATGGATTATGGATTAACCAACCCATTCATTGTGTTTCAGCAGCTTGTTAAACTTGTGCTGCCTATGGTTTTAAATGTTAGTTGTGAGCGGCAAACACCACCCATTTTGTTTCTTGCTGACATGCATCAGCCGGAAGGGCCGATGTTGAGTTCCTAAAGTGTTTAAAGGCAGCCTGCAACTCTTAAAGAGCGATGCAATGTCTCTGCAAGAAATGGTGGGCGCTTTTCAAAAGTGAATCTGGGTTGTGATATCGGGAATAATGGTTAAACACTGGATAAATGCAATAACCCTTAACCCTTAATCCCTTTATTCTTCAAAAAACTATCTATCTTTACCTTAAAAACATTTAATGAAGGAGCTTCAACTGCTTCACTGGGCAAGGAATTCCATAGATTCACAAACTTTTGGGTGAAGAAGTTCCTCCTAAACCCAGTCCTAAATCTACTTCCCCTTATTTTGAGGCTATGTCCCCTAGTTCTGCTTTCACCCGTCAGTGGAAACAACCTGCCCGCATCTATCCTATCTATTCCCTTCATAATTTTAAATGTTTCTATAAGATCCCCCCTCATCCTTCTAAATTCCAATGAGTTGGGTTGTGATATCGGGAATAATGGTTAAACACTGGATAAATGCAAATTACTGCGGATGCTGGAATCTGAAACAAAATAGAAAATGCTGGAAAATCTCAGCAGGTCTGACAGCATCTGTAGGGAGAGAAAAAAGCTAACGTTTCGAGTCCAGATGACTCTTTGTCAAAGCTCAAATGGTTGAACGTGCAGGAACAAGATCACCCAATCTTCTGACAATTCACTGGAGGTCTTGATGGAAGAGATGGTAAAAAGGAAAGGTGCCCTGTATACACAGGGTGGCAGGATGCCTCCATATCTTCACTCAAGAGACAGTGGAAACAAATAGTAGTGGAGGTCAATATGAGGAGTGTTTTCTCCAAGAACATGGATGGAGTGTAAGAAGAAATCTAAGAATCTAATGTGAGTTACCAAGGGTTTGTATTCAAATTGAATACTGCAAGGGGCCCTCCTGTTTATTCCTTTATTTCCACATTATTTTATTTTACCATCATCATTTTTGATCCATGGGTGATTAATGGACATGTGTCTTTAAGTCAAGCAGAAGAGAGGAGTGAGGAATTCAGAAGTTGCACAAGGGAACACTCTGCTAGACTCCGCTAGTTTGAACAGGAGACCCCAGACTTTTCAGCACCAGAGAGAGAGAGATGGGCAGGAACTCGGTTTGATTGATTGGTTGGTAGAGAATGAATTGGCCACAAGGCCATCCTCTGACCAGTAACATGTGGTTACTGGATCCTATCCCAGTGGAGTGGTTTTTAAAGTCCCAAGGAGCTTGATTTGACTTCTGGAAGTACAGGGACACGGACCTACTCTCTCTCTCTTCTGTGTTTTATCCAGAAAGGCTGTGAGTGCTGTATTCCTGAAACTGCAAAGAACCTGGAGGAATGAATCTACAGGAAAATCATGCAAACAAAGACCAGAACGTCTCTCCAGAAAGGTTGTGAACTACTGGGACCTGAATGAATCTACAATAAAAACTCGAACTGAAAGCAAAGTTTGAAGAACAGTAAGATGCTGGACACAGCAATGTGAAACAAAGACTCTTTTTTCCCCTTTTACATATGATTTTCATCGCTCTCCTCATTTCTGTGTTTGTCTGTCTTGTGTCTATGTAGAGGGTGGGGAAAACTTAAAGTGGGAAATTAGGAATTAGATAATAGTTAACCAGTTGTATTTGCTGCAGATTTCATCATAGTTATAGTTATTCATAAAAAGCAATTGTGTTTACATGTGCAAACCCAATGACTGTAATTATTGGGCAGCCAAGAGTGAAAGATTTTGTGTATTTTTCTAAGAATTATTGGTTAATTCACTTGTGTTGTGACTCCGGGTCAAGAGTGGGGGAATTGACTGCGCACTAGCCCAGGGGAATTGACTGCGGAAATTGACTGCGCACTAGCCCAGGGTGTCATTACAATTTGGGGGCTTGGGTGCCGGATCTTTGAAATGGTAGATGGTGAAGTTTGGGGTACACCAGGTTTGGTGTTAACAAGGTGACTCAGGAAGCTGCTAAGGATGTTTTTTCCGGTGGATTACTTGCCTCTGATTTATTTTAAAGAGCTTCAAAAAGACAAACTACTCAAATTGGCAGGAGAAATAAAAATAGAGCTTCCAGCTAGAGCTGAAGCAATTGCTCAGCATTTAAATTTGAAAGAGATGGTAGAAACGCAGGAGAGTCCACGAGGCAGTGTAGTGTCAAGGACATTTTCTGGTGATGAAATTGAGCTGGAGAGAATTCAGTTGCAGTTCAAGGATGCAAGGGAATTTAAAAGAATATAAAAAGAAATGGAGATGAAGCAAAAAGGAAAATAAACGGAGATGGAAATAAGGAGGTTGGAATTAGAGAGCGATAAAAAGTTAAAGAGAAAGACTTACACCTTAAGGCACTGGAAATTAGCGGGAGTTACCAGGCATTAAAGGGAAGCTTAATCTTAGAATGAAACCTAGTGGCAGTACCAACATTTTCTACATTTCCAGCATCACCTCCCTGCCCTTAAACTCTGTGCCCCGGCATAGAGTTTATAATAATGTAATTATCTTTATTGTCACAAGTAGGCTTACATTAGGCTGCAATGAAGTTACTGTGAAAATCCCCTCGTTGCCACATTCCGCGCCTGTTCGTGTACACAGAGGGAGAATTCAGAATGTCCAATTCACCTAACAAGCACGTCTTTCGAGAGGAAACCGGAGCGCCCGGAGGAAACCCACGCAGACACAAGGAGAACATGCAGACTCCACACAATCAGTGCCCCAAGCCAGGAATCAAACCTGAGACCCTGGAGCTGTGAAGCAACAGTGCTAACCACTGTGCTGCCGTGCCGCCCAAATCAAGCGTACCACATACCTTCTGAAACTGTATCTACCTGCTCTGCTATCCTAACGGAGCGGTGTACATGCACAACAGCATTCCTCAGATACTTGGTGCCTCTCAGGGTCCTGCCGTTTATCACCTATTCACAGAATCACAGAATAACACAGTGCAGAAGAGGCCCTTCGGCCCTTCGAATGAAAAACACCTGACCGGCCTACCAAACCTCATTTGCCAGCACTTGGTCCATAGCCTTGAATGTTATGATGTGCCAAATGCCCATCCAGGTGTGTGAGGCAACCCAGCTCTACCACCCTCCCAGGCAGTGCGTTCCAGACCGTCACCACCCTCTGGGTAAAAAGATTTTTCCTCAAATCGCCCCTGAACCCCCTGTCCCTCACCTTGAATGTGTGTCCCCTCGTAACTTACTCTTCAACTAAGGGGGACAGCTGTTCACTATCCACCCTATCCATTCCCCTCATAATCTTGACAGCCACATCCTAATTTCTTTTCAGCAGGTGACGATGGTACAAAGCTGCAGGCAGCAACAATGAATTGGAAGAGGACCAGTCACTTCATGTTTTCTTCCAGAAAATAGATTTTCCTTCCCCTTTAAGTTCAAGTGTTGCTGAAATAACCTGGAAATTGGGCTGATTACTAGCTAATGCAATGCTGCAACTGTGCTGAGATTTAACAGGCTATGAATAAATTGGCCAAGGCTTTTGAGAAATCTGGAGCAAAGGTTAAGCTGAAGAGGCTTTTAGTTATCTGTATCACTTTAACGCACAATCCATTTGTGATCAAAACATTTTCAAACAGCAACCCTTTTCTGTAATCATGTGGGATGGATGAAAATCACTCTGTGATGTGCACCTGCCTTTAGAAGAGGCTATCAAAAGCAAATACATGTTCACATTAAACACAAGGGATCTGTAAATTGTATTGTGTGAGATTAGCAAATGAATGCTTAATGCAGCAACTGAAACTTCTCACTCTGCTATTTTAGTGGAGATACTCATTTATTTTGAGTGGTTTAATTTCAAGGCCTGTGTGTTGTTAATACAAATTAGAATTCAACAGAAGGCAGAGCAGTCACAATGAGCAAGTTTCTGCCTGATTCTAGCTTCTTTGTTACTACCCCTACACGGAAGAGTTAGAACTGGATGGAGAACATGACGCTCAACTTGTGACATCACAGCACAGTTTGTCGGGTCATTGATGGGCATTTGACTTCACATCCACGGTCTGGTCAATTCATCGATTTGAGATGTACCGACAGGGCAATGGATCAATTTGGATCTGTTTTTGGAATTTAGTGAGATTAAACTTGAATTTTAGGGGTGTGTGTGTCTATCTGATCATGGAATAAGAGATGTGGAGATTCCAATGAAACAGTAAATATTATTATTCCGGGATTTCTGTGATTCCCCCATTGACATGTTGTTGGGTCAGGAGAAGGACGTTGGTGGAAAGTCGGCGTCTTCAGGTCTACTATTGGATGTGTTTAATCCATCCATTATTGGAATATACCACCCCAACACAGTCTTTCATATACTCTAATATATGCTAATGAATGCAAAGGAATGTAGCCTCTAAAATTCAGCTCTATGGAGCGATAGTTTCAGTAAAATAGTGATGCCTATTCCGATTCCACTCTCCTCTCGGATGCCCGTGCCAAATACCACCTTGATGAGGCCATTGGCACGATGTGACAAGAGTCCATTGGATATATGTAGAGTAGGGAGACTGTGAGGTCAGTCAGTGTCTAATGCTGCCAATTTCATGCTTCAGTTTTATAGTCCATCACTCCAGTTAACGCTCTGTTTTACAGGCACACAGCTGGGCACGCATTCAGCCGACAGTGTATAAGACCCTCCCCTCTCCCCACCAACCAGCACTAATTAAAAGGAGATTTAGTTGCCGATTGCTGGATCTGTTTGAGTTTATGAAAGTGTTGGTGTTTGATGAGTTGGTTACAGTTGGTTGATCTACAGGAAGTGGTGCTACACATGGGCAACTACATCACTTTCTCCCGGGGTGGATGCCATGGTAACAGACTCCTTGGGCAGCAGCATGAGATGGTGCAGAGGCAGCAAACAAGAAGAGAAACGTAGAAGACAGACAATTAGCAGAGGAGTAAGATTTTGATAATAGTTCAAGGGGTTGTACAGGGTGGACTAATGTTTCTGAACTATAAAGTTAGCCACCTTAAAAATGGTCAGATGGAATTTCTCTTGGACAATTAACAGTCAAGGTAATTGGGGAAAAGGAAAGCAGTTGTTTGTGAGAAGCTATACTTGATGAATTTATCACTCCAATGGGCACCACAAAGTTTGAACTCCAAGATTTCTCTGCTTTGAAGGACTAGCTAATAGCATTGAACTGAGGGTGACAACCTGTCTGGGATTTTGTGCCTACATTCACCACGTAATGAAACTCGTAAAGAGAGAGCCAGACGCAGATCCACTGAGCCAGTGAAAAGATTTAATTTAAATTGTGAGGCATTAATTCAGATCGAAGAATATATAAAGTAAGTGAAGTTGCCATAGTCCCAGATTGACCACCGGCTGCTTTCCCCTCTGAGGGGGAGAGCTGACTGTGGTGATTTAACCTGAGGGTCACCACACCTCAGGTCAGAGGCAAGGTTGAGAGGGCGGGGCCTTCATGAATAACCTCAGCCGGTACAGGAATTGAACCCACGCTGCTGGCCTCGCTCTGCATCAGGAACCAGCTGTCCAACCCACTGAGCTAAACCAGCCCCCAGAAGCATACGTACATAATAAGGTAGCCAAGAAGGCATACGGCATGCTTGCCTTCATTGGCCGGGGCATTGAGTATAAGAATTGGCAAGTCATGTTGCAGCTGTATAGAACCTTAGTTAGGCCACACTTGGAGTATAGTGTTCAATTCTGGTCGCCACACTACCAGAAGGATGTGGAGGCTTTAGAGAGGGTGCAGAAGAGATTTACCAGGATGTTGCCTGTTATGGATGGCACTAGCTATGAGGAGCGGTTGAATAAACTCGGTTTGTTCTCACTGGAATGACGGAGGTTGAGGGGCGACCTGATAGAGGTCTACAAAATTATGAAGGGCATAAACAGAGTGGATAGTCAGAGGTTTTTCCCCAGGGTAGAGGGGTCAATTACTGGGGGGCATAGGTTTAAGGTACGAGGGGCAAGGTTTAGAGGAGATGTACGAGGCAAGTTTTTTTACACAGAGGGTAGTGGGTGCCTGGAACTCGCTGCCGGAGGAGGTGGTGGAAGCAGGGACGATAGTGACATTTAAGGGGCATCTTGACAAATACATGAATAGGATGGGAATAGAGGGATACGGAGCCAGGAAATGTAGAAGATTTTAGTTGAGACGGGCAGCATGGTCGTCACGGGCTTGGAGGGCCGAAGGGCCTGTTCCTGGTTTGTTCTTTGTTCTTTGTGCTAATGTCAAAGGAAAAGGAATCGGTATTGGCAGCTTTCCAAGGGAGTTGGACAAGCTGTGTAATGTTGAGGATGTGCAGCTCTTTCTGAGCCCTGTTCAAGGATGTATTGGCATTCTCTCACAGCAGCTCCAGAGTAGAGGAAAATATGTTACATGTTGACAGTGTCTTTAAACTGACCAGTTATGCAGCTATCGATTGTGTACAAAGAGGTGAGATTATAACCGAGAAGGATCAGATTATTTCTCAAAGAGATCAATGCATTGATGCAACAATCAAAGGAAGAGATGAAGAAAAATGGGAGAAACTGACTCTTGATTAAACAGGTTTGGGAGAAACAAATTGAAAGCACCCAATCAGTTACCATGATTGACTAACATTATTTGGCAGTGATTCAGGCAGTCTCGAGATGACAGACCTATCGCCTCCCGAGCCTTGAATCAGATCATTGCATTTTGACACAACAATTGGAAGCCACACAAGATGTCCTTCGGGAAGCCTGGGAGTGCCGATATTGTGAAACTGATCGCACCAAATGTGAGCTTCAAATTCAAGGGGCTTCCAATTGTTGTTTCAAAATGCAATAATGGGGCGATGTCCCCACGCCAGCGTTTTACGCAGGCGTTTCACTCTGGACTTTCCTTAAAGTGTTGAGTGATTCTCCCATCTACAGGGGGCTAGCAGGGCCCCGGAGTGCTACTCGAGCTCTGGTACAGATACGGGACCCCGTGCAACATGGCGAATCCCACCAGGGCGGTCGCGGACTGAGTCCGGAGGCTCAGAGAATCTAGCCCAAGAGCTCTAGATGGAATTATGTGATCCTGGGAGCTGTGACAATCCATCAGCCTTATTCGGGCCCCCCTGTTCAGAGTATAGTCAATACTGATATGGGAAATATTGACAAAGGAATAACACCCCTCTACCATTCTCTCCCTAATAACGTCGACAATAGTGTTCAGCGCATTAACTCCGCGTTCAAATTGCGGGAATATCTGGTAGCAACTATCACCAATCCTAAATTACAGATAAATCCTAAACTGCCAGGGAATCATGGAACATAGAACAGTACAACACAGTACAGGCCCTTCAGCCCACAATGTTGTGTCGACCATTTATCCTAATCTAAGATCAACCTAACCTACACCCCTTCAATTTACTGCTGTCCATGTGCCTGTCCAAGAGTCGCTTATATGTCCCTAATGAATCTGACTCCAGCCCCTCTGCTGGCAGTGCATTCCACACACCCACCACTCTCTGTGTAAAGAACCTACCTCTGAATCTCCCCTATATCTTCCTCCAATCACCTTAAAATTATGTCCCCTAGTGACAGCCATTTCCGCCCTGGGGAAAAGTCTCTGGCGATCCACTCTATCCATGCCTCTCATCACCTTGTACACCTCTATCAAGTCACTTCCTTCTTCGCTCCAATGAGAAAAGCCCTAGCTCCCTCAACCTTTCTTCATAAGACATGCCTTCCAGTCCAGGCAGCATCCAGGTAAATCTCCTCTGCACCCTCTCCAAAGCATCCACATCCTTCCTATAATGAGAAGACCAAGACACAATATTCCAAGTGTGGGCTAACTAGAGTTTATAAAGCTGCAGCAAAACCTCGCAGCTCTTAAACTCAATCCCCCTGTTAATGAAAGCCAACACACCATACGCCTTCTTAACAACCCTATCAATCTGGTTGGCAACTTTGAGGGATCTATGTACGTGAACCTCAAGATCCCTCTGTTCCTCCACACTTCCAAGAATTCTGCCTTTTACCCTGTATTCAGTATTCAAATTCGACCTTCCAAAATGAATCACTTCACATTTATCAAGGTTGAACTCTATCGGCCACTTCTCGCCCAGCTCTGCATCCTGTCAATGTCCTGTTGTAACCTACAACAGCCCTCGACACCATCTACAAGTCCACCAACCTTTGTGTCATCGGCAAGCTTACTAACCCACCCTTCCACTTCCTCATCCAAGTCATTTATAAAAACCACAGAGAGCAGAGGTCCCAGAACAGATCCCTGCGGGACACCACTGGTCACCGACCTCCAGGCGGAATACTTTCCACCCACGACCATTCACTGTCTTCTTTCGGCCAGCCAATTCTGTATCCAGACAACCATATTTCCCTGTATCCCATGCCCCCTAACTTTCTGAATGAGCCTACCATGAGGAACCTTATACAATGCCTTGCTGAAATCCATATACACCACATCCACTGCCCGACCTTCATCAATGTGTCTCGTCACATCCTCGAAGAATTCAACGAGGCTTATGAGGCATGACCTGCCCCTCACAAAGCCATGCTGACTATCTTTAATCAAACTATGTTTCTCTAAATAATCATAAATCCTGTCTCACAGAATCCTTTCCAGTATTTTGCCCACCACAAACGTAAGACTGATGGGTCTGTAATTCCCAGGGATTTCCCTATTCACTTTCTTGAACAGGGGAACAACATTCGCCTCCCTCCAATCATCCGGTACTACTCCAGTGGAGAGTGAGGAGGCAAAGATCATCGCCAACGGCGCAGCAATCTCCTCCCTCACTTCCCGTAGAACCTTGGGTATATGCCGTTTGGCCCAGAGGACTTATCTATAGAACATAGAACATAGAACAGTACAGCACAGAACAGGCCCTTCGGCCCTCGATGTTGTGCCGAGCCATGATCACCCTACTCAAACCCACGTATCCACCCTATACCCGTAACCCAACAACCCCCCCCCCCCCCTTAACCTTACTTATCCTGATGCTTTTCAAAGTTCCAGCACATCCTCCTTCTTAATGCCAACCTGTTTGAGTCTATAAACCTGGTTCACTCTGTTCTCACGAGCAACAAGGTCCCTCTCTCTAGTGAATACTGAAGCAAAGTATTCATTTAGTGCCTCCCCCATCTCTTCATACTCTAGGCACAAGTTCCCTCCATTATCCCTGATTGGCCCTATTCTCACTTTGATCATCCTCTTATTTCTCACATAAGTGTAGAACGCCTTGGGGTTTTCCCTAATCCTTCCCGCCAGGGTTTTTTCATGCCCCCTTCGAGCACTCCTCAGTCCATTTTTGAGTTCCTTCCTGGCTACCTTGTAACCCTCTCGAGCCGTGCCAGATCCGTGCTTCCACAACCTTACGTAAGCTTCCTTCTTCCTCTTGACTAGAAGATCCACTTCTCTTGCCATCCAAGGCTACTTCACCTTACCATTCCTTCCTCGTCTCAGTGGGACAAAACTATTCAGCACTCGCAGCAAGTGCTCCTTAAACAATCCCCACATTACTGATGTGCATTTCCCCAAGAACAATTGTTCCCGATTTATGCTCCCAGCTCCTGTCTAATAGCAGTATAATTTCCCCTCCCCCAATTAAATACCTTCCCATACTGTCTGTTCCTATCCCTCTCCCACCGAAATACCTGACACCTGGCCTGCATTCGTTGACGAGCACCAAATTCAATATGGCCTCCCCCCTAGTCGGCCTATCTACATATTGAGTCAGGAATCCTTCCTGTACACACCTGACAAAATCTGCTCCATCTACACCATAAGGAGCTTCCAGTCAATATTAGGGAGGTTGAAGTCACCCATGACAACAACTCTGCTACTTCTGCACCATTCCAAGATCTGCCGCCCAATCTGTTCCTCCATCTCTCTGCTGCTATTGGGGGGTCTATAAAAAACTCCCAATAAAGTGACTGCTCCTTTCTTGTTTCTGACTTCCACCCATACTGACTCAGTAGACAAACTTGATAAGTATGTACCTGTCAGGCAGGGAGGAAGTTGTCGAGCAAGGGAACCGTGGTTTACTAAGGAAGTTGAAGCACTTGTCAAGAGGAAGAAGAAGGCTTATGTTAGGATGAGACATGAAGGCTCAGTTAGGGCACTTGAGAGTTACAAGTTAGCCAGGAAGGACCTAAAGGGAGAGTTAAGAAGAGCGAGGAGAGGACACGAAAAGTCGTTGGCGGATAGGATCAAGGAAAACCTTAAGGCTTTCTTATAGGTATATCAGGAACAAAAGAATGACTAGAGTAAGATTAGGGCCAATCAAGGATAGTAGTGGAAAGTTGTGTGTGGAATCAGAGGAGATAGGGGAAGCATTAAATGGATATTTTTCGTCAGTGTTTACACTGGAGAAAGACAATGTTGTCGAGGAGAACACTCAGGTTCAGTCGACCAGGCTAGATGGAATTGAGGTTCAAAAGGAGGAGGTGTTAGCAATTTTAGAAAATGTCAAAATAGATAAGTCCCCTGGGCCAGATGGGATTTATCCTAGGATTCTCTGGGAAGCCAGGGAGGAGATTGCAGAGCCTTTGTCCTTGATCTTTATGTCGTCTTTGTTGACAGGAATAGTGCCGGAAGACTGGAGGATAGCAAATGTTGTCCCCTTGTTCAAGAAGTGGAGTAGAGACAACCCTGGTAATTATAGACCTGTGAGCCTTACTTCGGTTGTGGGTAAAATGTTGGAAAAGGTTATAAGAGATAGGGTTTATAATCATCTTGAAAAGAACAAGTTGATTAGCGATACTCAACACGGTTTTGTGAAGGGTAGGTCATGTCTCACAAACCTTATTGAGTTTTTTGAGAAGGTGACCAAACAGGTGGATCAGGGTAAAGCTGTTGATGTGGTGTATATGGATTTCAGTAAGGCGTTTGATAAGGTTCCCCACGGTAGGCTATTGCAGAAAATAAGGAAGTATGGAATTGAAGGTGATTTAGCGGTTTGGATCAGTAATTGGCTAGCTGAAAGAAGACAGAGGGTGGTGGTTGATGGCAAATGTTCAACCTGGAGTTCAGTTACTAATGGTGTACCGCAAGGATCTGTTTTGGGGCCACTGCTGTTTGTCATTTTTATAAATGACCTGGAAGAGGTTGTAGAAGGATGGGTTAGTAAATTTGCAGATGACACGAAGGTCGGTGGAGTTGTGGATAGTGCTGAAGGATATTATAGGATACAGAGGGACATAGATAAGCTGCAGAACTAGGCTGAGAGGTGGCAGATGGAGTTTAATGCGGAAAAGTGTGAGGTGGTTCATTTTGGAAGGAGTAACAGGAATGCAGAGTACTGGGCTAATGGCAAGATTCTTGGTAGTGTAGATGAACAGAGAGATCTCGGCATCCAGGTACATAAATCCCTGAAAGTTGCCACCCAGGTTAATAGGGCTGTTAAGAAGGGAAGGTTTTACGAGGAAAGGCTCAGGGAATTGAGGTTGTTTTCGTTAGAGAGGAGAAGGCTGAGAGGTGACTTAATAGAGACATATAAGATAGTCAGAGGGTTAGATAGGGTGGACAGTGAGAGTCTTTTTCCTCGGATGGTGATGACCAACACGAGGGGACATAGCTTTAAATTGAGGGGTGATAGATATAGGACAGATGTCAGAGGCAGTTTCTTTACTCGGAGAGTAGTAGGGGTGTGGAACGCCCTGCCTGCAACAGTAGTAGACTCGCCAACTTTAAGGGCATTTAAGTGGTCACTGGATAGACATATGGATGAAAATAGAATAGTGTAGGTCAGATAGGCTTCAGATGGTTTCACAGGTCGGCGCAACATCGAGGGCCGAAGGGCCCGTACTGCGCTGTAGTGTTCTATGTTCTATGTAAACCCTCCTCAACTACCTCCTTTTCTGCAGCTGTGGTGCACTCCCTAATTAACAGTGCCACTCCCCCTCCCCCCCCCCTCCTCTTTTACCTCCCTCCCTATTATTCTTAAAACATCTAAACCCCGGAACATCTAACAACCATTCCTGTCCCTGTGAAATCCATGTCTCCGTAATGGCCACAACATCGTAGTTCCAAGTACTGATCAATGCTCTAAGTTCATCTCCCTTATTCCTGACACTCCTTGCATTGAAACAGACACACTTTAACCCATTCCACTGAGTGTAACTTTGCCCTATCAACTGTCTATCCTTTCTCACAGACTCGCTGTATACTATTTTTGTCCATTCAACAGCTACCCTATCCTCTGATTCATAGCTCTGGTTCCCATCCCCCTGCCAAACTAGTTTAAACCCTCCCGAAGAGCTCAAGCAAACCCCCCCACCCAGGAAATTGGTGCCCTTCCTGTTTAGGTGCAATCTGTCCCACATATACAGGTCCCACCTTCCCCAGGTATCCCAATGATCCACATATCTGAAGCCTTCCCTCCTGCACCAGCCCTGTAGCCACATGTTCAGCTGCACTCGCTCTCTCTTCCTTGCCTCAATTGGACATGGCACCAGTAGCAATCCTGAGATCACTACTCTGCTCATCCTGCTCTTTAGCTTCCAATGTAACTGCCTAAAATCACTTTTTACATCCCAATCCCTTTTCTGAGCTATGTCATTGGTGTCAATGTGCACCACGACTTCTGGTTGCTCCCCCATAAGAATCCTGTGGACTCAATCCGAGGCATCCCTGACCCTGGCACCCGGGAGGCAAAATACCTTCCGGGAGTCTTGTTTGTGACCACAGAATTTCCTATCCATTCCCCTAACCATCGAGCCTCCTATCACAAGCGCTTATCTGCTCTCCCCGCATCCCTTCTGAGCCACAGAGCCAGGATCAGTGCCAGAGACTTGGCCGCTAGGGCCTTCACCCGGTAGGTTGCCCCCCCTCAATAGCATCCAAAATGGTGTACTTGTTTTGAAGGGGAATGGACACAGGGGATCCGTGCACTGTCTGCCTGCTCCCTTTCCTTCCCCTGACTGTACCCCAGATACGCTTGTCCTGTATCTTGGGGGTGGCTACCTCCCTGTAACTCCTCTCTATCATCCCCTCTGCCTCCTGGATGATCTGAAGTTCATCCAGCTCCAGCTCAGTTCCATAACGCAGTCTCTGAGGAGCTGGAGGTGGGTGCACTTCCCGCAGGTGTAGTCAGTGGGGACACCAGCAGTACCCCTTACCTCCCACAGTCTACAGGAGGAGCATGCAACTGCCTTAACTTCCATCCCCTCTGATCTGAATTCCCAAATAGATTTAAGTGGGAAAAAATAAGATTAAACACCCATTAAGCCCTTAAAAAAGCAAACAGCCCTTACGTTAACAGAATGTAGCAGAGATACTGTCCTGTGAACCGGTCACTAGGCACCCCTCTCCGGACACTGCTCCTGCGATTCCCGGCTGCTCCTGGGGTTCCTGTAAAGGCAAGTTCCCGAGCCACACTCGTGCTCTTTTACTCTGTGTCCGGCCGCTGTCCTCGCGCTCTTTCATTCTGTGTCCCTGCCGCTCTCCTCGCGCTATTTCACCCTCAATCTCCGCCGCTCTCCTCACGCTATTTCACCCTCAATCTCCGCCGCTCTCCTCACGCTCTTTCACTGGTCTTGGTCACTCTCTGCGTCTTTAATGGAGTCTCTCCCTCTCTCCACGTTCGTGAATGAAGTCACTCCCTCTCTCCGCGCTCTTTACTGAAGTCTCGCCCTTCTCCGCGCTCTTTACTGAAGTCTCGCCCTGTCTCTCTGCTCTTTACTGAAGTCTCCCCTCTCTCTGCGCTCTTTACTGACGTCTCCCCTCTCTCCGTGCTCTTTGCTGAAGTCTCGCCCTCTCTCTCTCCGCGCTCTTTACTGAAGTCTCCCCTCTCTCCGTGCTCTTTACTGAAGTCTCGCCCTCTCTCCGCTCTTTACTGAAGTCTCGCCCTCTCTCTGCGCTCTTTACTGAAGTCTCTCCCTCTCTCCGTGCTCTTTACTGAAGTCTCGCCCTCTCTCTGCGCTCTTTACTGAAGTCTCGCCCTCTCTCTCCGCGCTCTTTACTGAAGTCTCGCCCTCTCTCCGCGCTCTTTACTGAAGTCTCACCCTCTCTCCGCGCTCTTTACTGAAGTCTCGCACTCGCTCCGCGCTCTTTACTGAAGTCTCGCCATCTCTCCGCACTCTTTACTGACGTCTCCCCTCTCTCCGTGCTCTTTACTGAAGTCTCCCCTCTCTCCGCACTCTTTACTGACGTCTCCCCTCTCTTCGTGCTCTTTACTGAAGTCTCGCCCTCTCTCCGTGCTCTTTGCTGAAGTCTCGCCCTCTCTCTCTCCGCGCTCTTTACTGAAGTCTCCCCTCTCTCCGCTCTTTACTGAAGTCTCGCCCTCTCTCCGCTCTTTACTGAAGTCTCGCCCTCTCTCTGCGCTCTTTACTGAAGTCTCGCCCTCTCTCTGCGCTCTTTACTGAAGCCTCGCCCTCTCTCCGCTCTTTACTGAAGTCTCGCCCTCTCTCCGTGCTCTTTACTGAAGTCTCGCCCTCTCTCCGCTCTTTACTGAAGTCTCGCCCTCTCTCCGTGCTCTTTACTGAAGTTTCGCCCTCTCTCCGTGCTCTTTACTGAAGTCTCGCCCTCTCTCTCCGCTCTTTACTGAAGTCTCGCCCTCTCTCCGCTCCTTACTGAAGTCTCGTCCTCTCTCCGCTCTTTACTGAAGTCTCGCCCTCTCTCCGCGCTCTTTACTGAAGTCTCGCCCTCTCTCCGCGCTCTTTACTGAAGTCTCGCCCTCTCTCTCTGCTCTTTACTGAAGTCTCGTCCTCTCTCCGCTCTTTACTGAAGTCTCGCCCTCTCTCCGCGCTCTTTACTGAAGTCTCGCCCTCTCTCTGAGCTCTTTACTGAAGTCTCGCCCTCTCTCCGCGCTCTTTACTGAAGTCTCGCCCTCTCTCTCTGCTCTTTACTGAAGTCTCGCCCTCTCTCCGCACTTTACTGAAGTCTCGCCCTCTCTCTGCGCTCTTTATTGAAGTCTCGCCCTCTCTCCGCGCTCTTTACTGAAGTCTCGCCCTCTCTCCGTGCTCTTTACTGAAGTCTCGCCCTCTCTCCGCGCTCTTTACTGAAGTCTCGCCCTCTCTCCGTGCTCTTTACTGAAGTCTCGCCCTCTCTCCGTGCTCTTTACTGAAGTCTCGCCCTCTCTCCGCTCTTTACTGAAGTCTCGCCCTCTCTCCGCGCTCTTTACTGAAGTCTCCCCTCTCTCTCCGCTCTTTACTGAAGTCTCGCCCTCTCTCCGCGCTCTTTACTGAAGTCTCCCCTCTCTCTCTGCTCTTTGATCATGTCGCAGTTATTACCACTGTGACTACAGATAGAGCTATTGCTGATGAAGAATGGCCATGGAGAATCGTTCTACCTCATTGACCCCCACAGGAATACAAGTGCGAGGGTGACCTGTTCACTTTTCATAGGATTTAGGCCGAGTTTATTAAAGGTAACTCAGAGTTAGAGCAAGAGGATAGAAGACGTATTCTGTTAGCCACATGTGAACCTAAAATTAAGGCTAGCTTGCCGAGTGAGGCTTATAAATGTAATGCTCGGATTTTCACAATGCAGACCAATGTTTGTAATGTGCTTGGATTAAATAAGATGAATATTGCCATGAATTTGGCTGCAACAGCAGTAAAATGAAGTTAACAAACCTTAATAGGATGTGAGATGTCCGGCATCTTAGAGAAAACTGTCAAGAGACAGCAGTAGACAATATTCGAAAGGCGCCAATGATATGTGTCTCCCAGTAACGAGGTTAGAAGGCAGTTTAGATAACAATCTAATGTGAGAGTTTTATGAGGAGAAACAGCTGATATACATTTGGGAAGATCAATGAGCTCTAACCCCTGGGGGATGAGCAACGATAATATGATAGAATTTTTCATCAAGACAGAGAGTGAAGTAGTTGATTCTGAGACGAGGGTCCTGAATCTTAATAAAGGAAATTATAATGATATGAGCCGTGGGGAATGTTACTTAAAGGGATGTTCATGGATAGGCAAAGGCAAACATTCAAATAGTGCATGGACTGTAACAATTGTTTATTTCTGTCTAGCACAAAAGTAAAACGGAAAAGGTGGCTTACAAGGGAAATTAGATAGAAAGAAGAAGCATAAAAATTGGCTAAGAAAAGCAACAAGTCTGAGGATTGGGAGCAGTTTAGAATTCAGCAAAGAAGGACCAAGGGATTGATTAAGAAGGGGAAAATCAAATACCAGAGTAAGCTTGCAGGGAACATAGAAACTGACTAAAAGTTTTGATAGTTACATGAAGAGAAAAAGATTTATGAAGATTTGCATTTGATAAGGTTCCCCATGTAGGCTTATGCAGAAAGTAAGGAGGCATGGGATAGTGGGAAATTTGGCCAGTTGGATAACGAACCGGCTAACCAATAGAAGTCAGAGAGTGGTGGTGGATGGCAAATATTCAGCCTGGAGCCCAGTTAACAGTGGTGAACCGCAGGGATCAGTTCTGGGTCCTCTGCTGTTTGTGATTTTCATTAATGACTTGAATGAGGGATTTGAAGGGTGGGTCAGTACATTTGCAGACGATACAAAGATTGGTGAAGTTGTGGATAGTGCGGAGAGCTGTTGTCGGCTGCAAAGAGACATAGATAGGATGCAGAGCTGGGCTGAGAAGTGGCAGATGGAGTTTAACCCTGAAAAGTGTGAGGTTGTCCATTTTGGAAGGACAAATATGAATGTGGAATACAGGGTTAACGGTAGGGTTCTTGGCAATGTAGAGGAGCAGAGAGATCTTGGGGTCTATGTTCATAGATCTTTGAAAGTTGCCACAAGTGGATAGTGCTGTGAAGAAGGCCTATGGTGTTCTAGCGTTCATTAGCAGAGGGATTGAATTTAAGAGCCGTGAGGTGATGATGCAGCTGTACAAAACCTTGGTAAGGTCACATTTGGAGTACTGTGTGCAGTTCTGGTCACCTCATTTTAGGAAGGATGTGGAAGCTTTGGAAAAGGTGCAAAGGAGATTTACCAGGATGTTGCCTGGAATGGAGAGTAGGTCTTACGAGAAAAGGTTGAGGGTGCTAGGCCTTTTCTCATTAGAACGGAGAAGGATGAGGGGCGACTTGATAGAGGTTTATAAGATGATCAGGGGAATAGATAGAGTAGACAGTCAGAGACTTTTTCCCCGGGTGGAACAAACCATTACAAGGTGACATAAGTTTAAGGTGAATGGTAGAAGATTATAGGGGGGATGTCAGAGGTAGGTTCTTTACCCATAGAGTAGTGGGGGCATGGAATGCACTGCCTGTGGAAGTAGTTGAGTCGGAAACGTTAGGGACCTTCAAGCGGCTATTGGATAGGTACATGGATTAGGGTAGAATGATGGGGTGTAGATTAATTTGTTCTTAATCTAGACAAAAGTTCGGCACAACATCGTGGGCTGAAGGGCCTGTTCTGTGTTGTATTTTTCTATGTTCTATAAATGTAGGCCCTTTACAGCCAGAAACAGGGGAATGTATAATGGGGAACAAAGAAATGGCTGAGCAACTAAGTACATACTTTGGTTCAGTCTTCACGTGAGGACACAAATCATATACCCAAAATGTTGGTGAATGCAGGGTTTCGTGAGGGGGAGGAACTGAAAGAGATCAATATTAGTAGAGAAATGGTGGGGAAATGGATGGGATTGAAGGCTGATAAATCCCCAGGGCCTGCTAATTTACAACCCAGAGTACTTAAGGATTCTATAGACTCTGGAACAGTTCCTGTAGATTGGAGGTTAGCTAATGTAACTGCACTATTTAAAAAGGGATGATGTGGAGATGTTGGCGTTGGACTGGGGTGGGCACAGTAAGAAGTCTTCAAACACCAGGTTAAAGTCCAACAGGTTTGTTTCGAATCACTAGCTTTCGGAGCAATGCTCCTTCCTCAGGTGAATGAAGAGGTAGGTTCCAGAAACATATATGACTTTGTCTATATGTATGTTTCTGGAACATACCTCTTCATTCACCAGAGGAAGGAGCAGTGCTCCGAAAGCTAGTGTTTGAAACTAACCTGTTGGACTTTAACCTGATGTTGTAAGATTTAAAAAGGGAGGTAGAGAGAAAACGGGGAATTATAGACCAGAAAGCCTGGCCTTGGCAGTGAGGAAAATTCTAGAATCTACTGTCAAAAATTTTATAACTGAGCACTTAGAAAACGTGGCAGGATCAGACAGAATCTGTGTGGATTTAGGAAGGGGAAATCATGCTCAACAAATCCACTTGAATTCTTTGAGGAAATAAATGGGAGAGTTGAGGAGAGGGAGTCAGTAGATGTGGTATATTTGGACTTTCAGAAGACTTTTGACAAAGTCCCACAACAGAGATTAGCGTGTAAAATGAAAGTCCATGGGATTAGCGGTTCTGTATTGAGATGAATAGAAAACTGGTTGGCAGACAGGAAACAAAGAGTAGGGTTAATGGCATTTTTCAAATTGGCAGGCAGTGACTAGTGGGGTATCACAGGGATTGGTGTCAGGACCAGTGCCACAGATATAGGTTGAGAGGCGGTAGGACTGAGGTGAGGAGGAATAACTTCTCACAGAGTCTGGTGGAGGTTGAGCTGTGAGGAGGATGCAGAGATCCTTCAGTGGGATTTGGACAGGTTGAGTGAGTGGGCAAATGAATGGCAGATGCAGTATAATGTGGATAAATGCGAGGTTATCTACTTTGGTAACAAAATCGAGAAGGCAGACTATGTCTGAATGACCTTAAATTAGGAGAGGGGAATGTGCAACGAGACCTGGGTGTCCTTGTACACCAGTCACTGAAGGTAAGCGCGCAGGTACAGGAGGCGGTGAAGAAGGCAAATAGTATGTTGGCCTTCACTGTGAGAGGGTTCGAGTACAGGAGCAGGGATGTCTTGCTGCAATTATACAGGGCCGTGGTGAGGCCACACCTGGAATATTGCGGGCAGTTTTGGTCTCCCTATCTGAGGAAGGATGTTCTTGCTCTCGAGGGAGTGCAGTGAAGGGTTACCAGCCTGATTCCTGGGATGGCAGGACTGTCATTCCCGATGGTGGGTGTGTCCAGAACCAGGGGTCACAATCTGAAGATATGGGGTAGACTATTTAGGGCAGGGATGAGAGTGGTAAGCCTGTAGAATTCATTACCACAGGAAGGAGTTAACCCAAAACATTGTATGTTTTCAAGAAGCGGTTAGATAGAGTACTTGGGGCGAAGGCGATATGGGAGAAAAGCGGGATTAGGCTATTGAGTCAGATGATCAGATCTGATCATAATGAACGGGGCAGCAGGGTAGCATGGTGGTTAGCATAAATGCTTCACAGCTCCAGGGTCCCAGGTTCGATTCCCGGCTGGGTCACTGTCTGTGTGGAGTCTGCACGTCCTCCCCCTGTGTGCGTGGGTTTCCTCCGGGTGCTCCGGTTTCCTCCCACAGTCCAAAGATGTGCGGGTTAGGTGGATTGGCCATGATAAATTGCCCGTAGTGTCCTAATAAAAGTAAGGTTAAGGGGGGGGTTGTTGGGTTACGGGTATAGGGTGGATACGTGGGTTTGAGTAGGGTGATCATGGCTCGGCACAACATTGAGGGCCGAAGGGCCTGTTCTGTGCTGTACTGTTCTAAAAAAAAAAAAACGGCGGAGCAAACTCGAAGGGTCGAATGGCCTGCTCTTATTTTCTATGGTTTTATGTTTCCATACTTATGTGGGAAGAACGGCAGTACAAGTGGATAGCACTGTGGCTTCACAGCTCCAGGGTCCCAGGTTCGATTCCCCGCTGGGTCACTGTCTGTGCGGAGTCTGCACGTTCTCCCCGTGTCTGCGTGGGTTTCCTCCGGGTGCTCCGGTTTCCTCCCACAGTCCAAAGACGTGCAGGTTATGTGGATTGGCCACGCTAAATTGCCCTTAGTGACCAAAAAGGTTATTGGGTTATGGAGATAGGGTGGACGTGAGGGCTTAAGTGGTTCGGTGCACACTCGATGGGCTGAATGGCCTCCTTCTGCACTATATGTTCTATGTACTATGTTCTATGTTAACGTATAGTCAAGGAAGTTGATAGGGGCAGACAGCCGAATACACTGAAGTCATAATCAAAGAGGAACAAAAGTATAATTGGCCGGACAATCAGATGCAAGGGAGTTAGTTGAGACCTATCAGCCTCCAAAGCAAACAAGCTAGATTTCCAGCTACAGCCGAGAGGTCAAGTTGATATGAAAGAATCCTGTAAGTCTCAGAGCCAAGGCAGTGCAGAAAACCTTTGTAAAGGCAGTTTTAATTATCTTCTCTGGACCAGGAAAAGATGTTTTCCAGACTTGAGTATCAACTGTGTACTATGTGGTAATTTAAAGCTGATTACTTAATTTGGATGTTGTTTGGGGAACAGGGGAAGTCTTAAGGAGTTCAGATATCGTAAGTATATTTTGGAATGAGAGGTGTGTGTTTAGTAATTCATGTATCATCATAATTGTCTGAGCACAGTAAGAAGTCTTACAAAACCAGGTTAAAGTCCAACAGGTTTGTTCTGAATCATTAGTTTTCTGGGCATTGCTCTTTCCTCAGGTGAATGAAGAGGTGGGTTCCACAAACACATATATAGACAAAGTCAATGATGCAAGATGATGCAAAGTTGATGATTCAACGCGCCACAGCAAACAACCGCACCGACCTCCTTAGAAGACAGACATGGGACACAACCAACAGAGTACCCTTCGTCATCTAGTACTTCCCCGGAGCGGAGAAACTATGACATCTTCTTTGCAGTCTTCAACACATCATTGATGAAGATGAAAATCTTGCCAAGGCCATCCTCATACCCCCACTACTTGCCTTCAAACAACCGCGCAACCTCAAACAGACCGTTGTTTGCAGCAAACTACCCAGCCATCAGAACAGCAACCACGACACCACACAACTCTGCCATGGCAATCTCTGCAAGACGTGTTGTTTATTTATCGCTGCAGCAATGCCATCGTCATGGGGGTTTCTCATGTAGAGAGCCGAGACGTACAAGGAACGCCCAGCTTCTGTCGCAATATGACGGACTTCTTACAGAAATTCAGCCACATGGACCAGTTGAACCAGGAACATTCCTCCTGACAGTGGATGTCTCGGCACTCTACACCAGCATCCCCCATGGCGACGGCATTGCTGCAACAGCCTCAGTCCTCAACACCGACAACTGCCAATCTCCAGACGCAATTCTGCAACTCATCCGCTTCATTCTAGATCATAACGTCTTCACATTCGGCAACAAGTTCTTCATCCAAACACACAGAACAGTCATGGGCCCAAATTCGCACATCAATATGCCAACATCTTCATGCATAAGTTTAAACAAACATCGATCGACTGTTCCAATGCGTCATAGCAAAAAACCGCACCGGCATCCTCTGAAGACAAACATGAGACACAACCGACAGAGTACCCTTCATCGTCCAGTACTTTCCAGGAGCGGAGAAACTACGACATCTTCTTCGCAGCCTTCAACACGTCATCGATGAAGACAAACATCTTGCCAAGGTCAGCCCCACACCCCCACTACTTGCCTTCAAACAACCGCACAACCTCAAACAGACCATTGTTTTGCAGAAAACTACCCAGCCTTCAAGAGAACAACGACCACAACACCACACAACCCTGCCAGGGCAATCTCTGCATGGCGTGCCAGCTGATCGACATGGGTACCACCATTATACGTGAGAACACCACCCACCAGGTACGCGGTACATACTCGTGCGACTCAGCCAACATTGTCCACCTCATACACTGCAGGAAAGGATGTCCTGAAGCGTGGTACATTGGCGAGACCATGCAGACACTGCGACAACGGATGAACAGATATCGTGTGTCAATTGTCCGGCAGGAATGTTCCCTTCCAGTCGGGGAACACTTCAGCAGCCAAGGGCATTCAGCCTCTGATCTTCGGGTAAGCGTTCTCCAAGGCAGCCTTCAGGATGCGCAACAACGTAGATTGGCCGAGCAGAAACTTATAGTCAGATTCCACATACATAAGTATGGCCTCAACCGGGACCTTGGATTTATGTTGCATTACATTCACCCCCATCATCTGGCCTGGGCTTGTGAAATCCTACCAATTGTCCTGGCTTGAGACAATTCACACCTCTTTAACCTGTGATTATCCCTCTCTCCAATTGCTCCATCTGGACCTGTGAAGACTTAATTACCTGCAAAGACTCGCAGGTATCTGCTGCTCTTGTCCATCTAGATGGCAGAGGTCATGGGTTTGTAAAATAATCCCCTGAATATCATACACTGTGAGTTTCTTCAAACCCAGTCTCCTCCAGAGGGGCCCTGAACCTACATTGAAATTGATTTCATTGGCCCACTTGCTAAATCCCAATAATTATGAATATGTTCCAGTTGTCATTGATCAGTTCATGAATTGGAATGAAGCGATCCACATGGGAGCAATCTGCACTCATTGCTGTTAAAATTCTATTGAGCAATGTGTCCTGTAGGTGGGGGCTCCCATTGCAAATTGATCACATATTATGGGTGAAGTTTTCTCACAATTACAGAAATTGTTGTGTATTTAACACAAACTCCATACATTGTTTCATTGTCGTTCCTCAGGAATTGTAGAGAGTGGGAATAGACATTGAAAACAATACTGACAACATTGTGTACAGAACACTCCACTCAATAGTTAATTTGTGGCCTCTGTGTCTCATGGTGATTCAGTCTACTCTACGCAAAACATCACAGGGGTCCCCATACAAGGCTATGACGAACAGACTGATAGGATTTGACCTTAACCAGAACCACTCCCCTATTCCATCAGCGCTGTCATGTGATATGGCTGTTCAGCTGCTCACAGAAAAATACTTTTCCATGTATCTCGGTACACGTGACAATAAACAAAATCCAATCCAATTGGCACAGTTATAGGCACAGGGAACAGAGTTGCTGCAAGAAATCTGGGGGTGTCAAAGACCCAGATTAAGAAGCAATTTTATTAAAGGGTCAAGCCTGTGCAATATTAGATGGGATATCAGGTTCTGATCATGAGTGACAGAAAGAGGGTGGCATGTGGCGCAGTGGTTAGCACTGGGACTGGGGCGCTGAGGGCCCGGGTTCGAATCCTGGTCCTGGGTCACTGTCCATGTGGAGTTTGCACATTCTCCCTGTGTGTGTGTGTGGGTTTGGCCCCCACAACCCAAAGACGTGCAGGTTAGGTGGATTGGCCGTGCTAAATTGCCCCTTAATTGGGAATAAATAAATAAATAAATAATAGGTATTCTAAATTTTAAAAAAAATGAGTGACAGAAAGAAGACCCTTTAGAGCCTAAATGGAGGGAACAGATAATTGACAAACTAACCCCAGCAGTTCATTTGATTGAAACTTTGGAGAAAGGGGCATGGAAGGCCCACACAGCTAAGCGGTACCACATTAATCTGCTGAAAACTGTAAAAGACTAAATGCTTCATTTTTCTCACAGGCCACGAAAAATACGTTGATGATGTGGATTCTGGCACTTGATCCATTCATTGTTGGCAGCGGAAAGAGTGGAAACTTAAAAACTATGGATCAATTGGTGCACCATCCTCCCGGTTTCAGTCTAAAAGACACCCACTTTGATTGGACAGATTTGACTGACCGTGACATTGCATTTGATTCTCCACAGGTGATTCCAGGCAATGCAGGGAAAATCCAATCTCGGGAGTACACAGGGGATATTATGGGTGATTCTACAACTGATTGTTCATTGACAGGTAGATGGTAAGCCTGGGAGGTAGAAGAGGGACACGGGGCTAACGTGGTTTGTGAATACCACTGGAAATGTTCCCACGAGGGGCCTCCTGATACGAATTAAATTTGGTTTATGCGGCAGAAAACAGACAACGATATTCGGAACAGGTCGGAGACACTTCACCAACACAGATTAGAATGGGAGCACACGGGAATGAAGAGAAGTTGTGGTGGCTGGGATGGTGGAGCGCTGTGCATTCTGGGAATTACATGTGCATCCTGGGAAATGACATTGATCCCTCTGTGTCAAAGTTTAATATTTTAAGAAGGGTTACGTAAATGACAGTTTGTGAAATGCACTTTAAGCATCCAAAATTAACATCACAAGGACATCCCACCCCTGTTACCTGGAGGGGACTTATTCCCACTTACTCCCTGTACTTCATAGGAGGCCCACAATTGGTTATACATTGGCCGACCCACAGTGTGTTTCAGGGAAATGGAGCAGCAAGATTGTTACGCTGAAACCTGGGCCGGAATCCCCACTCCTAGTTAATAGATTAAGGGAAACCACTGAAAGGATTAAGTGCCTGGAACATAGACAGTGCCCTGGCAGTAATTTACTTGTCATTCTGACACATGTATCATGACAAACATCATGTGGTCGGACCAATATTGATCAATCTGACAGCCATGGGGTTGCCAATGGTGTAAACATAAGACAACTTTACAGGTCCTTAGGGAATTTTGGGAAAGAACAGTAACTTTGTTGCAGTGTTAATGTAAGCCTACATGTGACACTAATAAAGATTATTATTATAGCAGGTGAGAAGGAAGTCATTGATCTGTATACAACATTCAGAAATAATTTGGATCCTCAACTCCATAGACAGGCACAACAAGGTATAATTAGTGATGCAGCAACACAGGGATGTCTGTAGTGAATTGCTTAGATCTGGCTACACTGAATTATTCCCTAAAGACAGTCCGGAATAAATTAAAGAAGATACTGACTGAAATGAAAATGGTAGAGTGGGAAGGCTTGTTTAAGACCAAATAATGATAGTTATGATAGTGGGGGTTCTGTGGAGACATGCTCATCAAATGAATGAGACTTTGAAGGATAATAAAAATGCTTCCAAAGAAGCAGCAGAGAATGATGCCTGGATAGCAAATGGCTCCTGGTGGTTAGGACAGACCAGGGAAAATTTGCAAAGAATTGCAAAAGGGAAATGACTATCGCGGTTAACAGATTTGTACCTGAAGGCCGTGTCTACATATCAGTTGTACACGGAAGGTTTTAGCACAATTATTCCTATTGAAAGGTGGATGCAACTTGAGCCTGTCTTGTGTGTGTGTGTGTGTGTGTGTGTAGAGGGTAGGGTGATGCAAAGAGGTGGGGGGGGGGGGGGGGTTAAGAATTAGACAATAGTTAACCAGCTGTATTTGCTGCCTATTTAGTCATTGTTATTATTAAAAGTTAATTGTGTTTAGATTTACAAACCTGGTGACTGTAATTATTGGGAAACCAAAGTCCAAAGATTTTGGGTCTTTTATCAGAATTAATTGTTAATTTCAATTGTGTTAGGACTCCGGGTCACGTGGCGTTAGCCCGGGGTGTCATGACAATGATGCCTTTTCCATATAAAACCATAAAACTCCTGGTCCTAATGGACTATGGGGTGCAGGGCTGACAGAATGTGCTCAGCAAGTTAAATGGGTATTTCTGCAGATATTTTCCATTTTTATTGGACTTATGTTCTGTCACAAATATTTGGAAAGCATCAATCATCACACCTTTGCCGAAGAAGCCAGGGGCCAAATCATTCAGTGATTTTAGACCTGTGGCTCTTCTTCATTGGCTAAATGTATGGAGAGAGCTGTTAATAACCACCTCACCTTGTCTGTTTCTGATTATCTTGATCCCCACAAGAGAGGTGAATTGAGGGTGTTGCCCCTTTTCTAGTGAATCTGGTAACTAATCACCTCCAACAGCTAACATCTTTTGTGCTTGTCTCATTTATTTATTTAGTTCAGCATTCAACACAATGCAAATTCACATCCTGTTACAAAGGTTGTTCACTTTGAAGGCTTGGAGGCCTAATTCACTGGATTAGGGTAGTTCTTCCTAATCACCCTTGGCAAGTTTTTATGAATAGATTTTTATTTGATGAATTTATTTTAAACATAGATGCTCCGCAGTCTGAAGAATCTATTGTATTATTTGTAATTGTTCGTCGGGAAAGTGATGTCTCTCGGAAACAATGTGTGAAGCCATTCAATATGTCGGACAAAAAGGAGGAAGTACAGTGAAGCAGAACCCTGTGAAATTGGGAAAAAGCTCTCAGTGTGACTGAAAGTCTGCACCAGTGAGAAGGATTCCCAGCAGAGAAAGTGGAGTCCAACAACTGTGGGAAGCTTGGACATTTTAAAATAGTGTGCAGATCCAAAGTTCTCATAGCTCATAGGGGAAAGGAGATAACAGCAAAACCAGACTAAATCCAAAAAGTGGGAGAGCCACAGGAAAAATTATTATTGGAGCTTTAAATCAGAAGTGGATGGTCACCCCTCAGAATTCAGGATAGACGCTGGTGCAAGAGTTTCAGTATTGCCCGATGAAGTAAAATAGCTTATATTACAATCTCAGATAAGATCCCAACAATGACTCGGATACTGGACAGAAACCCCAATATTTTATTTTAATTCTGTAAGACTGTGAGGAAAGGCTCCAGGGGCGATTTCACACAGTCTTCATCGGCGGGATTCTCCGCCATTAGC
This sequence comes from Scyliorhinus canicula, assembly GCF_902713615.1. NCBI lineage: Eukaryota > Metazoa > Chordata > Chondrichthyes > Carcharhiniformes > Scyliorhinidae > Scyliorhinus > Scyliorhinus canicula. Next base: position 2,421,765 of record NC_052165.1, on the reverse strand, counting down.
GCGATGGCCTGGCGCCGGCATCGATAACGGTGCTCACAACTCCGGCATCGGGCCAACCCGGAAGGGGCTAGCAGCAGCTAGACGCCATTCGCAATGCGTCACCCGTCACTGACGCGTGCGCCATCATAGACCCGGCAAAATGGCTGCCCGCCGCTCAGTGCCAAGGTTCCAGGAGCGCGACATCGAGGCGCTCCTGGACGCAGTGGAGCAGAGGAGGGAGGCCCTGGACCCCGGACACGGCTACAGGGTCGCACAACGTCTCCACCGGCGCCTGTGGAGGGAGGTGGCAGAATCCGTCAGCGCCGTGGCCGTCACAGCAAGGACAGGCGTCCAATGCCACAAGGATGTCAATGACCTTGTCAGGGCAGCCACGGTGAGTACCCCCCCCCACCCCAGTCCCCCCACCCCTCCCCCCAACCCCGTGATGGGCGGCAGAGCACAAGCTGAAACCAACATGGCTGCACTCACCCACGCAGGCTGCATTGGCAGGATGGGGTGTTAGCCTCTGCCAACATACACACAACCGCATGTATATGTCCGCCTCACACTGTTGCCCGTTATCCCTGTCATCCTGACTCCCACCCCCAGGAGAAGCGCACTCATAACAACCAGGAGCATGCGAGGACCAGGGGGGGGGGGGGGGGTCCACCTGAATTGCACCCCCTCACCGTTCATGTAGAGAGGGTCCTGGACCTTGCAGGCGGACCCGAGGACTGGGAGGTTGCGGATGCAGAGGTCGGGGGTGCACCCCCCACGGCCTGCCCCCTTTTCCATATCCCCCTTCCCCCATTCCCCCATCCCCTATTCCTCTTTCCCCGTCCTCCCATTCCGCACCCCCCATTCCCCATCCCCCACCCCCCACCCCCCATTCCCCATCCCCCCTTCCCCATCCCCTTTTCCCATCCCACCTTCCCCCTTTCCCCATCCCCCCTTCCCCATCCCCCTTCCCTGATTCCCCATCCCCCATTCCACATCCCCTTCCCCCTTTCCCCCTTCTTCATCCTCTCTTCCCCCTTCTCCATCCACCCTTCCCCCTTTCCCCATCCCCCTTTCCACAGTCCCAGCAGGCCATGGCCCAGTCTCAGCAGGACATGGGCCCAGTCCCAGCAGGCCATGGCGCAGTCCCAGCAGGCCATAGGCCAGTCCCAGCAGGACATGGCCCAGTCCCAGCAGGCCATGGCGCACTCCCAGCAGGCCATGGCCCAGTCCCAGCAGGCCATGGCGCACTCCCAGCAGGCCATGGCCCAGTCCCAGCAGGCCATGGCACAGTCCCAGCAGGCCATAGGCCAGTCCCAGCAGGACATGGCCCAGTCCCAGCAGGCCATGGCGCACTCCCAGCAGGCCATGGCCCAGTCCCAGCAGGCCATGGCCCAGTCCCAGCAGGACATGCGCCCAGTCCCAGCAGGCCATGGCGCAGTCCCAGCAGGCCATGGGCCAGTCCCAGGAGGCCATGGCCCAGTCTCAGCAGGCTGTGGCCCAGTCTCAGCAGGCCATGGCCCAGTCTCAGCAGGCCATGGCCCAGTCCCAGCAGGCTGTGGCCCAGTCTCAGCAGGCAGTGGCCCAGTCTCAGCAGGCCATGGGCCAGTCCCAGCAGGCCATGGCGCAGTCCCAGCAGGCCATGGCCCAGTCCCAGCAGGCCGTGGCCCAGTCCCAGCAGGACATGGCCCAGTCCCAGCAGGCTGTGGCCCAGTCTCAGCAGGCAGTGGCCCAGTCTCAGCAGGCCATGGGCCAGTCCCAGCAGGCCATGGCGCAGTCCCAGCAGGCCATGGCCCAGTCCCAGCAGGCCGTGGCCCAGTCCCAGCAGGACATGGGCCCAGTCCCAGCAGGCCATGGCGCAGTCCCAGCAGGCCGTGGCCCAGTCCCAGCAGGACATGGGCCCAGTCCCAGCAGGCCATGGCGCAGTCCCAGCAGGCCATAGGCCAGTCCCAGCAGGACATGGCCCAGTCCCAGCAGGCCATGGCGCACTCCCAACAGGCCATGGCCCAGTCCCAGCAGGCCATGGCCCAGTCCCAGCAGGACATGGGCCCAGTCCCAGCAGGCCATGGCGCAGTCCCAGCAGGCCATGGGCCAGTCCCAGGAGGACATGGGCCCACTCTCTGCAGGCCATGGCGCAGTCCCAGCAGGCCATGGCCCAGTCTCAGTAGGCCATGGCGCAGTCCCAGCAGGCCATGGCCCAGTCTCTGAGGCCATGGCCCAATCCCAGCAGGCCATGGCGCAGTCCCAGCAGGCCATCGCTGGGGGCATTGGCGCCATTGCCCAGGCGCTGGCTGGCGTCGCCCAGACACAGACAGGGATGGCCAACTCCCTGAGCTCCATGGCTGCAAATTTGCAGAACCTTGTTGATACCAGCGCGAGCCTCCAGGACTGGCAGTGCCAGGTGCCGGGGTTGTGTCAGATGCTGGATCCGTTCGCACACCCGACCCATGTAGAGGCCCGGGGGCCATCGGGCACCCCAAGGGAGGAGGAGGTGCTGGGGCCCGTTCCAGGTCCCCCTGTCGGGGGGGTCCCGGAACATTGTGACACCTCGGACTCCCCCTTCCGTCCCAGGTGCATCTGGTGGGCAACGGGCAGGACAGGCTGGCAGCTCGCCATCCCAGTCGCCTGAGCCGCAGCCTGGCCCATCCAGTCCGGGCTGCCCCAGGAAACGGCTGCCAAAGGGGACCCTAGTCACAGGGCAGGAATCACAGGGGTCCACCTACCATCTGGGGAACCACCTAGACGTAGTCATAGGGCCCGTAAGGCCACAAAATTAGACACTGAGTAAGTTGGCACGGGTGCAGGGCACAGATTAGTTATAGGGGCTAGGGCACGTGTATGAACTGTTTGTTATTAAAATCACTTTCACACCGACAAAAGCTGCCTCTGTGCTCTGTTCGATGTGTGTAGGGGTGCAGTGTGAGGTGAGTGCCAGTGTGTGTGTGAGGGGTGATAGGACGTCAGTCTCAGGTGAGTATGCTCCCCCCCCCCGGTCGCCCTCGCCATTCCTCCGGGCAGATGACAGGACCGTGCGCTGCAGTGTCACGGCCGCATGCAGGGATGGTCCGGGTGGAAGGTGGTACTGTGGCCATGAGTCAGACATTGTCTAACGATGTAGAGCCAGGAGCTCATCGCAGAGCGGGATGTCATCGTCCTCCATGGCCTGCAATAGACCCGCTTCCACTGGCGACCGTGTGAGCCCGGCCCATTGTGCCGCAGGTGGGTGTGTAATGGAGGGGTGGTGTATATGCAGGTGATGTGAGGGTGGTTGGTGGTGGGTGGGTGTGGTGAGGGTGGTTGGTGGTGGTGGGTGGGGTGAGGGTGGTTGGTGGTGGTGGGTGGGGTGAGGGTGGTTGGTGGTGGGTGGGGTGAGGGTGGTTGGTGGTGGGTGGGTGGGGTGAGGGTGGTTGGTGGGTGGGTGGGGTGAGGGTGGTTGGTGGTGGGTGGGTGGGGTGAGGGTGGTTGGTGGTGGGTGGGGTGAGGGTGGTTGGTGGTGGGTGGGTGGGGTGAGTGTGGTTGGTGGTGGGTGGGTGGGGTGAGGGTGGTTGGTGGTGGGTGGGTGGGGTGAGGGTGGTGGGTGGTGGGTGGGTGGGGTGGTTGGTGGTGGGTGGGTGGAGTGAGGGTGGTTGGTGGTGGGTGGGTGGGGTGAGGGTGGTTGGTGGTGGGTGGGTGGGGTGAGGGTGGTTGGTGGTGGGTGGGGTAAGGGTGGTTGGTGGTGGGTGGGTGGGGTGAGGGTGGTTGGTGGTGGGTGGGTGGGGTGAGGGTGGTTGGTGGTGGGTGGGTGGGGTGAGGGTGGTGGGGTGGTGGGTGGGTGGGGTGAGGGTGGTTGGTGGTGGGTGGGTGGGGGGAGGGTGGTTGGTGGTGGGTGGGTGGGGTGAGGGTGGTTGGTGGTGGGTGGGTGGGGTGAGGGTGGGTGGTGGTGGGTGGGTGGGGTGAGGGTGGTTGGTGGTGGGTGGGTGGGGTGGGGGTGGTGGGTGGGTGGGGTGAGGGTGGTTGGTGGTGGGTGGGTGGGGTGAGGGTGGTTGGTGGTGGGTGGGTGGGGTGAGGGTGGTTGGTGTTGGGTGGGTGGGGTGGGGGTGGTGGGTGGTGGGTGGGTGGGGTGAGGGTGGTTGGTGGTGGGTGGGTGGGGTGAGGGTGGTTGGTGGTGGGTGGGTGGGGTGGGGGTGGTTGGTGGTGGGTGGGTGGGGTGAGGGTGGTTGGTGGTGGGTGGGTGGGGTGGGGGTGGTTGGTGGTGGGTGGGTGGGGTGAGGGTGGGTGGTGGTGGGTGGGCGGGGTGAGGGTGGTTGGTGGTGGGTGGGTGGGATGAGGGTGGTTGGTGGTGGGTGGGTGGGGTGAGGGTGGTTGGTGGTGGGTGGTGGGTGGGTGGGATGAGGGCGGTTGGTGGTGGGTGATGGGTGGGTGGGTGGGATGAGGGCGGTTGGTGGTGGGTGGGTGGGGTGAGGGTGGTTGGTGATGGGTGGTGGGTGGTTGGTGGTGGGTGGGTGGGGTGAGGGTGGTTGGTGGTGGGTGGGTGGGGTGAGGGTGGGTGGTGGTGGGTGGGTGGGGTGAGGGTGGTTGGTGGTGGGTGGTGGGTGGGTGGGATGAGGGCGGTTGGTGGTGGGTGGGTCGGGTGAAGGTGGTTGGTGGTGGGTGGGTGGGGTGAGGGTGGTTGGTGGTGGGTGGGTGGGGTGAGGGTGGTTGGTGGTGGGTGGGTGGGGTGAGGGTGGTGGGTGGTGGGTGGGTGGGGTGAGGGTGGTTGGTGGTGGGTGGGTGGGGTGAGGGTGGTTGGTGGTGGGTGGGTGGGGTGAGGGTGGTGGGTGGTGGGTGGGTGGGGTGAGGGTGGTTGGTGGTGGGTGGGTGGGGGGAGGGTGGTTGGTGGTGGGTGGGTGGGGTGAGGGTGGTTGGTGGTGGGTGGGTGGGGTGAGGGTGGGTGGTGGTGGGTGGGTGGGGTGAGGGTGGTGGGTGTTGGGTGGGTGGGGTGGGGGTGGTGGGTGGGTGGGGTGAGGGTGGTTGGTGGTGGGTGGGTGGGGTGAGGGTGGTTGGTGGTGGGTGGGTGGGGTGAGGGCGGTTGGTGTTGGGTGGGTGGGGTGGGGGTGGTGGGTGGTGGGTGGGTGGGGTGAGGGTGGTTGGTGGTGGGTGGGTGGGGTGAGGGTGGTTGGTGGTGGGTGGGTGGGGTGGGGGTGGTTGGTGGTGGGTGGGTGGGGTGAGGGTGGTTGGTGGTGGGTGGGTGGGGTGGGGGTGGTTGGTGGTGGGTGGGTGGGGTGAGGGTGGGTGGTGGTGGGTGGGTGGGGTGAGGGTGGTTGGTGGTGGGTGGGTGGGATGAGGGTGGTTGGTGGTGGGTGGGTGGGGTGAGGGTGGTTGGTGGTGGGTGGTGGGTGGGTGGGATGAGGGCGGTTGGTGGTGGGTGATGGGTGGGTGGGTGGGATGAGGGCGGTTGGTGGTGGGTGGGTGGGGTGAGGGTGGTTGGTGATGGGTGGTGGGTGGTTGGTGGTGGGTGGGTGGGGGTGAGGTTGGTTGGTGGTGGGTGGGTGGGGTGAGGGTGGGTGGTGGTGGGTGGGTGGGGTGAGGGTGGTTGGTGGTGGGTGGTGGGTGGGTGGGATGAGGGCGGTTGGTGGTGGGTGGGTCGGGTGAGGGTGGTTGGTGGTGGGTGGTGGGTGGGTGGGGTGAGGGTGGTTGGTGGTGGGTGGGTGGGGTGAGGGTGGTTGGTGGTGGGTTGGTGGGGGGGGGGTGGTTGGTGGTGGGTAGGTGGGGTGTGGGTGGTTGGTGGTGGGTGGGTGGGATGAGGGTGGGTGGTGGTGGGTGGGTGGGGTGAGGGTGGTTGGTGGCTGGGTGGGTGGGTGGGGTGAGGGTGGTTGGTGGTGGGTGGGTGGGGTGAGGGTGGTTGGCGGGTGGGTGGGTGGGGTGAGGGTGGTTGGTGGTGGGTGGGTGGGGTGAGGGTGGTTGGTGGTGGGTGGGTGGGGTGGGGGTGGTTGGTGGTGGGTGGGTGGGGTAAGGGTGGTTGGGGGTGGGTGGGATGAGGGTGGTTGGTGGTGGGTGGGTGGGGTGAGGGTGGTTGGTGGTTGGTGGTGGGTGGGTGGGATGAGGGTGGTTGGTGTTGGGTGGGTGGGGTGAGGGTGGGTGGTGGTGGGTGGGTGGGGTGAGGGTGGTTGGTGGTGGGTGGTGGGTAGGTGGGATGAGGGCGGTTGGTGGTGGGTGGGTCGGGTGAAGGTGGTTGGTGGTGGGTGGTGGGTGGGTGGGGTGAGGGTGGTTCGTGGTGGGTGGGTGGGGTGAGGGTGGTTGGTGGTGGGTGGGTGGGGTGGGGGTGGTTGGTGGTGGGTGGGTGGGGTGAGGGTGGTTGGTGGTGGGTGGGTGGGGTGAGGGTGGGTGGTGGTGGGTGGGTGGGGTAAGGGTGGTTGGGGGTGGGTGGGTGGGGTGAGGGTGGTTGGCGGGTGGGTGGGTGGGGTGCGGGTGGTTGGTGGTGGGTGGGTGGGGTGAGGGTGGTTGGCGGGTGGGTGGGTGGGGTGCGGGTGGTTGGTGGTGGGTGGGTGGGGTGAGGGTGGTTGGTGGAGGGTGGGTGGTGTGGGGGTGGTTGGTGGTGGGTGGGTGGGGTGAGGGTGGTTGGGGGTGGGTGGGATGAGGGTGGTTGGTGGTGGGTGGGTGGGGTGAGGGCGGTTGGTGGTGGGTGGGTGCGGTGAGGGTGGTTGGTGGTGGGTGGTTGGTGGTGGGTGGGTGGGATGAGGGTGGGTGGTGGTGGGTGGGTGGGGTGAGGGTGGTTGGTGGGTGGGTGAGTGGGTGGGGTGAGGGTGGTTGGTGGTGTGTGGGTGGGGTGAGGGTGGTTGGCGGGTGGGTGGGTGGGGTGCGGGTGGTTGGTGGTGGGTGGGTGGGGTGAGGGTGGTTGGTGGAGGGTGGGTGGGGTGGGGGTGGTTGGTGGTGGGTGGGTGGGGTGAGGGTGGTTGGGGGTGGGTGGGATGAGGGTGGTTGGTGGTGGGTGGGTGGGGTGAGGGCGGTTGGTGGTTGGTGGTGGGTGGGTGGGATGAGGGTGGTTGGTGGTGGGTGGGTGGGGTGAGGGCGGTTGGTGGTGGGTGGGTGGGGTGACGGTGGTAAGCTGGTGCCATACTCTGCCGTCTGTGCCCATACCCGGCGATTCCCACAGCCCCATGTTCTGGATTTCTGGGGCTGCTTGTTAGGGCCTGATATCCAGCATTGAGGCCAGCAGGGGGAGACACTATGAGAGTTTTGTAGAAGTATTGTGGGAGCTCATCACTGTTCATGACCCTCAGAAACTCTTTAAATTAATTTCTGTTGTTTTTACAGACAGCAGCTCAACCACCTTTTCCTTTTGCTGTGAAGGACTTGTGTACCTGTCACATCAAACCTCTGTCTCCAGGTTGGCATAACTCCTTAGCAAAGGCCAGAAGAACACACCTTGTCCATGTAACTGAGCACTGGGCCAGATATACAGCCAGAGTCAGGAAGGTGCAGCCAGGATAGCCAGAGACCTCACCCTTCCACTGATATGGTTCAGTTACCTGCTGGGGGGGGGGGGGGGGGGGGGGGGGCAGAAAAGTCGGCACCTTTCAATAATGGTGCTATTTGACTTGGATAGATACCCATCACATATTTAATTTGAAAAGTAAACTACAATTACCCTCATGTTGTTTTTTTTTTTAGAGTAATCATTTATTAAATTATATAGTTTTCCATAGAATAAGATTACGGGAGTCTCCGGTACCCCGGTCGCGTATCTCTCAAAGTTTGTCATTCGCTGGTGATGGATTTCTGTCTTCCTGTTGCTTATCAATAGGATTTCCCATTGAAGCTGCCCCACTAACTCTTGTTAATAGGGACAGGAGCAACCACAATGCAGCTGTTTTAAGAGTCAGGTGATAGGGTTATAGTTTCCCACTTTCCCGATTGTTTCAAGACCTTTCATATTGCAAAAGTGATGATTATTAAAGTTATCTATTGTGAATGTTGTACTATTCCCGACTGTAGGGTCTGGTTAACATCAACTCAGCATTCTAATAGATGTAATCCTCTCTGATCAATAATTTAATGCAGTCAGTTGTTTACTCAGTCCATTTAGCACGATGGCACAGCGGTTAGCACTGCTACCTCACAGCGCAGGTCTGTGTGGTGTTTGCACGTTCCCCCCATGTCTGCGTGGGCTTCCTCCGGGTGCTCTGGTTACCTCCCACAGTCCAAAGATGTGCAGGGTAGATGGATTGGCCATGCTAAATTGTCCCTTAGTGTTCAAAGGTTCGGTGGTTGTAGTGATATCATGGTTGCGTTGTAATTCGCCGACTGACCACCAGGAGTCTCCCTAGTGTATAGATGAATGTTAGAGTTAGGTGACCCTCTGAGACTGGCTGGAGGAAGCTGCAGAGACGTTGCTTGTGCTTGAACTTACTGTTATTCATCTGTTGTTTTTTATATAGTTTACCCACAATTAATGTTAATAAATTATTGATTGCTTTAGCTACAAGTGTTCTTGTAATGTAAATCAGGCTATCCAACAAGAACATTAAACTGGTGTTACAGAAGTAGGGCGGCTGCATGGGCCTGAATAGAGTGCCTTTTCAGAGAGTTGGTGCAGATTCGATGGGCCAATTGGCCTCCTTGTGCACTGTAGGGATTCTATGATTACTCCACCAGAAAACCCAGGGGCTCTCCGCCAGGAAAAGTGAGTCGCAACGGCCGGAGAATTCCAGCTCATATTTGGAAAAGTATATATTCACAGATTGCAAGAAGACTTGCTTAGTCTTTGATTCTAATTTCAGCCAAGAATTGTTGGTCCTTTCCAAACATGCAATGGGAGATTAAAAAGTCAGGCTATTTGAGAAAGCTGGTTGGCCTGATTATACTCGACAAATTACAGTTAATGATGTGATATATACTATCATAGCATTTATAGTGCAGAAGGAGACCATTCAGCCCATCGAGTCTGCACCGGCCCTTGGAAAGAGCACCCTACCCAATGTTAACACCTCCACCATATCCCCATAACCCAGTAACCCCACCCAACACTAAGGGCAATTTTGGACACGAAGGGCAATCCACCCTAACCTGTACATCTTTGGACTGTGGGAGGAAACCGGAGCACCCGGAGGAAACCCACGCAGACACGGGGAGAACGTGCAGACTCCGCACAGACAGTGACCCAAGCCGGGAATCGAACCTGGGACCCTGGAGCTGTGAAGCAACAGTGCTAACCACTGTGCTACCACAATGCACTATAAAATATATATTACATCACAAAACACGACAGAAGAGAATCAGAGTAACGATGAATATGCTGCTCCTCCTGCTGAGGTCTTGTTACTTTTCTTTCCAGTGCTTTAGCAAGAACTGATATTTAATTTAGAAGCAAAAGCTTAAGCAAAGAAATGGATGTTTCCAGTTGCCAGCGTGGCTCATTAGCATCACAATAGGTGTAAGCCTGCTGTGAGCTCACCGTGGCATTCCAGTCAGAAATACAGATGGTGCAGGATATAGCGTGTCACAGAGAACGGAGCCCGAGGGAGCTGCAGAGGAATAAAAATAAACACATCCCATCACATTAGCATCAGGAAGCCCTCGGGACAGCAGAACCTGAGTGTGCCTCTCACCCTAAAAAATGAGAACTCTGGACTGCCAAAATTGGAATTGTTCAGCTTCTTGATGTCCACTGGGGTTGCCATAACAACAGTTTTGTATTTCTTTTTCTGCATTTGCTTGTGAAAAGTAGCTCCTAATACAGTCCTTTCACTGCACCTAATCTCTGTGCCACACCACAGAAGGGCAGGATTCAGTTGGGAGCAGAGTGGTAAAGTTACTAGGGCCAGGAAATTAGATTTTTGTGTTCATAATTTTCTCTTTCCTTTTACTAAAATATGAAGATCACGCCCCCTGAAATGTGATTTATTGCTACTGGCTGAAAATGAGCCAGAGACATTAACAAAGCCAAGTTGTTCATCTCCAGTTGTGGAACTAGTTAATTTGCATGATTCTATCTATAATGTCACATTGAATAGATACACATACCTCCAGCAATTCATTTACATGCTGAAAAAGTGTTACATTGTAAGACTATAATTTGGACAGCACATCAAAGTAATTACCAGACATTTACGACCCAAACAGCATTAATGGCAGCATACAAAATTATTATGCTACTAACTGTTTTACATGATTGTCTTTGAGGGACAGGGGTGCCTTGAGACAGACTATAAACACTGACTGAAGACACAGTTAAATGTTTATAAGGAGAGATCATGCATGTCTCACAAGCGTTGACATCAACTTTGACGATTAAAAATAGATCAAAGTGTTTTCCTTGTGCAAATGACCCATGGGCAGTCCATTTGTGGGAAGTGAATGGAAATATTGCAGGATGAGTTTCCACCCAAAAATATTGTCTCAGGTATTTCTCTCCAGTTAAGCCACAGAACAGTTACACAGACCCTGACTCACACTGGCACCCAAGGAGTCCCCTCTGTTGCCACCTTTACCCCAAGAACCACCATGAGGGGCAATAATAGACACAGTCTGGTGTTAGACAAGGTGGAGGCCTTGTTTGCTGAAGTTTCTCCAGCTTTCTCCAAATCCCGAATGTTAGATTTTATATACTGCAGTAACATACTAACAACCCAAGGGGCAGCACTGTAGCACAGTGGCTAGCACGGTTGCTTCATGGCTCCAGGGTTCCAGGTTCGATTCCCGGCTTGGGTCACTGTCTGTGCAGAGCCAAAAAACCGGCGCCGGAGAATTCGGCAGCCAGTGTCAGAGCGGCAGGGCGTAGAATCCCGCCCGTAGTATCCCGCAGGAGTGAAGGACGGGAGAATCCCGCAGGAGTGAAGGAATGGAGAATCCCGTGGATGTGGAGGAACGGAGAATCTGACATTGAGAGACATATAGGGGATGATTCTCCGAGCCGCGCGCCGGGCCCGAGAATCGTCGCAACTGCGCCACGACACCTCGACACCGGCACGCGATTCTCCGAGGTGCAGAGAATCGCCGCCATTTGCGCCGGCGCGTTTGACGTGGCGGCAGCCGCTGGAATCGGCGGGGCCACCGATTCTCCTGCCTGGATGGGCCGAGCGGCCGTGCCGATACGGCAGAGCCTCGCCTGGTTCACCCCTGGTCGCTGCCGGCGGGAACTCTCCGCGAATGATCGTGGGAGGGACCTGTGGGGGGGAGGGGAGCTCCTTCACCGGGGGGGGGGGGGGAGGCCCTCCGATGGGGTCTGGCACACGATCGGGGCCCACCGATCGGAGGGCCGGCCTCTCCCCCCCGCCCCCCCCCCCCCCGCCGGGCCAACTTTCTGGCGCAGCTGGCCCCTGAACACCGACGCCATGTTGGTCGGGGCCGGCGCACTAAAGAAGTCCCCTGTGCATGCACAGGTTGGAGCGGCCTAACTGTGCATGCGCGGGTTGGAGCGGCCTAACTGTGCATGCGCGGGTTGGGGCGGCACCCATTTGGCGCTGCGAAAGTAGGCTGGAGCGGCGTGAACCATTCCACGCCATGCTGGCCCAATGTGGGGGCCAGAATCGGTCGTACCCGGGCCCAGTTCGCGCCGTTGTGAAACGCGACGGCATTCATGACGGCACGATCATGCCCCCATAAAGAGCGGGACTTCATGCAAAGAGTTGACAAGAGCACTGGGGGCTAAAAGTGCGGCGAGAGAGAGAGAGAGATGGGAATACGCGAGAGCAGTAGGGGGCTGAAACCATGGAGAGAGATTAACTTGTTTACTTTGGCAGGGAGGATAAAATAATATTATTTAAATGGGGTCAGATTGCAAAACGGAGAGTTCTAGAGGGATCTGGGTGTCATGGTACATGAATCGTAAAATGTTGTAATGTAGACACAGTGAGTGATGAAGACTAATGAAATATTGTTGTTACTGCAAGGGAAATGGAATCTAAAAGTAAAAGTGCTTTGCTGCAGTTGTAGATTAAAACCACCCATGAATAGGGCGTCATTGAGACCACAGATGAAGTACTGTGTACAGTTTTGTCTCCTTATATAGAGTCATAGAAGTTTACAGCATTAAAACAGACCCTTTGACCCAACTTGTTTGACCTCTGATCTCCATTGACCAGTTTAGCTCGGGCTCCTTGATGCCATACTCGGTCAAATGCTGCCTTTTTGTCAAGGGGCAGTCACTCTCACCTCACCTCTGGCATTCAACATTTTTGTCCATGTTTGAACCAAGGCTGTAATGAGGTCAGGAGCTGAGTGACCCTGGCGGAACCCAAACTGTACCTCAGTGAGTAACGGTTTGCAATATCACATCAGAACCTGGAGAGGTGTGTCGCTACTGCTTGCTTTGCAAGCTGAATTTTCCCACCATTTCAAAGATTTTAGGATGCTAGAAGGTGAAATGGCTTTGATCTCCTCCCCTATCACATGTAACGTAGCCAACATTCCAAGTGAACTTGAACTTGAGCTTTTTAACTTGCAGTCTGACTTGCTGCTTGTGGATTCAAATTTAAATCACTGCCACTTTCAATGTTTTACCCATCTCTCAATGAACAGCACTTTCTGAAGATCTGAGCTCATACCCAAAGATGTATGTTTGGGTCAAATTACATTTGTGAACAGGCATTTTCCATTATGAAATTCAATTGATCAAAGAATAGGTCCACTTGCAGTGATGACCACCTTGCAGCAGTGATCCACATTGCAACAACAGGGGTGACACCCGATAACTTCACCTCCCTTGTTGATGCGCACTCGAGACTTTCCTCTTCACATTGAGTGAGTGGGTATTTTTTAAGATGGTGAGGTCATTTTATTACAAAACAGATAAGTGGCCTGGGAGGACATACCAAAATTCTTATGTGCCCCCACCCTGCCCCCTGTGAAAATCAATTCCCTCCCCTGTTCTAGATGGTAGTGGCCGTGGGTTTGGAAGGTGCCGATAAAGGAACCTTGGCGAGTTCCTGTAGGGCATCCTGTAGATGGTCCACACGGCTGCGACTGTGTGTCAGTCATGGAGGGTTTGAATATTTGTGAATGGGGTGCCAATCGGGCGGGCTGCTTTGTTCTGGATGGTGTGAAGATTCTTGAGTGTTTTTGGAGCTGCACTCATCTAGGCAAGTATTCCATCACATTCTTGACTTGTGCCTTGTAGATAGTGGACAGGCTTTGGAGAGTCAGGAGGTCAGTTACTCATTGCAGGATTCCCAGTCCCTGACCTGCTCTTGTAGCCACAGTATTTATATGGCTGGTCCAGTTCAGTTTCTGGTCAACAGTGACCTCCCCAGGATGTTGATAGTGGGGGATTCAGTGATGGTAATGCAATTTAATGTCAAGGGCAATGGTTAGATTCTCTCTTGTTGGAGATGGTCATTGCCTGGCACTTGCTGACAAGTGTTCCTTGCCAGCACCATCAACAACACCTTCCATCACTCTGCTGATTGAGTGAAGAAAGTTGGCGTTGTGCAAGAGGTTAGAATTGGAGGAGTACAGGGTCCCAGAGGGTTTTAGGGTGGATGAAAATTATAGAGAGAGGGATGAAGCCGTGGAGGGATTTGTAAACAAAGATCATAATTTTAACACTGAGGTGCGTTGGACCAGGAGCCAATATAAATCAGCGAGCACAAGGGTGGATAGCACGTGATGCGAGTTCAGATCCAGCCAGCACAATTTTAGATGAGTCCAGTTTACGGAGGATGGAAGACAGGAAACTGGTCACATGACAATACAAGAACATCACCAATTGTTCTTCTGACTTTTAACTTGGGGACCTGATATTTTGAAATATTTTGATGAGAAATTAATTTCCTTATCAGACTCTTTCTTGATCGATGTTATAAAGAGAGGAATGGTGAGAATATGGATGAGAGTAGAACAGGGAAAATTAGATACAACAACATAACAGATATTCTCAACATAAGGGTTTACGGGCCTTAGCTATATTCCACCATCTCAATGTGTCACAGACCATTGGGACATTGTGCAAGCAATAGAGAGGCACCCCACATGACTCAGAGGTGAGTATTACCTCTGGCTATGAATGCAAACACTGCCTTTATTTAGATTTTTGGAATTGATTCTTTTCAGGCAGTGTCAAATAATCCCTGTCACATCAATCGACGAGCGGCCCTGCACTGCAAGTCATCAATGCCCTTGACAGTTCAGCATCTCAATCCACTAATTCATCCTGGAATTTGCAATACAGAGAGACCAATCTAATTCCACAGATTAGTTGTGGCCGCATAAATGCGGGAAGCAATTGATGTGTTCAGAGGCCCTTGAAGGTTCAGTTACCTCTTCAATTTTATAAATAAAAAACCTTTGAGGAATATCCAACTAGTGATGTAGATTATCTGGATTTACACATCAATGCCTGGTACCCAGCTAGCAATCCTGATTCTCTTAATCCTTTCCATTGCGTTAAGATGTCATTCGCAAAGAGTGGCAGTGATGATGTGACACCCAAACCTGTTGTCCTTTCTCCATGTGACTGCCTTTGTGTTCCCCCCCGCTGCCACTCTGCCAGTGCCCTTGCTCTTGCCACTCAGCCAGCCAGCCCAGACCGCTGCCACCCGTGCTGACGGCCAAGGCCAAACGTTGTTTGGGGTGGAGTTGCAAAGTCACCTGCAGTCTGTCCCATTGAAAGTCAGCAGATCCCATCAGCTAGCTATCATCAAAGCAATACACTGTCTTCTCAGCAAGGCAGACAGCATTGGCAGGCACCTCTCTCACACCCAGGCTTTGCCCTCTTCCAGACTCTCCCATCAGCGATGCTACAGCTACTGGGGCAGCAATACACAGGAGCAACTGGACAACAATGTAATCCACAAGACAGGTATCAAGGAGGCTGCAAAAGTGTGACTAGTTTAGTTTAATATGCATTTTGTGAAGTGTTGTTGGCTAGAGTTTTTATAGAATGGTTTTATATTGGAGCTTTCATTTGAGGACTTTGGCCAAGAGGACACTGTGATTGTATTTAGTATAGGGGCTCTGCTCTTGCATAGTTAAGTGCTGGGAGAGTCATTTGCTTGGTGTATAGTAGGTGCATTGTGTCACCCAGACGGAGCTTCTTTGAATTGGTATAAAGTTGGACTATGTGGCTGATTGATGAAGAATTAATCTGTCATGATGCTGCCTGAAGGCATCCACCAAGATGCACACCAAGTATACATTGATGGTGTGGGAACCCTTGAGGCTATAGAACATCTACTCATTAATATTTGGAGCCCACAATGCCCACATGTACACAGCGGAGTGCCCCCTTCCCAATGGGAATCCAGACAGCATGGCAAATCCACATCCTCCCTCTTCCTGCTTCTCTCTGATGTTGAGATACCGGCGTTGGACTGGGGTGAGCACAGTAAGAAGCCTTACAACACCAGGTTAAAGTCCAACAGGTGTGTTTCGAATCACTAGCTTTCGGAGTGCAGCTCCTTCCTCAGGTTGAACACTGTGCTACATTGTTGAATTTCATGAGCCTAATGCTTCTGGTCATGAATGAAAATTCAACCACTTTAGGTAAGGACATGGAACGTTTTCCCATTCTCGGAATGTGGGCATTATTGGAAAGACCAACATTTATTGCTCACCCCTAACTGCCCTGAAAACGTGGTCATGGTCCACAGCAGAGGGCAGTTAATTAGCCACACTGGCATGGGATTGGAGTCACTGAACTGGAAGCTTTCAGTGCAAGTTTCTGTCTTATTGAGAGCCTCTACACCTTAGCCCTGGTGGGCAGAACACAGTCAAACTAATTAATTCTCACCCAACCAATCAGTCCATTTTATAGTAGATGGCCTTGTTTCCTGGATTGTGGGAGGCTTATTGCAGATAATCTGAATATACTCGAATGATGATTCTCCCTCTTCTAAATGTACAAAGAGGCAGGTAGGATGTCAAACCTGCCAGAAGCCTAGAGTTAATGAGGCAAACATGTGTTGGAAGCAACACAATAATTCACTGTGGATTGAGTATCATTGCCAGGTTAGGTAAATATGTTCAGCAGTAATCAACTAAACAAGGACCTCTAAGGAGGCTCATGTATTCAGTCATTAAAAAACCCTCCTGTATCTGAAAACAGAGAGCAGTTCAGCCTTCAGCTCCAGCAGTTACCTTCCAGCAAGTCTGACCTCTATTTAAAAAAAGCAAGTCTTCAATTTGCACCTTTTATGATTACCAGACACATCTCTAAATGCCAATGCAGCGCTTCCTGAAGGGCAGCTAACTGCTGGAATAATGTGGGAAGCAGGGCAGTCAGTTGATGCACAGGAAACTCCTACAAACATTCAGCTGAAATATCCAGCCACAGGACATCTGTCTGCGCGATATGGATCGAGGGATAAATATTGGCCAGGCTGTTTGGGATGGCTCCCCGGTCTTCTTTAAAATAGTGCCGTGACCTCATTTATATCCACCCTGGTCTGCAGCCAGGGTCTTTGTTGAACATTTCAGTCAAGGTGCAGTATTATCTCAATGCTGCACCAATACAATAACTGATACTTACACACAATTTCTCAAAAGCATGACATGAATAATGTGAGCATAAAACTTGAAATGAATGACAATTTACTCTGAATGGAAGTGTGCAAACGTGACCTGGGAATGCCTGAAGAATGACTCTTAGTTGAAAACAGGAACGAGAACGTAATCAGTTCTGTAAGGTGTCGAGCATTAAAGGTGATATTGCTTTGTGCTAATTAATATTAAGTCCCGATTTGGGGAGTTTTTTTAACTCGGAGAAAAGGCTACATTAACTCTGTTCCTAAATGTTGTGTTAATTTCCATCCTGTTTAAACCAGGATAGCAGTCTTCCATTCAGCAGTCTAAACTAGGGGCTGTTTAGCACAGGGCTAAATCGCTGGCTTTGAAAGCAGACCAAGCAGGCCAGCAGCGCAGTTCGATTCCCATAACAGCCTCCCCGAACAGGCGCCGGAATGTGGCGACTAGGGGCTTTTCACAGTAACTTCATTTGAAGCCTACTTGTGACAATAAGCAATTTTCCATTTCCATTTCACGGATATCATGGCTAAGAATCCCGAACATCAATAACCCACCCCCTGCCCTCTGAACTCTTTTCCCATTGAACTGATCATTTCCCTTCCTGAGTCCCATGTTAACTGATATTGCTTTTTTTCTAATATTTATTGAGGCATTTATATAAACAACAAACACACAAATAAGAGCAAGAGCAAACTTGTACAGCATAATAAATAATCAATAACACCCCCCGCCCTCCCCCTCCTCTCATCCTGGGCAGGATTCTCCGACCCCCCGCCAGGTGGGAGAATCGCCGTGGGTCGCGTGAATCCTGGCCCCGCCGTCCTCCCAATTCTCCCACCCCCCAGAATGGCGGGGTCCAGTGCGAGTCAATGGGCCCGGGGGCTGCCCGAATAGTCCAGCCCGCGACGGGCCTCCTGCCCGTTCTTTGCCGGTCCCGCCGGCGTAAATTAGAGTAGGTCCCTTACCGGCGGGACATGGGGGCGTGGGCGGGCTCCGGGGTTCTTGGGGGGTCGTGGGGGGAAATGAATGAAATGAAAATCGCTTATTGTCACGAGTAGGCTTCAATGAAGTTACTGTGAAAAGCCCCTAGTCGCCACATTCCGGCGCCTGTCCGGGGAGGCTGGTACGGGAATCGAACCGTGCTGCTGGCCTGCTTGGTCTGCTTTATAAGCCAGCGATTTAGCCTTGTGAGCTGGCCCTGGGTGGTGTCCCCACGGTGGCCTGGCCCACGGTCGGGGCCCACTGATCCGTGGGCGGGCCTGTGCCGTGGGGGCACTCTCTTGTTCTGCACTGGAGGCCGTGGGGATGACGCCAGCATGTGCTGGCACTCCCGCGCATGCGCCGACTCGTGCCGGCTGGCAGTTGCCGTGGCGCCAAGCCCCTTTCCCGCCGGCCGGCGGGGCACCAACCACTCCGGAGTGGGCCTAGGCACTGAAGGTGCGGAGAATTCTGCACCTTTGGAGCGGCCCGACACCGGAGTGGTTGGCGCCACTCCGTCCTGCGGGACCCCCCACTAGGTAGGGGAGAATCCCGCCCAGGTCTTCCCCATTTTAACCCTGATATCCCCCCCCCCCCCCCCCCCCCCCCCCCACCCGATTTTGGTGGCTTCAAGTCCCTCCTCCCAGCAAGATCCATCATCGGGCTATCAGGGAGGCAAAGGCCAAAACATTATCCTCTCTCGCCCCCTGGACTCCGTAAATATCACTACCTCTGGGCTCGGGACCACTTTCACCCTCAGGGCCTCGGACATTACGTCCGCAAACACCTGCCAGAACCCCTTCAGTTTCAGACATGCCCAGAACATGTGGACATGGTTTACAGCCCTCCCCGTGCACCTACCACACCTATCCTCTACTCCCTTAAAGAAGCTACACATCCTAGTCATCGTCAATGCACTCTGTGAACTACTTTGAACTGGATAAGGCTGAGCCTTGTGCACAGTGAGGATGCATTCATCCTCCTCAGGGCCTCTTCCCACATCCCAGCCAATCCCGCCCCCACTCCCCCCTCCAGCTCCTCCTCCCATTTCCATTTAACATCTCCTAACAGGGCTCCCTCCCAGTCCATCAGCTGCATATAAATCTCAGACACCTACTCCTCCCCTACTCCCTCCCTTGACAGCACACTATCCTGTAACTCTTCAAACCGGGAACAGACGGCACCTCCCTCCTTACACAGTCCTGGACCTGTAACTATCTAAACCCATTCCCGCTGGGCAACTCATATTCCTCCTCCAGGTCCTCTAAGATCGCAAAGATTCCCCCTACAAACGGATCCCCAAACTGCTCAATCCCTGCCTGCCTCCATCTCTGAAACCTCACGTCCAGCCACCCGGTGCAACACTTCCAGCCTCAGATACTGCTGCCCCCATGGCCGACACCACCATGGGGCCCGTGGAGTACCTGGCCGGCAGGAACTGTAGAAGTGCCATCAACAATGTCCCAGGTGGCACGGTGCCAGCCCGTTCTGCCTGCTGCCCACCAGATACACCAGGGACAAGAGGGGGGTGTCCAGGTGCCGCGGTGTCCCAGCACCTCCCCTGCAGGAATTTCCAGCTCGGGCCGCATCACCTCCTCCTCCGTCGGAGTGTCCGATGGCCCCTGGGCTTCTCCATGGGATGGGGGTGCAAGCAGAATTATCCCCTGAGGCCCCCCACCCCACCACGCCACCTGGCCTGCCAGTCCTGGAGACACGTTCTGGTCTCACGGCCATGGAGCACAGGGAGTGAACCATCGCTGTCTGACACTGCACAACATCACTCATTGACGGTGCCACCACCTCCTGGGTCTGTGTCACATCAGCCAGTGACTGTGCCGTCTCCCTCTGGGACTGGGCCAACTCCCTTTGTGTCTATGCCAAGTCAGCCAACCCCTGGGCAATGCCGCCAACTTTCCCGGCCATGGCCTGCTGTGACTGGGCCATGCTCAGGAACATCGCTACAATGTCCAGGTGGCTCTGGCACATGGCTACCCTGACCTGGGCCTCAGCCACCGCCCGCACAGAATTCCCCAGGTCTTGGACATGCTGATCCATAGCCAAAACCGTCACCCCCTATGTCTCCACTGCGGACGCCACCCGTGCGGTGTTGGCCTGGGTGAAACACATGGTGGTGTTGGTGAGGTTAACACACGTGTCACGGCAAAACCCAGCAGGGTCTCACTCCCTCACCGGCAGCCGATCTCCACGCTGGCGACTTCCCTTTCCTCCGGGCCGCCGACCATGTCCGGGGTCTCTGGTCTGCCACGGTGAGGGGTTGCAGGTCCAGCGGCCCCCCTCCAGTCTTCTCCTGCTTCCAGCGGTTTTGGCCGGTAGATGCGGCTGCAGCTTGTCGGCCTCCTGAGTGTCAATCACGAACCTGGTGAATCCCGCACCATTTTTCATTGGAATTGATTGTGCTCCACGTGGCGCCAGTACTAGCTCCTCAGCAGTCGCTGAATCGGTCCAGGTGCGGCGCCAGTTTTGCTGTCGTGAATGTCCACGAATTCTGCGCCAGTGTCAACATTTAATCTCAGTAACAGAGTATCCTGCTGCTTCCATTGCCTTAAACCCCGTTATTGCTGCAAGAAATTGGGACCATAAACCCAACTCTATGGATTCCTTGCCTGTCACAATACAGCACGTCAAATACTGGTCTGACAGGAATCCTTTGTTGCCAAAGATCAAGGACATGATATTGCTTGGTTGTCAAAATGTGAAAGCTTCTGAAGAGATGAAGCAACATCAGCTGAGAGAAGGTGAGCTTGGCTGTGAGGATATTGTCATTGTTTGGGGATTGAGCTCCTGCTGCTCATTCTCTATTGGGTGAGCTCCCGCATGCTTAATAAGGGAATTTATATTTTGATGACCCCTTTGTGGCCACCATAACACTCAACTACAGAAATGTATTGGCTCCTTTTGGCATCCCAAAGAGATGTCCTCCATTCTAATGTTGCTGAAGTGTTGATGGGTTTCATAGATTTGTTATTCCTCTCAGAGCAGTCATTGCACAAGAATGTTTCCTCCTTCTGAAAGTAATGACCACAATGTGACCGACAGAGGTGGATAATGTCTTAATTTAACATTAGATGCTGATCCTGGTCACTGATTTAATCATTTTGATATAAAGATATACAATAGAGTTTCCACTTTGGGCACATTCAGGAAATCACATGTGCTTGAAATTCAGCCTGTTAGCTTCCAGTTCACGTTTGCACAAAGATTTATTGATATAATCACAAGCTTAAAATCTTTCATGAACCATCGCAATTGAGCAATGTAATAAAACTGTTTTTTTTTTAGAAAATATTGCTTAATATGTTTAAAAGTGGTGATCTAGTTAGTTTAATTAATCTGGCTGAAAATGAGTTTATCATCTCAAATAAATATTTTAATGTTTCTGTCAGTCATGCACCTGTGAATAATCTGAATTAAAATCACTGAAATGAGTAGCAAGAGCTATATTGAATCATTTATCAGTTTTATTGGTGTAGACTGGTGAGTTTTTAGAAAACATCATTTGGTCTGAATTATTTTAAATCTGTTGAAGCAAACGAGTGCAACTTGCAGACTTCTCCAGCACAATTTCACAAGGTTGGACCCATTTTGTGGACAGCTCAATTCAGATAAACTGAATCTTAAACCTGCCAACAGGATAAGATCATTGAAATGACACGCTCAGCTGTTTTCAGCCTTGACTGATTTGCATTACCCAAATTTAAAAATAAATGTTTTGGGGATGTGGGCATTGTTGGCAAGGCCAGCATTTGTTGCCCATCCATAATTGCCCTTGCGAAGGTGGTGGTGAGCCGTCTGCTTGACCTGCTGTAGCCCATGTGGTGTAAGTGCACCCACAGTGCCTCCAGTGGCCGTTTGATACCACTGACTGATTTGCTGGACCATTTCAGAGTGGAACCTGGGATTCTCTATTAATGAAGCTATGTCCCCCACGACGGCGTGAAAACCGGCGCCAACGACTCCAGCGTCAACGGCCCCCGAAAGTGAGGAATTCTCCCCTTTCTAGGGGGTTAGGTTGCCGTCGGAGTGGTCCCCGCAGCTCTAGCCGGCATGGAACGGCCTGTGCGAGTTCACGCATGCGTGGAATGGCCGGCGTATTTCCGCGCATGCGTCGAACAGGGTCCCCTTCTCCGCACCGGCCCCCGGGAAATATGGTGGAGCCCTACAGGGGCCCTGTGCGGAGTATAGTAGGCCCCCACAGAACCAGCCCACCCGCCGATCGATAGGCCCCGATTGTGGGCCAGGCCACCGTGTCCCTCACCTTCCAGGTCCCGCCATGTAGGGGGTGAGTAATCCAGACCGGCGGGACACGGCCAAATTTGTCGGCCACTCGGCCCACCGGGGCAAGGAGAATCACCGGGGGAAGGGGGGCTGTCAACAGCCCCCGACCGGCGTGGCAGCCACGGGTGCCCGGAAAATGGCGCAGGAGAATGGTGAAGCCAGCGTCGGGGTGCCGGGTAGGAGAATCCTGACCCACTGGCTGTGGATCCCGAGTCAGGTGTGGGCTTGACCAGGTTGGCGCATATCATCTCCTGAAAGATGATCGTGAACAATAATCTGATTGTTTCCAGATCATTATTCATGCAAGTAGCATTTTTTCCCGACTTATTCTTTGCATTTAAATTCCCCAGCTGCAGAACTGGTGTCTCCAGAACATTAGTCCGGGCCTCTGGATTACTCATCCAGTAATATTGCTACTTTTCTTTGGATTTGAACCAACCAGCAGAAGGCACATGGGCCAAGGTGATTGTGGAACTTCGGGAAGATTGTTGACATAGCAATGCTGGGTTTGAAATTTTGTAGCATGTTGTCCAACTCCACTGCAGGGAAGGGTTCAGACCAGCTCAACACAACAATGCTTTTCATTTCGGGTACCCTCCACTCAACATAACTCCCCTGGCTCCCATCCTCATTCATAAGGAGAGGGATTGCAACAAGAAAGTTCCTGGAGAAGGTTGATATCAACCAAACCTGCTCCTAAACCAGGACCTGACGAATGCACCTGCTGCTCATCTCCCACCACAGCAGCCTGTAAAGCTAAGATCACTGTGTCAGGGAACAGCAGAGGCCCTGCGGCAGCAGGAATGGAACCAACACACCGCAACTAAAAACCACCCTCGTCACAGATCTCACAGTCCGTCTACCCGCTTCAACCTGCCACGCCATCATTGGGAACCCCTCAACTGTTTCCGCACCAGCCAAGGACTTTGTGCAACAAATCGGCACTAGTGGTGCCTTGCAGGAAATCCACACTGCAGCTGTGGGGAACCCCAATCAATGACTCACATCAATGGAAGTTGCCCCCTGATAAAATTCAGCGGAGGGCTCAGAGCATTCCATTTAGCCACTGCAGAAGCTGTTGCTTTCCTTGGTGATCACTGCACACACTTAAAAAAAACTATTCTGCTGCCAACCCCCATATTTTATTCTGATTTGAAGATTGCGCTAAAATCTAGATGTAAAAGTAACAGAAATAAGTGCAAACTCTAACTCCATACAATATTTAATATGGTTGAGCAAAGATTTCTCCCTGTGCTTCACATGGAAGGAGACACCCTTGCTATGGTCTCCTTGAACATTTATCTCTGACATGACATTGCTTATAATTACCCCTGAGAGCCATATTCCAATAGGATACTTTCTCCCAGTGTTTCTTCTGAAGATAGATTTATTTACTGGAGTGAGATTCCTCGCGACACACATTTTGGAAGAATCTTGTGTAAGTTGTATATTTAATGGAGTTTTACGATCCAACCCCTTGCCTCTTGATTGTGCTGCTACTGTTGTCCAAAGATGTGCGGGTTAGGTGGATTGGCCATGCTAAATTGCCCGTAGTGTCCTAAATAGTAAAGTTAAGGGGGGGGGGGGGTTGTTGGGTTACGGGTATAGGGTGGGTACGTGGGTTTGAGTAGGGTGATCATTGCTCGGCACAACACCGAGGGCCGAAGGGCCTGTTCTGTGCTGTACTGTTCTATGTTCTATGTTGTGTGCCCTGAGTTGGTAGGTGTGTGAGAAACCTTCCTCATGAATTAGACGGGTGAATAAGGCTGCATCTGATTCTGGCTCTGATTTCATCCCGTAAACCTACAGTGAATGGAATGAGGCTCTCTTTCAAATGTATTCAATGATGCCAGAGTCTTAAACCCAAATTGTTTTTTTCAGGCTGTCGGAAGATGAATGCAAGTGAATCTATCACGAAGATTGAGACTAACAGTTGAACTGGAGAAGATCATTGCCATGGTGCATTGCAACCTTATGGATGATTTGCCAGCTTTGTTCTACTTGAAGTTAAATATTCTCTCCACCATGTGCTATTGCAATATGTCACACCAACATGGTAGCTTTGGAAAAAAAGCCTCCTGGAAACCATTGGAACCCACAACCACAAAGGAGTATTTAGTGCCACATCCATCTGAAAGAGCATAATCCAAAATGTAATGGGATATTCGTGAAGCCTTATAACAAGCAGGCCTTCAAGATACTGCACTGCTTCACAAATCTATGCAGGTGCACCGACCTGTGTCAATGCAGAGTTAAGTAATGCGTAACTCTGAGGCCAAATGTTCTGTAAGTGTTAATCAACGTACCAATTAAGGAGTGCACTGGCCTCCAAACACAGGGCAGCATTACGCATTCCTACTTAACCTCAACATGATCATTGTTACAATTTGATTTCACTCACCTTGCTCTGTTACTAACCACCTTCTGGGAAAAGAGCAGCTCATTGGTGTCATTCTGCAAGTAGAGCTAACAGCTGGAAAGCATCTTAACTCACGAAGTAACATCTTATCCACACACTCTAATGAATTTTGACTGCGCTACGCTGTAATATCGGGTGATGGCTGTTGATGCACAACAATACAGTCACAGAAACAGCATTCCTTACAACTGGCTGGCTCCTAATCTCTGATTAGCCTGACTGGTCGCAGCCAGTTACTCACTGCCTCCACCCCTCTGGCTATGGAAAGCCAATGAGCATAAATTGGATATTTTCAGTTACAGAATCCTGAATTGCAAAAAGAACGAATTCCTCCGTTTTGGAAATATGCATTGTTTTTGTTTATTGCTACTTCTGGAATATTTATGTCTTGTTAAATGCATTTGTTTCGCTGACTGTACACTGAGATGAGAGTGTATCTATGTGTGAAATCCCTGCAGGGGGGCATCAATCAGCCAGTTTGCTGCTGAAACCGGGAATACAGAAATAGCAGAACAAACATCTCCACAGCTTCCTCAGACATAATCAGAAATCTGAATTGTTCACTAGCTCCAGCCGCTATGTTTGAAGAGAGATGCAGTGCCTGACTGTGGATGTTACTGTGTCCGTATGAATTCAGGGCATTTGGCCATTGTACCTCTGTTGGTGTTAGAGTTTCATCTAGAGTCGGCTACCCAGCTTTAAATCCATCTCTGCTCCCTCACAAGCCAAAGCTCTGAAGATATAGGCTGAGCACTTTCTCATTACCAGCTTCAAAAGCACACACTTCCCTTCTGGATAATATAATTTTTAGATTGAGCAATGATTAAAAGAAACAATGCAACAGCTCTGACTTCGACTTAAAGCAATGAAAACAGTAGTGGTGGGGGAATCACAGAGGCCAATATTGGGGATTGGGAGGCACCAATACCTTGGGCGGGATTTTCTCATCCAGGGGCAGAGTGACCACGCCGTCATAAAAGCCGTCGTGTTTTACGATGGCGTGAACAGGCCGCTGCCAGGACTAATTCTGGCCCATACAGGGGGCCAGTACGGCGCTGGAGCAGTTCGTGCCCCTCCAGCTGCCGATCCCAGCGCGAACTGGGTGCCGCAGGATCCACACATGCTCAGTGGCGCCGGCGCCAACGTGTGCTTGCACAGTGGCACCCTTCAAAGCGCTGGCCCCGACGCAACATGGCGCAGGACTACAGGGGCCGGCCCTGGTAAAGGAGGCCCCCAGCCAGAGAGGCCGGCCCGCATTGGAGGCCCCCACGGGGTCGACAGCCCCCCTCTCCCCCCACAGGCCGCCACCCAACCCTTCCACGCTGAGGTCCCACCGGCCTAGAGCAGGTTAAAACGGCACTGGCGGGACTCTACGTTTCCACGACAGCCGCTCGGACCATTCCAGCCAGAGAATCGGAGGGTCGGCCGCGTGGAGCAGCCCGTGACCGGCGCCGCGCCAAACGTGCCAGCGCCAATGGTGCCAATTCTCCGCTCTGCGGAGAATTGCTGCCTGCGTTGGGGCGGTGTGGCCTGGTCACGGGGATTCTCCGGCCCGACCCCGGGCTGAGAGAATCCTGCCCCTTGTGCCTGGTCCTATTGAAACAGGCAGTGCGGGAACTTTACGCTCACAGCTCGTTAATACGATTGTAGCGTGGAGCTGAGTTGAAACACACTACTTACTAAGTACAGGTTTAGGATTTTCACAGTAACCTCATTGCAGTGTTACTGTAAGCCAACTTGTGACACTAATAAAGATTATTATAAAACTGTTTACCCAGCAGGGAGTCCAGCTGTGCACGTGGCTAGCATGTGGCTAGCATGTGGCTAGCACAATGCACAAAGAGCCTCCACTCTTAAATGTGTTCTGCTCTTCTTCGTCAGGCGGTGCATTCAGGCCTACAGAAGCCGGTGGAAGGGTCAGGGATGTTTTGATGAAAGGCAGAAGACTGGTAGTGGAGAAGCAGGCCAGAGGTTAGAATGCCAGGTTCTCTGATACTGTGCTGGAGAGTGATCGAAATCGAGGGGGCATGGGCACGATTCAGCGGACTTGCATTAATGTCCGCGAATGGTGCATTTAGCGGGGTGATTCTTTGCGCCTGCAATGCCAAGAAACATCTGACTATTCAACGGCATTTTGCTGGGTCTTGTTGGACTCAGGGAGATTCTCTCCACTGAAACTACACTTAGGGAGATGTCGTGCTAGAGGCTGAAGCTCGCCATCAGGAAAGGCTCCTCGCAGATCAGATGCCATTTTGGCTGGCTGCCTCGATCGTTCCCCCTTTGAGGCCCGCCCCTCCCCCTCACTCCAACCCAAACCATGGGGAGGAACCCGGGACCCCCCAACCCCTCTCCCACCACCACATTCTACCTGGTAATGCCAATCTGCTACCTGGGTTCCCTGCCACTGCACGCCTGACACCCTTGCAGTCTGGCAGTGCTATCTGGGCACCCTGGCAGTGCCAAGGTGGCAGTGGGAGAGTCAAGGTACCACCCTGCCCTGTCCCTGACCACCCGGGGGTTTCCAATGGCCTGGAAGAACCCCCCCAGAAGCCATTATGATTGGTTCACATTTGTGTGGGCCAGTACCCTGGCAAGGTCTCCCATCTGGGCACCAGTGAACAAACATTTAAATGAGCCATGTGGTCATTTCATCAACTCATATACCGGGTAGTGTAGAGCCGGGATCAGCACATGGTGGGCGGGATCTTCTGCTCCCAACCACCTGGAGACCAGAAATTCACACACAAGGTCAACGGGCGTTAAATTATCGATTCCATCCATGATAATTGCCGTGGCAAGCCAGATCAGAAAGTTTACCCGGGTGAGTTAGCAGGTATGGAGCCAGGCCAGGGAGAAAGAACAGTGCGTGCGCCAGCTTCCCCAGAGGGTGAGGCCACAGAACACAGGACAACACTGAAGGCCACGTACCAGTCAGTTTTGTGCCACTGCCGAGGAGCATGGAGGAAACTGAATCCAACTTGGCACAGGGATTCACACCAAACTCGCAGCCCATCCTTCCACAATGGAAATGGTGACAAAATCCATGACATTACTTGTTGACCCAGCTGTGATGCAGTGTCTGATGGTCAATGTCTCAACTTCCACTGCAGAACAGGCCAAAGCCATCCAATATTTACAAAATTACAGCTGGCTTGTGATGCAGAACAAGATCAGCAGTGGGGGTTCAATTCCCATTCCAGCCTCCCCGAACAGATGCCAGAATATGGCGACTAGGGGCTTTTCACTGTAACTTCATTGAAGCCTACTTGTGACAATAAGCAATTATTATTATTATTATTATATTTGAGAGTTCAGTAGTGGAAGTTCAGATTGAAGGCACAGAGTCCTTGCTGGTACCAGGCAAGGGCAGCTTAGTACCATGTTGATCCGACAGCTGTTAACGAGACTGTGGATACCATTGTGGATACCAAAAGGATCTCACCATGCTCCAGAATTCTCTTCTCCAGCACATTCCCAGGATTGCAGAGGCTGCAGTGGCTGTGATGTACAAAGCTGTTGTAAATCAGGATGGTAGCATGGGGGCAACACGGTGGCGCAGTTGGTTAGCCCTGCTGCCTCACGGCGCCAAGGTCCCAGGTTCAATCCCAGCTCTGGGTCACTGCCTGTGTGGAGTTTGCACATTCTCCATGTGTTTGCGGTGGGTCTCACCCCCACAACCCAAAGATGTGCAGGGTAGGTGGATTGGCCATGCTAAATTGCCCCTTAATTGGAAAAATTCATTGGGAACTCTAAATTTTTAAAAATATGATGGTATCCTCCTGACACCATTACTCCATTGGTGTTGATATTGCTAGCCAGCTATTCAGCTCAGGCTGCTGCCCTGCATACCCAGGTGATGCAGTGTGAAGCTGGGGTCCCAGTGCCCTAGCTGCTCCAGGACATCCCAAAAAGCCATCTACATTCTCCGTCACTGAAAGTAAGCAGCTCTCTGCCAGTGATGCTGCAGTCACCAGGGTGGCACTGTCATGGGGCACCGGAGCCCACAGAGCAGGGCACTGAGGCAATCCACAAGGGTGAATAGTTCAGTTTAGTGGGTATTATTTACAGTGTTGTTGGATAAAGTTGTTATGGATTGGAGTTTTTGTTGTGGCTTTTATTTCAGAATTATGAACAAGAGGAAGCTGCATTGGTCTGAAGCAGATAGCAGGAGACCTTGTGGTGCATCCCTGCCTGTCAGTCAGAAGCTCCGGGTTCAAGTCCTACCCCAGGACTTAAGGAAGCTGCGTTCATAACGTGGTCAAACAGGCTGAGTGTTAATCTGAAAATCCTTCCAATCACGGCAATGGCTGGTGGTGGCTCTCTCCCACGCTTACCGCCAGCCATTGCTGTGATTGGACAGACAGCACCCTATTCCAGGAATTACTAGCTATGGAAATAGATGAAAGTCCGGGAAGAGAATTGGATTGGAGATAACTGTCCTCATATCAAAAGTTCTCTTTTTTAAAAATATTTTTATTGGGCTATTTGGAGTTTTTATAATAATTACAATAACAGCGACATAAACATGGTACAATAAACATTTCCACCCCATCCCAATCTACACACCCCACCCCCAACCATAAAACAACAGTCTAGCACTCCCCCCCCCCCTTTTTTTTTGATATTCTGCTTCTGCTGACATTTTAATTTTCCCCGAGAAAGTCGACGAACGGCTGCCACCTCCGGGTGAACCCTAGTATTGACCTTCTTAAGGCGAACTTTATTTTCTCGAGACTGAGAAACCCAGCCATGTCACTAACCCAGGTCTCTACACTCGATGGCTTTGAGTCCCTCCACATTAATAAGATTAGTCTCCGGGCTACCAGGGAGGCAAAGGCCAAAACGTTGGCCTCTTTCACCATCCCGAACTCCCGCCTCTTCCGACACTCCAAAGATCGCCACCTCCAGCCTCAGCACCACCCGTGTTTTGAGCACCGTGGACATCACCTTAGTGAAACCCTGCCAAAACCCCTCTAATTCCGGGCAAGCCCAAAACATGGGAACATGATTTGCTGGACTGCCCTTGCACCTCGCAAACCTGTCCTCTACCCCGAAAAACTTGCTCATCCAGCCCGCCGTCATGCACGGTAGCATGGTGGTTAGCATAAATGCTTCACAGCTCCAGGGTCCCAGGTTCGATTCCCGGCTGGGTCACTGTCTCCCCGTGTGTGCGTGGGTTTCCTCCGGGTGCTCCGGTTTCCTCCCACAGTCCAAAGATGTGCGGGTTAGGTGGATTGGCCGTGCTAAATTGCCCGTAGTGTCCTAAAAAGTAAGGTTAAGGGGGGGGTTGTTGGGTTACGGGTATAGGGTGGATACGTGGGTTTGAGTGGGGTGATCATGGCTCGGCACAACATCGAGGGCCGAAGGGCCTGTTCTGTGCTGTACTGTTCTATGTTCTATGTGTGACCGGTGGACTACCTTGAATTGTATCCGGCTAAGCCTGGCACATGATGAGGATGTATTAACCCTGCTTAGGGCATCCGCCCACAGACCCGCCTCTATCTCTCCTCCTAGCTCGTCTTCCCATTTGCCCTTTAGCTCCTCCACCGGAGTTTCCTCCGATTCCATAAGTTCCAGAGATATCTGATACCTTCCCCTCTCCCACCCAGGCAATGGAGTCTACTCTGTCCTGTATCCCCCGTGGCGGCAGCAGCAGGAAGGCCGGAACCTGCCTTCTCGTATCTGCAGATATCTAAACCCGTTCCCTGCTGGCAATTCAAATTCATCCTCCAAGGCTTTCAGTCGGGGAAGCTCCCATCTATAAATAGATCCCCCATCCTCCTAATTCCTGCCCTTTGCCATCTCCGGAACCCTCCATCCAGCCTACCCGGTACAAACCGATGATTATTATAAATCGGGGTGCAAATCGATGCTCCCTCCACTCTCTTATATCTCCCTCACTGCCCCCAGATTCTCAGAGCCGCCACCACCACCGGACCTGTGGAATATCGGGCCGGCGAGAACGGAAAAGGTGCCGTTATCAGTGCTCCCAAACTTGTGTCTTTACATGACGCCGCCTCCATCCGCTCCCACACCGACCCCTCCCCCACCACCCACTTCCTAATCATGGATATATTTGCCGCCCAGTAGTAATCAAAAGTTCTCATTGACTTGGTTTATGCCAACCAGGATTTGAGTATCAAAATCTTTTTTTTAAATGTTATGACATGTAGTAGAATAACTTAAACTTATTTTATTTCAACTTACTTCATTTAACTCTGTTCAACATCAGTGGAAGAGTGTTGGGTACACCTTCAGTAGTTCTTGACAAAGGGAAAGCAATATATATAATTATGATTCATTGTGCAATTTCCTATTCAACTGAAGGTTATCAGAGGGATGGATATGTGACCTGATCAGCTGCTGCCTGTGACTTCACTGTCAAGTTAATAGTTTCTGTGTGTAGTAATAACAATTGAATAGACAAAGGGATAATTATGTGCTTCAGAGAATATTATGAATAAATGGAATACCCTGGGGCTCTAAGTTAATAAATGGAGATTAACAAAACGTTGAATCAAAAGAAGGTTTTATAAATACTGAATAAGTCTATTCTAACTTTTAATAATTACTGCAGTGTCCCTCTTTTTTTCTCAAGGTAGAAGCCAATAGAAAATATTCTGTGTTTTAAAGTCTCTCTTTGAACCCTGCTTGGTGGGGTTCAGTAAAGCCAGACTAAATACCTCTCCTCTTTCCTCATTGCTGTGGCCTGGAAAGAAAGACAGAGCACAACCCCAGAGCTCCCATACAGAGTGGCCTCTGGGGCTGGATATCCCCCGGGATAAAGTATCCACTGGGTTTCTGACACTGAGTGTGTCCTGGGACAGAACAGCACATGGATTCCCAGACAGAATGGCCTCAAAAGCAGTAACTGTGGCTGATTTCACGCCTTTTGGTTGCTGACTCTTTATGAAGCTTTCCATGCCTTGGTGCTTTAAACTTCGTTGGAAATATGAACAGGAGTCGGCCATTTGATCTCTCGAGCCGGCTCTGCCAATCAATTACATCATGGCTGATCTTCTACCACAAGGGATATGGAGATAGTGTGGGAAAATTGCCCATATTTTCTATAGAAACAAAGACAATAGGAACAGGAGGAGGCCATTTGGTACTTCAAGCCGGCACCACCATTCATTATGACCATGGCTGATCATCCAACTCAATGGCCTAATCCCACCTTCCCCCCATAACCTTTGATTGCCTTTGCTCCAAGTGCTACATCTAACTGCTTCTTCTGAACATACAGGGCTGTATTCTCCGCTGGTGGGATTCTCCGTTGCAAAGACAGTGCAACCCCATGCCTGGGGATTTCCCCACACCGTGCCCACAATGGGAAACCCCTTGGCCGGCTGGCGGGATGGAGAATCCCGCCCACAATGTTTTGGCCTCAACTACTTCCTGTGGTAGCAAATTCCACAGGCCGACCACTCTCTGGGTGAAGAAATGTCTCCTTATCTCTGCCCGAAATGGTCTACCCCGTATCCTCAGACTGTGACCCCTGGTTCTGGACACACTCACCATCGGGAACATCCTTCCTGCATCTACCCTGTCCAGTCCTGTTAGAATCTTATAGTTTTCTTTTTTTCCCCAAATAATT
Source organism: Scyliorhinus canicula (assembly GCF_902713615.1). Classification (NCBI taxonomy): domain Eukaryota; kingdom Metazoa; phylum Chordata; class Chondrichthyes; order Carcharhiniformes; family Scyliorhinidae; genus Scyliorhinus; species Scyliorhinus canicula. The sequence continues at coordinate 2,390,080 of NC_052165.1, read as the reverse complement.
TTAAGGAGGTATTTTAGGCATATAGAAAAAGTGACATTGTACAGTACAAAAAAAAAGTCAAGACACAAATTCCACATTAAACATAATGCAAACCATGGCTCTGTTCATGCATGGACTTGCCTCAATATCCCCCTTCTCTACTCTACCCTAGCTCCCCCCCGCCCCCCGCTGACGCTTACTCCTCTGCGAAGAAGTCAACAAATGGCTGCCACCTTCGGGCGAACCCGAGTATCGAACCTCTCGAGGCGAACTTGACTTTCTCTAGGCCAAAAAAGCTCGCCATGTCCGATAGCCACACCTCAGCCCTCGGGGGCTTTGAGTCCCTCCATGCTGACAGTATTCGGCACCGGGCTACCAGGGAAGCAAAGGCCAGAACATTGGCCTCCCTCTCTTCCTGGACTCCCGGGTCCTCCGAAACCCCAAAGATTGCCACCTCCAGGCTCATTACCGCCCCAGTTTTTAATACCTGGGACATGACATCTTCGAATCCCTGCCAATACCCCCTGAGTTTAGGGCACGACCAGAACATGTGTACATGGTTAGCCGGCCCTCCGGAGCATCTAGCACACTTGCCCTCCAGCCCGAAGAAGTTACTCATCCGGGCCATCGCACGACCTTATCCCTTCTATGAGAACGATACAAGAAAATAGCTATCTTAAAGCTAAATGTTCTGATTTCTAAAAATATTTGTGCGAGTAAGTGAGAAACGCTTTTGGAGTTGTGTTTGGTAAGCAGATTGACAGAAATTCAAAACGATGGCAGAGATTGATCGTTGCATTGTAAATAGACTAATTTTTTACCTGAACTGTGACCATGACATCTGAGGAGTTAAATACAAAACAGTAACAAATTTACATTTCATTTAAGCACAAAATGATGGGGGCCGAGATTCTCCGAAAATGGGGCTATGTCCCCACTCCCAACGGAAAACGGGCACGAATCACTCCGGACTTTTTGAAAAAAGTCCGGAGCGATTTTCCAGTTTTGAGAGGGATCGCAGGTCCCTGGCGTGCACCATGCAGCTCCTGCTGCTGATACGGGGCCCTGCACGTCCGGCCAAAGGTCCGCGCATGCGCGTGGTGGCCGTATTTGCGCCGGGCCCCGTGCAACATGGCAGAGCAACACAGCGGGCTGGCACGGAAGAAGATGGGCCCCCCGGATAGCGTGCGCCCGCCGATTAGTAGCCCCCGATCGCGGGTCTGGCGGTGGTGCAGGCCAGCCCCGGAGTCTGATCGCTCCGCCCCCCACCAGGACGGCCACCGCGGCCGCGAGTCGGAGCTTCCGCCGGGTGGAACCAGGGTGGAATCACGCAGACGGAACTCGGCGGGAACTCGGCCGGTCAATCACAGAGAATCGCCGCGGAGCCGCTTTCAACGGCCCCCAACTGGCGCCACATTGACAGCGCGCGCATGGTGATTTTCCGGTCCGCGGATAATCTCGTCCTGGCGCCATGGGTATGAGACCCCCCCCATTCTCCCCCCCCCCCCGCGCCGTTTGTGATTTTGGTGTGGAGACTGGGAGAATCCCGGCCGGGAACTTTCCAGTTCCCTGCCTAGCGAGTGTTCATCCTAGCCCACAAGGAGCTATAAAAGAATCAGGAACATATCTGGACCCTTTCTGACTTTGATTCTGATCACAATAAACCCTTGAGTTGTTTCCAGGAATGTTTCCAATTGCTTTCCTCAGAGTTAAATTAATGCTGGGTCAGCCATCAGAGCCCATCTTGTACAAGGCCGCATCTACTGACAGCAGGTCCTGGAACACCTGAGAGGTAAAATGGTTGAGGGCATGAACACTGTGGCACATTATACCTCACCAATCACTATTTCACCATGTCCACATGCACAGTTCCCACTGTGCAGACAAGGTTAAAACTGGGGCTGTTCTTCCCTCCTTCGCAAACTCCCCTCTCTGTCAATAGGGACAATTAAAAATACAAATAGACACCATGATGGGGCAATGAATATTACCGGCCATGTGCTTAGGATGTCAGAGTCCTGATTGCCAAAGCAAATCTTCTTTGCCCAGCTCAAGGGACGCTCCTGAGCAAGAGGAGGATGAAGGAAAGCGCTTCAAAGACACCCTGAAGGCTTACCTCAAGAAATGCAACATGGAGGTCAATGCCTGGGAGATCCTTGCTCAGAAGAAGAACCTCCTGATTGAAGGGACACAATTCTTCGAGCAAACCTGACAGCAAGAGGAGGCCCAGAAAAGGAGCCTGAGAAAGGAATCCCAGCAATCGAAAGTCCAAGAACCGATCCCACCTCCCAGAAACACCTGCCAAGTGTGCGGTCGAAGATGAGGCTCCAGGATTGGAGTATCTGTTATGCAAGGACCCACAGAACACGTAATTAACATGGAGTTTCTGAGGTGGACAATCATACTTGTTAACGAGTGATCGCTGAAGAAGAAGAAAAGCGTGAATGTAACAGCCCGACTGCGAAATGAGGCAATTTATGTCCATTTTTAATTACAATCAACAGTCAGGATAAATCACAAGACCAAAGTTGAACCGAAGCATCTTTGACTCATTCATATCTTTGCCTATTTTGTAATGTAAAAGTTTATTCTTCACATTAGTGAAGAATTGGTTAAAAAAAGTGGTGCCAGCTTAAAAGACAAAAATATTGTGTGATGAAAGTTTATGTGATATTGTACATTGGGTGACGGAGGGTTAAAGGAACATTGTAACCTGGAGGGGGAAACTGTATGGACTTGGTTGGGATGGGTGAGTTGCAAAAATGCCAGTGTGTCAGGAAGTCAGTTCCAATCGTCTGACTTTACCGTTTAATTCAAATGGTTAGGTCCTGGAGAGGCAGGTTGCATATTAACATATTGACATATTGACATATTGACATATTAACATATTAACATATTGACATATTAACATATTGACATATTAACATGTTGACATATTAACATATTAACATATTGACATATTGACATATTAACATATTAACATATTGACATATTAACATATTGACATATTAACATATTGACATATTGACATATTAACATATTAACATATTGACATATTGACATATTAACATATTAACATATTCTAATCAATCAACTGGAATGATATTTTAATACATTTTAAATTTTATGTAACATCCACAGGTTTCCTGATCTTCTTGAAATTTGCCACTGAAAGTAACACCAGAACGCACAGCCAGTGGTGGACTGATTAAAACTTATGGAAATACTGCAACACTGCTGCTTTCCACACCTGCTTTCTCGCTATTAGTGGGAAAGGGTTGTCTAAAAGGTTTTGCTCACAGTACCTTTGTTGAGAGATTACTCAAATGGTGGCACATTGGATGCCATAGACTGGACCTTGGGCAAGGAGCAATATGATATCAATGGGAGCAGTAGCTTGTTGTAGAGACACCTCGGGCCGATTCTCCGCTGCCCAGGCCGGGTGAGAGAATCGCGGGAGGGCCACTCTGGCACCCCCTGTGATTCTCCCGCCCCCCCCCCCCAAAATGGCGCGACACGCCGCTCGGAGAATCGCGGGTCGCCGTTTTTCACGGTGACACACGATACTCCGGCCCGGATGAGCCGAGCGGCCTGCCGTTCCCGACCTGTTCACGCCGGCGGCAACCACACCCCATCGCTGCCGTCATGAACATAGCGCAAAAGGTGAGTTTGGGGCCTGTGGGTGGCGGAGAGGGGATCGAGCACCACGGCCATGCTCGGGAGAGGACTGGCCCGCGATCGGTACCCACCGATCGTCGGGCCGGCGTCTCCAAGAGATGCAGTCTTTCCCCTCCACCGCCCCGCAAGATCAAGCCGCCACGTCTTGCGGGGCAGCGGAGGGGAAGACTGCAACCGCGCATGCATTAGGTGCCGCTGGCCGCGTCATTCGCACGAGTTGCACGAAACGCCGCTCCTAGCCCCCCCGGGGGGGGGAGAGAATAGGGGGCGAGGAGCGGCCTCCGACACCGTCGTGAAACACTCCGGGTTTCATGACGGCGTTGGCCGTTGCGGAGAATTCCGCCCTGTATCTCTAGCACAGAATGTGCAGGCAGAAAGTGAGTTGTCTTGGCAATTTAGAACAGCAAGTGTCTGAGGATGTTACGTTGTTGTGTCGGGTGTGGCAAACACTGTGATGCCCAAGGAGAAAATCTTCTCTGTGCTCAAAGGGGCCACTACCCTCAAATTCTTTATTTTTGGATAGTACCAAGGCTCTGTTAGAGATATCCAGGACTTCCTGGATATTGAGCCAGCATAATATTGTTTTTCAGGATGACCTATTATATACATTTCACCAATAACGTCTCAGTCAGATTGAGGGAAGTTTGAATTGTCCCTGACTTGGCTTCCCAGAAGAACAGGACACCATCAACTGCCCACGTGGCAATGGGTCCACCCTTTATACATCAAACAGAGGCATGTTTACCCTGTAAGGGCATCCACTCCATCAATGTGATTCCCAGGGAGCTACAATGATGCTTTTGTCCTGAGGAAGGCCCATCCTCTCTGATAACCATGCTTAAGGTTGCTTGGAGACAAGTGCTACCCACTTCAAACTTAGTTAACGATACCTGTTAGAAACCCACCCAATAAAGATCAAGAGCGCTACAATGATTGCAGCGTGATTGCCAGGTGTGTCACCGAGCAAACTACTGGCATCCACAAGATGAGATTCAACCGCTTGGAAAGGCCTGGACGTCCTTCAGTTGCAGCAGGCAGAATGGTGGTGGTGAAAGATCGTATCAAAGAAGAGTCGTATTGGACTGAAAACATTAACTCTGCTTCTCGCTCCATCGATGCTCCAGCCCTGCTGCGCTTTTCCAGAACTTTCTGCCTTTACTCCGGATCTCTAACACTCACAGTATTTTGCTTCTATTGGATGGCAGTGGGGCTGGAGCTCCAGGAGGACCAGGCGCAGTGCAGAGATTCTTTGACGATTCCAAGATAGAGAAGGAAGATGCCGAAGACAAGAAAGAGGAAGGTTATGGGGGGTGGGGGGGTGATGGGGGGTGTGTGGGGGTGGGGGGGATGGGGGGTGCGTGGGGGTGGGGGGTGGGGGGGGGGGGATGGGGGGTGAGAGGGGTGCAGTGCAGCACCACCTGTTCACATTGCTACACATGATCCTCTTATTATTGAAAGGTTTACCTCGATTGAAACGATGAACCCAGGTGAGACGTAAATATAACGGTAACTTTTTCCTTGTCCAATCCATGCCATTGAGACAAAGAAGTCTTGCAAACAACCAACCACCCCCTTTCTAATGTCCCCATTGCCCCCCCCCCCCCCCTCCACAATTCATGTCTTCCTATTGATAAATCAAACAGGAACAAGTTGGCACCCAGTAACTTAGAGTGAGGACAGAGACTGAAGAGGAGATTTGATACAGGCGTTTAAATCCGGGTGCCCCAGTCGATGTTTCTCTGCCGCACGCCATTCACTGGCAGTGGGATACTACACTCCCGCCACTTGTCAATGGGATTCCCCATTGAAGCCGCCTCATGCTGCCGGGAGACGCACGGGCGAGGGGGCGCTGCCAACAGGAAAAGAATGGCAATGCCGGAGAACTACAGCCAATGAATGGTTTACATTGTGTAAATAATAATAAAATAGGAGGATCAATAACCAAATGGCAGAGATGTAAAGCGATTGGCAATGGGAGGGAAACCCTTTTTGCACAGTAACTGAGTAGGATTAGAATGTACTGACATATAGGATTGTGGAAACAGATTTAATTGTAGCTTTCAAAAGGGAACTGGGCAGGCTGTTTAGCACAGGGCTAAATTACTGGCTTTGAAAGCAGACCAAGGCAGGCCAGCAGCACGGTTCGATTCCCGTACCAGCCTCCCCGAACAGGCGCCGGAATGTGGCGACTAGGGGCTTTTCACAGTAACTTAATTTGAAGCCTACTCGTGACAATTAGCGATTTTTATTTCATTTCAATTCAAGGAGCAGAAATTGCCGGAAATGTAGACAGAATGTAGAAGTGAAATCATCTGGATGTCTCCTCAAAAAAAGGTGAATTGATATTATTATTATTATTGAGTGGTCTCCTTCTGTGCTACAACAGTGCATGATTCTATTAAAATAATAATATTCATCTGATTTGAGTAAAGAACAATACATTTCACAATACAGCATTTTCTAATGCACCCCTGTACATATCCTTGTATAACTGCAAGGCTTTACTCTTCATTTTCTGGAACACCTGTGTGTGATTGAACCACTGTGGTTTCAGCAGAGGTGGAAGCAGCCTGATCACATCCTTGCTTTGATTACTGAGAAACATTTCTGGGATTTTGAACCCACAAAGGTGGTCCCACCAGATTGTTCCTCTGCACTTGTACTGGGGCAGACCCCACCATCAGGATGCGAGGTGGAATATTTGGAGGTGAGTAGAGGTCAACAAGTGAGAAATGGAAACACTTTGAGTGGAGTTCCCATTTCCACATCCGCCTTTTACCCTCAGGGGCCAGTCTGCTGGGGAACATTTTGGTGCCGATCAGTGCAATACTTTCTGGCCACGGTGAAGTTTCTCTCATCCTATTTAAGGCAGCAGACATATTGTGCTACAATATGGACAGGCGCCGGAATGTGGTGACTAGGGGCTTTTCACAGTAACTTCATTGAAGCCTACTCGTGACAATAAGCAATTTTCATTTCATTTATTGGCAATCAGAATGTGCTTGGCCATGGTCAAGGCATGCAGAAGCTAATTTGCGTGGAGTGACCAATATTCCATGGAGCTGGACGTTTAATTAATGCAAGAAGACATCATCACAATTCCGGACACAATCCACTCATGCTTGAGGCTCTGCCATTCTCTCTGAAATCATGGGCACTGCTTGGAGGGCCTGACAGTTATGTCACATTCTCTGGAACTTCTCAGTGATGGCCCCTGACTTACAGAAGCTGGATCAGGTTGAGCAGAGCTTGGAGACGCCTACCCCCATCTGTTCTTGCTTACTAACAAAGTGTGAGTATCCAGGTGAAAAGCCCAACATCTGTCTTACTGATCCCACGAAGTTCACAGATTTGCGTTGTAGCCATAAGTCCAGTGATGGTGTTCAGGCTCAAAGAGCTACGCAGAGGATTCATTGCCCATGAGGGTCATGGACTCCTGCTTGCACACATGAAAAACACACTAGCAAGATAAAAATGTTTAAAATTATCATTGTGGAAATGATCACGTTTCATTCATTGTTGAAAATAAGTTTTTAAGAAATTAACATGACTGAATTTTGTGGGTTGCTGATATTTCGCTGTGTTACCAGAAGGCCAGGGATGCCAAAACGCTAGCACATCCTCCTTTTCTATGGTTAACTGTGAGTTCTGTGGATGACCTCCTCTGGTTCTCTCCTGTGTTCAGTGCTTTTCCTGAAATGGGAGCTAGATCAGACTTATAAGTGACTGCAATGACATGTAATATAAGGGTGTTTGGAATAGCAACGGTTAATGTGGGACCAGGGGACAGTACCACCCACAGAATGATGTAGTGAGACATCTGACAATAGACAGCAGACAGTTATATGGAGAGACTTGAGTAGAAGTCAGCGTGGAGTTAGCTCCTAGCCTAGGTTTCCTCAAAAATCCAGTACACTTCAAAGGACTTGAAGTCCCTTGACAGTCTTTGAAATGCAAATTTCCCATTCAGTTTCACACAGCAATACATTTCATCAGCCAGTGATTGACAGTTTTAGTACTCCAGAGACAGCTTCTTGGTGGATTATTTATTAATGTTACCCTTCATGCTTGAATGCATTTCCATTCCCCTGCTTTGATGCTAACCACATTGTTTAGAAACATTCTGGCTATGATTGACAGCCCTTCACCACATCAAAAAACAGCTAAGTGGGGATTGGAGCATCGGAGCGGGATTGGCGGCTGGCACTGATCCTGTTTTTAGGCCGATGCTCAATTCTCCGCGGAATTGGGAAATCCGCTTCTGGCGGCAGGTGGCAGAGAGTCCACCCCAATATTTGAAAAACTCAACCAAAACCATGAATCGCCTTTTATACACCTTAACATACTCCAAATGTAAACTAAAATAACCAATTATTTGAATTAAAAATTTGCTGCAAGGATTCAATCGCTTTGACCTTTGTTCTGCAATTACCAAGCGTGCCCGCAGTTTCTATGTCTCTTGACAACATCATCGAATTGATGCAATACATTTGATGAAGTGAGTATTGGGAAGCATGAAATTCCTTAAGACGAGGGTGAGTGGCAGTGGTAGATATATGAAAATGTGACGGGGAAGATAAAGAAAGGGAAAGATGGGTGGGCTAACAAGGCGATTTGGTGAGAGAATTGATGTAATGCAGTAGGTTTGACAAGACTGAGTGAATGGGGAGGGGTTGATGAACAGTGTAGGATGCAGGTGAATGTGTAGCTGAACCCAGCTTTCGTCACCTGATTAATCTGCTTCTGCGCTGAATCCAGGAATGGCACAAATCTCCTGCTGTTGCCATCGTGGCTCACATCCGGCCATGCCTCCAAGCAGGAACAGTAAGTTTCTTCCTCTGTTGCTCGGGAATATCTTTCACCATCTCCTCACTGGCCCCAGTGGAGCATGAAGCAATACATCAGTTATCAAGGTGCAGTCCTTGATCACCCTGAATCCATCATGAAATGTCTCTCTCTCTCTCTTTGTGAAAATGCTGAACTCCACCAAATTCTATTTTAGATATCTTTAAATATGGCAGTTTGCAGTTGAGGTTATGTCACAACAGTCCTCACCATGCCTGCTGCCATGCAATCAATGTCAAACCCAGAAGTAAAATAATCAGGAGTTGTCTACATTAAATAGTCACAGACAGACATACAGGAATCCCTTGTACGTTTCCCACATGATATCAGTCTCCCTCCCAGCACATCTCCAATTGCAAAACTTCAATCTTTCCACCCCATCAATTCGAGGTTCCCAATAATTTATTGACGGGAAAATAAATCTTTGAAAACATGAATATAATGAACCAATGTCACAGATGCCATTGAACGTATAATATAAATATTTGCACAACTATCTACTGATTGATTCCTGAGGATCAGCTGCCCAACAAGCCACCATCATATGAAAGCAAATGGATACTTTGAAAACAAACAGTTCAACGTACAGATTGGAGACCCACACACCAGTCCAAGAGAGCTGCCAAAGAGGATCATACACCAACTAATCAAAGAACCATACTTCAATGAAAGAATAAGCGACCAACAAATGAACCATTCACTAAAAACCAATGAGTGACAGCACACAAACTAAACATATTAGTTATCATAGTTATCAATATACCTGCTGATCTTTTCCTCCCCATCATATTTGTATGGCTGCCTGATAGCATCACCACAGTTTACTGAAGGTATGGTATGCAGGGGATGGTAGTTGGCATTGTACACCAGCTACACCAGGAAACTAAAGCTTTCCTTTTACTCCATTAAGGTGGTTGCAATATGGGATTTTGAATGCTACATAAGTTTATCAATTTCACCTTGCACCAATGGAACTCTGTCAGTGTAGAATTGAATAGACCTCCCTGTTATCCCATCGGACTTTATTGAGAAGAATGTACATTGTGGAGTTATCTTGAATGGAGCACCAATTATTTTCTTAATGCAATGGTCAACAGCTGCCTTACCAATGTGGCAAAGACACCTGGGCTGGATTTAGACAATACTGTTTTCCTGGTGGAAGTGAGAATGTGGAATCCATTGTCACATGAAGCATAGCAATACAAGTGCACGAGGGTGGAAGGAATGGAGGATTATGCTGAGATAAAAAGGGATTGGAAAAGGCCTGAGTGAAACACAAACTCTGATTAATTGTCCTAGTTCAATGCTGTAAATTCTATAGAAGAAAGTAGTGCTCTTCAACTCAAGCCAGTATTTGACATAGTTCTCGAATAGTCTCCAGGATAAGATTGAAAAGTCTAACTCAGCTCTTCTTGGTCTGTGAACATTAATGAATGGTCATTTGCACACTTGGAAGAGATACATTCTGTGATATCGCAATTATTCAAACCTTCAATCTCGTCTCCTCCTAGCCATGTTCTCCTCTTCATCTTCTCACTGAGAAATCCCTATACCCAGTGTAAATCATACTTTGAACAGAGGTATGATGAGACCCATACTGACCTTGCTGATCTCAAAGAACAAAGAACAAAGAACAATGCAGCACAGGAACAGGCCCTTCGGCCCTCCAAGCCTATACCGAGCGTGATACCAACCTTTGCCAAGGTTGCCAAGGGGCTGGCTTAGCACAGGGCTAAATCGCTGGCTTTGAAAGCAGACCAAGGCAGGCCAGCAGCACAGTTCAATTCCCGTACCAGCCTCCCTGAACAGGCGCCGGAATGTGGTGACAGTAACTTAATTTGAAGCCTACTTGTGATAATAAGTGATTTTCATTTCATTTTCATTTTCAAAACCACCAGCACTTTCTTGTGCCGTATTCCTCTATACCCATCCTATCCATGTGTTTGTCAAGATGCCTTTTGAACGCCGTTAATGTATCTGCTTCCACAACCTCCCCTGGCAACGCATTCCAGGCACTCACCACCCTCTGCGTAAGAAACCTGCCCTGCACGTCTCCTCTAAACGTTGATCGCGGATCTTAAACCTATGCCCCCTGGTGACTGACCCCTCCACCCTGGGAAAGAGTGCCTGCCCATCCACTCTATCCATGCCCCTCATAATCTTGTAGCCCTCTATCAGGTCACCCCTCAACCTCTGCCTTTCTAATGAAAACAGTCCGAGTCTATTCAGCCTCTCCACATCGCTAACACCCTCCAGACCAGGCAACATCCTGGTAAACCTCCTGTGCACCCTCTCCAAAGCCTCCACATCCTTCTGGTAGTGTGGCGACCAGAATTGTGCGCAATATTCCAAGTGCGGTGTTACCAAGGTTCTATACAACTAAAACATGACTTGCCAGTTTTTATACTCTGTGCCCCGTCCAATGAAGGCAAGCATTCCGTAAGCTTTCTTGCTACCTTGTCCACTTGTGTTGCCACCTTCAAAGATCTGTGGACCTGCACGCCCAGATCTCTCTGACTTTCTATATTCCTAAGAGTTTTACCATTTACGATATACTTCTCCTCTAAACTAGACTTACCAAAATGCATTACCTCACATTTATAGAACATAGAACATAGAACAGTACAGCACAGAGCAGGCCCTTCGGCTTTGTCTGGATTAAACTCCATTTGTAATTTCTCTGCCCAAGTCTCCAACCTATCTATGTCTGCTGTATCTTCTGACAATTCTCAACACTATCTGCCACTCCACCAACCTTGGCGGCATCCGCAAACTTACTAATCAGACCGGCTACATTTTCCTCCAAATCGTTTACCACAAACAGAAGCCCAAATACAGATCCCTGTGGAACACCATTAGTCACAGCCTTCCATTCAGAAAAACAACTTTCTACTGCTCCCCTTTGCCTTCTGTGACCGAAGCAGTTCTGTATCCATCTTACCACCTCACTTCTGATCCCGTGTGACTTCCCCTTTTGTACCAGTCTGCCATGAGGCACCTTGTCAAAGGCTTTACTGAAGTCCATGTAAACAACATCCACCGCCCTCCCCTCATCAATCATCTTTGTTACCTCCACAAAAAACTCGATCAAGTTAGTGAGGCATGACCTCTTCTTTACAAACCATGCTGTCTATCGCTTATGAGGCCATTTGTTTCCAAATAGGTATAAATCCTGTTGCTGAGAATAATTTACCCGCTACCGACATGAGGCTCACCGGCCTATAATTTGCAGGATTATATCTGCTACCTTTCTTAAACGGCGGTACCACATTAGCTATTCTCCAGTCCTCTGGGATCTCACCTGTAGCCAATAAGGATACAAAGATGTCAGTCAAGGCCCCAGCAATTTCCTCTCTTGCTTCCCTCAGTATTCTGGGATAAATCCTATCTGACCCAGGAGACTTATCTTCCTTAATATCCTTTTTAAAGACTAAATACCTCCTCCTTTTCGATATTAAAATGATCCAGACTGTCCACACACCCTACCCAAGTATCATTTCTACAAAGTCCCTTTCTTTAGTGAACACATGCACAATATTCCTTTAGTACCTCGTCCATTTCCTCTGGCTGAACACGTTGATTCCCCCCACTGTCCTTAAGTGGTCCAATCTTTTCCCTGGCCACCCTCTTGCTTTTTACATATGAATAAAAAGCTTTGGGATTCACCTTAATCCTACATGCCAAGGACTTTTTATGATCCCCTCCGGGCCCTCCTAATTTGAAATGAAATGAAATGAAAATCACTTATTGTCAGGAGTAGGCTTCAAATGAAGTTACTGTGAAAAGCCCCTAGTCGTCACATTCCGGCGCCTGTTCAGGGAGGCTGTTACGTGAATTGAACCCTGCTGCTGGCCTGCCTTGGTCTGCTTTCAAAGCCAGCGATTTAGCCCAGTGAGCTAAACAGCCCCTATTAATTTTCCGCTTCAGTTCCTACTTTCTTTATACTCCACAAGGGTATCGACTGTTCCCACCCTTCTGGATCGTACAAAAGTCTCCTTTTTCTTTTTGACGAGGTTCACTATATTCACTATAGGGCAGCACGGTAGCATTGTGGATAGCACAATTTCACTGTCTGTGCGGAGGTTGCACATTCTCCCTCTGTGTGCGTGGGTTTCCTCCGGGTGCTCCGGTTTCCTCCCACAGTTCAAAGATGTGCGGGTTAGGTGGATTGGCCATGATAAATTGCCCTGAGGTCCAAAGTTGCCCTTAGTGTTGGGTGGGGTTACTGGGTTATGGGGAAAGGGTGGAGGTGTGGACCTTCCGTAGGGTGCTCTTTCCAAGAGCCAGTGCAGACTCGATGGGCCGAATGGCCTCCTTCTGCACTGTAAATTCTATGATCTATGATATATTCCCGTACCAGCCTCCCCGGACAGGCGCTGGAATGTGGCGACTAGGGGCTTTTCACAGTAACTTCATTGAAGCCTACTCGTGACAATAAGCGATTTTCATTTCATTTTTCATTTTCATTTCATCCCTCGTTATTCAAGGCTCCCTAAACTTCCCAGACTTATCCTTCATTCTCTCAGGAACTTGACTTTTCTGAATCCTAATCAACTGTCGCTTGAAAGGCTCCCACATGTCCGATGTTGATTTACCCTCCAACAGCCGCACCCAATCCAAATTCTTCAATTCCTGTCTGATGTTATTGTAATTTGCCTTTCCCCAGTTTGGCACCTTAACGCGAGGGCTACCCTCATCCCTGTCCAAAAGTACCCTAAAACGTCCGGAATTGTGGTCACCACTCCCAAAATGTTCCCCTTCTGAAACCTCAACCACCTGCCAAGGCTCGTTCCCCAATCTCAGAGGTCAGGAACTCCAATTCGCAATGAACCTCCGGCCTCTGGCACAGGCACCGCTTGGTGCAACTGGCCACACATACACAGTCTGGGCATTTTGTGTTTTATGGTCTTCAGGCTGAGGACTGGCCCTGCACAGAAGGAATAAAGAAGAACAGTGCAAATGGTGGGTCAGATAACAGAGTAAGTGTCACAGGGAGAAGGATACAAGGGCAACAGGAGGATATCCCAAACCAGGAAAGGGGGATAGGGTAGGTCCAGAACCCAGGACCCAGGTAAGATACAAAGACAGGGGACAGAAATAGGTCCCATCAATTAATGTAAAAGAAATGAGCAGGGAAATAGGCTCCAAATTAAAGAAAAAGCTACAGGAGTAGAGTTTCTGCAAAGAGGTTACAAGAGAAACTATGAAGCTCTGAGGAGGCTGCTGAAGGTTGGTGACTCCTCGCTGCGGCCGTTGGAATAAAGATGTCCTGCTTGACATGGCCACTGATCAAAAATTATGCTTGTAGGAGGACGCTCAGGAATCCAGGGAAAAAGGAATTTCAGAAGGCAAGATTGAAACCCTGTGAAGTGGCTCAGGTTTGAAGCAGTCGATGTAGGAGGGACTTTTTGAGAGAATTTCAAGGTGGGATCTTCAAAAGTGGAGATTGGAAACCTTGTCAGATTGGTTGGTTCACAATGTATCAAATGTCTGGGTGGTTGTTGTGAAATCCGTGGAATTGGGTTTGGTCACGTCTGCCATTTATTGTGCAGTGAGACGTGTTCGACCACAGTTCAGGTCTTCATCCACATACACCACATATTTACCCTGAATGTTAAAGTATAAGTTAGATATTGTCAATTGTTTTATCCTACTGAACTTGTCTCCTAAAGTTTCTGTTTGTTTGTTCCAAACCCATGAAATCTTGTGGCTTTGTTCACTTAGTAATTGTTTTGAATCTCCAACTTTGTCACCTTAAGCAAAATGTTATTGGTCCCTAACCGGACCCCCCCCCCCCCCCCCCCCCCCCCCCCCCCGAGCCCGGCTTCTGGCCAAGGGCCATAACAGAGGTGGGAGTGCGACATATGAACAGCAGCTGACACCTGATTGATTGTAGCTGCAAACCTGCATTTGGTAATTCTTATTCAGCCAGTTACTCAGGCTTTTTGGATTTGTGACAAAACCACAACGAATAGAGGCCCACCAACAATTTTTGTGTCCGCAGATTATTGTCATTTGACTATTATTCCTGAACAAGTGCAGGGTATTTTTGGTGAGCTTAGCTGTCCAGTGTGACGAGGTTTGCCATGCAAGAAAATGGGACATAAATAATTCTCCAAGTTAATTACATCATAAATAACTCATACTGTACCACTCTATGTTCGAGGGAAATCGAGATGATGATTGTATACACACTGTGCGTACACTGATTCACGTGATTGATTGATAGGAGGCAAGAAGTACACACTAATAGAATGAAGTTACAGGCACATAGGCTGATTTAATTGACAATAACTGTGCATAGAGATTTACATGAGGTTAGTTATAAACCCATTGATTTATTGGGCCCTCACTGTAAATGCTTTGACTTAATTGAGCTGATTGTACACATGCTAATTTAATTTCAGTACATACATTGATTTAATTGACACCAACTGTACAAAAGTTCATTTAATTGAGGCTGCTGACACCAATTTAAATGAGGCCACTTAAAAACTGATTTAATTGAAATGCCGGTACACACACTGATTTAATTGAGCGTAACTGTGCACACACTGATTTAATTGAGGCTGATTGTACACATACTGGATTAATTCCGTGTAAGAGAAACACATTTTGCATTATATTAAATCACTATAGTCTGTGGGCTCGATTATAATTACTCACATATCCTGATTCTGTGCCCAGCTACGTTTATCAATGCATATTGTACAGTGGATAGACATAGAAGGCAGGAAGCAGCAGAACTACAAAATGACAATGCAGAATATACAATATGGAAGGTTGACTAGAAGTTGGGAATTGTGCAGTACGTTTCCAGAGTGCAATTCTTCATTAATATTTGTCTGACATTTGGGATTGAAGCAGATATTCTACCTGCCTTGTATCAAGCAGCTTGAATTGCAGTGAAAACGGAGCAGAATGATCATCAAAGATAAAGATACCATGAGTAGACTGCATGGAATTAGTGTGAAATAAAATCGTACAGGAATATAATGGCAGATATAAAACTTTTACTGGCACTAAGGAAAGAAATTCGACTGAGATTTATCAAATGTGCGATTGGTTGAGAATGGATTTTCTTTAAAAATTGTTTAAGGGACGTGGGTGTGGCTGGGTCAGCATTTAATGCCCATCCCTAGTTGCCCTTCAGAAGGTGTTGGTGAGCTGCCTTCTTGAACTTCTGCAGTCCTTGAGGCGTAGGTACACTCACTGTGCTGCTAGGGAGGGAGTTCCAGGATTTTGCCCCAGTGACAGTGAAGGAACGGCCAATATATTTCCAAGTCAGGATGGTGAGGGGTGGGGTTCCCAGGTATCTGCTGCTCTTATCCTTCTAGATGGTAGTGGTTGTAGGTTTGGAAGGTGCTGACTGAGGTACCTTGGTGAGTTACTTCAGTGCATTTTGTAGATGGTACACATGGTTGCCACTTTTCATCCGTGGTGGAGGGTTTGAATGTTTGTGGAAGGGGGAGCAATCGAGCGGGCTGCTTTCCAGTGGAGAACTGGAAACAGAAATTGTTCTAAAGTGATATGACATAGTTGAATGGACAGAAATGAAGGTAATGGGAGGAGTCAGGGGCTGATGCAATCAGGTGTTGAGTTCAGTTAAAGATCTGTCTGTGAACAGAGCAGCAGCTTCTCTCAAAGCAGCAAGTTTAGCATTTGTCTGGGGACAGCACAGTAGTTCCTGAAAATACTGGCAGGTTAAACAGTAGTCTGACACAGACAAGACGGTGTCAAGCTTCTTGAGTGTTGTTGGAGCTGCATTCATCCAAGCAAGGGAAGAGTATTCCATTACACTCCTGGCTTGTGTCTTGTAGCTGGTGGCAGGCTTTGGAGGGTCAGGAGGTGAGTTATTCTCCACAGAATCCCTAGCATTTTACCTGACCTGGTAGCCACAGTATTAATCTTCCTCTTGACAAGTGTTTCAACTGTTTTAGTAACCCATCGTTCCCTCGCTCAACCACTTCCTCCCTGCCTGACAGGTACATACTTATCAAGGACACGCAGTAGCTGTTCCTTGAACAAGCTCCACATTTCCATTGTGCCTATCCCCTGCAGTTTTCCTCTCCATCCCATGCATCCTAAGTCTTTCCTCATTGCATCATAATTGCCTTTCCCCCAGATATAACTCTTGCCCTGCGGTATATACCTATCCCTTTCCATCACTAAAGTAAACGTAATTGAATTGTGGTCGCTATCACCAAAGTGCTCACCTACCTCCAAATCTAACACCTGGTTCATTACCCAGTACCAAATCCAATATGGCCTCGCCTCTCGTTGGCCTATCTACATACTGTGTCAGGAAACCCTCCTGCACACATTGGACAAAAACGGACCCATCTAAAGTTCTCGAACTATAGAGTTTCCAGTCAATATTTGGAACGTTAAAGTCCCCCATAACAACTACCCTGTTGCTTTCGCTCCTATCCAGAATCATCTTTGCAATTCTTTCCTCTACATCTCTGGAACTTTTCGGAGGCCTGTAGAAAACCTCTAACAGGGTTACCTCTCCTTTCCTGTTTCTAACCTCAGTCCATACTACCTCAGTAGACGGGTCCTCATCAAACTTCCTTTCTGCCACCGTAATACTGTCCTTGACTAACAATGCCAGCCCTCCCCCTCTTCTACCACCTTCCATGAGCTTACTGAAATATCTAAACCCCGGCACCTGCAACAACCATTCCTGTCCCTGCTCTATCCATGTCTCCGAAATGGCCACAACATCAAAGTCCCAGGTACCAATCCATGCTGCAAGTTCACCCACCTTATTCCGGCTGCTCCTGGCATTGAAGTAGACGCACTTTAAATCACCTTCCTGCCTGCCGGTACACTCCTGCAACTTTGAAACCTTACTCATGACCTCACTACTCAACCTCCTGTATACTGGAGCTACAATTCAGGTTCCCAATCCCATTGCATTTCCCAGTATCGGAATACTTTGCTTAATTCAGTGGTCTAGTTCATTCAAAATGGATTGCTAATTATCACAGATTTAAGTTGCATGCAAATTATGATAATCTTTTGCTCTCTGCTCTGTTCTGCATGTCTAACTGCACAGCCTGATTCCTTGGATTGTCAGTTTAAAATCGATACGGGTCCTTCCACAGAACGTTTGCTCCAAAACCTTACCAGTTCCGATGCCCGAGATATTTCTGACCTTCCGTTAATCTGATATTGATGACCTGTTGAAGCTATCTATCTGTTAAAGCTGCTCCACCCCGACAGTTTTTCCCTTCCTGAATTTTTTTCTTTCTTCTAATCTGTTCCCCATTGCCAGTTTCCTTTTTGTAAACTGTTGTATCTTTAGACTAACAAAAGAAATGGATTGCCAAAGCATGTGGGTTTAATGGAAGATCAACAGAGGTTTATTGAATAGGTCTTCACTGTACAAGGGTTGGCATTAGACTCCCCAAAGCCCACAAAGTAGCCAATTATGTCACACATGTCACCTGACTCCGTTTTTAAAGAGATATTGCACACAATAATAATTATTAATAATAATAATAATAATAATAATGATAATCTTTGTTGTCACAAGTAGGCATACATTAACACTGCAGTGAAGTTGCTGTGAAAATCTCCTCGTCGCCACAATCCAGCGCCTGTCCGGGTACACAGAGGGAGAATTCAGAATGTCCAAATTGCCTAACAGCACGTCTTTCGGGACTTGTCGGAGGAAACCGGAGCGCCCGGAGGAAACCCACGCAGATACGTGGAGTACATGCAGACTCCGCACAGACAGTGGCCCAAGCGGAATCAAGCCTGGCACCCTGTTATTGTGAAGCAACAGTGCTAACCACTATGCTACCGTGCCAGCCATACAATAACCAACATATATAACAACAAGGATGTCCCTAGGGTTCCAATGCCTCCTTTGATTTGTGGAGAAAATTAGGGCAAAGAGGGTTGTACTGTTCCCAAACACTGGCAAGTGTATCCCCAGAACTAATAATAATAATCTTTATTATTGTCACAAGTAGGCTTACATTGTTAATGTTACATTGTTAATGTTACATTGTTAATGTAAGCCTACTTGTGACAATATAGATGATTAAAAAAAATAATTAACACTGCAATGAGGTTACTGTGAAAAGCCCCTATTCACCACATCCCGGCGCCTGTTCAGGTACACTGAAGGAGAATGTCCGATTCCCCAACAAGCATGTCTTTTGGGACTGGTGGGAGGAAACCGGAGCACCCGGAGGAAACCCACGCAGGCACGGGGAGAACGTGCAGACCCCGCACAGACAGTGACCCAAGCCGGGAATCGAACCTGGGACGGTGATGCTGTGAAGCAACAGTACTAACCACTGTGCTGACGTGCTGCCTACTACTATCCTCAAGGCACAGCCAGCGTGGCCCCAAGGACCTGTCTTCACTATCGGAAGAGATTCAATAATCTTGCAAGAACAGCAAAGGTAGGTACAGTTATTTACCTTGTCAGCAATTGCAACAGCATCTGACCTCGAATGTTTGTTGCCACAATTTAGGGTGTAACACTGTACCGAGTCAGAGAAGGAAACCGAAATCCAGAATTAGACAAAGTGCAAACAACTGGAAAAATAAGAATTCCATTATATGATTTCATTAATTGCCTGTGAATTAATTAAAACAAATCTGCAAAACTATGTGTGAATATGCCAGAGTTGATTAAACTGAGTTTAAACAGTTTGGTGTTGCAGTGAAATACCTGATTTATTTTTTGTTTAATGTTTATATTAATTTTCTGGACATTATCTACACTGAACATGTGAAAAAAACCTAGAAGCAACACTCCTCACAACTGAGCATTGCTGAGTTTACAACAACATCTAATCTCTTTATTACAATTGTGTAATCAATAAATCACTTGAAAGAGCCCAATAATTCTCTAAAGAAATTGATTCTTTAATGCAGAAAATGCTTCTGCTATTAAGACAGCCATTTTATTCTTATTGAAGATGGGTCTGTTAAACTTGCTGAAAATGGAAAATGATTTATGAAGGTGTGGTTATAATCAGTGAATCGTGGATTGCAGAAACAATTTGGGTGGAATTAAGGAAAGGTATGGACAACTGTGCAACAATTTACACAAGCTATTTATCACTTGCTTGGGAATACGGCGAGTTGTGTCAGTAAATCAGATGATATGGTGACTCCTACGGTTATTGAACAGCTAACCTAAGATTGAATATTGCATGGGATGTCATTAGCACTCATAAAGAATATAATGGCTATAAGTAACATTTAGGATAGATTTAGGAGCAATCGAACACATTGAATGGACATCAGGGGAGCAGTGGATGAAATGCAATCGATGTGGTGCCTCCTATTTCCAGGAATATGCTTATTTCAAGTTAACACAATGAGCTGCCAGCAGGAAACAGAGGCTGCTAACTGATTAGGAGGGTGGGAAATCTGATAAGGAAGCTGTTTCTTAGAGGCCTCCAGCGGCACATTAGGAAGGAGGTACATGTTTTTGAGAAAGCACTACAGTGGTGCAGTCCCAGCAAAATGATTTCCAACAAGCCGTCATAGATTCTCAGGGGTGGCTCGGGCGTTTGGGATTATTCCCTTCATTTTCTTTCTTATTGATCTCTTAGTCACATTCAGTGGATCAATCCTGTGCACATTGCAGTGTCATTCATCTGCTACTGCGTATCCTTGCCAGTCTAGGCTAATCCTTATCCCCTTCACCTTTTCCTGGGTGTCCGCAATGGCTCAGGTATTACACACTTAAAGATTGCAACCGTCCGAATCCTCCAAAAGGTACACCAGCACAGAAGTCAGCACCACACATGACTTTATGAAATAGTGAAATCTATATTTGATGGTGCAGACAGTTTTAGTTTAGGCAGGTACCATGGTCGGTGCAGGCTTGGAGGACTGAGGGATCTGTTCCTGTACTGTATTATTCTTTGTTCTATTGTTCTTTTGTGGTGATGTATTCACCATAGTATAAGCTGATTTGTACAGCTCATTTGTACATCAGACACAGGCAGGCGAGTTCTTGGTTAATAAAGCCTATGTTCGCTCACTCTCATCGTCTTGTAGTGAATTAATGGTACATCAATTTATTAACCAAAGACATCACTATGGAAGCCGCTCTAAAGCCTGATAAACTGGAACTCGACGCATGAGCAGCAGACGCTGAGGAAATCTTCTCCCACTGGCTCCGCTGTTTTGAGGCCCACCTTGACTCCTTCAAAGCGCCTCTGCCCGATGCCCTCAAGCTGTGCATTCTCCACAGCCGGGTGAGCCACCGAATATCGAGTATGATTCAGGACGTGGCCACGTATGAAGCGGCGCTTGCGATCCTAAAGAGACAGTTCGTGAAGACCGTGGATGAAGTGTTCGTGCGGCACCTCCTCACTACCCCCCCCCCCCCCCCCCCCCCCCCCCGTCAACGCGCCGGGGAATCGCTGGACGAATACCTAGAGAACCTGACGCTACTTGCCCGCAACTTCAACTGCAAGGCCGTGACGGCCGATGAGCACATGAAACTGATGACCCGGGACACCTACGCGGCTGGGGTCCGGTCTAACAACATCCGGCAACGACTGCTGGAAAACGGGGCCACTGACCTACAGGATGCGGTAAAACTAGCCACCTCGTTGGAGGTGGCCTACCAGAGCCTCAGCGCATTCCCGGCAGACCCAACGAACCCCACGTGGACTCCACCGACACGGCCGTCACCAGACCCGACTACGTCTCAGGCCTGTGCCGTGCGGCTACTTCTGAGGGCAGGGCCAACACCCCCGGCAACATTGCCCAGCCCGCACTGCAACATGCAGCGACTACGGCAAAAAGGGACATTTTGCCAGAGTCTGTCTGGCCCGATCCAAAACCCCGAAGTCGAAAGCTCACCAAGCCCGATCCATGGACTCACAGGCCCACAGACCCCACAGGGTGGCTGCGTGTCTGCCAGTACCGCCCTCTTCAGATGCAACTCCCGCCTCGTGCAGCTCGTGGGGGGTGCCATCTTTGACTCAGCCCAACACGTACGAACCGTGGGGGCTGCAAACTTGTGACCTCGATACCTGAGACCACGCAGATTACCCGCAGCTCAGCGCAGTAACCCTCAACCAATCATGGCCAAAGCATCTGAAGAATTCGATGATGGCAGTCCGGGTCAATGGGCACGAGACCCCCTGTCTTTACGACTCCAGGAGCACAGAGAGCTTCGTCCACCCCGACACGGTAAGATGCTGCTTACTCCACATCTACCCCGCATCCCAGACAATCTCCCTGGCCTCCGGATCCCATTCGGCACAGATCGGGGGGTGCAGTGTCGCGAACCTCACGATACAGGTGCTGAGTATGCCCAATTTAAACTGTATGTCCTCCCTCACCTATGCGCACCTTTACTGCTTGGACTCGACTTCTAATGCAATCACCGAAGCCTGACGCTAAAGTTCGGTGGACTCCAACCCCCCCTTACTGTATGCAGCCTCTCGACCCTTAAGATTCCCCCCCCCCCCACCTTTGCTCTTTGCGAACCTCACCCCCGACTGTAAGCCCGTCGCCACCAGGAGCAGGCGGTACAGTTCACAAGACATGATTTTTATCAAGTCGGATGTCCAGCGACTCTAAAGGGAGGGGATCATCAAGGCCAGCAACAGCCCCTGGAGAGCACAAGTGGTGGTCGTCAGGACCGGTGAAAAGAATCGGGCGGTTGTGGACTACAGCCAGACCATTAACCGGTTCACGCAACTTGATGCGCACCCCCTCCCCCGCATAGCGGAGATGGCCAACCAGATCGCACAGTACCGTGTGTTCTCAACGGTCATTCTGAAGTCTGCCTGCCACCAGCTCCCAATCCTCCCGGAAGAGCGCCAATCCGCCCGGAAGAGCGCCAATCCGCCCGGAAGAGCGCCAATCCGCCCGGAAGAACGCCGATCCGCCCGGAAGAACGCCGATCCGCCCGGAAGAGCGCCAATCCGCCCGGAAGAGCGCCAATCCGCCCGGAAGAGTGCCAATCCGCCCGGAAGAGCGCCAATCCGCCCAGAAGAACGCCAATCCGCCCGGAAGAGCGCCAATCCGCCCGGAAGAGCGCCAATCCGCCCGGAAGAGCGCCAATCCGCCCGGAAGAACGCCAATCCGCCCGGAAGAACGCCGATCCGCCCGGAAGAGCGCCAATCGGCCCGGAAGAGCGCCAATCCTCCCGGAAGAACGCCAATCCGCCCGGAAGAGCGCCAATCCGCCCGGAAGAACGCCGATCCGCCCGGAAGAGCGCCAATCCGCCCGGAAGAGCGCCACTCCACGGCTTTTGAAGCAGCCGGCCGACTCTTCCACTTTCTCAGGGCCCCTTTTGGCGTCACTAACGGAGTCTTGGTTTTTCAGAGAACGATGGACCGAATGGTGGACCAGTACGGTTTGCGGGCTACATACCTGTACTTGGACAATGTTACCATCTGCGGCCATGATCAGCAGGACCACGACACCAACCTTCAGAGGTTCCTCCAGGCCACCCAATCCCTCAACCTCACAGATAACAAAGAGAAGTGTGTTTTCCGTATAACCCGGCTAACCATCCTCGGCTATGTCGTGCGTAACGGGGTCCTGGGGCCCGACCCTGACCACATGCTCCCCCTCATCGAACTTCCATTTCCCCACAGCTCCAAGACCCTCAAACGCTGCTTGGGGCTATTCTCCTATTAGGCCCAGTGGTCCCCAGCGATGTGGACAAAGTCCGCCCACTTATCAAAGCCACGATATTCCCTCTGCCGGCTGAGGCCCGCTCAGCCTTCAGCCGCATCAAGGCAGATATTGCCAAAGCCGCGATGCACGCGGTGGATGAGTCCATCCCTTTTCAGGTAGAAAGCGATGCGTCAGACATCACCATGGCCGCCACCCTTAAACAGGCGAGCAGGCCAGGAGCCTTCTTTTCCAGAACCCTCCATGCCTCCGAGATTTGGCACTCGGTTGTCGAGAAGGAGGCACAAGCCATAGTTGAAGCCGTGCGGCATTGGAGGCACTACCTAGCCGGTAGGAGGTTCACCCTCGTCACCGACCAACAGTCGGTCGCCTTCATGTTTGACAATGCACAACGGGGCAAAATAAAAAACGACAAAATCTTGAGGTGAAGGATCGAGCTCTCCACCTATACTTACGATATCGAGTATCGTCCTGGGAAGCTCAATGAGCCCTCAGATGCCCTGTCCCGCGGCACGTGCGCCAGCGCGCAAGATGATTGACTTTGGGCTATCCACAATGACCTCTGTCACCCTGGGGTCACTCAGCTCATCCACTTTATCAAGGTCCGCAACCTGCCCTCCTCCACCGAGGAGGTCAGGGCCATGACCAGGGACTGCCAAGTCTGCGCAGAGTGCAAACCGCACTTCTACCGGCCAGTCAAGGCCCACTTGGTAAAGGCCTCCCGGCCCTTTGAGCGCCTCAGTATCGACTTCAAGGGGACCCACCCTTCCATCAACCGTACCGTATACTTCCTGACCGTCATTGACGAGTACTCCCGCTTCCCCTTCGCTATCCCATGTCCTGACATGACCTCGGCCACCATTATAAAAACACTGCACAGCATCTTCACCCTGTTCGGTTTCCCTGCATAGGTCCACAGTGATTGGGGCACCTCTTGGGGCAGCACGGTAGCATGGTGGTTAGCATAAATGCTTCACAGCTCCAGGGTCCCAGGTTCGATTCCCGGCTGGGTCATTGTCTGTGTGGAGTCTGCATGTCCTGCCCGTGTGTGCGTGGGTTTCCTCCGGGTGCTCCGGTTTCCTCCCACAGTCCAAAGATGTGCGGGTTAGGTGGATTGGCCACGCTAAATTGCCCGTAGTGTCCTAAAAAGTAAGGTTAAGAGGGGGGGGTTGGGTTACGGGTATAGGGTGGATACGTAGGTTTGAGTAGGGTGTTCATGGCTCGGCACAACATTGAGGGCCGAAGGGCCTGTTCTGTGCTGTACTGTTCTATGTTCTATGTTCTTTCATGAGCGATGAGCTGCGTCAGTACCTGCTCAGTAAGGGCATCACCTCGAACAGGACTACGAGCTACAACCCACAGGGAAACAGGCAGGTGGAGAGGGAGAATGCAACGGTATGGAAGGCCGTCCTTCTTGCCCTTCGGTCGAGTAGTCTCCAGATTCCCCGCTGGCAGGAGGTCCTCCCCGACGCACTCCACTCCACTAGATTGCTCCTCTGCACAGCCACAAATGAGACCCCTCACGACCGTTTGTTTGTCTTTCCCAGGAAGTCCATCTCCGGGGTCTCGCTTCCATCCTGGCTGATGACTCCGGGACCCGTCCTTCTCCGGAAGTATACGAGGAGCCATAAGACCGACCCCCTGATCGAGAGGGTCCAGCTGCTACACATCAACCCCCAATATGCCTACGTCACGTACCAATATGGACGGCAAGATACGGTCTCCTTCCGGGACCTGGCGCGCGCTGGTTCCCAGGCCAACGCACCTCCCCCCCACCACTATCGCCACCCCCCCCCCAATTCCCTTACGCCCCCCTGGGGCTCCTGTACTGTCCCGAGCCTATAGTGCCGCCACCCTGCCTACCCCACCCCTCAACCGTCGCCGACACACCGGACCGAAGCTCCAGACAACACGCTCTGAGTCATCAATTGCAACGCCCATACCCGCCGCACCGCCAGAGCTGAGGAGGTCCAAAAGAACAATCCGGCCTCCAGACAGACTGAACATAAGATGATCCCACTTCACCCCGCTGGACTTCATTTTTTTTAACAGGGGGTGAATGTGGTGAATGTATTCACCATAGTATAAGCTGTCTGTGTAGCACTGTGGCCCAATGGTAATGTGATCTCCTTACAGGTATTGTACTGGAACCTGGTGGGCTCCGCATCTGGCTCTGTCCCTGGCTCCGCCCCCCTCAGACGGTTTATAGACCGGCCGCCTGGGGGCGGCGCTCATTTGTACAGCAGACACAGCCAGGCAAGTTCTTGGTTAATAAAGCCTATGTTCGCTCACTGTCATGGTCTTGTAGTGAATTAATGGTACATCATCTTTGTTCTTTATTGCTTTAACAGACCCTACGGAGTGAGGGGGTTGGAAGTGGATGGAAAACCTGGTTGAATCAGTAATGGGCTTTGTCCTGGGTTTTTAAACCCAGTCACGGTATTGGCATCTGATTTGCCGGTTTCCTGACCATTCAGAGAGGGTGCGCAGGGTGGCGCATTAATCTAATGATTACGTGAATATTGACTCCTGAGCTTTCAGCAACCACAGGAATAGAAGGAAATCTGGGCAGACTCTGTCTGGGATCCTATGTCCCTCTCTTTTATCCCGAGGAGCAAGATGGCTACGAATGCTGCTCTTGGTGCTGTTAGTGTTGCTGCTTCCCTTGACGCTCGGCCAGGGAACGCTGCCCCCATGCTGCAATGAAGACAAGTTTGGATCAAAGTGCGTGAAGTCTAAGAAGTAGGAAATTAAGTATTAAAAAGCTGTGACAACACTGGCCTGTCACCTGCATGTTATTCAGATTCACTGTTTAAAGGCTTCGCAGCCTATCAGTTTCAGGGAAGATCAGGCCCCAATCACAATGCACACACCTGATTGGCCCTGGGAAGTCCTGTGCACTGCCTATTTCAATCAGAGTTTCTGAGTTGACTGCGGATATCGATATTGAAATTTATTGCCTGATATGGTTCCACGGTGGCTCCCCCGGACCTCCCAACCCACTTCCTTAAAGCCGGAAGTGGGCACCTCATGTTGGATTCTCCAGCCAGCCTCACTTTTCAGTCTTTGAACCTCTCCCCGTCCTTTGTAATTAAAATTCAAAGACTCGAGAATTGTGCATTCTTTCATGGGCAAAGAAAAGATAATTCAAGAGTGTGAACAACGATTGAGAAGACACTAAAATATTAAAAAGCTAAGAGAGTTTGGAAGAAATTAGTGTGCATGTAGATATTTTTTGTGCATGCAGACTTGATCGGCCAAAAGGCCTCTTCTATACGTCTGATTCTATCTTACTATCAAACTGGAGATATGTGTATCTGGACACATGGACCATTGAAACCATCTTGGGTTAAAATGAGAGTAAAAATGACATTCTGTGTTCTACCCAGCAAATGGTATTTTACACTGAATATCTCACCTTGAACTCCATGCCCATATCTATTGGAGACGATATCTGGAGATTGAGGTAAGTGGCAATTCTGGAAATGTGCTGTGCTGTAATTACTACCTTCAATTAAATGTTTATAGTGAACATAATATTGCAATGGCATCATAAAACTTCCTAATCGATATCTGAAACATACTTTGGTCCCGCGCATTACCCTTCCTTCCCTATTTTCACTTTTCTCTAGTGCCTGTGCCTCATGCTGAACTTCATTAATGATCTCAATGATATTTCATGGGGAGGGAGTGGTGTAGTCAGTGGATTAGTAATCCTGGGAGCTCTGGGGACCTGCATTCCAAACCCTAATGTTGACCGTGAAACCATTTTCAATTGTTGTCAAAACCCATCTGGTTCACAAATGTCTTTTAAGGAAGAAAATCTGCCGTCCTTACCCGGTCTGGCCTACATGTGACTCCAGATCCTCACCAATGTGGTTGACACTTAACTGCCTCCTGAAATGGCCAAGGGAGCCTCTCAGTTCAAGGACAATTAGGGATGGGCAATAAATGGCGGCCCAGCCAGTGACATCCACACCCCTGAATAAGGGAAAAAATACCTCTTGTTGTCAATATTATCCTTCCTCTTCTGCAGAACACACTGTGGATACACACAATGCCCTGGGCTAGCGATCATAATTGGCTAGTTAGGAAATTCCTTTCCACAAACAGTCCGAGTCTTCCTCACTCGGGAATCGTGGTACAATATTAATTACTTTCAGCAGACTTTAGAGGGGAGACTGACAGGTAACTGCGAATAACCACGTTCTGCTTCTCAGTTATGATACAAAATGAAGGAGATTATCATCGACTTCAGGAAGCATTGAGAAGAGCATGCCCCTGTCTACATCAATGGGAACGAAGTAGGAAGGATCACGTTTTTACGTGTCCAGATTACCAACAACCTGTCCTGGTCCCCCCATGCCGACACAATAGTTAAGAAAGCCCACCAACGAGAAGACTAAGGAAATTTAGCATGTCAGCTACAACTCTCACCAACTTTTACAGATACACCATTGAAAGCATTCTTTCTGGTTGTATCACAGCTTGGTATGGAGCTTGCCCTGCCCAAGACCGCAGGAAACTACAAAGAGTTGTGAATGTAGCCCAGTCCATCACGCAAACCAGCCTCCCATCCACTGACTCTATCTATAATTCCCGCTGCCTCAGAAAGGCAGCCAGCATAATTAAGGACCCCACGCACCCCGGACATACTCTCTTCCATCTTCCGTCAGGAAAAATATACCAAAGTTTGAGGTCACGTACCGACCTACTCCAGAACAGCTTCTTCCCTACTGCTATCAGACTTTTGAATGGACTTATCTCGTATTAAGTTGATCTTTTCTCTACACCCTAGTTATTTATTTAGTTATTTTAAAAATAAATTTAGAGTACCCAATTAATTTTTTCCAATTAAGGGGCAATTTAGTGTGGCCAATCCACCTAGCCAGCAGATTTGTGTGTTGTGGGGGCGAAACCCACACAGACACGGGGAGAATGTGCAAACTCCACACAGACAGTGACCCAGAGTCGGGATTGAACCTGGGACCTCGGCGCCATAAGGCAGCAGTGCTAACCCACTGCGCCACCGTGCTGCCTACACCCTAGTTATGACTGTAACATTACATTCTGTAGTCTCTCCTTCCTTCCCTATGTACGGTGTGCGTTGTCTGTGTAGCAGGCAAGAAACAACACTTTTCACTGTATACTAATACCTGCGACAATAAGAAATCAAATCAAAATCAAAAAGATCCCCCCATTGTTTCCACTTCAGTCCCGGAGGTTAAACCCTTGATTCATTTATAGTTATTAACTAACATGAGTATTGTCTTAGTTCAGTACTTCTAATCATTTCCACACTGTAAGTTATTCAAGGTTTGATCTGCAATGATACTCTGGCATATGTGCAGTTGGGGATAAGGTGATTTCTTGACATTTAAATCGAGATTAGATCTGGTTGATTTATTGTGGTTTGCACTGGACAGAAGATGTGTTTGTCCTTGTCATTCCATGCTGCAATGCATTGAGACTATAACTGACACCATTCTCACTCTGCCCTTTCCCAGTGCGCTAAGCAAGAGAAGGTTTATTTCCCACTGGAGAAAGTCTGGCGCACGTTACTCAGCTGCTTTTCATACACATGTAAACAAGCAGTACTTTTTAAAATTAATATTTACGGGATGTGGGCTTTGCTGGCGAGGCCAACATTTTTTGCCCATCCTTCATTGCCCTTGGGAAAGCAGTGGTGAGCTGCCTTCTTGAGCCGCTGCAGTCCATGTGCTGTAGGTACATCCACAATGCTGTTAGGGAGGAAGTTCCAATATCTTGACCCAGCGACAGTGAAGGAACGGCCAATAAATCTCCGAGTCAGGATGGTGAGTGATTTGGAGGGCAATCTCCAGGTGGTGGGGTTCCCAGGTATCTGCTACTCTTGTCCTTCTAGATGGTAGTGGTCATGGGTTTGGAAGATGCTGCCTAAGGAGCCTTGGTGAACTCCTACAGTGAATTTTGTAGATGGTACACATGACTGTCACTGTTCATCGGTGGTGGAGGATTTGAATGTTTGTGATTGGGGTGCCAATCAAGCGGGACTGCTTTGTCCTGGATGGTTTTGAGCTTCTTGAGTGTTGTTGGAGCTGCACTCATCCAGGCAAGTGGAGAGTATTCCATTACACTGCTGACTTGTGCCTTGTAGCTAGTGGACAGGCTTTGATTCAAACCTGGGCAAAAGAGCTGAACTCCAGAGGTGAGGTGAGAGTGACTGCCCTTGACAGAAGCCAGTATTTGACCAAATGTGGCATCAATGAGCCCTAGCCAAACTGGAGTCAATGGGAATCGGGGTAAAACTATCTACTTGTTGGAGTCATACCTGGCACAAAGAAAGATGGTTGTGGTTGTTCGAAGTCAGTCATCTCAGTCCCAGGACTTCACAACAAGAATTCCTCAGGATTGTGTCCTAGGTCTAACTATAGAATCACAGAATCGTTATAGTGCAGAAGAGACCATTCGGCTCATCAAGTCTGCACCGGCCCTCTGAAAGAACACCCAACCTAGGTCCACGCCCTCAACCTATCCCCGTAACCCAGTAACCCCACATAACCTTTTGGACACTAAGGGACAATTTAGCATGGCCAATCCACCTAACCTGCACATAGTTCGACTATGCAAGGAAACCGGAGCACCTGGAGGAAACCCACGCAGACACGGGGAGAATGCAAAAACTCCACAGTCAGTCACCCAAGGCTGGAATTAAACCAAGGTCCCTGTCGCCGTGAGGCAACAGTGCTAACCATTGTGTTATATATTATTTATTGGTCACCTCACTATAGGAAGGATGTGGAAGCATTGGAAAGGGTGCAAAGGAGATTTGCCAGGATGCTGCCTGGTTTGGAGGATAGACCTTATGAGGAAAGGTTGAGGGAGCTAGGGCTTTTCTCTTTGGAGCAGAGGAGGATGAGAGGCGACTTAACAGTTTTATAAGATGATGAGGGGCTAGATAGAGTGGACGTTCAGAGACTATTACCTCGGGTGGATGTAGCTGTTACAAGGGGGCACAGCTATAAGGTTCAGGATGGGAGATATAGGAGGGATGTCCGAGGTAGGTTCTTTACTCAGAGAGTGGTTAGGGTCAGGAATGGACTGCCTGCTGTGATAGTGGAGTCGGACATTTTAGGAAATTTCAAGCGGTTAGTGGATAGGCACATGGAGCAGACCAGAATGACAGGGAGTGAGATAGCTTGATCTTGGTTTCGGACAATGCTCGGCACAACATCGAGGGACTGTTCTGTTCTGTACTGTTCTATGTTTATAGTGGGGTTTTCAGTGATGGTAATGCCACTGAATGTCAAGGGGTGGTGGTTAGATCCCCTCTTGTAGGAGATGGCCATTACCCGGCACGTGTGTGCTGTGAATGATCCTTGCCACTTGTCAGCCCAAGCAAGGATACTTTCAAGGTCCTGCTGCATGTTCATGTGGAATGCTTCAGTGTCTGAGGAGCCATGAATGGTGCTGAACATTGTGCAATCATCAGCAAACTTCCCCACATCTGACCTTATGTTGGAAGGAAGGTCATTGGTGAAAAGCTGAGGAACTCCTGTAGTGATGCACAGCTGCACAGGACTCGGGTACGATCCCGGCTCTGGGTCACTGTCCGTGTGGAGTTTGCACATTCTCCCCGTGTCTGCTTAGGTCTCACCCCCACAACCCAAAGATATGCAGGGTAGGTGAATTTGCCATGCTAAATTGCCCTTTAATTGGAAAAAAAAATTGGGTACTTTAAATTTATATTTAAATGTGACATCACTGGACCAAACCAAATAGGGGTCTCCTTGGGCCAGACCATATAGCACCTTATACCGGAGGTGTTTCAGTAACTGTCCCAGATACAAAAGTTAAAAGCCAAAAAGTACAGAAGCTAGAAAGGAACACAAGAGGACTGACAAGGATTTACAAGATGATCCTTACATCTATTAGAATTGTGTAAGTTTCTATGAGGTCCTCTTTCAGTCTTCTAAACTCCAAAAAATATAATCCTAATTGACTTAGTTTCTCCTCATATGACAGTCCTGCCACCCCAGGAATCAGCCTGGTAAACCTTTGCTGCACTCCCTCCATAGCAAGAACATCCTTCCTCAGATAAGGACACCCAAACTGCCCACAATACTCCAGGTGTGGCCTCACCTATTCCCTTTACAATTGCAGTAAAACATCTCTATTCCTATACTCAAATCCCCTCGGTATGAAGGCCAACATGCCATTTGCCTTCTTTTTTTTTTAATTTTATAAATTTAGATTACCCAATTATTTTTTCCAATTAAGGGGCAATTTAGTGTGGCCAATCCACCTACTCTGCACATTTTTGGGTTGTGGGGGCGAAACCCACGCAGACACGGGGAGAATGTGCAAACTCCACACGGACAGTGACCCAGAGCCGGGATCGAACCTGGGACCTCAGCGCTGTGAGGCGGTTGTGCTAACCACTAGGCCACCGTGCTGCCCTGCCATTTGCCTTCTTTACTGCCTGCTGTACCTGCGCACTTACTTTCAGCGACTGATGCACGGGGACACCAAGGTCTCGCTGAGTATCCGCCTCTCTCAATTTACACTCTTTCAAATAATAATCTGCCTGCCTATTTTTGCTACCAAAGTGGATAACCTCACATTTATCCACATTATACTGCATCTGCCATGCATGTGCCCACTCACTCAGCCTGTCCAAATCCCACTGAAGCATCTCTGCATCCTCCTCACAGCTCACTCTCCCACCCAACTTTCTATCATCTACAAATTTGGAGATAATACATTTAGTTCCCTCGTCCAAATCATTAATATATAATGTGAACAGTTGGGGGTCCTAGCACAGATCCCTGCGGTACCCCACTAGTCACTGCCTGCCAATCGGAAAAACACCAATTTATTTCAACATTTTGCTTCCTGTCTCCTAACCAGCTTTCTATCCATCTCCAGACACTACCTGCAATCCAATTGTTTTAAATTTGCACAGTAATCTGCTGTGTGAGACCTTGTTGAAAGCCTGCTGAAAGTTTAAATACGCCACATCCACCGGTTCTCCCTGGTCAACTCTACTAGTTACATCTTCAAAGAATTCTAGTAGATTTGTCAAGCATGGTTTCCCTTTTATAAATCTATGCTGACTTTGTCTGATTACAACACTGCTTTCCAAATGCTATGCTATGAAATCCTTGATAATGGACTCCAGCAACTTCCCTAATACCGACGTTAGGCTCACTGGTTATAGTTCCCTGTTTTCACTCTACCTCCCTTTTTGAATAGCGGGGTTATGTTGGCTACCCTTCCAAAATGTAGGAGCCTTCCAGAGTCTACAGAATTTTGGAAAATGACCACCAATGGATCTACTATTTCTCGGCCTCTTCTTTAAATACTCGAGGATGAAGATTCTCAAACCCTGGAGATTTGTTTGCCTTCAATCCCATTAAATTCCCCAAAATAATTTATTTGCCAATACTAATTTCCTTCAACTCATCAATGAAACTTGTGTTGCTCAGAGCCTTTGGTACATTATTCATGTCTCCCTTTGTGAAGACAGAAGCAAAGTACAAAGTTAGATCCTCAGCCATTTCTTTGTTCCCTGTTATGAATTCCCCCGTTTCTGACTGTAAAGGGCCGACATTAGTTTTTATTAATATTTTTCTCTTTACAGACCGATAGAAATTTTTACAGCCAGTTCTTATGTTCCTCGTTAGCTTACTTTCTAATTTTATTTTCTCCTTTTTTTTATTAATGTTTTTTATTGGGTTTTTGAACAATGTATATTTACTGTTATGTACACAGAATAAGATATATATATATATATATATATGTATACTGTAGAAGAGAAGAGCACGCACAAACATACCAAAAAAAAGAACAAACATAAAATAAAGTAACTGGTAGGGTATAATGCACCAGCTCAACAGCAGCAACTCTTTACAATTGGCAATATTGGTTCCCCTCTATTATTCCCTATCTCCTCACTCTCCCCTCCCCCCCCCCCCCCAACCTTCTGCCCCCTTCCCCCCTCCCCTTCTCCTGTGGTTCACCTTTCTTTCCTCTTTGGTTTAGTTGTCTCCCCCCACTTTCTCGGTCTATCCCTCCCTCTCACGCCTTGATACTTTCCCCTGATTCTTGGCCACCTGGCTATTTTTCTGCTTGTTCGTTGGCCACAAACAGGTCCCGTAAAAATTGGGTGAATGGCTCCTACGTTCCATAGAAGCCGTTGTCTGACCCTCGGATGGTGAATTTCATTTTCTCTATTTGGAGAGATTCCCAGAGGTAGGACAGCCAGTCTGAAGCTCTGGGTGGTGCTGCTGACCGCCAGCCAAACAGGATTCTACGGCGGGCAATCAGGGAGGCAAAGGCAAGGGTGTCTGCCCTCCTACCCAGGAATAGATCTGACTGGTTTGATACCCCAAAGTCTGCCACTTTCGGGCATGGCTCCACCCTCACCCCCACCACTTTGGACATTGCCTCAAAGAAGGTTGTCCAGTATCCCGCAAGTCTGGGGCAAGACCAGAACATGTGCGCATGGTTGACTGGGCCTCCTTGGCACCGTTCACATCTATCCCCCACCTCCGGGAAGATCCTACTCATATTGGTTCTTGCAAAGCTCTATGTACCACTTTTAGTTGTGTCAGGCTGAGTCTTGTGCACGTGGAAATGGAGTTGACCCTATGCAGTGCTCCGCTTCAGAGTCCCCACCCTATCTCAATCCCCAGGTCCTCATCCCATTTCTTTCTTGCTGCATCCAGTACGGTGTCGGCCCTTTCTACCAGTCGCTCATACATGTCGCTACAGTTCCCTTTCTCTAGGATGCTTGCGTCCAGTAACTCTTCCAGTAATGTCTGTCGTGGCGGTTGTGGGTACGTCCTTGTCCCTTTTCGTAGGAAGTTTTGAGTTGCAGGTACCTTAGCTCGTTCCCCCTGGTTAGCTGGAATTTCTGTGTCAGTTCATCCAGTATTGCAATCCTGCCGTCAGTGTATAGGTCCCTGACTGTCAGTGTCCCTCCATGCTGTCCCCACTTTTTAAAGGTGACGTCAGTCAGCGTTGGAGTGAACCTATGGTTATTGCAGATGGGAGCTTTGTCCGACATTTTGGTCAGGCCAAATTGCTGCTGTAGTTGGTTCCAGGACTGGAGGGTGGCTGTAACCACAGGGCTGCTGGAGTGTTTTTTGGGTGGGGATGGGAGTGTCGCCGTCGTGAGGGCCCGGAGGGAGGTCCCCATGCAGGAGGCCTCTTCCGCGCACACCCACCTGGCTTCTGGCTCCTTGATCCATCTCCTTATTCACTCAGCTGTAGCCGTCCAGTGGTAGAATTTTAGGTTTGGGAGGGCTAGCCCCCCCCCCCCCCCCCCCCTCTGCTTTTTGTTTTTTGTAGGACCTTCTTTGGGATCCTAGCATTCTTTGCCCCCCCCCCCCCCAATACGAATGCCATGGTTAGTTTGTCTGCAGCTTTGTAAAATTGTAAAAGGTCTTGGGGATGTAGATCGGGCTGGATTGTATTTTCTCCTTCTTAATCAATCCCTTGGTCTGCCTTTGCTTAATTTTAAATTGCCCCTAATCCTCAGGTGTATTGCTTTTTCTAATTTGTATGCCTCTTCTTTGAATCTAATTCTAGCTCTAATTTCCCTTGTAAGCCACGGTTTGATGACAGCTCCCTTTCTACTCTTGCACCAAATAGGAATAAACAACTTTTGGAGTTCATCTATTCATTCCTTGAATGCCATTGCTTGCCCACTGTCCTTCCTGTCAGTAATGTTTCCCAGTCTCTCATAGCCAGCTCATGCCTCATACCATCATAGTTACATTGATTGAGGTTCGGGACCCTGGTCTCAGAATCACCTACCTCACTATTCACCTAGATAAAGAATTCTATCATATTATGGTCACTCATCACCAAGGGTTCTCTCACCATCAGATTGTAAACTAATCCTTTCTCACTGCACAACACCCAGCCCAAGTTGGTGTGTTCCCTTGTTGGTTCCTCAATGTATTGGTCAAGAAAACTATCCTGTACACACTCCGGAAATTCCTCCTCTATTGAACTGTGACTAGATTGACTCACAATCTATTTGCAGATCAAAGTCACCCATAATCACAGGTGTTCCTTTATCACATGCATCTCTGATTTCCTGTCTAATGCTATTCCCAACATTACCACTGCAGTTAGGTGGTCTGCATGCCACCCCACAAATGTTTTACCACTTGATCTATCACATTTATCACGATGGTAATGCCACACAACAAAAGGAGGGTTCCTCAATTTCAGACGTTTTCTTCAGAAGCACTGTGTGCTGGTCACTCCTAGCCATATTGCCACAGACCTGCAGTACCTGCAGTTAATATCTAAAGGGGTCTAGTCTTTGCCTCCGAGCACTGGCTAGGTCCCACCCAGCATATAAAGAACAGCAACTATATGAAACGGCTGCTGGCTGCACCTTCCCCTTACTCTCTAGTCTTAGGTTGTTGTTGTTAGAGCAGAGAAGGCGGAGGGAGATCCTGATTGAGTGGTATAAGATTGAGGGATGTGGACAGGGTGGATAGGCAACATCTGTTCCACTTCGCAGAAGGGTCAATAATCAGGGGGCATCATTTTAAGGTGAGGGACAGGAGGAGTAGAGGAGATTTGAGGAACAATATTTTCACCCAGACAGGGGGTGGGAGTCTGGACTGAACTGTCTGGGGGGAGGGTAGTAGAGGCGGGAAACCTCACAACCCTTAAAAAGTGGATGAGCACTTGCAATGTCATAACTTTCAAAGGTATGGGCCAAGTGCTGGGAAGTGGGATCTGTGTAAATTTAGTGTAGTTTGGTCGGTACTGACTCGATGGGCCGAAGGATCTATTCTGTACTGTATGACTCTGTGACTACTCAGAATAAATGGGCATAATGAAAATCGCTTCATCGGCCATTCAAAGTAGATAATCCGTTTTCTCTGTAGCCTTTACAATAAGAACTCAATGTGGCGCAACAACATTACTCCTGGCAAATAGAAATGGTGGAATCGTTTAGACAGCTTGAAAGATAGTCAATTTTGAATAGAAAATGCAGCCTGTAACCCAGTGCCGAGGATTTAGAGTATTTCTGGAGCTTTGTCGAGCTCTGCTGTATAAAATGAGTAAACGTGTCAATGGGTAAAATGTTTTCCAATTATTAGGCGATAGTCCTGGGCAACGCATTTGAAAGACACGGTTGATTTTTGCCTCTAAACCTGTTTACAAATGGTTCTTGTGACAGAGAGGATTCAGAGGGACATTAGGACATGACTGCTGATTCTTTGGGGGTTTTTTAACCAAACATTTGGAATATGTGCGGCGCTCTGCAGAAACGTTGCTGTGGGTTGTGCACTCACTGATGTGGAACCTGCGCCACCGTCCGCCCGCAATCCGCCTTTCTCTCTTCAAGTCCGGAAGATTTTCCTCTCCCGGACTAACCCTGAATGATGGTTTAAACATTCAGCTACCGTCCCCGCTCGCTACATAAATGGCAAATTGTCTTCAACGCGATTGGATTCAGATCAGTGTGAAAGATTCATCAATGCAGCGATACATTTTAATGACCACTTTTAACAATCACTGAGTGATTGATTTTAGTTCACTGACTCCCACAGAAACCTCTGAATTCTTTCCCAATCATTTTCAACCATCGATTAGCAGTAGGACCGAGTGCCGCTGTAACGCCTGTTGGGTCATTTCCCTTCATTGTTATTAGCGCCTCTGATGTGGTCCTTTCTGTCACTTAGACATGTTGAGAAGTTGGTCAGAAACTCTTCCTGCAGCCTCACAGCTCAGGGGTAGGTCAGGTGGACGCCTGCATTGGTTTCTGAGAGTCCGGTTGAATGGGAATCGGTGTGGGATTTTGATCACAATCCCAGTCTGTTCTGGGAAAGTGAAATGTCAAAAAGCTCCCGACAGGTCAGTGTATCTTTGGACAAATGCTGTCGGAGTTGTCCCATTTTCCAGGAATACTTATTCTCCACTCGTTCGGTATTGCTCCCAGAGCTAAACAAGCCAGTTGTGTTTGGATGAACCCTCAGCCACCCTTGAGGTTTCCTGTCACAATGTCAAATCAATGGCCTTCCCATTGCACAGATGCGAACCGTGTGGGTCAGTGTGAGCTGCCCCTGGGCAGTGGGCAGGAGCCAGCCTCACAGTGCCAGTCACTACCCCACACCCTCAGCACAGGGACCTGCTGAACAGTTCCACAGACTGTCCAATGTGACGGGTGTTCGTTTGGACCCACCCCCTCACCAAATTGGTCAAGAAACAATTGTTTATTTCCCACCCTGAGGCACCCCTCACACCCCCACCCACCCGCTTCGTGTTGGCAAATAACTGGAACATTTGGGATGGCCTGAGGGAGGGCATTGACATTGGGATAAGGACCAGGCTCCGAGCTGACAATGCCCCCATTGGGATGGTGGTAGGGAGGGGATGGGGGGTAGGGAGGTGATGGGGGTAGGGAGGGGAGGGGGTAGGGAGGGGATGGGGAGAGGATGGGAGGTATGGAGGTGATGGGGTAGGGAGGGGAGGGGTTAGGGAGGGGATGGGGAGAGGATGGGGGTGGGGTCGGGAGGTGATAGGGTAGGGATTGGTTGGGGTAGGGAGGGGATGGGGTAGGGAGGGGTTAGGGTAGGGAGGGGATGGGGTGGGGAGGGGTTGGGGTAGGGAGGGGATGGGGTAGGGAGGGGATGGGGAGAGGATGGGGGTGGGTGGGTAGGAAGGTGATGGGGGTAGGGAGGGGATGGGGGAAGAGAGGGGATGGGGTAGGGAGGTGATGGGGAGGATGGGGGCGGTAGGGTGGTGCCGGGTCAGGGTGGTGATAGGGGTAGGGAGGGGATGGGGAGAGGATGGGGGTAGGGAGCTGATGGGGGTAGGGAGGGGTTGGGGGTAGGGAGGGGATGGGGTAGGGAGGGGAGGGGGTAGGGAGGGGATGGGGAGAGGATGGGAGGTATGGAGGTGATGGGGTAGGGAGGGGATGGGGAGAGGATGGGGTAGGGAGGGATTGGGGTAGGGAGGGGATGGGGAGAGATGGGGTGGGGTAGGAAGGTGATGGGGTAGGGAGGGGTTGAGGTAGGGAGGGGATGGGGATAGGATGGGGGTATGGAGGGGATAGGGAGAGGGTGGGGGGGTAGGGAGGGGGTGGGAGAGGATGGGGGGGTAGGGAGGGGATGGGAGAGGATGGGGGGTAGGGAGGGGATGGGGAGAGGGTGGGGGGGGGTAGGGAGGGGATGGGGAGAGGATGGGGGTAGGGAGGGGATGGGGAGTGGGGGGTAGGGAGAGGATGGGGAGAGGATGGGGGGGTAGGGAGGGGATGGGGAGAGGATGGGGGGGGGGGGTAGGGAGGGGATGGGGAGAGGGTGGGGTGTAGGGAGGGGATAGGGAGAGGGTGAGGTGGGGGGGGGGTAGGGAGGGGATGACAGTAATTATCCCAGGAAGGCCGATTGGAGTTTGTGGATCTGGCCGGATTCTCCAAACTGGAGCCCGGCAGCCCCCCCCCCCCCCCCCAGTCCAGGGGGTTACCCCCCCCCCCCTACACACCCCCAGTCCAGGAGTACCCCCTCCCCCCCTCCCAGACAGGGCTGATGGATTTGCGCTATCTTGCCTGGGCATTGGGATAATTTCCTCTTTTTGTTTTCGCCGCACCTCCGGCGCTGTTGCGGCGGCTGCAGCGGAGGGAAAGGCCGGGCGCTGGGGCCGGCTGGCGGCGACAGGGGCGGGGAGAGTGGGAGCTGCCAGCCGGCCCTGTCTGTTGGCGGGGGTCATGGTGCTGTGGATCACAGAGGGAGGGGATGGGGGGTCGGGAGGGAATGGGGGTAGGGAGAGGATGGGGGATGGGGGCTAGGGAGGGGATGGGGAGGGAGGGGGGTAGGGAGGGGATGGGGAGGGGAGGGGATGGGGAGGGGAGAGAGGAGATGGGGCAGAGAGGGATGGGGGGAGGACGGGGGTATAGAGGGGATGGGGTAGGGAGGGGATTGGGGGGAGGTTGGGGGATGGGGAGAGAGGAGATGTGGGTAGAGAGGGGATGGGGAGGGGAGAGAGGAGATGGACTGGGGAGGGAGGGGATGGGGAGGGGAGCGAGATGGGGAGGGAGGGGATGGGGAGGGGTGAGAGGAGATGGATTGGTGGAGGGAGGGGATGGAGAGGGGAGAGAGGAGATGGGGGAGGGAGGGGATGGGGAGGGGAGAGAGGAGATGGATTGGGGGAGGGAGGGGATGGGGAGAGGAGAGAGGCGATGGATGGGGAGGAAGGGGATGGAGAGGGGAGAGAGGAGATGGGGTAGGGAGGGGATGGGGAGGGGAGAGAGGAGATGGGGAGGGAGGGGATGGGGAGGGGAGAGATGAGATGGGGAGGGAGGGTATGGGTGGGGGAGCGAGGCGATGGGGGAAGGAGGGGATGGATGGGGGGAGGGAGGGGATTGATGGGGAGAGGGAGGGGATGGGGAGGGGAGAGAGGAGATGGGGAGGGAGGAGATGGGGAGGGAGGAGATGGGGAGGGGAGAGAGGAGATGGATTGGGGGAGGGAGGGGATGGGGCGGGGAGAGAGGCGATGGATGGGGAGGAAGGGGATGGAGAGGGGAGAGAGGAGATGGGGTAGGGAGGGGATGGTGAGGGGAGAGAGGAGATGGGGAGGGAGGGGATGGGGAGGGGAGAGATGAGATGGGGAGGGAGGGTATGGGTGGGGGAGCGAGGCGATGGGGGAGGGAGGGGATGGATGGGGGGAGGGAGGGGATTGATGGGGAGAGGGAGGGGATGGGGAGGGGAGAGAGGAGATGGGGAGGGAGGAGATGGGGAGGGAGGAGATGGGGAGGGGGGAGAGGAGATGGATGGGGAGGGAGGGTATGGAGAGGGGTTAGAGGAGATGGGGGGAGGGAGGGGATGGGGAGAGGGGAGAGGAGATGGGGAGGGAGGGGGTGGGGAGGGGAGAGAGGAGATGGGGAGGGAGGGGATGGGGAGTGGAGAGATGAGATGGGGAGGGAGGGTATGGGTGGGGGAGGGAGGGGATGGGGAGGGAGGGGATGGATGGGGGAGGGAGGGGATGGATGGGGGAGGGAGGGGATGGATGGGGAGAGGGAGGGGATGGGGAGGGGAGAGAGGAGATTGGGGAGGAGATGGGGGAGAGAGGGGATGGGGAGGGGAGAGAGGGGATGGGGAGGGGAGAGAGGAGATGGCGGGAGAGAGGAGATGGGGGAGGGAGGGGAGGGGGCGCAGTGTCCCTCGTATAGTCCCTGTGCTGTGGGGCAGGGTTAGAGAGAGTGGGTGAACACTGCCCCAGAGACCAGAGCTGGACTGGAGGATAGGCGGCGAGGATTAGACTGAGGTTGCAAGTTTGTGATTGGCGAGTCTCTGATTGGGGATTTTAGTCGCTGCCGGCTGCTATCTGACGGTGGACATCATTTGAAAAGAGCAAAATTGTCGCAAGTCCGATGTGACACAAAGAGCACATCGCCAGGGAGGGAGGCACTCCCTCATTACCCCTCACCCTGAAAGGTAGGGATTGTGTGTGAGGTCCAGCGCAGCACCGACCTCCCCCTCCCAACCCCCTCCTCCTCACTATCTGGGTGCCTGCTGAGGGGTCTATATCGTAGTTTCTGGGATGGATCCCAGCGCCGGAGTGCAGCCGCTGACCAGCGGGAGCAAGTCCACATTCCCAGGGGGTTGGTTGGTTGGTCAGTGATTTGGGAAATGCTGAAATGTGTCCTCAGGATGTCCAATGTGATGAGAAATAGATGGAAAAGCTCCGGGAAATGGCAGTGTTGGCGAAAGGCGGAATGTTGGGGGGGGGGGGGGGTCAATTTCTGAATCCCAACTAGCAGCTGCTTAATGCAGTGTGCTGGGAATTTAGGATGATTTAGCTGCCTGTTATTGGGGATTATTTAGCTGCCTGTTATTCGGGATGATTTAGCTGCATGTTATTGGGGATGATTTAGCTGCCTGTTATTGGGGATGATTTAGCTGTCTGTTATTGGGGTTATTTAGCTGTCTGTTATTGGGGTTATTTAGCTGCCTGTTATTGGGGATGATTTAGCTGCCTGTTATTGGGGATGATTTAGCTGCCGTTATTGGGGGTGATTTAGCTGCCTGCTATTGGGGATGATTTAGCTGCCTGTTATTGGGGATGATTTAGCTGTCTGTTATTGGGGTTATTTAGCTGCCTGTTATTGGGGTTATTTAGCTGCCGGTTATTGGGGATGATTTAGCTGCCTGTTATTGGGGATGATTTAGCTGCCTGTTATTGGGGATGATTTCGCTGCCTGTTATTGGGGATGATTTAGCTGCCTGTTATTGGGGATGATTTTGCTGCCTGTTATTGGGGTTATTTAGCTGTCTGTTATTGGGGATGATTTAGCTGCCTGTTATTGGGGATTATTTAGCTGTCTGTTATTGGGGTTATTTAGCTGCCTGTTATTGGGGATGATTTAGCTGCCTGTTATTTAGCTGCCTGTTATTGGGGATTATTTAGCTGCCTGTTATTGGGGATGATTTAGCTGCCTGTTATGGGGGTGATTTAGCTGCCTGTTATTGGGATTATCTAGCTGTCTGTTATTGGGGTTATTTAGCTGCCTGTTATTGGGGATGATTTCGCTGCCTGTTATTGGGGATGATTTAGCTGCCTGTTATTGGGGTGATTTAGCTGCCTGTTATTGGGGATGATTTAGCTGCCTGTTATTGGGGGTGATTTAGCTGCCTGTTATTGGGGATGATTTAGCTGCCTGTTATTGGGGTTATTTAGCTGCCTGTTATTGGGGGTGATTTAGCTGCCTGTTATTGGGGATGATTTAGCTGTCTGTTATTGGGCATGATTTAGCTGCCTGTTATTGGGGATGATTTTGCTGCCTGTTATTGGGGTTATTTAGCTGTCTGTTATTGGGGATGATTTAGCTGCCTGTTATTGGGGATGATTTAGCTGCCTGTTATTGGGGATGATTTCGCTGCCTGTTATTGGGGGATGATTTAGCTGCCTGTTATTGGGGATGATTTAGCTGCCTGTTATTGGGGATTATTTAGCTGCCTGTTATTGGGGATGATTTAGCTGCCTGTTATTGGGGGTGATTTAGCTGCCTGTTATTGGGGATTATCTAGCTGTCTGTTATTGGGGTTAT
The DNA here is from genome assembly GCF_902713615.1 of Scyliorhinus canicula. Classification (NCBI taxonomy): domain Eukaryota; kingdom Metazoa; phylum Chordata; class Chondrichthyes; order Carcharhiniformes; family Scyliorhinidae; genus Scyliorhinus; species Scyliorhinus canicula. The sequence continues at coordinate 2,347,881 of NC_052165.1, read as the reverse complement.
TTAGCTGCCTGTTATTGGGGATGATTTCGCTGCCTGTTATTGGGGATGATTTAGCTGCCTGTTATTGGGGATGATTTAGCTGCCTGTTATTGGGGATGATTTAGCTGCCTGTTATTGGGGGTGATTTAGCTGCCTGTTATTGGGGATGATTTAGCTGCCTGTTATTGGGGTTATTTAGCTGCCTGTTATTGGGGGTGATTTAGCTGCCTGTTATTGGGGATGATTTAGCTGTCTGTTATTGGGCATGATTTAGCTGCCTGTTATTGGGGATGATTTAGCTGCCTGTTATTGGGGATGATTTAGCTGTCTGTTATTGGGGATGATTTAGCTGCCTGTTATTGGGGATGATTTAGCTGCCTGTTATTGGGGATGATTTAGCTGCCTGTTATTGGGGATGATTTAGCTGCCTGTTATTGGGGGTGATTAGCTGCCTGTTATTGGGGATGATTTAGCTGCCTGTTATTGGGGATGATTTAGCTGCCTGTTATTTGGTATGATTTAGCTGCCTGTTATTGGGGATGATTTAGCTGCCTGTTATTTGGGATGATTTAGCTGCCTGTTATTGGGGGTGATTTAGCTGCCTGTTATTGAGCGTTGTTTCGCTACCTGTTATTGGTGTTATTTAGCTGCCTGTTATTGGGGGTGATTTAGCTGCCTGTTATTGGGGGTTATTTAGCTGCCTGTTATTGGGGGTGAGCACAGTAAGAAGTCTTACAACACCAGGTTAAAGTCCACCATGTTGGTTTTAAACACTTTTCTCAGGTGAACGAAGAGGTATGTTCCAGAAACATATATATAGACAAATTCAAAGATGCCAGACAATGCTTGGAATGCGAGCATTTGCAGGTAATTGAGATTTTACAGATATCTATCGCCCTTTCAGGATCTTGTCTGCTTTCTTGCATCTTTGTAGAAACTTAATGTCAGTGTCTATATGTGCAACATTCCTGGAGATCCTTTACACTTTGAGCCAGCAGTTTGCGTGTCGATGGTAGCCATGATGTGGAGATGCCGGCGTTGGACTGGGGTGAGCACAGTAAGAAGTCTTCCAACACCAGGTTAAAGTCCAACAGGTTTGTTTCAAACACGAGCTTTCGGAGCACTGCTCCTTCCTCAGGTGAATGAAGAGGTAGATTCCAGAAACAGATATATAGACAAATTCAAAGATGCCAGACAATGCTTGGAATGCGAGCATTTGCAGGTAATTAAGTCTTTACAGATCCAGAGATAGGGGTAACCTCAGGTTAAAGAGGGGTGAATTGTCTCAAGCCAGGACAGTTGGTAGGATTTTGCAAGCCCAGGCCAGATGGTGGGGGTGAATGTAATGCAACATGAATCCAAGATCCCAGTTGAGGCCGCACTCATGCGTGCGGAACTTAGCGATAAGTTTTTGCTCGGCAATTCTGCGTTGTCGCGCGTCCTGAAGGCCGCCTTGGAGAATACTTACCCGGAGATTAGAGGCTGAATGCCCTTGACTGCTGAAGTGTTCCCCGACTGGAAGGGAACATTCCTGCCTGGTGATTGTCGCGCGATGTCTGTTCATCTGTTGTCACAGCGTCTGCATGGTCGCGCCAATATACAACATCTCGGGACATCCTTTCCTTCAGCGTATGAGGTAGACAACGTTGGCCGAGTTGCATGAGTATGTACCCTGGTGGGTGGTGTTCTCATGTGTAATGGTGGTACCCATGTCAATGATCTGGCCCGTCTTGCAGAGATTGCCATGGCAGGGTTGTGTGGTGTCGTGATCGCTGTTCTGAAGCTGGATAGTTTGCTGCAAACAATGGTTTGTTTGAGGTTGTGTGGTTGTTTCCTTCAAACAACCGCGCAACCTCAAACAAATCATTGCAGAAAGCTCCCCAGCCTTCAAAACAGCGATCAGGACACCACACAATCCTACGGTCTCAAATGCGGCCTCAACCGGGACCTGGGATTCATGTCGCATTACATTCATCCCCCACCATCTGGCCTGGGCTTGCAAAATCCTACCAACTGTCCTGGCTTGAGACAATTCACACCTCTTTAACCTGGGTTTACCCCTATCTTTGGATCTTTAAAGATTAAATTACCTGCAAATGCTTGCATACTAAACTTTGTCTGGCACCTTTGGCTTTGTCTATATATATGTTTCTGAAACATACCTCTTCGTTCACCTGTGAAAGGAGCAGTGCTCCGAAAGCTAGTGTTTGAAACAAACCTGTTGGACTTGAATGTGATGTTGTAAGACTTCGTACTGTGCTCACCCCAGTCCAACGCCGGCATCTCCACACCATGGCTGTTATTGGGGATGATTTTGCTGCCTGTTATTGGGGTTATTTAGCTGCCTGTTATTGGGGATGATTTAGCTGCCTGTTATTGGGGATTATTTAGCTGCCTGTTATTGGGGATGATTTAGCTTCCTGTTATTGGGGATGATTTTGCTGCCTGTTATTCGGGATGATTTAGCTGCCTGTTATTTGGGATGGTTTAGCTGCCTGTTATTCGGGATGATTTAGCTGCCTGTTATTGGGGATGTTTTAGCTGCCTGTTATTCGGGATGATTTAGCTGCCTGTTATTGGGGATTATTTAGCTGCCTGTTATTGGGGTTATTTAGCTGCCTGTTATTGGGGATGATTTAGCTGCCTGTTATTGGGGGCGATTTAGCTGCCTGTTATTGGGGGTGATTTAGCTGCCTGTTATTGGGGATGATTTAGCTGCCTGTTATTGGGGATTATTTAGCTGCCTGTTATTGGGGTTATTTAGCTGCCTGTTATTGGGGATGATTTAGCTGCCTGTTATTGGGGGCGATTTAGCTGCCTGTTATTGGGGGTGATTTAGCTGCCTGTTATTGGGGATGATTTAGCTGCCTGTTATTGGGGATGATTTAGCTGCCTGTTATTGGGGGTGATGTAGCTGCCTGTTATTGGGGATGATTTAGCTGCCTGTTATTGGGGATGATTTAGCTGCCTGTTATTGGGGTTGATTTATCTGCCTGTTATTGGGGATGATTTAGCTGCCTGTTATTGGGGATGATTTAGCTGCCTGTTATTGGGGATGATTTAGCTGCCGGTTATTTGGGATGGTTTAGCTGACTTATCGGTGGTGATTTAGCTGCCTGTTATTGGGGATGATTTAGCTGCCTGTTATTGGGGATGATTTCGCTGCCTGTTATTGGGGATGATTTAGCTGCCTGTTATTGGGGATGATTTAGCTGCCTGTTATTGGGGATGATTTCGCTGCCTGTTATTGGGGATGATTTAGCTGCCTGTTATTGGGGATGATTTATCTGCCTGTTATTGGGGATGATTTAGCTGCCTGTTATTGGGGATGATTTAGCTGCCTGTTATTGGGGGTTATTTAGCTGTCTGTTATTGGGGGTGATTTAGCTGCCTGTTATTGGGGGTGATTTAGCTGCCTGTTATTGTGGTTATTTAGCTGCCGGTTATTGGGGATGATTTAGCTGCCTGTTATTGGGGATGATTTAGCTGTCTGTTATTGGGGATGATTTAGCCGCCTGTTATTGGGGATGATTTAGCTGCCTGTTATTGGGGATGATTTAGCAGCCTGTTATTGGGGGTTATTTAGCTGTCTGTTATTTGGGGTGATTTAGCTGCCTGTTATTGGGGGTGATTTAGCTGCCTGTTATTGGGGATGATTTAGCTGCCTGTTATTGGGGTTATTTAGCTGCCTGTTATTGGGGATGATTTAGCTGCCTGTTATTGGGAATGATTTAGCTGTCTGTTATTGGGGATGATTTAGCTGCCTGTTATTGGCGTTATTTAGCTGCCTGTTATTGGGGATGATTTAGCTGCCTGTTATTGGGGATGATTTAGCTGCCTGTTATTTGGGATGATTTAGCTGCCTGTTATTTGGGATGATTTAGCTGCCTGTTATTGGGGATGATTTAGCTGCCTGTTATTGGGGGTGATTTAGCTGCCTGTTATTGGGGATGATTTAGCTGTCTGTTATTGGGGGTGATTTAGCTGCCTGTTATTGGGGTTATTTAGCTGCCTGTTATTGGGGATGATTTAGCTGTCCGTTATTGGGGTTATTTAGCTGCCTGTTATTGGTGATGATTTAGCTGCCTGTTGTTGGGGTTATTTAGCTGCCTGTTATTGGGGATGATTTAGCTGCCTGTTATTGGGGATGATTTAGGTGCCTGTTATTGGGGATGATTTAGCTGCCTGTTATTGGGGTTATTTAGCTGCCTGTTATTGGGGATGACTTAGCTGCCTGTTATTGGGGATGATTTAGCTGCCTGTTATTGGGGTTATTTAGCTGCCTGTTATTGGGCACGGGTTGCTGTTTTCCCCGCTCTGGCAGTGCAGCTAGCCCAGTGTGTGTGGTTAACCCTGACCGCTCTGAACTGAGTCCAGGAATTTCACTGATGTGATGTTTGAGAAGGCGATTGAGAAATTATTGTACTGAAGTGTGGGGTATGTGAACATTGCTGAAATTTTACCAAATCAGGTGTAACTGTTTTATTGGCGGGCTCGAATCCACGTCACCTTAACAAATGCTCGGCATATAAAGAGGCTGAATGTGTCCCCCAGAAGCTGGGGAAACAGTTCATTCGGGGGAGGTTGTGAGAAATAGCAGCTTGACCCCCCGTGCTAGCACCTTGCTGGTTAACCATGCTGGATATCCCGGAGCTCCGTGTCCTTCCCAATAGCGGGGGCAGCAATGTCCCAGTTGTTGCTCCGTGTTAGCGGGTTGGATTTGTGGGGAATTCGCCTTGTTTGTGGTGCAGTGGTTTCTTCAGTTCGCCTCTCTCCACTGGGGCAGTGAGGAGGGACAAGCTCCATGTGTCTGATGCTCTTCGTTGACTGTGTGAGCATTGCAGCGAGTGGAGAACACCGCTCCCCTCGCCAGACCCGCACTGCTCCCAAAGCGCTGGCTGCACATTGCTGCTCTTCGCCGCTTCCAAACAGTTTGTCAGCCGGCTGCATCTCCGAGCGGGTGGAAGGTATGAAGAGAGGGGGACACTGGCACAGAGAGGGAACCCTGTCACTGTGAGGGTGCCTAAAGACTGGACGCGGGACTTCACTGTTTGAATATTACTTGAGGCGGACCGATTCCAGGTAAAAAACCAAATCAACCCAATTGGCAAATACTCGGCGTATCTTAGTGCGTTTGAAGGTTTTAATTCTCACCAGTAGAAACATTAGGAACATTTCCAAATATTCATTGAGAACAGGATTCTTCCTGGTCCCGATCTCATTCTCTGGGCCAGACACAGAGCGAGATTATTATTCCTTTAGCTTGTCTAACAGGATGAAGAAGGTGCTGTATTTAGGATGTCATCTTCTATTGATCAGTGAACTGTGGCTAATGGTGGGACCCACAGTGCCTCTAACACAGTGATCAGAATGTATATTGATGATTGTGTTGGGAGAATGTCGGGGGGTTCATTAATCTCCACATCATGGTTCATTAATCAGTTTGATTCAGACACCGAAACTTAATAATGAACCTTTCACTTTTCCAATTCAATCCATTGGGATTAATCTCGGGATGAGAGGCCGCTCCGCATGTCTGGCCAACTCCAAGGCGTATTGGGAAAAGGGAAACCTGATTGTTCCCGTTACCTGCAGTTCCCGGTGGGAATTTTCCGATCAGTAATGAGGGAGAAAGCCAGGTTTCTCAGCCACCCATACAACGCACGGTGCATTTCACAATCACCAACTCCTCTCAGATACAGCTTCCTTCCCAGCTGATTGAGGGAGATTTCTGTCCTGGGAATGGTGGCTAAAATCAGAGGGGCAAATCCGCAAAAGGTTGTCCTCTTTCTCACTTCTGGCTGATTCTGGGCGGTTGTGTCCATGTCCCTGGGGAAAGCTGGGCAGTGTCACTGGGCTGGGCTCAGGCCCACAGCTTTGGTTAAAGGGCAGTAGCTGATCTAACACAAAGGAAGGCTGACCCCCTGATGATCACAGTATTCCCAGGATGTGACCGGGAACACTGAGCCACTGAGGGTGAAGTGTTCAGCAAGGTGTCCAGGACCCAATCCTATTCAACCCGGAATCAGACAACCCGCTGTGAAGCCACAATGAGGGAGTGGAGCCCACGGTGCGATTTCTAATCCATCAGCTACACAGGCAATTGCAGCAAGGTGAAACTGTCCCGGGGGTCCTTGGGGGGGTCCCGGGGGTCCCGGGGGAGGGGGGTCCCGGGGGGGGGGGGGTCCCGGGGGGGGGGGGGGTCCCGGGGGTCCGGGGGGTCCCGGGATTTCCCGCCTCTCATTTTAATCCGTAACTCCTGACTGGGGACCCCAGGGGGCAGCACGGGGCGGGGGGGGGGGGGGGGGCACATCTCTGATGACCGGTGGGATGTCCATTTGGCCCTTTCCCGGATTAACCCACTTCTGCTGGGATCTGTCGTGGGGAGAGGGATCTGTCGTGGGATGAGGAATCTGTCGTGCAGAGAGGGATCTGTTGTGGGGAGAGGGATCTGTTGGATGGAGAGAGGGGATTGGCTGCAGGAACAGCCGCCTACGCTTAGCCCCTGTATTGAGGGAGTGGAGTGCTGTCCGGCTCCCTATCTCCCCCCCCCCCCCCCCCCCCCCGTAAGCTGGCAGAGTGACAGAGTGGAGAAACAGAGGGTGAGGGGGTTTGAATGGGAGAATGCAATGACAGAGTGACAGAGTGGGGAAACAGAGGGTGAGGGGCGTTTGAATGGGCGAATGCAATCCGCTCAGAGATTTGTGAATGTTTCTGACACACACCTGACTTCACAAACATTCTGAGGAAAGATGCTGAAAATCTATTGATTTGTTTTATATAAAGGTTGTGAAAAGCCGGCCCTCTGTTCCTCATACCTCCACGTGCTTTATGAAATGTCTGTGGGCATATTTACATTGCAATGATTCCATGAAACACAATTAGCCAGATCCTGGAATCAGATTGGGAAGTCCTACAGTGCTGGGTCGGCACAGACTGAACTGTGAACTCGGTGTCCAAACGCCTGCAGACCGACACTGTCCATGTCTACACAACCCCCCCCCCCCCCCCCCCATACCATTGGAAATGGGTTAAAGTGGTTTCAGTGCATTCCGCGCCCATTAAGGACAGCTTGGGTGTTGTGACGTGCCTGGATTTCTAATCCCACTGTTCCACCCCCGCACCGGCCTCAGTGACAAATTCCATTATTATTGGAAAAACAATTCCCAGGAACAATAACTTGTGTCTCATGCTAACGCCAATCAGTCTGTCATTCTTTGTGCTAATGCTTTATCCCGTCTCCATTACTGATTAAGACGTCTTACAACACCAGGTTAAACTCCAACATGTTTGTTTCAAACACTAGCTTTCGGAGCACTGCTCCGTCCTCAGGTGAATTCAATCCATTGGCGTCGATTTAAGGAAATTGGGGGTTGTGACGTGCCTGGAGTTCTGATGCCTGTCTGTAGGAGTGAATGATGGGTGAAGATTGGTTCTACAGAGTCCAATAATGAGGTTTGTGGAACTGGAAATGATTGGCAATGAGACCGTGTGGGAGGAACGGTGTAGGAGGGTGAAGTGAGAGTTGATGGATGTGTGAAGGATTGAGTGGTGTTGGGGATAGATGCACACATTTCTGTGCAAGTATCAGTGCACAAGGTAAGGTTTTCTTTTTCAATTTTACTTAAAGTTATTGAATTGTAAAGAGGTAAACTGATAAAAGTCACTCGTCCACATTCAGCAGAATGTTGATTTGTTGATAGCTACAGTATCTATAGTCTTTGACTAAAATGTAACTAACAAAGGAGCTGGTTTAGCACAGGGCTAAATCCATGGCTTTTAAAGCAGGCCAGCAGCGCGGTTCAATTCCCGTACCAGCCTCCCCGAACAGCTGCTGGAATGTGGCGACTAGGGGCTTTTCACAGCAACTTCATTGAAACCTACTTGTGACAATAAGTGACTTTCATTTCATTTCAATTAATATCAAATTTGGCAATGAATTCTCCATGATCATTGCCAGCTAGTTTGGAGGTACCGGCTTGGAAAGTCTTTGAAGCAGAAGGTGCAAGCCAAACCCGGCTCAGTGTGGTGTGTGGCGTCCATTCCTAAAGGTATATCGGGATGGGAATGAAACACTGCTGACACTATTGGTGCAGTCAAACAGACGAAGTGCAGTGAAAGATTCAGTCTAACTGCGTTAGACTCCTAGTCACAATGCTGCTAAATCTGCCATAACTCCGGGACAAAAACATTGGGTTTGGAATGGAATGGCTGGGGAGCACCTGGAGAAGCAATCACGTAATGTTTGTGTCTAATCCTCCGTCCAGCATCAATCAAAGACAATGAAGTCGAAAGTACAGAGGGAGCCAGTGACTGGTAAACAGAGCATGTTAAATATATCACTGCGCTGGTGTGTAGCTACTGTTGGCGAGGCTGTAACCCAGTTCCAATGTTTAACTTCCCTTCACATCAATGAGAAGGACATGGGCTCTGGTGTGGAATGAGTGACTGATTCAATGGCCCACGTTGCACCATCTCCCACAGTTAAACTAATCCCCTGGTTCTCAGACATTTCCAATTTATCGTTGGCAGCAACAGTCGCTGCACACACACAAACATGTAACGGGTAAGAAGAGCAAACGGTACTATTGCTGCGGCACTGTGTGCGTGCACTCAATGATAGAACAGATCAAGGTATTGTCTGGGGTTGTGAGACGATAAAATTAAAAGTCTGACCCCTGCACCAGACGGGGATGGGTCACAGGATCCTAATGTGGAGATGCTGGTGTTGAACTGGGGCGAGCACAGTAAGAGGTCTGACAACACCAGGTTAAAGTCCAACAGGTTTGTTTGGAATCACTAGCTTTCGGAGCACCTCCTTCCTCAGGCGAATGGAGCGGGAGCTAAGCTGCGACTTTAACCTGGTGTTGTGTAAGACTAGGTAGCAAAATAGGTTCTGTGCAATACAAATATGTTTAGTTTCTTAAATACAGACTTGATCATGAAATCAGAGTGAAATGTAGTCAGCTAAATAAGTCGAAGGTTTTTGTGACGAATATTAGAGTTCCCTGGTTTCTCTTTACCAGGAGAGATCATTGAGTGTGGCGACTAGGGGATTTTCACAGTAACTCCATTGCAATTTTAATGTAAACCTACTTGTGACAATACAGATTAGAATTAGCGGGGGTCCTGTGGAGGGTGAAGCAACAGCACAAGTGACACAAAACTCTGACAAGATAACTTGAACTGGTGGGCCGGTCTTATTCAGTGATATCATTGACTGGGACATTCATAAAACACACATCCTGTTTTATGTAGACTTGCTCGCACTGTGACGCTGGATTGCAGTTTATTGCTGGATGTGAGGATGTAAACAGACTCACGTGAGGGTTTTAGGACGGGCATTGTTCACCGATGCTGTTTGGGCCACTGATGTAAAAATGTTTTTGCTGAAGGCGACGCCGGAGGGTCAGAGATTCGCCACCAAGTTTAACAACCTGTTTAATCTTTCCCATTGTCTGACGGGGATATGTGCCCGCTCGCCGTGGAGATCACTCCGGGCAAAATATCTCCTCAATAATATCCTGAGCTGGAAAACCAATTCTGGAACTGAGCTCCAGTGACTGCTTCACATTTACATATACTCTCGGGACAGTTTATTTCAGCTCACAGATCATTGAGTTTCTGGCTTTGAAGTCTATTTCCTTTATAGAGGATGCGTAATGTTTAAAGATGATAATCTTCCTTTCTACTGTCCTGTCCCTTCTGACCAGCAAACATGTTATTGACCTGCCGGAAAGGCTGTCACATTCCAGTACCATCATAGAAATACGCTGCCATTTGAAATATTGCCCCTCGCATATATTAGGACATCGTCACAAAGTGAAAGAATAAAGAGCTCGTTTTGGTGTATTTTTGTAAAGAGACGAGTTCAGAATATTATTGAGTAGATGTTTTGCCTGGTGAGTCACACTAATCTGATTTGAATAGTCCCTTTGAACTCTGATCAGATTAATTCGAGCACATATTCCGGCTGGTTGGGAGATGTGCTGGTGTGTGTTGAGGACGGTGCTGTGAAGGCGCTGCGGGTGGGGGCAACCAAGAAGTTCGCAAATCAGAGAATTAGACATTTGCATCAAAGCACGTTTGACATGACAAAAGATATATGGAGTGAAACTAGCCCCTGTCACTCATTTGACTGTCTACAGCGTCTATTACAAACCGCACGGTCAGTCTATATATGTTCGGCTCTGCCAGCATTATGTGTTTGATGTTATTGTGTGTAGATATGTGAGTGTTAGGGAGCTGGTGCGGGTTATATCGTTGACTGTTTACCAATATCACTGATATTGTACTAATGTGTAACGGCAGAAAACTTTGTCATTTTCTTGCCATCGGATTTTCAATCAAAATGTAATACTTGAAACTTGTAATAAGATGCTGGCAGCAAGCAGCAGATCCCACCAAATGAGACATACGGGTTATTAGTTCAGGCACAAATACCTCTCGGAACAATCGGATGGGGTGTGTAACCCAATTATTAACCTTTTCTCCCCTACACAGATGCGGACGAGCGAAGAGCGTCTTTCCAGAATTTTCAATTTCAATTCCGTATTCCCGGTATTTTAGCAATGGCACCTGGGGTGGATAGTTTCATCAGCTTGTAACTGTCAATAATTATATATATATATATATGTGCCTAAAGTCTCTTGTGCTAATCACCTTTAAATGTGATTATCCGTCTGTCAATGTGTATAGTTGTATCTGAATGAATGGTTCTGTGTGTACACTGTCACTGTGTTAGTACATGACAGCTATATACATGTAATCTGTTATCTGCATATACACGCCTTACTATTTGACTGATGTAGCCACGTGCAAATTCAATGGTTTGGGATAACCTTCCTGAACTTCCCTCCGGAGGTTTAGCGGACGTTATCACGGATTTAAAATTGAATATAGAATGCTGAACATGGCGCAATCAGCCTTAGAGGTGATTGTGCACTCAAATAATGGACAGATCATCATCATCCAAGAACAATGTTAGCTGTGTTGAGCTTAAATGAAGGTCTAACCAGGTTAGACTAAATTGGAGAGCTTCATTATATTATGCCTCATGTTGTTGCTTCATTCATTTACGGGACGTGGGCAGCGCTGGCTGGGTCAGCCTTTAATTGCCCCGAGGAGGTGATGGTGACTGACCTCCTTGTACCGCTCTCGGTCCCTCAGGTCTCCGGGCAGCCACAGCAATGTGAAGGCCATTCAGTCCACAACTAGGGGGTCATAGTTTGAGGGTAAGGGGTACACTTACAAGGACTGAGGTGGGAAGAAATTTCTTCACCCAGAGAGAGGTGAATCTGTGGAATTCGCTACCACAGAAAGTATTTGAGGCGAAAACATTGTGTAATTTCAAGAAGGAATTAGATACAGCTCTTGGGGCTAAAGGGATCCAGAGATATGAGAGGAAGGCAGGATCAGGCTATTGAGCTTGAAGATGAGCAATGAATATAATGAATGGCGGAGGAGGTTTGAAGGGCCGAATAGCCTCCTCCTGGTTCTATATTCTATTTATTTTTCCGAGTCCGGCTTCGTAACAGAACTGTCATTGATTCGGATGTAACTCAAAGTGAATCTTGACGTGTTCATGTGTTAACCGCCTGTATCAATGATTGAATGTGAAATATGAGTTTGTATAATGTGTAAGATCACAGCAGTTTCCGTTGTCCATGAAGAAGACGCCGAGTGGGACCTTTATGAGGGTTGCTGTTTGATATATAAGGGCTTGTTTGGGGACAGCACAAGAATTAATGGTTTTCTCAGGAATTTTCTGAAGTGTTGGAAATAATGGACGATTCTATATCCGTGCACTAATTTGGGAACCATTTATCTTTTCTGTTATATTGTTACAGGCTTGAAACCTCTCAGCCTTGGGTTCTGTTTGATTATAAAAACTATTTAATGAGACAAAATAGCTAACATAGAAAATAAATCGTGTTAGCATTGTCAGGAGAAGACTATTAACCACTGTCTACCTTCTCTATTCCCTGAAACCATTCTCCCCCAAACGCCTGGAAAGTTGTTGTTTCTTATTTGGTCACTAACAAGATTTCACCCCAACACCTTTCCAATTGCCCAAGGCCTCTGTGCTGGGGCCTGGTTGGGGCGAGATAGGCTTGTCAGCCAGGGAACAACTCAATGTTAATCATGTTTTGAAAAAGTAATAACCCGAAAGCTGCCTTGTCTCAGTGCTCTGACAGCCACGCGAGCCCAAAACCTTGGAAACGAGAACAGGCCCAGCCGGCAGTTACCAGCAAGATCTTGGATCCCAGTTTTGGATTAGATTTCTTTAGTTGCAGAGCGTGGGAGTGAGAGATAGAATTGCACAGCACGCGCCTCCGTGCCCAGAAGCCGCTTCTTTCTCCAATGCTCTCCCCAGGGTGGAGAACCAGTGCAATGGGAGGACATTAATACACTGCGGCGATGGATCTTTGAGCACCTCGGCTCCTGCCAAGATTAATCTACCTTCGCGCCATGGGACGGATTATTTTGCAGCCTTGAAATTCAATTTATCTGAAAGGTAATTTCATATTGAAATGGTTACAAAACTGTATTTGTTCTGTCTTTTGAAAAAAAAAGGTCTGTCACTTTTTATAAGAAGCAATGTATTCAATATATTTAGGACCATATCTAACATATCAATTTCGGGCAGAAATTCCAGTTAGTCTCAGGATATTTACAAATCCTTTGCTTTTCCGTTGCCTCTCATTTCCATTCTCCCCTGGATGGTAACTGCTCTAACTGGGAACAGGCACCAACATGTAGGGAAGAGCAAAACTGTTACTTTGGACATCTCCTGTCTAGAAGATGCCCCTGACCACAAGGAGAAAACAGCGATCCATCGCTGCGCAGTAACATAGTGGTTAGCACAGCTGCTTCACAGCTCCCGGGTCCCAAATTGGATTCCCGGCTTGGCGGAGTCTGCACGTCCTCCCTGTGTCTGCCTGGGTTTCCTCCGGGAGCTCTGGTTCCCCCCACAGTCCAAAGACGTGCAGGTTAGGTGGATTGGCTGTGTTAAATTTCCCTTAATGTCCATAAAATGTTAAGTGGGGGTTACTGGGTTACGGGGATAGGGTAGATACGTGGGCTTCAGTAGGGAGCTCTTTGTAAGAGCTGGTGCAGACTCGATGGAGCGAATGGCCTCCTTCTGCACTGTAAATTCTATGATTCATCCAACCAATGGACAAGGATTAGCCCTAACTGCAGTTAGCTGGACTGCAGTCGGCTGCTCCCACTGAAACATCTGGCAGCAATCAATGAAAGCTGTTTTATCACAAATTGCTGTCTGACTCAGGAACCTCAAATTGCTAGTTTCTTTAATATATAAACTATTCAAAGTAGCTCCATAGCCTCTGTGAAGGTCTCCAACTCACTCAGGATAAATGTTGCTCCAGGAATCAGGATGGCTTCACCACTGCAATAATCTAATGCTGCAATCAACTCTCAAAACAATCTGAGTTTTTAAGGAGCTGTGAAACGGCTCTTTAGTTATTTCCCATTTTGCTTCAACTCTTCCCTTTGTCATCTCGGGGTCTTGATAATTCCTTACCAACCTTCCAATCGCCACTCTCTGTCAATTCCAGTTTCCATCCACTAACCCGCATCAGCTCCTATTCTGCCGATATCTCAAATTTAAAAGCATAACCTGGTATCTAAATTGTTTAGTGTCACTGCTCCTTTCTGTCTCTGTAACCTTCTCCAGCCCACAAACCTCAACTCTTAATTTCTCTGTTCTGGAATGAATATTTGCTGGTTTTAACCTCTGGATTATTAGGAATAGCAACTTCATTTCAGGGCCACAGTGAACAATGATGTAGCCTCGGTAATAAGACCCTGACAGCACATTTAGGAAGGTTATTTAACTAAATATACATCATGTGGAGATGCCGGTGTTGGACTGGGGTGAGCACAGTAAGAAGCCTTACAACACCAGGTTAAAGTCCAACAGGTTTGTTTCAAACACGAGCTTTCGGAGCGTAGCTCGCAGCTAAGCTAGCAATTCCAAATGAACCTGTTGGACTTTAACCTGGTATTGTAAATATACATCAATATAGATTTGTTTCATTAGAATATAATTTCTGCTATTTGCACATGATAATTTGCACATGGAATACTCTCCACTTGCCTGGATGAGTGCAGCTCCAACACTCAAGAATCTCGATGCCATCCAGGACAAAGCAGCCCGCTTGATTGCTCCCCCTTCCAAAAACATTCAAACCCTCCACCACCGACGCACAGTGACAGCCGTGTACACCATCTACAAGATGCACTGCAGTAACTCACCAAGGTTCCTTAGACAGCACCTTCCAAACACACGGCCACTACCATCTAGAAGGACAAGAGCAGCAGATACCTGGGAACCCCATCACCTGGAGGTTCCCCTCCAAGTCACTCACCACCCTGACTTGGAAATATATCGGCCGTTTCTTCACTGTCGCTGGGGCAAAAGCACAGTGGGCTTATCTACACCCCAAGGACTGCAGTGGTTCAAGAAGGAGCTCACTCACCACCACCTTCTGAAGGGCAACTAGGGATGGGCAATAAATGCTGGCCTAACCAACAACGCCCATATCCCATAAATGAAGAAAATAAAAATAATGGCGAATTAAGTGAATCAAAATGGAAGCTTTGGTCTTTAAGCTGCGATTTATTCATTGTCATTGTGGATGCAGAAATGCATGGGCTGTGAATCTTATCTCTATAATCATCACACTCAGCTAATATCATGAAGGAAGTGCTACCTTGTGATCCCTTCAGACCCTAGGTTATTTTGTTTGTCTTGAACTATCAAAAGAACAGTTATCACTGTCATGAGCATAATAATATTTTGTTTTAAAATGTCAAAAGAAGATTAGTTTCCACTGTCACATCCATGACAACAGCAGTCGAATTGCATCCAGCTGTTATCAATTATTCTCAGCAAAGGCAGTTTGTGAAAACTGGTAGAACCAAAGATTAAGGTGGTTTTATATTTTCTGGTTCTGACTCTTCATTTCTTTCTTGTATATCTACAGGTCATTCATAAAATACTTGCATGGAACATAATTCATATTTATGGCATGCTTGTTGCTATTCCCATAAGGTAACTATAATTACTGTAGTTAGTTTGTATAAATCAATGATTACTTAAAATGTGCATGCTTCCTGGTAATTAATGAGGCTTTCCAACAGTTCTATAAATCACTGCAGTCTGTGAATAATGGGAAGGCTAGATCAGACTCACTAAGAATTTGTACAGCAGTGTAGGAAACCTTCATGAACTCTTTTATTATGTCCAGGTGTGAACAAACTGGCAGATTGGCATCCATATCAGCTTTTTTCATTTTGCATTAGGCTTTTCTGAATGGACTCACAACAGGTGAAAGTTGGCCGAGTCACGTTTTATCATGGGGCATTTTATGGGGCAGCACGGTACCATTGTGGATAGCACCACAGCTCCAGGGTCCCAGGTTCGATTCCGGCTTGGGTCCCTGTCTGTGCGGAGTCTGCACATCCTCCCCGTGTGTGCGTGGGTTTCCTCCGGGTGCTCCGGTTTCCTCCCACAATCCAAAGATGTGCAGGTTAGGTGGATTGGCCATGATAAATTGTCCTTAGTATCCAAAATTGCCCTTAGTGTTGGGTGGGGTTGCTGGGTTATGGGGATAGGGTGGAGGTGTTGACCTTGGGTAGGGTGCTCTTTCCAAGAGCCGATGCGGACTCGATGGGCTGAATGGCCTCCTTCTGCACTGTAAATTCTATGATCATGGCTTTGAACAGGTTGAAAAAACAGTCTTTTGCTGTTGAATTCAAGTCAATTAGAGGTTGTTTTTAAAAAAAAATCTATTTCTATGTTAAAGAACTAAGTAGATGCAAGGAAAATAATTTAAAACTACAAGAGTATAGAAAAAATGAGCACAGAATGAAGAGAAGAAAAACAATGAAATGTTATATTTTTGAATTGTTTAAACTGTTTACTTTTGTTTGGTAAGGCAGTAGCAAAGCTGGTATTAGCATGTGAATAGCTGAAAATGTCATTGTCTGGCCAGGAGCTAGAAAGCTTTCCAGTCTTGCTTGTAGCGTATTTGGGTCTATTTGGATTTTCAGAAGGCCTTTGACAAGGTACCGTACAGGAAACTGCTGAATAAGATAAGAGCCCATAGTGTTAAGTGTAAGATTCCTGCATGGATAGGGGATTGGCTGACTGGCAGAAGGCAGAGAGTGGGGATAAAGGGTCTTTTACAGGATGGCAGCCGGTGACTAGTGGTGTGCCTCAGGGGTCTGTGCTGGGACCACAACTTTTCACAATATATATTAATGATTTGGAAGAAGGTACTGAGGCACTGTTGCTAAGTTTGCAGATGATACAAAGATCTGTAGAGGAACAGATAGTATTAAGGAAACAGGCGGGTTGCAGAAGAACTTGAACAGGCTAGGAGAGTGGGCAAAGAAGTGGCAGATGAAATACAATGTGGAAAAGTGTGAGATTATGCATATTGGTAGGAAAAATAGAGGCATAGACTATTTTCTAAATGGGAAAAGGCTTCAGAAATCTGAAGTACAAAGGGATTTAGGAGTCCTAGTTCAGGATTCTCTTAAGGTTAATGTGCAGGTTCAGTTGGCAGTTATGAAGGCAAATGCAATGTTAACATTCATGTTGAGAGAGCGAGAATACAAGAGCAGGGATGTACTTCTGAGGCTGTATAAGGCTCTGGTCAGACCCCATTTGGAGTATTGTGAACAGTTTTGGGCCCCGTATCTAAGGAAGGACGTGCTGGCCTTGGAGGGAGTCCAAAGGAATTTCACAAGAATGATCCCTGGAATGAAGAGCTTATATGAGGAGTAGTTGACGACGTTGGATCTGTACTCAGTGGAGTTTAGAAGGATGAGGGGAGATCTAATTCAAACTTACAGGATACTGCGAGGCCTGGATAGAGTGGACATGGAGAAGATGTTTCCACGAGGAGGAGAGACTAGAACCCAAGGGCTCAGCCTCAGACTGAAGGGACGATCCTTTAAAATTGAGATGAGGAGGAATTTCTTCAGCCAGAGGGTGGTGAATCTGTGGAACACTTTGCCGCAGAAGGCTGTGGAGGCCAAATCACTGAGTGTCTTTAAGACCAAGATAGATAGGTTCTTGATTAATAAGGGGATCAGGGGTTATGGGGAGAAGGCAGGAGAATGAGGATGCGAAACACATCCGCCATGACTGAATGGCAGAGCAGACTCTATGGTCTGAGTGGCCTAATTCTGCTCCTATATCTTATGGTCTTGTAGTGTGGAGGTCATCTTTACTGCATCAATATCCCAATCAAAATGGTACTGAGGTTCACTTCAGTTAATTCAGTCCTCTAATTATAATAGTGAAGTGTTTTAGTGAAGTAATTTATTATTTGTGCATTATTACACAGGATATAATTAGGAAGTATATTTAACCTGAAATAACCAAACTGCTGCAGGCAGTTAATTAAAAAGTAAGAAAAAGTATCAAATTAAGAACAAACACAAAAACACATTAGAAGCTGATAGCAGATCCCTCAACACCTTTAAAAAGAAAAGCCAGGTGGGTGTTTTGAAAACACTTTGTATATTTTACTCATTCACAAGGTTTCACATTGTTGACCAGACCAGCTTTTACTGCAAATCCTAATTGCCCTTTAGAAGGTGCTGGTAAACTGTCTTCTTGAACCTCTGCAGAATGTGCAAACTGTATGACGGTGGTGCTTCCACAGGGCTGATAGGTGGGAGGGGGGGTCCAATGGTTTAGTCCACCAATGATGACGAATCAGTAATATGTTTCTAAATCAGGATAGCGTGTGACTTGGAGAAGAACCTGAAGCAGATTGTTCCCATACACCTGTTACTCTTCACCTTCTAAATGGTAGAGGTCATGGGTGGGATTCTCCATTCCGCCAGCCCGTTTTCCTGCACGGCACACCCTCGCCAGCAGCGGGATTCTCCGTTCCAGCAGCCGGCTAATGGGATTTCCCATTGTGGCCATCCCATACCGTCGGGAAACCCACGGATGTGGGTGCACTGCCGATGGGGCAGAGTACCCCGCCGGCAGAGAATACTGCATCATGGGCTTGGATGGTGCTGTCAAAAGGTCTTGGTGTGTGGCGCAGTGCATCTTGTGTACAGGCTGCAGCCACTGTGCACGCATGGTGGAGGCAGTGCACATCTAAGATGGTGAATGGGGTGCCATCAAGTGGGCTGCTTTGTCCTGGATATTGTTGAACCGCTTGAGTGTTGCTGTAACTACCCTCATCTGGACAAATGGAGAGTATTCCATCACACTCCTGACTTGAATCTTGTAGATTGTGGGCAGGCTTTGCTGTTGTACCATATTATATATATGGTTAGTCTGGTAAATCTTCTGGTCAATAGTGATCTCCAGGACATTGATGGCGGGGGTTTGGTGATCGTAATTCCTTTGAATGTCAAGGGGGGGATGATTAGATTTGCTCTCTTATTGGAGATGGTCATTGCTTGGCATTTGTGTGCCACAGATGTTACTTGTTACTAATCAGCCCAAAGCTGAATGTTGTCCAGATCTTGTTGCATCTGGGCAATGCACTGCTTCATTATCTGAGGAGTTGCAAATGGAAACAAAATCATTAGCAAGTAACCTCACTGCTGACATTATGATGGGTCATTAATGAAGAAGTTGAAGGTGGTTGGACGTAGCACACAACCTTGAGAACACCTGCAGTGGTCCTAGGATTGATACAAGCGGCCTCCAACAAACAAACATCTTTCTTTTTGTTAGATGGGGCTCTAGTCAGTGGAGAGTTTTCCCTCTGATTCCCATTTAGTTCAAGTTTCCGAAGACTCCTTGATGTCGCACTCAAAGTTGTCTTGATGGCAATGGCAATCACTCTCGTCTCATCTCTGGAATTCAGCTGATGAGCATGTTTAAACCAAGGCTGTAAAGAGGTCTGGAGAAAAGGGGTCCTGGCTGAACTCAAACTGTGCACAGTTGAGAATTCCCTCCGGGATACCCTTGTCCACATGTCCATCACCCTCAAACCTCACCCTCTTCCCAAGGCACTTTCCCATGCTTTCCCTACACCTCCTCCCTACTCACCATCCAAGGGCGTAAACACTCTTTTCAAGTGAGGCACGCTTCGCATGCACCTCCTTCAATCTGGTCTATTGCGTTCTC
Organism: Scyliorhinus canicula; assembly: GCF_902713615.1. Lineage (NCBI taxonomy): Eukaryota > Metazoa > Chordata > Chondrichthyes > Carcharhiniformes > Scyliorhinidae > Scyliorhinus > Scyliorhinus canicula. The sequence continues at coordinate 2,328,764 of NC_052165.1, read as the reverse complement.
TGCTCCCAGTGCAGTCTACTCTACATTGGAGAGACTAAATGCAGACTGGGTGACTACTTTGCAGAATGCCTCCTCTCTGTCCGCAAGCAGGACCCACACCTTCCTGTCGCTGCCATTTCAACTCACCGTCCTGTTCTCACGTCCACATGTCCGTCCTTGGCCTGCTGCAATGTTCCAGTGACGCCCAGCGCAAACTGGAGGAACAGCACATCATCTTCCGATTAGGCACATTACAGCCTTCCGGACTTAACATTGAGCTCAACAACTTCTGATGGTGAACTCTCTCCTCCACCTCATTTTTATTTTAATCAATTTATTTTCATTCTTTCCATCGATCAGTTTTCCCCTCACCATCGTCCCCCCTCCTTTGACACAATGCTTACCTTTGTTCTGCCATTAACAAATTCTGATTTCTTAATGTGCCACTATCAGCACCCTTCTTAGCCTTGATCACCCCATTTACATTCCCTTTGGCATCTTTGTCAATCTCCACCTATCGCTGGCTCTCTATCCAGCCCGCTGCTCCACATCCAACCCCAACAATAGTATAAATCTGGTCCTATTTTCAGTTCTCTATAGGTTTGACAAAGAGTGAACCAGACTCGAAAGGTTAGCTCCCTTCTCTCTCCACAGATGCTGTCAGTCCTGCTGAGATTTTCCAGCATTTTCTGTTTTTTCTTTTCAGATTTCACCATCCGCCGTGATTTGCTTTTCTTTTATATGTAGGTGAGAATTTGTTTCTTGACAGCATAGTCAATGACACCTTCCAGCACTTTGTTGATTGAGAGTAAACTGATGTGGAGATAATAAGTTAGATTGGATTTGTCCTGACCTTGGTGGACAGGACACACCTGGGCAATTGTGTACTTTGTTGTGTGGATGTTGCTACTCTAGTTATACTGGGAAAGCCTGGCTAGATCCACACCTCGCCCTGGAGCACAAGTTTTCAGTACTTCAGCTGAGATATTGTCAGCTTCCATAATTTTTTGCTGTATCCAGTGCCTTCATTCATTTCTTGATATCACACGGAGTCAATCACATGGCTAAAGACTGGCTTCTGTGATGCTGGCAACCTCAGGAGGAGGCCGAGATTGATCATCCGCTTGGCACTCCTGACTGAACATGATTGCAAATGCTTCAGCCTTGTCTTCTGCACTCATGTGCTGGGCATAGGGACGTCATGGAGGTTCCTTCTCCCCTGAGTTGTTTAATTGTGCATCGTCATTCACGACTTGGTGTGGAGAGACTGTGGAGCTTTGATCTGAGGTGTTGGGTGTGGGATCCCTTAGTTCTGCCCTGGTGGTTAGCATGAATGCAAACTCTTGTGGCTTCTCCAGATTGATAGTTGTGGCTGGCACTGTTCCTGGCACGTTCTGCTATGTTTCTCATTGAACTTGATGGTAATGCAGACTGAGGGGTATATCAGGCCACGTGGGTGAACATATTTCTGCTGCTGATGCCACAAAATGCCTCATGGATTCCCAATTTTGTGTTTGTTGAGTCTGTTCTGAATTATTCAGCATAGTGGGTAGTGCCACCCAACACAATAGAAACATGTTCAATGTGAAGATGGGTGTTTTGTCTCCAGCAGTCAGTCCTACAAATCCTGCCATGAACAGGCACTCCCGTAGATTGGTGAGGATAAGGTTCAGTAGGATTTTCCCTTGTGTAGCCTCTGTCATCACAGGCCAGGCCCAGGCAACTGCAATCTTAAACATGAAGGTTCACGCACAGAATAACATGAATATCCAAACACGTTTGAAATTTTTTCTGATAAAAGCTTAATGTTTTCACACAGATCGATGTCTGAGTGGGTAAGTATATAAACCATTGAGGTGGTAAATCATACAGAGTAGGAAATAATTAGGTCTACCTATCTTTAATTTGCTTATTTTTGAGACTCCACAATTAGTCTTGGGGCTATCGTGGGGAAAAGTCAGGAATAATTTCTGCCCCTGTTTATTTTCCAGTAACAGAGTTCATATGTGCAAATTAGCAGAAGTTTTGGTTTAGTCTTCCAAGGGTGAATAACTTACGTTTACCAGTATGATTAATTGAGTGAGGTCTCAAAGGGTGGTTGGTGCCAACAGTCATGAGGCAAGAAGAGCCACGGAATCAGGGAAGGTGAGGAGAACGAGGCAGAAAACTCTTTTCAAACCTTTCTTTGCCCAGTAGAATTTTATGACATGTTATTTCCATCATTTATCTTATTTTCTCTTCGAGATTTTATTTGCTATATTGCTGGGTGATGTATTGCCGTCTATCCTGTTATTCATTGTGCCATACCAGCTATCAGTGCTCTGACTATATTGTTTAATTAGATTAGAGTAGTGATGATAGATCTTTGTTTTATATATTCCATTTCCTGGTCCCTGTATCAGAGTACAGCATCTTTTAATATACCGCCAGGATCTGCAAAGAGTCTTCATAGACATAAATCCCACCAGATAGGCACTAATCCACTTTGTTAACTGTTGCCAGAAAACTTAATGTCGATTGCAAAAGCAAAATATATCGGGATGCCAGAAATCGCAACTAAAACAGGAAGTGCTGGAAATCCTCAGCAGGTCGAGCAGCATCTAGAACATAGAACATAGAACATAGAACAGTACAGCACAGCACAGGCCCTTCGGCCCTCGATGTTGTGCCGAGCAGTGATCACCCTACTCAAACCCACGTATCCACCCTATAGCCGTAACCCAACAACCCCCCCTTAACCTTACTTTTTAGGACACTACGGGCAATTTAGCATGAACAATCCACCTAACCCGCACATCTTTGGACTGTGGGAGGAAACCGGAGCACCCGGAGGAAACCCACGCACACACGGGGAGGACGTGCAGACTCCGCACAGACAGTGACCCAGCCGGGAACCGAACCTGGGACCCTGGAGCTGTGAAGCATTTATGCTAACCACCATGCCACCGTGCTGCCCGTGGAGAGAGAAACAGCCAATACTCTGATGAAAGAACATCAACATGAAAGGTTAACTCTGTCTATTTGCAGCATTGGAATGGCATTGCTTTGAGGGCAGGATCAGTATACGAGCGTTGATAACAGGCTGTTGTTCGATAGATCGGTCATACATTTGGATGGCAGTGATTGGCTCTGTCATTGCATAGTGAAATAAAACTTAATTCTCCTTTCTCATTATTTCAGCATCCAAACATACACTGACAACACCCAGCTCAATCTCACCATCATCTCCCTGGATCCCTTCACTGTCTCAAAATGATCATACTCCTTGTCTGGCACACAGTAATTCCCACAACTAAATATTTTGGAAAGCCATTGCCTTTGACCCCTGCTTTAAAATCTTTCCCCTAGCTACCAGCTGCACCCCTCTCCCTGGCAAACTTCTGAGGTTGTCACATTTGATCTCAAGATGAGATTCTGACCACATATCCGGTGCATCAGGAGGCTGGCCTATTTCCATGCCTTTGTTAACTTAACTATTCCAATGCAGTCCTTCCTGGCATCCCATATTCTACCATCTGTAAACCTGACTCCAAACCAAACAACCAGTTCACGTCTGCTCCTGAAGCGGCATAAATGAATCCCCAGTTAATACCCAGCACATGAGTACAATTAAATGCTCAATTAAGATACAATTAACAATCTGTTCTAATATCTCCTTATCTGGCTCCATGTCATATTTAGTGCCTAATGCTCCTGCAAAGCACCTCAGCAAGTTTTCTGGCATTAAATGTGCTATATAAATATAAATTCTACTAATTCAAAAAATATGTTTCTAAGTACCTCACTGTCTTGTTTTTTTATAAAAAGGCACTGTATTGTGATGTTTAAGAACCCTTAGCAATGCAGTGGACAATTTTCCTTAGCTATTATGTTATTACTTTTGCAAGTAAATGAATACTATGCCACCATTACTCAGTTACAATAACATACATGGAGTATACTTCGAAGGTAGGCTTGACCAGTGTCAATTTTTTAATTGAATGTATTTCAACCTCTCTAAGACATTCTGAGGGAAATAGTCATTTCGGACTGTTAGCAGACATGAGGATGAAATGAAAGAAAATGAAAATCGCTTATTGTCACGAGTAGGCTTCAATGAAGTTACTGTGAAAAGCCCCTAGTCGCCACATTCCGGCACCTGTCCGGGGAAGCTGGTACGGGAATTGAACCGTGCTGCTGGTCTGCTTGGTCTGCTTTAAAAGCCAGTGATTTAGCTGAGTGAGCTAAACCAGCCCCGTGACACACCTTGTGCTGCTGCTGCTTATCAACATGACTGGTTGTGTGCTCAGCAGATATCCAGGTGTGTCTGCGGCCAGCGCAATACCCAGCAAGCCTGCACCTTTTAAAGACATCCTGCCCCTCTTAAAGGGGAGATGTATTCAGACTGCAGTAACTGGTGGAAGAGTCTGAACAAAGCTAGAAACAAATGAGATTGACACTTTAGCAAGAAGCCAAGTAGAAAGTTCCCTAGAACAAAGAACAGGAACAGGCCCTTCAGCCCTCCAAGCCCGTGCCGACCATGCTACCCGTCTAACCTAAAACCTTCTACACTTCCTGGGTCCGTATCCCTCTATTCCCATCCTATTCATGTATTTGTCAAGATGCCCCTTAAATGTCACTATCGTCCCTGCTTCCACCACCTCCTCCGGCAGCGAGTTCCAGGCACCCACTACCCTCTGTGTAAAAGACTTGCCTCGTACATCTCCTCTAAACCTTGCCCCTCGCACCTTAAACCTATTCACCCTAGTAATTGACCCCTCTACCCTGGGAAAAAGCCTCTGACTATCCACTCTGTCTATACCCCTCATAATTTTGTAGAATTCTATCGGGTCACCCCTCAACCTCCGTCATTCCAGTGAGAACAAACCGAGTTTATTCAACCTCATAGCTAATGCCCTCCATACCAGGCAACATCCTGTTAAATCTTTTCTGTACCCTCTCCAAAGCCTTCACATCGCAGTGTGGTGAGCAGAATTGAACACTATACTTCAAGTGTGGCCTAACTAAGGTTCTATAAAGCTGCAGCATGACTTGCCAATTCTTATACTCAATGTCCCGGCTGATAAAGACAAACATGCCATATGGCTTCTTGACTACCTTCTCCACCTGCGTTGCCACTTTCAGTGACATGTGGGCCTGTACACCCAGATCCCTCGGCCTGTCAATACTCTGAATGGTTCTGCCATTTACTGTATATTTCCCACTTGTATTAGACCTTCCAAAATGTGTTACCTCACATTTGTCCAGATTAAACTCCATCTGCTATCTCTCCGCCCAAATCTCTCACCTATCTATATCCTGCTTTATCCTCTGATAGTCTTCATCACTATCCATAATTTCATCAACATTTGTGTCGTCTGCAAACTTACTAATCAGACCAGTTACATTTTCCTCCAAATCATTTATATATACTACAAACAGCAAAGGTCCCAGCACTGATCCCTGCGGACCACTAATCACAGCCCTCCAATCAGAAAAGCACCCTTCCATTGCTACTCTCTGCCTTCTATGACCAAGCCAGTTCTGTAGCCATCTTTCTTGCTCACCTCGTGATCCCATGTGTCTTCACCTTCTGTAAGAGTCTGCCATGAGAGGCCTTGTCAAAGGCCTTACTGAAGTCCATGTGGGCAACATCCACTGCCCTACCTTCATCAATCATCTTCATCACTTCTTCGAAAAACACAATTAAGTTAGTAAGACATGACCTCCCCTTCACAAAACCATGCTGCCTCTCGCTAATACACCGATTTTCTTCCAAATGGGAGTAAATCCTGATCCAAACAAATTCTCAGAAAAAACTCTCTCCCACTGACGTAAGGCTCACAGGGTGCCTGTAATTTCCTGATTATGGTGGTGGAGGCCTTAATCCAAGATGTCAGAAAAAAAAGAGGACACATTTGAGCAGGAGGCCAGCATGACCTCATGCTGTGCTGTGTGAAGACAATATCAGCTTGGGGGAACTTCCGGAACATGTCCCCGAGGACCTGACTGCAGTGCCAAAAAAAGCACATCGGCCTCAAGTGAGTGGTCATCTCAGTGAATGCATCTTCAAATGACACCTCTTATCCACTGCACGATCAAGTTCTCACACTGCTCAATTCATCACTCTCCATCATTCACCCATCAACAATCAGGACCTCTTCCCAACATTCAAATGCTCCACCTCAGCCTCAGAAAATTATCCATGTTTGTAGTCTCATATCTGCATCTCACGCATGCCACCGGCTATTCAGCTATGATAGGCACATCGCCCAAACACATCGTAACATACAAACTGACATTCTCTCTTGCAGGACAAGGTTGTGTATAACTCCAGGGATTAGCAGATACTGGTCAGGAAGAGGCAGCCTGCATCTTCTGAGATCTCAGGAGGGGACAATACTCCACATTATCTTTACCTCAATCCTGATATCTGGCATGAGATGACGCGACCATGGACCACTTGCTTTCAACCCCAGCCCCCCCCCCCCCCCAGCCCCGCCAATCCTGCCCCAAGCCTGCCCTTCTGCATTTTTGCTTTCAGATACTTGAGATTTTCTGCCTGACCTATCTCACCGTGAAGGGAATAAGGGTCTCTCGTGAGAGACGGAATTAACAAACCCTGCTGATCCAGAATGGGAATTTATGCACTAAATCGTAATGATGTCACAGTTGCCCTGTCTGCAAGTTCCTGATGCATAGGAACATAGGAAATAGGAACAGTAGGCCATTCGGCCCCTCAAACCTGCACACCATTCAACAAGCTCATTCTTGACCTTCTGTCTCAATACAATGTTCCTGTACTATCCTCATGTCCCTTGATCTCTTCAATATGTAAACATCTGTCAATATCTGCCTTGGATATGCTCAGTGACTAAGCCCTTATCGCCCTCTGGGTCGAGAATTCAAAAGATACATCACCCTCTGAGTTAGGAAATTTCTCCTCATTTCAGTCCCACATTCTGAGACTGTGTTCCCTTGCTCTCACACCCCAGCCAGGGGGAACATCCTTCCTGTATCCACCCCGTCGAGCCCTGTAAGTATTTTGTTTATTCCAATCAGATTAGAGGATTCGTGCACAGGAACAGGGATGTCTTGCTGCAATTATCCAGGGCCTTGGTGAGGCCACATCTGGAATATTGTGTGCAGTTTTGGTCTCCTTATCTGAGGAAGGATGTTATTGCTGTGGAGGGAATGCAGAGAAGGTTGTCCAGACTGGTTCCTGAGGTGGCAGGATGAGGTAGGTGGAGAAATTGGGTTGGTTAGGATTGGAGTTCAGTAGAAACCTATAAAATTCTAACAGGACTGGACAGGGTGAATGCAGGGGAGGATGCTCCCGATCATGGGTATATCCAGAACCAGGGGTCACAGTCTGAGGATACGGGGTAGGCTGTTTAAGGCAGAGGTGAGGAGAAATGTCTTCACCCAGAAGTAGTTGAGGCCAAAATAGTGTATGTTTTCAAGAAGCAGTTAGGTGTAGCACTTGGGGTGGAGGCGATCATAGGTTGGGGAAAGCGGGATTAAGCTATTGAGTTGGATGATCAGCCATCATCATAATGAATGGTGGAGCAGACACGAAGGGCTGAATGGACTCCTCCTGCTCCTATTTTCAATGTTTCTATGTATCAAAGAACAAAGAAAAGTACAGCACAGGAACAGGCCCTTCGGCCCTCTAAGCCCGTGCCGACCATGCTGCCCGTCTAAACTACAGTCTTCTACACTTCCTGGGTCCGTATCTCTCTATTCCCATCTTATTCATGTATTTGTCAAGATGCCCCTTAAATGTCACTATCGTCCCTGCTTCCACCCCCTCCTCCAGCAGCGAGTTCCAGGCACCCACTACCCTCTGTGTAAAAAACTTGCCTCGTACATCTTTTCTAAACCTTGCCCCTCGCACCTTAAACCTATGCCCCAAGTAATTGACCCCTCTACCCTGGGAAAAAGCCTCTGACTATCCACTCTGTCTATGCCCATCATAGTTTTGTAGACCTCTATCAGGTCGTCCCTCAACCTCCGTCGTTCCAGTGAGAACAAACCGAGTTTATTCAACCTCTGCTCATACCTAATGCCCTCCATACCAGCCAACATCCTGGTAAATCTCTTCTGTACCCTCTCTAAAGCCTCCACATCCTTTTGGTAGTGTCACGACCAGAATTGAACACTATGCAACATGACTTGCCAATTGTTATACTCAATGCCCTGGCCAATGAAGGCAAGCATGCCGTATATCTTCTTGACTACCTTCTCCACCTGTGTTGCCCCTTTCAGTGACCTGTGGACCTGTACACCAAGATCTCTCTGACTGTCAATACTCTTGAGGGTTCTACCATTCACTGTATATTCCCTACCTGTATTAGACCTTCCAAAATGCGTCACCTCGTATTTGTCCGAATTAAACTCCATCCCCATCTCGCCGTCCAAGTCTCCAAATGATCTAAATCCTGCTGTATCCTCTGACAGTCATGATCGCTATCCACAATTCCACCAACCTTTGTGTCGTCCACTAACTTAATAATCAGATCAGTTACATTTTCCTCCAAATCATTTATTTATACTGTGAACAGCAAAGGTCCCAGCACTGATCCCTGCAGAGCACCACTAGTCACAGCCCTCCAATTAGAAAAGCATCCTTCCATTGCTACTCTCTGCCTTCTATGACCTAGCCAGTTCTGTATCCACCTTGCCAGCTCACCCCTGATCCCATGTGACTTCACCTTTTGTACCAGTCTACCATGAGGGACCTAGTCAAAGGCCTTACTGAAGTCCATATAGACAACATCCACTGCCCTACCTGCATCAATCATCTTTGTGACCTCCTCGAAAAACTCTATCAAGTTAGTGAGATACAACCTCCCCGTCACAAAACCGTGCTGCCTCTCACTAATACGTCCATTTGCTTCCAAATGGGAGTAGATCCTGTCTCGAAGAATTCTCTCCAGTAATTTCCCTACCACTGACGTAAGGCTCACCGGCCTGTAGTTCCCTGGAGTATCCTTGCTATCCTTCTTAAACAAAGGAACAAAATTGGCTATTCTCCAGTCCTCCAGGACATCACCTGAAGACAGTGAGGATCCACTGATTTTTGTCAAGGCCTCAGCAATTTTCTCTCTTGACTCCTTCAGTATTCTGGGATAGATCCCATCAGGCCCTGGGGACTTATCCACCTTAATATTTTTCAAGACACCCAACACCTCGCCTTTTTGGATCTCAATGTGACCCTGGCTATCTACACACCCTTCTCCAGACTCAACATCCACCAATTCCTTCTCTTTGGTGAATACTGATGCAAAATATTGATTTAGTTCCTCGCCCATTTCCTCTGGCTCCAGACATAGATTCCCTCGCCTGTCCTTCAGTGGGCCAACCCTTTCCCTGGCTACCCTCTTGCTTTTTATGTACGTGTAAAATGCCTTGGGATTTTCTTTCACCCTATTTGCCAATGACTTTTCGTGGCCCCTTTTAGCCCTCCTGACCCTTTGCTTAAGTTCCTTCCTACTTTCCTTATATTCCACACAGGCTTCGTCTGTTCCCAGCCTTCTAGCCCTGACAAATGCCTCCTTTTTCTTTTTGACGAGGCCTACAATATCCCTCGTTATCCAAGGTTCGCGAAATTTACCATATTTATCCTTCTTCCTCACAGGAACATGCCGGTCCTGAATTCCTTTCAACTGACACTTGAAAGCCTCCCACATGTCAGATGTTGATTTACCCTCAAACACCCGCCCCCAATCTATGTTCTTCAGTCCCTGCCTAATATTGTTATAATTAGCCTTCCCCCAATTTAGCACATTCACCCAAGGACCACACTTATCCTTGTCCACCAGCACTTTAAAACTTACTGAATTGTGGTCACTGTTCCTGAAATGCTCCCCTACTGAAACTTCTACCACCTGGCCGGGCTCATTCCCCAATACCAGGTCCAGTACAGCCCCTTCCCTAGTTGGACTGTCTACATATTGTTTTAAGAAGCCCTCCTGGATGCTCCTTACAAACTCTGCCCCGTCTAAGCCCCTAGCACTAAGTGAGTCCCCGTCAATATTGGGGAAGTTAAAGTCTCCCATCACAACAACCCTGTTGCTTTTACTCCTTTCCAAAATCTGTTGACCTATCTGCTCCTCTATTGGGAGGAGCTCGGCTGTTGGGAGGCCTGTAGTAAACCCCCAACATTGTGACTGCACCCTTCTTATTCCTGATCTCTACCCATATATCCTCACTGCCCTCTGAGGTGTCTTCCCACAGTACAGCTGTGATATTCTACCTAATCAGTAGCGCAACTCCTCCGCCCCTTTTACCTCCCCCTTGATCCTGCCCGAAACATCTAAATCCTGGAATGTTTCGCTGCCAATCCTGTCCTTCCCTCAACCAGGTCTCTGTAATGGCAACAACATCATAGTTCCAAGTACTAATCCAAGCTCTTAAATTCATCTACTTACCCGTAATACTTCTTGCAGTAAAACATATGCACTTCAGGCCACAAGTCCCGCTGTTTTCAGCAACATCTCCCTGTCTGCTCTGCCTCAGAGCCATAGTTCTTCGTTCATATTTCTTAGTTCTCCCTCAATCTTTTCACCTTCTGACCTATTGCTCTGGTACCCACCCCCCTGCCATACTATTTTTAACACTCCCATGTGACACCAGCAAACCTCGCAGCCAGGATATTTATGCCTCTCCAGTTTAGATGCAACCCGTCCTTCTTATACAGGTCACACCTGCCCTGGAAGGGCTCCCAGTGATCCAGATAACTGAAACCCACCCTCCTACACCAGCTGTTTAGCCACGTGTTTAGCTGCTCTATCTTCCTATTTCTATCCTCACTGGCACGTGGCACAGGGAGTAATCCCAAGATTATAACCCTTGAGGTCCTGCATTTAACTTTCTGCCTCGCTCCCTGAACTCCTGCTGCAGGACCTCATGCCCCTTCCTACCTATGTCATTAGTACCAATATGTATAACGACCTCTGCCTTTTTGCCCTCCCTCTTCCGGATGCCCACTACCCGTTCTGAGACATCCTGGACCCTGGCACTAAGGAGGCAACATACCATCTGGAGTCTCTTTCACATCCACAGAAGCGCCTATCTGTGCTCCTGACTATAGAGTCCCCGATGACTATTGCTCTTCTGCACTTTGACCCTCCCTGCTGAACATTAGAGCCAGCCGTGGTGCCACTGCTCTGGCTGCTGCTGTTTCCCCTGATAGGCTATCCCCCTGACAGTATCCAAAGGGGTATACCTATTCGAGAGGGGGACAACCACAGGGGATTCCTGCACTGACTGCCTGCCCCTTCTGGTGGTCACCCATTTCTCTGCCTGCACCTTGGGTGTGACTACATTTATATAACTGCTATCTATGATGCTTTCCGCCACCTGCACGCTCCTAAGTGCATCCAACTGCTGCTCCAACCGAACCATGCAGTCTGTGAGGAGCTCTAGTTGGGTGCACTTTCTGCAGATTAAGCCATCCAGGATGCTGGAAGCCCCCCGGACCTGCCACATCTCACAGTCAGAGCACTGCACCCCTCTAATTGACATTGCATTAATTAATTAGTAAATTAAATTTTTTTTAAAAACAGTTACTGTTAACTATATGTTTCCTAGCACTAGATTTCTACTATAATTGTAAATGTTAAATACTGTACTGTCCGATCTCGGGCTTAAATACCTCTCTAAATTATGATTAAATAATTAATTAATTATGTTTAATTAGTTTAACAATGTTTAATTTTTAAAATGAGTGCAGAGTCCCTGCCAGCCAATCAGGTCACAGCTTTCCTGTGACGTCACTTTTCAGTTTTTTCCCCCCCTCCCAGTCGGATCACTCAGAATATCCCCGGCTCTCTCTCTCTCCCTCCCACTCCCGGAAATGAAGGCCGCTGGAACCTGTGGGTAAGATTTTATATCACCTACCTTCCCAGGATGCTCCCTGGTTTTCTCCCTGCTTCCCAGAATGCACTCTGGATCTCCCCCTGCTGATTACCAGTTATAAAGCCAAACAAAGGAAACAGAACAAAAAGGGAAACAGCACCTCCTCCCACTCCGCGTCGAATTACCACACTGCCCAAATGAGCAAGTTCCAATTCCCACTCTGGCTGTGTCTCACTCACTCAGGCTTTGTCTCCTTCACCTGCGCAAAGCTTACTGATTGCGCTTTCTGTCTGTCTTTTATACAGAACCCAGCTAAACAAGATGAATCACACTATTTAAGCTTCAAACATAAGAATACATAATCTGCATTCAAACAGAAAATACTGGCAGAACTCAGCAGATCTGGCGGCATCTGTGGAGAGAGAAACAGAGTTAACGTTTGAGACTGTAGTATCTGAAAATGAAATGAAAATCGTTTATGGTCACGAGTAGGCTTCAAATGAAGTTACTGTGAAAAGCCCCTAGTCGCCACATTCCGCCGCCTGTTTGGGGAGGCTGGTACGAGCTCTTCTTCTGAGCTCAGGTCCCTGAAGCATCCTTCATGTTTACCTTTGATTTTACTTCATATTCTCGAGTCAACCGGTCAATGTTACTCCCGACCAAATATTCTTTAAGAATTCACTGTATTATTGAGAAAACTGTCAACCATATATACACAATTAGATGTGCCATGAAATTTAAATATTAATTATTCACGAATATTCCTTAGATAGACTTGGGGCCAGGTACAGAGCGTTTTCACTATTACCTTACTTCTACAGATATTAATCATCCAAGATATAATTCCAAACATTGGAAACAATCTTCTCACTGTTTTCTTTTATGAATTTTGTTCCCAACTTAATATGAAATGGGAAATTGTCCATTTTGAGTCCCCAGTGTTGGCGGAAAATACTTTGAAGGTAAAAGCAAAATCCTGCAGATGCTGGAAATCTGGAATGAAAACCTGGCAGAATCAGTGCAGAGGGAAACAGAGTTACTGGGCGAGATTCTCCCGTACCTGGCAGGGCGGGGGATCCCAGCGGGACAGAGTGGCGTGAACCACTCCCGCGTCGGCTCGCCCCAAAATGTGCGGAATCCTCCCCACCTTCAGGGGCTAGGCCGGCCTGGAAGACATTTGGCGCCACGCCAGCCGGGGCCGAAGGGACTCCGCCGGATGGTGCAGGTCCGCGCATGCACGGAAGCGTCAGCAGCGGCTGACATCATCCCCACGCATGAGCAGGGCGTTTCACCTATGCGTCGGCTATCGCGGAGGCTGACACGGCCGGTGTATAGAAAAAGAGTGCCCCCACGGCACAGGCCCGCCCGCAGATCGGTGGGCCCCAATCGCGGGCCAGGCCACCGTGGGGGCACTCACTGGGGCCAGATCGCCCCGCACCCCCCCTCCCCCCCCGGGCACCGGAGCCCACCCGTGCTGCCAGGTCCCGCCGGTAAGGGACCAAGTCCCTTAGTCTTCGGCAGCACGGTAGCATGGTGGTTAGCATAAATGGTTCACAGCTCCAGGGTCCCAGGTTCGATTCCCGGCTGGGTCACTGTCTGTGTGGAGTCTGCATGTCCTCCCCGTGTGTGCGTGGGTTTCCTCCGGGTGCTCCGGTTTCCTCCCACAGTCCAAAGATGTGCGGGTTAGGTGGATTGGCCGTGCTAAATTGCCCGGAGTGTCCTAAAAAGTAAGGTTAAGGGGGGGGTTGTTGGGTTACGGGTATAGGGTGGATACGTGGGTTTGAGTAGGGTGATCATTGCTCGGTACAACATCGAGGGCCGAAGGGCCTGTTCTGTGCTGTACTGTTCTATGTTCTATGTTCTATGTCTAAGTCTAATTTACGCCGGCGGGACTGGCAAAGAACCAGCGGGACTTCGGCCTATCACGGGTTGGAGAATCGCCGGAGGGGCCGCTGTGAGCGGCCGCCGACTGGCGCGGCGCGATTCCCACCGAATCTCCGTTGCTGGAGAATTCGGCGGCCGGCGGAGGCGGGATTCACGCAACCCTCCGGTGATTCTCCGATCCGGCGCGGGGGGGGGAATCTCGCCCGCTGTTCTGAATCTCCATGACTCTTCTGAGGTCAGGTACACCGTGGTTGGAAACCGGCTATTGCCATTACTTTAATGGTCATCCTTGGCGCACTGACATATTTTCCATTTTCTGCTTCAGATATCTTCTGTTGTACGTGAGATTTCTGATGTTGTTTTGAGATTTGGTGCAATTTTGATATGGAGGCACATCCTTATTGGATTTGGGTTTATTGTCACGTGTACCGAGGTACAGTGAAAGTGTTGCTCTGCGTACAGTCCAGCCAAATCATTCCATACATGAAAAACATAGGATATATATATAAATATACAATGTAAATACATAGACACAGGCATCGCGTGAAGCACACGACATGCAGTACTACTCAGTAGAGAAGATGTGTGAAGAGATCAGTTCAGTCCATAAGAGGGTCATTCAGGAGTCTGGTGACAGTGGGGAAGAAGCTGTTTTTGAGTCTGTTCGTGCGTGTTCTCAGACTTTTGTATCTCCTGCCCGATGGAAGAAGTTGGAAGAGTGAGTCAGCCGGGTTGGAGGTGTGGACTTTTAAATTTATTTTTACTTTTTTATATATTTTTTAAATTTAGAGTACCCAATTCATTTTTTTTCCAATTAAGGGCAATTTAATGTGGCCAATTCACCTACCCTGCACATTTTTGGGTTGTGGGGCTGAAACCCATGCAAACACGGGGACAATGTGCAGTGGGAGGTGTAGATAGTGTCAATGGATGGGACCTGGTTTCGTGTGATGGACAGGGCTGTGTTCACAACTCTCTGTCATTCCTTACGGTCTTGGGCTGAGCAGTTGCCATGCCAGGCTGTGATGCAGCCGGATAGGATGCTTTCTATGGTGTATCTTTAAAGTTGGTAAAAGTCAATGGACATGCTGAATTTCCTTAGTTTCCTGAGGAAATATAGGCGTTGTTGTGCTTTCTTGGTTGTAGTGTCGACGTGAGTGGACCAGGACAGATTGTTGGTGATGTTTATACCTAGGAATTTGAAGCTGTCAACCATCTCCACTTTGCCCGCATTGATGCAGACAGGGGTGTGTACCATACTTTGCTTCCTGAAGTCAGTGCCCAGTTCTTTAGTTTTGCTGACATTGAGGGAGAGATTGTTGTCGTTGTCCATCTCCCTCCTGTACTCTGATTCATTGTTCTTCTGCCCAATCTCTCTCCAATTATTTTGCCCTGAAAAAGCAAATAAATGGACAGTTGATCTCCTAACATTTTCCAGTGTTTATCTTTAGACTGAAAGTCATTTCACTCCTCATCTAACCTATGGATTCAATTTCTCACTTCATCAGAATGTGTAGAGCAGCACTGTGAGCATCTGTTCTGCATGAATATTGAAAAAGTCATTGGACTATTACAATACAGCATTTAATCCCTGATATCATGTAAGCTAGATGTTCACAATGGGCTGCGGTTTCTGGCAATCACAATAATAGTCTAATTTCAAGCAAAGAATATCTTACAGGGATAAAAATAAATCAATATTCCTGTGCAATGAAAAGACCAGTTCAGTGACGCAACGACAGCTTGATCTATGACAAATCTTTAATCCAAAGTGATATTTTTTTTTTCAAATTGAGATTTTGGTTATTTCACTAGCTAAGTAAAAGGAAATGTTTCTCTGATGTCAATCGAGACGATTGTTTTGAGTTTATATAACCCGGTAACAATTCCCCTCAATTCAAGGACAGAATTTTCTCTCTTGTTTTCGTATCTGGTTTCCGGACTTATTTTTCTTCCATTAGCATTTTTAAACCAATCAATTAATTTTAAGGATTCTTCCTTACTTTGCTGTACGTAACGTTAGCTGGATGAAGCAGGCAGTCTGTCGGGAGCAGCGGAACTCCCAATTTCATTCTTTAATGTTGGGAATTGCATTCGTCAGCTAGAATGATGGAAGATAACCAATATACTGATGTTAGAAATGTTATACAAATGAGCATTAGATATGATTAACTGACTAATTAAAGTCGCTTCCTGCCCAACAGAGACTATATATTCCTTGCTGCCTAACATTGCAATACAGAGAGGAGTGAACTCTATAAAACATTCACGCTGTATTTATGAATTCATCTTCTGCATTATCTTCATGTGCAGACATATTCTCTTCATCTCACCAATCTTAACCCTTGCTCTCATACTAAAGACAATGGAAGCACCCTGGAGCTCAGTTCAAGTGATCAACCTTTGTTCTACGAGGCGACACTTTGCCAGTCAGGGCGGCTCGTGTTAAAGAGTGGACCCAGACCGGCCTGCAGTTATCTCGAGTCCGGCACATGGTGCAGTACAGGGGCGAACGCAGAGCCCTGCCGGACGATCTGTGGGCCTGTCCGACAAAACACCCAGAGTTGAGCATGAAGGATAGCGTTTTAATGTGGGGGACACGGATGGTCGGGCGCTCTTCCTCCAAGACTTCCACAATGGTCACCTGGGGGTATCCATGATGAAGATGCTCACCCACAGCTATGTTTGGTGAACAGGATAGACTCAGACATGGAGAAGGTGGCCCAGCACTGCGGCCTGTGCCAGGAAAAGCAGAAGGTCCCACCCGCTGCTCCGATGCACCCTTGGGAGTGGGCTGGGAAATCATGGTTTCCCCGTCCACACAGACTTTGCCAGCCCTTTTTAGGGTACGATAATCCGCGTTATGGTGGACACCCAGTCAAAGTGGCTCGAAGTCCACAAGGTGCAGACTGGAACCACATAGGCCATTGTTGACAAACTGTGGTAGGTGTTCAGAGCCCATGTGATACCCGAGGCATTGGTGTTTCCCAGCAGGGAGTTCAAGTGGTTCTTGGCCTCAAATGGAATTTGACACCTGTGGACTGCCCCACGTCACCTGGTGTGGGTTGGCCGAGTGGGGGAGGGGGGGGGGGTGCAGGGAGGTCCAAACCTTCTAAAGAGCCATGAAGAAACTGGCCAGAGGATCTTGGAGATGTGATTGGCCTGGTTCCTTTTGAGCCACCACGGGAGTGGCAACAGCAGAGTTACTGATGGGATGTTGGCTCAGGGCTCACCTCAGCCTCATCATTCTGGATATAGATTCTCAGATCCTCCAGCGACAGGATGGCTGTGACGGACACAGGCTGCACATGGAGCTACTAGACTGCAGGCTGGGAGATGCTGTGTACATTTGTAAATTTGTCCAGTGACACATGGACCCAGACCTGGTGCTCCGGGCAACTGATCCGGTTTCCTATTCAGTCCGGGCACAGGGCCGTGATGCCAGCCTCTACCTGGACCACATGCACCGCCACACACGGGAACCTCCAGGACAGGCTCAGGATGTGCCAGTCTGGGTCTGCCCATGGTCTCTGTCACTGCCTAGATCACCCCCCTAGTGCCAGCCAGACCCCCACACTGATCCCCATCGCCTCCGCCTGTCGAGACTGAGGCGGCTGAGGAGCCAAACAGCTCCTTGGAAAACTCTGACACCAAGTTCAACATGGACATAGGCCCGCTTGACTTGGTCATCCAGTCGCCTTTGACATTGGCGCCTTTCTGGGCCACACCACTCCTGCCTCGCTGCTTCCTCAGGTGTGTCACACTCCTCCCAGGCCCATCCCATCAACACTGAACCATTTCCCACTCCCTCAGTGAACAAGAGGGCCTTGGCCAGAGGGCATTGACGTTTTTCCAGACTTGGGGGGGGGGGGGGGGGGAGATGTGTTACGACCCCCTCGGGGGCCAAGGTCAATGCTCTATAACATTCCCCCCTTTACCTCAGACTATGAACTCCCCCGGTAACTGGGGGCGGGGTTAACAAAGGGGAACCTCTCAGTATAACAACCCCGACTTGGGTGGAGGCCAGGGACAATGACAGGAGGGGAGTTGTAGCTTTGTGAATACAGTAATAAACCTATGTTCAATCCTATTCTGCCGTGCGTTCCTGTGTCTCTTCCATTGGATCCTTAAGACGCCTCAAATTGCCAAGTGACATTGATAGATTAAGTCAGGTTTGTCCAACCTTTTCACCTGGGGGTGGGTGGGGCACATTTCAAAATTTTTCTCAATCAGGGGCTGATGTGCAAATTTCGAAAAGATACCATTAAAGCCCAAAGTTTCACATTAATTAAACAAAAGAGATGTGAAAAGGAACAACTTGCTGATTGACAAGGAAAACAATTAGAAATAAATAAAGGTGAGTATGCGAGAGCAGCACGTTAGCACAGTGGTTAGCACTGTTGCTTCACAGCTCCTGCGTCGTGTGTGTCCTTCACATCCTCTCCCCATCCCTGCTAAAACCCTCTTTCCATTGCACCATCTCTCTCTCTCCCTTTTCTATCCCTCAGACCCTCTCTTTCCTCACGCACTCTCGCTCTGCTCAATCCTCTCCCCATCACTCTCTCGCTCCCCAGTCAAACCCCCTCTCCATCATATTCTCTCACTTCCCCCTCCTCCCCCCCCCCCCCCCCCCACACACTCTCCGTGCTCTCTTCCTTATATATACTGCCTCTCTCCCTCACTCTCCTCATTGCACACACCCTCTGCCTCACCCCTGATCCCCACTCCTGTGATCCCCATTGCCTGAGTTCCACGTCCTCAGCTCCCTGGGCCCTGAATGCATCACAGCTAGTGTTGACTGCTCCTCCAATCACACATTGCTTTTCCCATGTGAGCGTGCAACATTGCTGTATGTCAGATCATCCAATTTGGATCGATAAAGGATAAAAACTGCTAAATGGTGATGAGCCAGAACTGGTGGCGGTCCAAAGGGACTTGGGGAACAGGCACAGAAAGCCATCAAAAAGACTAATGGGCCGTTGTCCTTTGTCGTTAACGGACCAGAATACAAGAGGCTAAAAGTCATGTTCCAGCTATACAAAGCCCTGGGAGAGCTGACTTCAATCACTGTGAACAGTGGAGTGCAATGTAGATTGAGCAGAGAAGAGATCATACAAACTAAGATTGTTTTCCCCAGAACAGAGAAAGAGTGATTCGATCAAAACAAAGATGGTCGGGTGGACAGGGAGAAAGTGTTGCTGTACTTTGAAAAATACTTTGGGAAGCGTAATCTTAAAAAGTAGAAGCAGACCTTTCTGGAGTGGAATTCGAAAACACTTCTACACACAAGGTAGTAAAAGTATTATTCTCTCTCCCGCAAATGAGAAATGGCCAAGATTAATTGTAAATTTTCATTCTGAGATTGATCGATTTTGTCACCTGAAAGTATTAAAGGATTTGTTGGCATATGGAGTTGGGCAGCAGATAAGCCAATGGCCCCATTGAAAGATGCTGGAGAGGCTAGATAGCCCACTCATGTTCCGATATTTGTCAGGTGTTTATTTTAAAAGTAAAAAAAGAAGTTACAAAAATCTTCACTTAAAAATTGGTAATTTGTCAGTAATATTGAAAATGCTGAGAATTTATCAGAGTGTGTTCAACTAACTTTAACTGGCTAGATTGTCTACTTATTCAAGGCTTTTTAATGTTCTCTCATTATTCATTCAGTGTCCCATCTAACACAGCACAAAGCAGGAATTGTATTGGACATTATCCTGATTTAGTTTTACAAAGGCAGCTGCAATTACTGCTGTCCTCAGGGGAGCCTTGTGCGCCCACGCTCCGTGTCAATGAGGAGGAATGACCTGGACAACAGAGCCATTCAGCTGAGCAGGGAAAGGATTACATCTGCAAGCGAGGAGAAAATATCATCTGGTGTGACCCTCAGTGCCCTCGGGAGAGCCACTCACCAATGGATGAGTGAACGGACATGGAGAGTCTTGTGTTTGCCTCAGTATGGGTTTGTTAGCGTGAAGTCTTTGTACCAAATTTATTGTGGACGTGTTGGTGAGAATCCAATCGCAGGTTTGGTATAGGGAACTGATTTGGGCGCCTGTGTCAGTTTGAATGTCTGGGAGTTCAGCTTCTGAAAAAGATTACCTATCATGTCCAATTTGCATTTTTCATCTTTTACCATCAACCAGTGTTCAACTTTTCATTCATAAGCATAGGTTACCTATCTCATTTCTGTTGACCGTGACAGTCCATTTCAACGAGAGCATCCACTATCAGGCTAGTGCGTTCATTCACCATCACAGGTAATTTAAATTATATCATATTGAAATATGTTGATTTCCGGCTGGATAGTCTGCCGCTTTTATTCACCGCTGTCTGTCCTGCCTAAATGGCTGAAGGTTGTCTACCTTGAGTTTCTTTGTAAAGCACGCTGTGGTGACCTTTACTTGCATCATTAATTCTTGACCCAGCCTGTCTGGGTCTCTGATTAGCAAAGTACACATTCAAAACACGAACCGTTTCTTGCACTGAGCATTCAACCTACTGCTCACAAAACTGAAATATGTTTTTGAACCTATTTTCTTATCAAGAGTATCTATTTATATTCTCTTTCTACTCTGTGTAATATTCACCTTAACGATTCTCTGTTGACCTTTGTATTTCCTAGTTATCAGTATGTTTTCTACCCTGTGCCCTTTTCATTTATGTCCAGCCAATGTAGCTTACTTTTCCATTTTTGCTTTTGTTTTCTCTCACTGAGATTTCCCAATATCCCGGAAAGTAAAATCATAGAATCTACAGTACAGAAGGAGGCCATTCGGCCCATCGAGTCTGCACCGGCTCTTGGAAAGATCACACCATTTAAGCCCACACCTCCACCTTATCCCCGTAACCCAGTAACCCCACCTAACCTAAGGGCAATTTATCACGGCCAATCCACCTAACCTGCACATCTTTGGACTGTGGGAGGAAACCGGAGCACCCGGAGGAAACTCACGCGCACATGGGGAGAAAGTGCAAACTCCACACAGACAATGACCCAACCTGGTATCGAACCTGGGACCCTGGAGCCGTGAAGCAATTGTGCTAACCAACGTGCAACCGTGCTGCCTGAAGTAGTCTCAAATGGAATTGTTTTCTCTCTTTTTTTGTTTATTTTTGAGGTTTTCACCTGACATCGAACATCAGAGTGGAACACCTTGCACAGCCCCATATTTTCCAGTTGCACTATCTTCTATATTTAATTGTTATTTTTGGCACAAGCCTTTCTTACATTATCAAGTCATATTTTCTTAAAATTTCAATCTCTTATCATTTCCAAGTTGCTACCACCAAGAAAGCACAATAGCGCCTATACGTCCTCAGGATACTAAGGAAATTCAGCATGTCCACATTAATTCTTACCAATTTTTACAGATGCACCATAAAAAAGCATCCTACCTGGCTGCATCACAGCCTGGTAGGGCAACTGCTAGGCCCAAGACCCCAAGAAATTTCAGAGTCGTGAACACTGCCCAGTCCATCACACGAACCTGCCTCCCATCCATTGACTCCATCTACACCTCCCGCTGCCTGGGGAAAGCGGGCGGCATAATCAAAGACCCCTCCCACCCAGCTTATTCATTCTTCCAACTTCTTCCATCAGGCAGGAGGCACAAAAGTCTGAGAACACGCACAAACAGACTGAAAAACAGCTTCTTCCCCACTGTTACCAGACTCCTAAATGACCCTCTTGTGGACTGACCTGATTAACACTACACCCCTTCACCCGATGCCGGTGTTATTTAGTTCCATTGCGTACCTTGTGTTGCTCTATTTTGTATTTTCTTTTATTTTATTTTCATGTCCTTAATGATCTGTTGAGCTGCTTGCAGAAAAGTACCTCGGGACATGAGACAATAAACTAAATCCAATCTAATCCAATAACGGTGCATAATGTGTTCCCAGTTTGAAAATACGTTTTTTCTGCCCATGCCTGAAGTGAAAATTATTTCCCATCTCTCTTTATCTTACTCTCTCAATGTAAATTAAAGTAATATCCCTATTTTTTTTCTGTAACTAATACCTCTTGAAGTTCATCTCTCAGATTCTGCATTCCAGGCTGAAGAGGACGAGTAGCCGTTTTTGTCTCTGATACTTACAAGGAAGCAATAAAGTGCAGGTACTTCAAGGATAGAATAATTTCTAATCATTATCCATTTTTTGTCCTCGTGGTAAAAGCAAGCTACGGTGGAGATCGGAAATCTGAGATACAAACAGTCAGTATTCAAGTACAGCAGAAAATGTTGGTTATAATAAGCAGTTCAGGTTGTGGGTTAACTTCAACATCTTCAAGGCATATTATGCAGTAGAGACTGATGGTGAGTTCAGAACAAAATCTGGAAGGTGTACTCGAGCAGCTTTGGGGAGGAAAATAGTTGAGTCCCACTTGCCAGGACGAAATGTGAGCTGTGAGCTGCCATTGGCAAATGGCGTAAGAATGGAGGGGACTTTACTTGCGGTGGACAATTAAGATGCAGTCTCTGGGTCCAATTAAAAATGATACATTCCTTTTGCAATTGTCAGTCGAATCGGAGGGCTGTCAAATCTGCAGCTTCAGTACCATCACCAATAACGGATGAGAATATCAAACAATATTTCTTCTATTTGTAAAACTGGGAAGAAAGGAAACTTCACCCGAGGAGCGATGACTCTGACCAATAGGAAGCGTTTATGTTCAAACACACTTAACTTTTAATACAGAATTAACCACATTAACATCAAAGAAATAGCTTTACAATTATCATTTAAACAGTTCTTAAACACAAGGAAAAACTTGAACTTACTATCTATACCTGCTACTCATTCCAATTGTTATGGGCCAGGGTTTAGAAAACTCCAAAGTATATCATGGAGTTCACCTGACCTACAACTGTTTATTGATTTGGGTTACGATGAGCACAAGGGCCTACCTTTCAGGTGTTATTTAACAGAGTTCTTAGGCGCCTTTAATCAAAAAACAAGCTTTATTCTATGAATTTAGTTAATATTTGTATAATAACACACAGTAAGCAATTTTATCAACTACAAACACAAAGACCCCACACAGCAACAGTAATCTATGTTAACCCTTAATGAATTCCCCCTTTAACTGTTCCAATTCAGTAACAAAATCCAAGTAAAACCAGAAACTCCTTTTCAAAGGTATGGCCCAGCACACGGCATTCTGACTGGTATAAGACTTGTTAGTGATACTCTGTTCCCCTTTCCAACAGCAGGTATGGCCCAGCACATGGCATTCTGACTGGTATAAGACTTGTTATTGATACTCGGATCCCCTTTCCAAACAGCAGGTTTGAATTCCTTCCAGAAAGCAATTATCTCTTTTAAGTTACCAAGCAGCCTGGAAACAGCTTTTAAAATGAAGATAGAGAAACACTTCTTTCATCCTGTGCAGTTCAAAACCAGTCCAAAACTCAAAGCGAAAGTAAAACCCACAGAGCCACAGCCCAGCTCCACCCACATAATGACATCACTGAAGCCATGTGATAAGACAAAAACATTTCTTAAAGGGACACTCCCAAGACACAATTAAGCAACCCCCGATATAGTTCAAATGCTACTTATAAATAACATTAACAAAAAAAGCTTTACTTGCTAAACTGTGCAGACCATTGGAGTGAGTTCCTTTCAGGAGCAAATTCAGAACACCTGCTGAACCTAACAGTATTTGGCAAACCTGCTGTTCAACTTAAAAGCTTTCTGTCTTGTCAGACTCAAACCATGTGGCAAGCTGCAAAACTACAGACAACCTGGCTCCTCTCATTAATTACATCATCTGTATCCCACTAAGACATCACATGACCTGCTTAGATAGGACTAAATACGACCCCTCATAAATTATCTACTCTCCAGGCAATCTCCAGCAATCATATATCCCAGAGGCCCTTAATCTGTAACCAAGTAAGGGGTTAGAAATGGTAGGCAGCACAATAGCACAGTGGGCAGCACGGTAGCACAGTGGTTAGCACTGTGGCTTCACAGCACCTGGGTCTCAGGTCCGATTCCCAGGTTGGGTCACTGTCTGTGCGGAGTCTGCACGTTCTCCCTGTGTCTGCGTGGGTTTCCTCCGGGCGCTCCGGTTTCCTCCCACAAGTCCCGAAAGACGTGCTGTTAGGTGATTTGGACATTCTGAATTCTCTCTCAGTGTACCCGAACAGGCGCCGGAATGTGGCGACTAGGGGATTTTCACAGTAACTTCATTGTAGTGTTACTGTGAGCCTACTTGAGACAATAAAGATTATGATTATTATAACCATGGTTACCTCACTTTTTACTAATTCTTAATTACAGCTTTAGCAGACGCACAGTCTGGATACCTTAACCTAGGCTCTTTAATAATATTATGCAACAAATATATACCTTAGCTCAGGCTTTTATTTTTATTTTTTCCCCCTCCCCCCCAGCTCAGGCTTTTATAAACCTTACTGCCACAAATATAAAAGACATGATGTGGAGATGCCGGCGTTGGACTGGGGTGGGCACATTAAGAAGTCTTACAGCACCAGGTTAAAGTCCAACAGGTTTGTTTAGAATCACTATCTTTCAGAGCGCGGCTCCTTCATCATGTGATTCAGGGATTTCCCGAAGACGTGGGGGTGCCCCCATTGGGAAACCCCATTGGCAGGGTGCGGTGGGACAGAGAATCCTGTACTGTATCTATACCAACCTTTTACATTCATTACACAGGGCAGGCAGTCAGGCCACAGTGGTTGGATGGATTCGATGTCCTTGACAGTCACCTTACGTGCGAGCCTATTCAACCCGAGAAACGACCCAGTGTAGTGGGAAAATGGCTGCCATAATTGGATAATGGAATTCCTGCTTCTGGTTGGTGCGTGGCCAGCCACTGCCAGTCTCATCTTTTGAAATTTTCCGTAGTGGTGGGAAGATATCAGACTTTCTTCCCAACACCTTCCATTACTGTTTCACCAGCCCTCCCAGCCTGCCTCTAGTCACTGGGTAAACCCTGGCCAATAATCTTCCGTCAGAAACTATACTGTGGAATCGCTCACACTAGCAACGTGCAGTTCTATTTTTAAATGTGGGACTTTACAATTTCTTCCTTTCGAGGAAAGGTCACAAATCTAAAAAGTAAGTTGTTAAATCTCATTGTGACTTTTGTGTGATCATTCCACTGAAAACTGAGGGATTTGCAGCATAGTTCATTTTTAAGCTCATCAATTTGTTGATATTTTATATTTAAACACAAGTAGTTATCAATTAACTAATCAATTAGTCAGATTGACAACAACCAATATGGAGGGAGGGTATGATGAATCAAATCAAAGTTTAGGGTGGAAGACGACACACACAGGTTACACAGCAAACACATAGGACTGTTACAAATAGTAAGCGCTGGCTTGGGTGGGGCAGAGTGGTTAGTACGGGAAGCCAATTCTTTCCTTTTCTTTCTCTTTTCTTAATGCATCACATTGTGTTGACTTGTCAAGCTACCCAATGGTGTTAGATTGAAGTCAGCACGTATCCCCTTTTGCCAAACTCTCCCTGCCACCTACTCCAATGCCTTCCTTTTCAAACCTCTCCTTTATCTTCTTCCTTCAAGGCTGGAGGGGAGTGTTATATTGACAGGCTGTTCTCCTCCTTAATGCAAAATGCTGAATGGCATGTCGAGTTCTTTGTCTAAAGCCTGAGGCGGTTTGCGGGGGGTTGCGTGGAGGTGGGGAGGGTGGTGTTTGAAGCCCACCCTTATGTTATCTCGCTTCCATGAGGCGCTCCAACACATATTTTCGTCCTTGGTCAACTAGGCCCACGCATCACCTTCCCTAATTATCTTCTACTATTCTGCAGAATAACTCCCTTAAATACCATCCTTGACCTTCTAACCAACCTCCAGCGACTTAAATGTTTGTATTGGCTGTTAATGGTTGTCCACGTTGAGAGCTGTTCAGAAGGTCAGTTAATAAAACCCTTTCAACCAGTCCAACCTAACTGTTTGAATCCCTTATCAAACTATTGAATCACGGAGTGATTCATTGAGGTAATTCCTATTCTAATTCGCTAAATAACTTTTCACATTTCAATATGCATGTTAATGAGGTGAGGTTAACCGAAGATGCTAACGCTGCTTTTAAATATTTTAAGTATTTGTCCAGTCACTTGACCATTGTTGCGGAAACCTCCTCTGATCCAGGTCCCTTTCCAGGGGTCTGGCACCGCAGAAGAATAAACATTCCACCAGCTTTGTTTCCGGAGAAACAACATCTTAAGCAGACTCAAGTAAAATAAAAATTACAGCATTAACCTGACTATTATTCCAAACGCATTTCTAATATCGAACATAATTAGCCTTTTTCTTCTTTCCTTTTATGACCTGAAAATGTATAATGTAGAAATAGACTGCACTCCAACCCATTAGTGTCTTTATTATCAGTCTGTATGTTTTCTTAATGGCACAGGAATATTGCTTTTGTTACTGCCAGATTTGCAGACTATCATGAGCTGAATTAGCTTTCTAATGACTTCAATGACAAAGTTAACCTTTTAGACCATTCATTCTGTTGCTTTACTTTTTGTCTGACATTGAGTTTTTTGTGAGAAGAATTTAAAACAATCATTGTGGAATCTAGGCTGGGATTTAGCAGACCCGTTAGCCACAGAGGCAAATCCTGCAGTGGCCGCTAACTCACCCCAGAGGCCAAAAATGTGATTTGCGCTGGTGAGATTTTGGACCTTCTCAGGCCCACCCTGATGATGCGATCAGATTCACACCCAGGAAGGGTATTCATGAATTTGGATCCATTATAATATATTTAGCGAGGTTAACCTCGCATCTTCCCACCCGGCAGGCGTGTTGGTCACTCTGGTGAGGAACTGAACAAACAAATGTGATATAAAATAGGATTATTAGTTAGATATGATAGAGCCGGTCTGATGGTAGTGAGTTCACAGACAAAGAACAAAGGAATTCAGCAAAGCATGGCCAGGAAGGGGGGAGGGCAGCCTCGTGCAGAGGATGGTGAAAGGGATGCTGGGTAACAAGAGGCCCAGGGTTGAGGAATGCGAAGTGAGCCAATCAGGATATATGGCCAAGTCAGGAGGTGTATAGGATGACCTATGGGAATCTTGTATGTGAAACTTGATGCCATTTGAATGATATGTGCAGAGATCTCTTTGTCTTCGACCTCAGTCGGTTCTGGGAGCTTCAGGAGACTGTATGTGTCCTGAGTCTCTATAGAGCGGGTCAGCCTTGCAAGTTGTTTAAAAATAAATAATACTATACCTACAAATCCCTCTCGAGTTTTATTGAGACCAGACTGACGGGTAAAGAACTTAATTTGTCACTGGCACAAGTTACTACAGCTTTTTAGAAACAGGAACCAGGCACCATGATCTCCGTAAGGCAGGAAGAAGGTCAGCACCATGATCTCCACCGAGCACCAAAGGGTCACGGCCTGCTGGTCAGCTTTGGAGACGGACACGGGGGTCAAGGATTTTGGGATTGGGGTCGTAATTAGTGTGGGCAGGTCTGAAGTCTGCTGCCTATGTTGTTGCAAAGTTCTCAGAGGGCTGTGTTAGTGTTGTCTGTGGCATGGGAGTATAGGGCATGGGCAGCTGTGGGCCACATGGTGGGGGTTGGGGTGAGATGAGTGTCAAGTAGCCGGCCTTAATGGGCTGGATGGATGATACCTGAAAGAGAAGGCAACACGGTGTCTGGGGTGTTTGCCGAGGAGTCTTTTAAAAATAAATTTAGAGTACCCAATTCATTTTTTCCAATTAAGGGGCAGTTTAGTGTGACCAATCCACCTACCTTGTACATCTTTGGGTTGTGGGGGTGAAACCCACCCAGACACGGGGAGAATGTGCAAACCTAGATTGTAGTCCCAGTGTACAGGATGTTGAGAGTAGTGAGGTCAGGGATAGGGTTAAAAGTTCGAAAGAGGGCACCGGCAAGCAGGAAGCTGGTTTGAAGTGTGTCTACTTCAACGCCAGGAGCATCCGGAATAAGGTGGGTGAACTTGCAGCATGGGTTGGTACCTGGGATCTCGATGTTGTGGCGATTTCGGAGACATGGGTAGAGCAGGGACAGGAATGGTTGTTGCAGGTTCCAGGATTTAGATGTTTCTGTAAGAACAGAGAAGATGGTAAAAGAGGGGAGGGTGCGGCATTGTTAATCAAGGAAAGTATTATGGCGGTAGAAAGGACGCTTGAGGACTCGTCTACTGAGGCAGTATGGGCCGAGGTTAGGAACAGTAGAGGAGAGCTCACCCTGTTGGGAGTTGTCTACAGACCTCCGAATAGTTCCAGAGATGTAGAGGAAAGGATTGCAAAGATGATTCTTGACAGGAGCGAGAGTAACAGGGTAGTTGTTATGGGGGACTTTAACTTTCCAAATATTGACTGGAAATACTATAGTTCGAGTACTATAGATGGGTCAGTTTTTGTGCAGTGTGTGCAGGAGGGTTTTCTGACACAGTATGTAGACAGGCCAACAAGGGGCGAGGCCACATTGGATTTGGTACTGGGTAATGAACCCGGCCAGGTGTTAGATTTAGATGTAGGTGAGCACTTTGGTGATAGTGATCACAACTCGGTTATGTTTACTTTAGCAATGGGCAGGGATAGGTATATACCGCAAGGCAAGAATTATAGCTGGGGGAAAGGCAATTATGATGCTATTCGGCAAGATTTAGGATGTATAGGATGGGGAAGGAAACTGCAGGGGATGGGTACAATCGAAATGTGGAACTTTTTCAAGGAACAGCTACTGCGTGTCCTTGATAAGTATGTACCTGTCAGGCAGGGAGGAAGTTGTCGAGCAAGGGAACCGTGGTTTACTAAGGAAGTTGAAGCACTTGTCAAGAGGAAGAAGAAGGCTTATGTTAGGTTGAGACATGAAGGCTCAGTTAGGGCACTTGAGAGTTACAAGTTAGCCAGGAAGGACCTAAAGGGAGAGTTAAGAAGAGCGAGGAGAGGACACGAAAAGTCGTTGGCGGATAGGATCAAGGAAAATCCTAAGGCTTTCTATAGGTATATCAGGAACAAAAGAACGACTAGAGTAAGATTAGGGCCAATCAAGGATAGTAGTGGAAAGTTGTGTGTGGAATCAGAGGAGATAGGGGAAGCATTAAATGGATATTTTTCGTCAATGTTTACACTGGAGAAAGACAATGTTGTCGAGGAGAACACTCAGGTTCAGTCGACCAGGCTAGATGGAATTGAGGTTCAAAAGGAGGAGGTGTTAGCAATTTTAGAAAATGTCAAAATAGATAAGTCCCCTGGGCCAGATGGGATTTATCCTAGGATTCTCTGGGAAGCCAGGGAGGAGATTGCAGAGCCTTTGTCCTTGATCTTTATGTCGTCTTTGTCGACAGGAATAGTGCCGGAAGACTGGAGGATAGCAAATGTTGTCCCCTTGTTCAAGAAGGGGAGTAGAGACAACCCTGGTAATTATAGACCTGTGAGCCTTACTTCGGTTGTGGGTAAAATGTTGGAAAAGGTTATAAGAGATAGGGTTTATAATCATCTTGAAAAGAACAAGTTGATTAGCGATACTCAACACGGTTTTGTGAAGGGTAGGTCATGTCTCACAAACCTTATTGAGTTTTTTGAGAAGGTGACCAAACAGGTGGATCAGGGTAAAGCTGTTGATGTGGTGTATATGGATTTCAGTAAGGCGTTTGATAAGGTTCCCCACGGTAAGCTATTGCAGAAAATAAGGAAGTATGGAATTGAAGGTGATTTAGCGGTTTGGATCAGTAATTGGCTAGCTGAAAGAAGACAGAGGGTGGTGGTTGATGGCAAATGTTCATCCTGGAGTTCAGTTACTAGTGGTGTACCGCAAGGATCTGTTTTGGGGCCACTGCTGTTTGTCATTTTTATAAATGACCTGGAAGAGGGTGTAGAAGGATGGGTTAGTAAATTTGCAGACGACACGAAGGTCGGTGGAGTTGTGGATAGTGCTGAAGGATGTTATAGGATACAGAGAGACATAGATAAGCTGCAGAGCTGGGCTGAGAGGTGGCAGATGGAGTTTAATGCGGAAAAGTGTGAGATGGTTCACTTTGGAAGGAGTAACAGGAATGCAGAGTACTGGGCTAATGGCAAGATTCTTAGTAGTGTAGATGAACAGAGAGATCTCGGCATCCAGGTACATAAATCCCTGAAAGTTGCCACCCAGGTTAATAGGGCTGTTAAGAAGGCATATGGTGTGCTAGCCTTTATAAGCAGGGGGATTGAGTTTCGGAACCACAAGGTCATGCTGCAGCTGTACATAACTCTGGGCTGTCTCTGTTACTGCAGGGATGGAAGATGGAAAATCCTGTCCAGATTTGTTATTTTCCCTTCGATGTGCTTTTAATGCAAGGTTATCAATTAAACCTTTCTTACTGATGCTAAATTGAAACTAGCTTGTTGCTTGGTTCGTTTCTAAACACACGGATTAGGAAACTATCCGGTATACATTCCATGAACTGATCATATTATTACTGCGAATGTTGTTTTCCCAGTCTATATGAAGATGAAAGTTCCCCGTGGTTATTTTATTGTTCTCATTACACGCACCTCTAATTTCCTGATTTACATTCTGCCCTACATTGCAATGATTGTTAGGGATCCTATGGATAGCTGGCACCAACATATCCAGCCCCTTGCTGTTTTTAGCTTCACACAGACTGATTGTATTATCAAAACTGGACTGGTCTGAAGAATTGAAGCAATAGCTGTCACTGTAAATTTCATTACAGTTGGACATAACATTCCACACAGAGTTGGAGTCCTTCCTTTGGATTTCCCTTTGTTCCCATTTATTTTATCTTTATAGTTTTTTTGGTCCGGTGATTGTTAATTGAGATATACCTTTAGATCGAGTGGAGGGAGTACAGAATTCAAAGGTTCAAATAACACAATTGGAAGACTCTGTCCTCACGTTTTGTATTTGGGTCAGGAAATCCCAGACTTTCTGGCACCGAACAGATTGGAGAGGTTTGGTTCGATTTGTTGGCTGGCAGCCGATGGGTTGGCCTGGGACAGTTTTATGCCTGGCAACAGACAGCGATTGGTTCCTGCCAGGTGGGGTTTTTCAGAGAGAACCCATCAAAAGACATGAGACCCTCAGAGTAGGAAGCTGTGTTTGCTCCCTCTTTCTTGGCTGCTGCCTGCCTGCTGTCTCGGCGAGTCTACAGTGAAGAACATTTACACGCTGCAGGAAAAGGTGTGGGGGAATGTGTGTGTGTGTATGTGTGTGTGTATATGAGAGAGAGTGTGTGAAAGAGTGTGCAGAGTGGGGTGAGTTAGAAAAGGGGGGTTTGGGAATTAAATTGTAGTTAGTCTATTGTATTGTTGCCTATTTAATACTAATTACTATTAAATAATAGAATCATAGAATCACAGAATATTACAGCACAGAAGAAGGCAATTTGGCCCATCATGTCTGCCCCAGCTCCCTTTAGATGCTGCCTAACTAGTCCCACTCCCCAGCCCCATCTCATAGCCCTCTTAGTTCACCACTTTCAAAAATCTTTCCAGCTCTCTTTGAAACCTCCGATGGAATCCTCCTCCACCACTTACAAATTGGTGCTGTACTTAATCGGGATCAAACCAAAGACTTTGGATATTTAAATAACTTTAATATCACTTGTGTTGCGACCCTGGGCCATGTGGGGCTGGAATTGACCGTGCACTAGCCCAGGGGGTCATAACAACAGGATTAGGCTCTGGTAGTAAAACAAACATGTGACAGGAAGTCAGGATCTGTCAAAGCAAGAAACCTCCCTTTGTAATGTCATCTTTCCACAGCGCCCCTCCTGAATCCTGAATGCTTCATGCTTCACTCATTCTATTTGTGTTGACTTGAACTGCCTTTTATTAACATTCCTGTCTTCACTCCTCCTTTTCTACCTCCTTCTTCATCATATTTTTCCCTAGTTTATTAAATATTTGAAAAATAAATATTTGATGGTCGATAAGAAACTTTTCTCCTTTTTCTCCACCTCTTTATCCTACTGTTTCTCCTTTCTTTCTTTCCATCTCCTATTTGATAGCATTTTAATTTCAGATCGAGCAGTCAATTGCACAATAAATATCTCTCTAATGTGACCCAAGAAATGCCTCAGAAGTGTGCTCTGTACTACACTAGTATGAAATGTCCACCCCAGCACAAGCCAGCCCCAACAAACATCACCCTTATGCCCTCTCAAATTAATTCTTCCTTTGGGTTCCTATTCTCGTCAAACTGAAGCATATTTTATCTGCGTCCGATACAGTCAAGCAGAAAGAATGTGCTTACATCCCATTACTCTGGGCTGGCTCTGAACATATCTGACAGTTGCATCACCTGGGACCCATACACAATAAACTTTGACAAAGAGTCATCCAGACTGAAAACATGAGCTCCCTTTTCTCATCACAGACCCCTCAGACCTGCTGAGATTGTCCAGTATTTTCTGAACTTGTTCAGCTCAACTTTTCTGGCATATCCATGTGGAATAACTCGCATTATAACATTCAGAAAAAAGTCTTGTAGCTCTTCCAACCACTGTTGAACTGGTACAGGTGATATTATTCCAATAAAGCACAACCCCAGCATGGGCAATTATGCTGCGCCATGTGATCATTGGACTTTTAAGTTCACATTTACATGTACAGCATAATTATGTCACACAAATTAGAGCCATTCAAGCCTCTTGTGCTAGAAAGAAATCAATTTTAAAGTTTAGGGCGGGTTGATTAATTGTAATTCACAACACGGCCTCTGAGTAATCAATGAGTCAGCACTATTCATTAATGATGTAATTAGCACAATCGGGCAGACACCATTGGAGGAATCAAAGAGCAGAAAATGAACATAGATCTGCAATCCTGTGTTCAAACATCGCTGAAAGGTTGACACAGCAGCCAATACAGCCATGATTGTTCAGGCTAGAATGTTGTATTGAAGTGAAGTCTTATTCAGCATTTCCACCAAGATTCTGAAGCATAGGCTTTTCACTCGTGTGAAATTCTGAAATCATGGGGTTATGATGGAGAAGATGTTTCACGCTGTTGGTCTCAGTTAGATAGGCAGTTAATTCAATTGTTGCCCTGAATTAAAATGGGGGCTAGCCAGCATAGTTTTGAATCAAATTTTCAGGTATGCGGAGAATGAGAATTAAAGATAATATCGAGGATTAAATTTGTTAAAGTGATTGATCTGAATTTGAAACTAATGACTCGTTTATTCAAAGGATTCCCATGTGCCAAGATTAAACATGTACATTATGTTATATATATTGACGTTGTGACATTATATCTTTAAATTACAAGAGCCAAACTCTTAAAAAATAGTTTGCATTTACCTTTTCAAGGTAGGGGCTAGGGGCTGGTTTAGCACACTGGGCTAAATCGCTGGCTTTTAAAGCAGACCAAGGCAGGCCAGCAGCACGGTTCAATTCCCGTACCAGCCTCCCGGAATATGGCGACTAGGGGCTTTTCACAGTAACTTCATTTGAAGCCTACTTGTGACAATAAGCGATTTTCATTTCATTTCACTTTCAATGTGGTTTGTGAGACCTAAAAGTGTAAAATGTCTTTTTGTTCTAAATAAAAAGCAAAAAAAAAATGGGCCAAGGACTAATTGCTACTTTCTCAGCCTGGGAGTTGGAAGGCATCTCATTATGTTATTGATCGAGTAAAAGGATAAAAGAAGGGGGGGGGGGGAACAGAGTGGTGAGGGCCAGAATCCAAGCAGGTTTCTCAAATGCACATTGTTCATTCTCATTACGTGGGCATTGGAAATATCTCCAAGGGGAACAACAATCAGTCAATAGGTAAGATAAGAAGTAAATTAACCTGCGCATGCAGTTGACAGCAAAATGTGTAGTGCGAGGGAGAACAGCATGATGACTTATCCTCTGTGTCTCTCAGTATGATTATTACCCTTCCATTATCTGACTCAGGCCTACAAGTCCTCAAACTATCTTTTTGTGCAAGTCAGCTCCATTTTGGTATTTATAAAAAACATACACACAGGCATATACATACACAGAGAAAAAATATACAGCATTTTATATATATGCACATTGTGGCACACTTTCAAAGATTAATTAAGCTTCCATCTTTCCCAGGTGTATTGTGCTTTGCTGAAATCCAAGATATGCTAATTCTTTTTGTTGTAAATATATTTATTGAGGTCTTACATTTTTGAGAATAACACAACAAAATAACAAAACAATACATCAGCAGGAGCAAGAAGGGGCTGCATGGCAGCACAGTGGTTAGCACTGTGGCTTCACAGCGCTAGGGACCCGGTTTGGATTCCCGGCTTGGGTCACTGTCTGTGCAGTCTACACGGTCTCCCCGTGTCTGCGTGGGTTTCCTCCGGGTGCTTGTTAGGTGAATTGGACATTCTGAATTCTCCCTCTGTGTACCCGAACAGGCGCCGGAATGTGACGACGAGGGGATTTTCACAGTAACTTCATTGCAGTGTTAATGTCAGCCTACTTGTGACAATAAAGATTATTATTATTATTATTATTAGTAGTAGATATGCGGGTTAGGTTGATAGGCCATGCTAAATTGTTCCTTGATGTGCACGTTAGGCTATGGGTTTACAGTGATTAGGGCGGATTAGGTTGATAGGCCACGCTAAATTGCTCCTTGATGTGCATATTAGCCTATGGGTTTATGGTGATTAGGGCGGGTGGCCGGGGTAGTGTAAATGGGCAGCTCATTCAAAAGGACTTGATGGGCCAAATTGCCTTCTGCACTGTATGGATTCTATGATAACATACGGCTTAACATACATGAGTATAGAATGGAAGGGGAGAACATCACAACTGGCTCGATATAATCATTAGACAATACTAGATACCCTTATTGGTACACCAAAGACCGAGGGATAAAGTGCAGGATAAAGTCATGAAGACATAATAAAATGATGCACACCTCCCCCCCCCCCCCCCCCCCTCCCCCCCTTCCCCGCAATCATAACAAGAAATCAGAATAAACCTCCTGCAGTGCGATTGGGCGCACACCAACGCGCAACT
This sequence comes from Scyliorhinus canicula, assembly GCF_902713615.1. NCBI lineage: Eukaryota > Metazoa > Chordata > Chondrichthyes > Carcharhiniformes > Scyliorhinidae > Scyliorhinus > Scyliorhinus canicula. The sequence continues at coordinate 2,294,082 of NC_052165.1, read as the reverse complement.
CCTTTGGCCTCCAGCAATGCCAACGTCATCAATGACCCATCACACCCTCATCTCCTTGGCTACCAGACGCATTTGCACCCACGCAGGAGCCAGGAACGGATTCATCGTACCCACCCTGACAAACAGCAACAGAAATGACACAAAAGCCCCATCTCTAAGGGGAGTTCCACACAAGCCACATAACGCAACTTAACTCCAATCCAGACCCAGAGCAGAGCCAAATAATTCCATAAAATTGTGGAGAAAGGACCGAACATAGCACTCTCAGATCGCAATCAAACCTCACATAGGAGAAAAAGAAGGCTAGGAACTACCAGAACTAACCCACCGGATCATGTACTAGTTTCACAAGGAATAAGTAAGGTGAGAGACCCAATGGAGGATCAGACCTTCTGGGCCTCACAAAGTGAAAAAAGACAGGAGAAAGAGCAAGACTTACCAGAACAAACCCATCAGATATCAAAAGGATCAGGACCCATCTCATATCTCATACTTTCCTCTGACTACCAAGTACCCCAATGAAGAGGATAACTCAATTGACAGGAAGGTGCCCCACCCCCCAGATGGACAGCAGGATTGCACCAAGCACAGAAGCAAATCCTAGCTCCATAGGATGCCTCCTGCAGGCACTCCCACAAAGGTATACCCCAGACTCCCACAAAGGTATACCCCAGACTCCCACAAAGGTATACCCCAGACTCCCACAAAGGTATACCCCAGACTCCCACAAAGGTATACCCCAGACTCCCACAAAGGTATACCCCAGACTCCCACAAAAGACATACCCCAGACTGACCAGAACAGGATAAAAACCAGTTTAAATGTTCCACAGATGAAGAAAAGAAAAATAACCCCTGTCATGTGAGAGTACCTTTATCATATTGAAAGGAAATTAAGTGAGGTGAATTATGTAGTACAAACACCAGATAGAAGGAAAACTCAGTGAATGTGTCATGTGAATATGCTTAAAAGGTACTTTGAAAAGGAAGGAAAGAAAATGGAGGAGGCTTTAATGATTCTAACTCAAAGTGACAAACCAAATCCAGATGACTTTGAATTTGTCATACCTCAAAGTAAATTGGAAAATTAAGATGTTCTTAAAAATTGGGATAAATTGCTGAGTTACCTTCCAGAGGAAACAGACTGACCTGAAAGAGTTACTGATATCACATGGGCAGGTTTGTGGAGATAAATTGGGAAGTACTAAACTGACTATCTATGATGTAGATGTGGGAAAAGCTGTTCCAATCAAACAACATCCATATAGACTTAACCCTTTAAAATTAGCACAGGTTTACAAAGACACAAAGGGAAATAATTCAATTTCTTGGCATTGAGTGGATTTGATCGAACATTTGTGTCAAATTTTTGTAGCGTGGTTGCTCCACCGATAGACTTGCTGAAGAAATGTCTAAATTTTCAGTGGACAGCGGACTTTCAACAGGCCTGAAAGCTGTGATAAACAATGCTCCTGTGTTGGAAAATTACAAAGGGCTCTGTGATCGGATTGAACGAAAGTATCTGACGTTAAAGAGAAATGCTGAGGCATAGAGAGATGGATGGATCATGCAGAGACCTTCTTGTTCAAAGAGACTGTCAATCAAGAAGGATTCCAGGTGGAGGAAGGAGAACTAAAATCCACTATGTTATTTGTTTTGTTGAAAAAGAAATATATATTCATTGTCCATATTTCTTAAAGGATAGTGAAAAGGTGAAAAATGAAACCATCTTGAAGTTGATGGTTTATTTTTTTCTTGGGGAGAGGTGTCATGTGAGAGTACCTTTAAGAAATGGGTGTTTATTAGATAGCTGCAGTGATGTCAGAGAGTAGTGGAGCTAGGCTGTCTGTCTGCTTTCACTTTCGCTTTGGGCTGTCTGCTATAGGGCATGTTTAATTTTATATTTGGAGAAGCTACAATCACAGCAAGATGTGTACGAATCTCTGCAAGCTAAAGAATGTCATTTGGTGATTTCAAAGTGGTAACTGTTCTCAGTAGTGAAGTTAAACCTGATGTCTTTCTGTAAAAAAGTTTTTTTTGTCTTATGGATGTTGCAAGGAAAAATTAAGAGTTACTTATAGAGTACTGTATTCTTTGGAGTATTTATTGGTGTTGATAGTTGTTAAGATGTTTACTGTGGGTTTATAAAGTGTTAACTGGTTTTAGAGAACTGTTTTAATTTAAAAGTACTGTTAACACTCTGTTGCATCACACCTATAAGGTAGGCCCATGTGCTCCCCATAACCACAATCTATTAGAAGTTGTGGGTCAGGTGAACTCCATGACACACTTTGGGGTTCTCTCAACCCTGGCCCATAACATCCTCAAGAAGGGAGCGCCCAGACTAACTCAAGACGACCAACCACTGTCACAGGAAGGATACCCAGGGCCACCCTCCTCCCCAACAACCAACCATATCTGTTGGTTGGTTACTAATACACATCACATTCCAATAGGACAAGAGAGGAGGAAAGAGGGAGACCCAATCAGAGAGAGCTCAAGGTCAAAGAAGAGTCAGAAGGAACCAGCTCTTCCCAGGATAAAAAAAAACTGCCCAGACCATCGTTGGATAAAGACACAGATGCTTGAATTCAGGATATGCTAATTTATTGCTTCACCTCTTCATCTGCATTTGAGTTACCTGAAGAAAAGCTGTCAAAGGATAATTAGTAAACCAATTTTGAAGCAGTCTAAATCTTTATATTACACTTCTAAAAAATAAATCGGAAACGCTCAGATCATCAATACGTTCCTGACCCATATTTCATTGTAAAGTAGAATGTAGTGTGAATATTGTTTACAGAAGGCAAGCACATAACATGCTGTTGATTAATCATTCATGTTATATATCAGCACTATGCAGCATTTTCCATTAAGGTCCAGTGAAGTACAGAGAGTTGGACTACTCTATGTGAGTTGGGTCTTTAATTAAAAAACAATTGCAGTCCTATACTTACCCCATGTCTCTCTGCTTTTGGCAGTTTCTGTTAACTTACCTTCAACTAAGTTTCTTTAAACAATTTCTGAAAGCACTCTGCGCTTTCTCTAAAATCAAATTGTTTTCTGGGTATTTTCTTTATCTAAATCAGCTGCCCCTGAGGACCCGGTTTATTTATTTGGTTCCATCCTGTTTCCATAACCATAACCCTATCGGTGGAGCTCCTCTAATATCTGCTTCCATTTCTATGTTTTTCTGGTTGTCTGATCTCGGTCAGAATTTCTTTGTATTATTTTTCCTTTGGTAGACTCTTTCTTTCTTAATAACTATTTTGTGAAATACTGCAAAGCAATTGATGAAACATGTAACAATACAAAGTTCTAACCTAATCTTATCAAAGTTTTCCTGTCTGCCTTGTGCGATTACGTGGCTGTGGAGAAGTGGGATATGTTTTGTTATTCTGAGATGCCGGGCAATATTTTCCTCTCAAGTCAGTTTTGTCTGTTTGTAAGTATTGTTCAAGTACAGAATGCACTTGATGCCTTGATTTTAGGAGTACGATCTGATATTTGAACCATCACCATTTTCTACAAAATAAATATCTTTGGCGATCACTTGCTGACAAATAATAATAATAATAATGATTATTATTGTCACAATTAACCTTACATTAACACAACAATGAAGTAACTGTGATAATCCCCTAGTCGCCACACTCCGGCACCTGTTCGGGTACACTGAGGGAGAATTCAGAATGTCCAATTAACCTAACGAGCACATCTTTTGGGACTTGTGGGAGGAAATCGGAGCACCCGGAGGAAACCCACGCAGACACAGTGAGAACAGACACAGTGAGAACAGACTCCACACAGACAGTGACCCAAGTCAGGAATCGAACCAGGGACCATGGCTCTGTGGAGCAACAGTGCTAACCACTGTGCTACCGTGTCACCTAAGAAACTGTGTTCTGGTCATACAAATATGAGAATACTAAATTCCCCATTTGCTTCCTTTGACATAAGCAGTACTGTACACTTCCAAAATTCTTGGCACTTTTCCATGTGGAAATAAGAGGATCTTGGGAGTGCAATTACTTCAACGTGGTCGACCAGTTATGATGTGAAGGATTGACAGAAAACAATTCAAAACGCATTGAAACAGCATCTGAGAAAAGGCTCTGGGAACATTGTTCTGGACCATGCAGTGATAGGGGGATGGTTCTCATTTTCTTTCACCTTTTGACTGATGGCAGCAAAATGTATTTTAGAGAAAAATTGTTTTAACCCCTTGTGTGCTGTGACTTTCGAGAACAGACACGAGCTAGGCATTCTCAAATTAAAAGCCATGATGTGGAGTTGCCGGTGTTGGACTGGGGTGAGCACAGTAAGAAGTCTTACATCACCAGGTTAAAGTCCAACAGGTTTGTTTCAAAACACTAGCTTTCGGAGCACCGCTCCTTCCTCAGGTGAATGAAGAGGTGGGTTCCAGAAACATTTATATAGACAAAGTCAAAGATGCAATACGATACTTTGATTGTGAGCCTTTGCAGGTAATTAAGTCTTTCCAGGTCAAGAGAGAGGGGCAATCAAACCTTTCATTCATTTGTGAATCTGTGGAATTTGCTACCCCAGAGTGCAGTGGATGCTGAGACAGTGAGTAAATGTAAGGAGGAGTTAGACAGATTTTTAGTTGATAATGGGTTAAAGGGTTATGGAGAATGGGCAGGATGGTGGAGTTGAGGCCAGGATGAGATCAGCCATGAATGGTGGAGCAGACCCGATGGGCTGAATAGCCTAATTTTACTCCCCTATCTTATGAAATTATAGTTTCTCTGAGAAACGGCCTTCACTATGCTGTGATCGACAGTGACCACACGCCCAGTTGTCTGCATTGCTTCATTCATTTCCCTTCATGCTTGAGTAACTATTTGGTACCTAACCAGTTAAGTCCTTTAAGTGCTCTTACTTCTACTTTTTCCTTGACAGAAAGCACCAACTGTCTTCGAGGTTGTCCAGGAGCTGTCAAGCACAGCTGGATATTTATCAATATTGTTGTTAGTTTCATAGTTGGGGATTTCAAAGCCTGTGGGCGCGATCCTCCATCCTTCCAGCCCCGTTTCCCAGCTCCGCGATCCTCCATCCTTCCAGCCCCATTTCCCAGCCACGCGATCCTCCATCCTTCCAGCCCCGTTTCCCAGCTCCGCGATCCTCCATCCTTCCAGCCCCGTTTCCCAGCCACGCGATCCTCCATCCTTCCAGCCCCGTTTTCCAGCCCCATGATCCTCCATCCTTCCAGCCCCGTTTCCCAGCTCCACGATCCTCCATCCTTCCAGCCCCGTTTCCCAGCTCCACGATCCTCCATCCTTCCAGCCCCGTTTTCCAGCCACGCGATCCTCCAACCTTCCAGCCCCGTTTCCCAACCCCACGATCCTCCATCCTTCCAGCCCCGTTTCCCAGCTCCACGATCCTCCATCCTTCCAGCCCCGTTTCCCAGCTCCACGATCCTCCATCCTTCCAGCCCCGTTTTCCAGCCACGCGATCCTCCATCCTTCCAGCCCCATTTTCCAGCATGGCATGCCCTCAACAGCAGTGGGATTCTCCCTTCCTGCACCAGGGTGATTCCCATTGTGGCCACCCCACGCATTGAGAAGCTTGCGGGGGTGGGTGAGCTGCTGACGAATGGAGGATCCCACTGATGGAGAATCCCTCAGCTATGGGGTGGGTTTCTCCGTCCCGCCGCGCCAGATTTCTGGTTCAGCCCGCCGTCGGGATTCTCCGTTTCGCCGGCTGGCCAGTGGGATGTCCCATTGTGGGGCAGCCCCACGCCATCGGGAAACCCCCGGGCGGCCGGAAAAATGGAGCATCCCGCCATCAGAGAATTCAGACTTTGGGTGCAATACATTAAAGAGTTTCCCCCGTGGCCCACCGCGAGGTCCATGGCGCCAGGCCATGTTTGACAAGACCTGCCCAGAGGACTGGAGAATCACGTGGGTTTGGAGAATGTGGTGGTCGGCAGGAGAATTCTGGCTCACATTTCAAAAGCACTTGATTGGCTGTAAAGCACTTCTGGACATCCTATGGCCATGAAAGATGCAGCGCAAATACAATTCTTCTGCTTCCTCCTCTTTTCCTTCTCGTTGCTCCTTGATTTATGCACTGCTCTTATTTCTGATTTCAAGTTGTCTCATCTGTTGGCTGCTGTCCTCATATTTAGCATCTGTTTCATGTTTTATTATTTTTTCCACAATCATTTGAGGTTTATTCATTCCCTCAGGTGTTTGTTCGTTCCTTTGTTATATTTTTGACTTTCTATCATTAACTTGCTGCTGGCAATGTTTGTGCTGCAGCAGATGTCAGAACCATTGTACTGTCAACCTTTCTTTTTCTTGCACAGACCCACTCAGCGCTATTAGACGGCATAATTTGTATTGCGTTTACACAAACACCACTGTTTTTGCTACATACACGCAACCTGCGAGAAAATGATGAACTTTTCCCACCTGTCCCAATACCTTCCACCTGTCCCAATACCTTCCTTCACCTGTCCCAATACCTTCCACCTGTCCCAATACCTTCCTTCACCTGTCCCAATACCTTCCTGCACCTGTCCCAATACCTTCCAGCTGTCCCAATGCCTTCCTTCACCTGTCCCAATAACTTCCACCTGTCCCAATATCTTCCACCTGTCCCAATACCTTCCTTCACCTGTCCCAATACCTTCCACCTGTCCCAATACCTTCCTTCACCTGTCCCAATACCTTCCTTCACCTGTCCCAATACCTTCCACCTGTCCCAATACCTTCCTTCACCTGTCCCAATACCTTCCACCTGTCCCAATACCTTCCTTCACCTGTCCCAATACCTTCCAGCTGTCCCAATGCCTTCCTTCACCTGTCCCAATACCTTCCAGCTGTCCCAATACCTTCCACCTGTCCCAATACCTTCCAGCTGTCCCAATACCTTCCACCTGTCCCAATACCTTCCACCTGTCCCAATACCTTCCTTCACCTGTCCCAATACCTTCCAGCTGTCCCAATATCTTCCACCTGTCCCAATATCTTCCACCTGTCCCAATATCTTCCACCTGTCCCAATACCTTCCACCTGTCCCAATACCTTCCAGCTGTCCCAATACCTTCCACCTGTCCCAATATCTTCCACCTGTCCCAATATCTTCCACCTGTCCCAATACCTTCCAGCTGTCCCAATATCTTCCACCTGTCCCAATACCTTCCACCTGTCCCAATACCTTCCACCTGTCCCAATACCTTCCACCTGTCCCAATACCTTCCTTCACCTGTCCCAATACCTTCCACCTGTCCCAATACCTTCCTTCACCTGTCCCAATACCTTCCTTCACCTGTCCCAATATCTTCCTTCACCTGTCCCAATACCTTCCACCTGTCCCAATACCTTCCTTCACCTGTCCCAATACCTTCCTTCACCTGTCCCAATACCTTCCTTCACCTGTCCCAATATCTTCCACCTGTCCCAATACCTTCCACCTGTCCCAATACCTTCCTTCACCTGTCCCAATATCTTCCTTCACCTGTCCCAATATCTTCCGTCACCTGTCCCAATACCTTCCTTCAACTGTCCCAATACCTTCCTTCACCTGCCCCAATACCTTCCTTCACCCGTCCCAATATCTTCCTTCACCTGTCCCAATACCTTCCTTCACCTGTCCCAATACCTTCCTTCACCTGCCCCAATACCTTCCTTCACCCGTCCCAATATCTTCTTTCACCTGTCCCAATACCTTCCTTCACCTGTCCCAATACCTTCCTTCACCTGTCCCAATACCTTCCTTCACCTGTCCCAATATCTTCCTTCACCTGTCCCAATACCTTCCTTCACCTGTCCCAATATCTTCCTTCACCTGTCCCAATACCTTCCCTCACCTGTCCCAATACCTTCCACCTGTCCCAATATCTTCCTTCACCTGTCCCAATACCTTCCTTCACCTGTCCCAATACCTTCCTTCACCTGTCCCAATACCTTCCTTCACCTGTCCCAATACCTTCCACCTGCCCCAGTACCTTCCTTCACCTGTCCCAATATCTTCCTTCAACTGTCCCAATACCTTCCACCTGTCCCAATACCTTCCTTCACCTGTCCCAATACCTTCCACCTGTCCCAATATCTTCCTTCATCTGTCCCAATACCTTCCACCTGTCCCAATACCTTCCTTCACCTGTCCCAATACCTTCCTTCACCTGTCCCAATACCTTCCACCTGTCCCAATACCTTCCACCTGTCCCAATACCTTCCTTCACCTGTCCCAATACCTTCCTTCACCTGTCCCAATACCTTCCTTCACCTGTCCCAATATCTTCCTTCACCTGTCCCAATATCTTCCTTCACCTGTCCCAATACCTTCCACCTGTCCCAATATCTTCCTTCACCTGTCCCAATACCTTCCACCTGTCCCACTGCCTTCATTCACCTGTCCCAATATCTTCCTTCACCTGTCCCAATACCTTCCACCTGTCCCAATGCCTTCCACCTGTCCCAATACCTTCCTTCACCTGTCCCAATACCTTCCACCTGTCCCAATATCTTCCTTCACCTGTCCCAATACCTTCCACCTGTCCCAATATCTTCCTTCACCTGTCCCAATATCTTCCTTCACCTGTCCCAATATCTTCCACCTGTCCCAATACCTTCCTTCACCTGTCCCAATACCTTCCACCTGTCCCAATACCTTCCACCTGTCCCAATACCTTCCACCTGTCCCAATACCTTCAACCTGTCCCAATACCTTCCTTCAAGTTTGGACCAAGCGAGTTGACATTCTCAGTAACTGTAAATTATGGAGAATGCATTCATATTTACACCTTTCCCAGCTCCATTCATCTCAGGATTCTTTCACCCTGCAAATTGCTGGAAGTGTAATTGATAATATCACAGTGAGGGCAATGGGGCATTTGTGAAAAATCAGAGCCACAGTCTACTTACTTAACCAATGATATTTAAGGACAGAGAAAGATTGTTTCTCCTTTTGTTTTGTTTTCAAATAAACACCCCCTCTCTCTCTCCATCATTGGCAGTTGTTTCCAGGTACTCCAGGCCACAGAACAAGAGGGGCTGCAGCATACAAACACACAGCCTCAGGGCTACAAACAGGAAACAATAACAATACAGTAACAGACATGCAACTTCCAAACATGAAAGATAAACAAGCAACAGTACAAAAATGCACCAGCAATGTACATGGCCCCATACCAGGATCACTACGTAGTCACCAGTGCATAAGGTCACTGGTGCATAAAATCCACAAAGGCATCTCGACACAACCTCCAAGTTGCTCAGTGGAATCAGGCCCCCACCCCCTCTCTCGCAGTACTGGAATCTGGTCACTTGACACCACCCAGTCCAAGGTCCGGGCCGCAGGAATAGAGGAGGCAGTGTCAATTCACACGCGTTTCCTATAAAACAGTAAACAGTCAAAAAGTTAATAAACAAGCAATATTCCAACATAAATGTCAGCAAACTGCAAGCATAGGCCCTCCTCCATCTTCAATCCAGTAAGACGCCAGCCAAATCCTCCCCTTGCCTCACTCCAGGTCAAAGAGCAAGAAGGGGCAGCAGCAAGCAAAAACGGAATCCCAGAGAGTCTCAGTGGGGCTCCTCCTCCCTCACCTCCTCAACAGACTCTCAAGGCAGGAACAATCAAGCCACACCAACACAAAGAATAGCAGAGGGGTGAGTAAAACTCCTTCCCCATCTTCAGTCTGGTAGCAGGCCAACCAATACCTCCCCATTGTCTCACTCCAGGTCCCAGAAGCAGAAGGGATTCAGCAGCAACAAACAGAAACTAGGCCTTCAGGCAGTTTAGCAGGAACACACACGGTCTGCAGCCCATAGGGGAATCTCAATGTACCACTGCTCAGTGTGTGGCAATTACCTTGTGAAGAGAATTGCTCGTTAAACATACTATAAATGGCGACAGTTTAGAAAGGAGCTTCTAATATGTTAGGAGCACTGAGGATGTGTTACAATTAAACAGCTTGAAATAAAGACCAGTCTGGAGTGATTCTTCCACCACAGCCATTTATTGTGAGTATTGGATGCAACCAGAAAAATGTCAGCAGTCTGGGAAAATGGCCCTTAATTGAGCCTTAAATTGTCTAAATTGTTGGCCTGCCTCCAGTCGGTGAGTAGTTGAGTTACTGCCCTTTCCACCACTGGGAAACTTCCCTGACATTGGGATTTAATCCTTATGTGGCTTCCTGGCACCTTACCAACTCCCTATCTCTGGTGGGCAAACAGGGAGGCCAAGTCAATGGTGTCCGCCCTCCTCCCCAGGAATAGATCTGGCTGGTCAGAAATTCCGCAGACTGCTACTATCGGGCATGGCTCCACCCTCACCCCCACCACTTTGGACATTGCCTCGAAGAAGGCTGTCCAGTATCCCGCAAATCTGGGGCAAGGCCAGAACATGTGGGCATAGTTGGCCGGGCCTCCTTGGCACCGTTCACATCTATCCTCCACCAGATAGATATCATAGAATTTACAGTGCAGAAGGAGGCCATTCAGCCCATCGTGTCTGCACCGGCTCTTGGAAAGAGCATCCTACCCAAGGTCAACACCTCCACCTTATCCCCATAACCCAGTAACCCCACACTAAGGGAAATTTTGGACACTAAGGGCAATTTATCATGGCCAATCCACCTAACCTGCACATCTTTGGACTGTGGGAGGAAACCAGAGCACCCGGAGGAAACCCACGCACACACGGGGAGGATGTACAGACTCGACACAGACAGTGACCCAGCCGGGAATCGAACCTGGGACCCTGGAGCTGTGAAGCAATTGTGCTATCAACAAGGCTACCGTGCTGCCCTATCTATTCATACGGTTTCTTGTTAAGTGGGCTCTATGTACAACTTTTAGCTGTGTCAGGCTGAGCCTTGCGCACGTGGAGGTGGTGTTGACCCTGTGCAGAGCTTTGCTCCAGAGCCCCCACCCTATTTCAATCCCCAGGTCCTCCTCCCATTTCTTTCTTGTTGTGTCCAGTACGGTGTCAGCCCTTTCTATCAGTCAGCCATACATGTCGCTACAGTTCCCTGTATCTAGGATGCTTGTGTCTAATAACTCTTCCAGTAATGTCTGTCATGGCAGTTGTGGGTACGCCCTTGTCTCCTTTCAAATGAAGTTTTGAGTTGTAGATACCTCAGCTCGTTCCCCCTGGCTAGCTGGAATTTCTCCATCAGTTCATCCAGTGTTGCGATCCTGTCGTCCGTGTATAGGTCCCTGACTGTCAGTGTCCCCCCGTCCTGCCTCCACCTTTTGAAGGTGGCTCAGTCAGTGGTTGTTGCAGATGGGAGCCTTGTCCGACATTTTGGTCAGGCCAAATTGCTGCCGCAGTTGGTTCCAGGATTGGAGGGTGGCTGTCACCACTGGGCTGGTGGAGTGTTTTTTGGTGGGGATGGGAGTGCTGCCGTGGCGAGGGCCCGGAGGGAGGTCCTCATTCAGGAGGCCTCCTCCGCACACACCCACCCGGCTTCTGGCTTCTTGATTCATCCCCTTATTCGCTTGGCCGCCGTCGCCCTGTGGTAGAATTGTAGGTTTGGCGACCTCTCGGAATCAAATTCGCCATCCGAGGGTCAGACGACAACTTCCACAGAACGTGGGAGCCATTCACCCAATTGTTCCGGGACCTGTTTGTGGCCAACAAACAAGCAGAAGAATAGCCAGGTAGCCAAGAATCAGGAGAAAGTAGCCAAAGCGTGAGAGGGAGAGATAGACCAGGGGGGGATGGGGGGTGTGGGAGGGTGGGGGGGGGGGGGGGGGGTGGGGGGGGGGGGGGGGGGCGGGGGGTGGGTGGGGGGGGGGGGTGGGGGGGGGGGGGGCGGGGGGGGGGGGGGAGGGGGGGGGGGGGGGGAGGTGTGGAACAGCCAAACCTAAGAGGAAAGAAAGGCAAACTACAGGAAGGCTGTGGGAGAGGGAAGGGACAGAGAACAAGAGAGGAGAACCAGGGAGGTGGTGGGGGGCGGTAGAGGCAGGGAAATGACAGCCGGAAGGAGGGCACGGGATACGATACCAAATTTGGCATCTCCAGGAACAGAGAATAAGGAGAATGCAGGCGAAAGACGGGAGGAACGGCTGAAGCGGAGGTGAGTGCGAGATGACAACGGCAGCGAGATCTGACTGGGAGAAGCAAGTGACAACACCAACACCAGACCAATTCGAGTATTGCCCTCTGTAATTGTTTCTCCGGCACCCAAATGTATATTTACCTCCCCAGTTTCCACCCCCCACCTCCCCCCCACAAACAGTCGCTTACTATGTGTTGTAAATAATTTTGCCAGTTGTACAGAGTTGCTGCTGTTGAGCTGGTGCACAATACTCTACCAGTTATTCTATTTTATTTTTTATTATAACTTTTTTGGGTATGTTTGGGTGTGCCCTTCTCTTATATATATGTGTGTGTATATATAATATACATATTTCTTATTCTGTGTACATAACGGTAAATATTAGGGGCTGGTTTAGCACACTGGGCTAAATCACTGACTTTTAAAGCAGGCCAGCAGCACGGTTCAATTCTCGTACCAGCCTCCCCGAACAGGGAATGTGGCGACTAGGGGCTTTTCACAGTTACTTAATTAAAGCCTACTCGTGACAATAAGTGATACTTTGTTCAGAAACCCAATAAAAACATTGAAAGAAAAAAAAACTCCTTACCTCCTAGGGCTGGTCATATTCCACCTTCTGCAATACAATGTTAATCTCCAGAAAGAATTTAAAACATGTACAAATGAGACTCAACATTTGAAGTTGTTACCTTTTGGGCTCGAGAGTTTGATTGGTGTTAATTAACACTTAGCATCTTGTTAAAAGAGTGCTTGTAATGAGCTCATGTGAAAGGCTTTAATTGGGGTTAATTTCAGGGAGAAATCTCCATGCCCAAAGTACACATCCTTCCTGACATTGGATCTGGCTATTTGACACGTGTCCTGGACAGCCTCCCAAGATGGACAACAGGGAAATTTCACATGTGCAAGAATCAAGATTTCAGAAATCTTCAGCAGCTGCCCTGACCGAAGCACATGCTGCTGTCAAAATGGAACCTTGTAAAATTGCAGAATGCAACCCTGTGCAACCAGAAAGTGACACAGTTAATTGATGAGGGAAGGGCTGTAGATGTCATATACATGGACTTTAGTAAGGTGTTTGATAAAGTTTCCCATGGCAGGTTGATGGAAAAAGTGAAGTCGTATGGGGTTCAGGGTGTACTAGCTAGATGGATAAAGAACTGGTTGGGCAACAGGAGACAGAGAGTAGTGGTGGAAGAGAGTGTCTCAAAATGGAGAAAGGTGACTCGCGGTGTTCCACAGGGATCCGTGCTCGGACCACTGTTGTTTGTGATATACATAAATGACCTGGAGGAAGGTATAGGTGGTCTGATTAGCAAGTTTGCAGATGATACTAAGATTGGTGAAGTTGCAGATAGCGAGGAGGACTGTCAGAGAATACAGCAAAATATAGATAGATTGGAGAGTTGGGCAGAGAAATGACGGATTGAGTTCAATCCAGGCAAATGCGAGGTGATGCATTTTGGAAGATCAAATTCAAGAGCGGACTATATGGTCAATGGAAGAGTCCTGGGGAAAATTGATGTACATAGAGATCTGGGAGTTCATGTCCATTGTATCCTGAAGGTGGCAATGCAGGTTGATAGAGTGGTCAAGAAGGCATACAGCATGCTTGCCTTCATCGGACGGAGTATTTTTAATTTTTAATTTTTTTATTAAAATTTTTTTTTAGATTACCCAATTATTTTTTCCAATTAAGGGGCAATTTAGTGTGGCCAATCCAACTACTCTGCACATTTTTGGTGTGTGGGGGCGAAACCCACGCAGACACGGCGAGAATGTGCAAACTCCACACGGATAGTCCTCCAGAGCCAGGATTGAACCTGGGACCTCAGCGCCGTGAGGCAGCTGTGCTAACCACTAGGCCACCGTGCTGCCTTATCGGAAGGAGTATTGAGTACAAGAGTCGGCAGGTCATGTTACAGTTGTATAGGACTTTGGTTAGGCCACATTTGGAATACTGCGTGCAGTTCTGGTCGCCACATTACCAGAAGGATGTGGATGCTTTAGAGAGGGTGCAGAGGAGGTTCACCAGGATGTTGCCTGGGATGGAGGGTGCTAGCTATGAAGAAAGGTTGAGTAGATTAGGATCATTTTCGTTGGAAAGACGGAGGTTGAGGGGAGACCTGATTGAGGTCTACAAAATTATAAGAGGTATGGACAGGGTGGATAGCAACAAGCTTTTTCCAAGATTGGGGGTGTCAATTACAAGGGGTCACGATTTCAAGGTGAGAGGGGGAAAGTTTAAGGGAGATGTGCGTGGAAAGTTTTTTATGCAGAGGGTGGTGGGTGCCTGGAATGCTTTGCCAGCGGAGGTGGTAGAGGCGGGTACGATAGCGTCATTTAAGATGCATCTAGACAGATATATGAATGGGTGGGGAACAGAGAGCAGTAGACCTTGGAACATAGGAGGCAGGTTTAGATAAAGGATCTGGATCGGCGCAGGCTGGGAGGGCCGAAGGGCCTGTTCCTGTGCTGTAATTTTCTTTGTATAACAGAATCCAACCAGCAGATTGTGCCCAGATACTATATTACCCTGACAGCCAACCTCAAATGTACAATGTTTATCTATATTAAAAATTTACCTGAGGAAGGAGCAGTGCTCCAAAAGCTAGTGTTTGAAACAAACATGTTGGACTTTAACCTGGTGTTGGAAGACTTCCTACTGTGTTTAAAACACTGTCATGTTTTGGTTTGTGTCGAGTTTAGAGTCTCTAGGGGGTTTCCATAGGGTTTGCCTGTTACCCTAACAATGCTACCATAGACATGGTTATTCATAAAAAACATTCTTGTTCATTTACAGATCTATGTACATCTCCATTCTCTACATGAGGTTGTATTTCTGCTTCCCAGTCTCTTGGCCAACTTCATAGTTACATCAGGTGTCTGAAGTTGAAATTACAAGCTTGTCTGTCTCTTTGTTGTTCCTCATGTTGCCTAACTCTCTCTTGATCATCTGAGGTAACAGTAGGATGCACTGTTTGTTGTGAAGATGGATGTTGTGTTCCCAGACATCTTCCCAGTTTTGCAGAACCTTGGACTAGTACATGGTCAGCTCCAGGCCCCAGAGTCACAGCACAAGTGATTTAACCAATAATTCTCAATAATTACAGTCACCAGGTTTGTAAGTTACAATTGCTGTTTATTTATGACAAGAACTGTAATGAAATATGCAGCAAATACAACTGGTTAACTAGTATCTAATTCTAATTCCCACTTTAACTTCCCTTCAAACTTTGCTTTTTTTTATTCAGTCATGGGATGCGGGTATCGAAGGCTATGCCAGCATCTATTGCCCATCCCTAATTGTGCTTGAGGGGGCAGTTAAGAGTCAACCACATTGCCAAGGATCTGGAGTCACATGTAGGCCAGACCGGGTAAGGATGGCAGATCTCCTTCCCTAAACCAGATGCATTTTTACTACAATCGATTCACGGTTGTTATTAGACTTTTAATTTCAGATTTCTATTGATTTCAAATTTCACCATCTGCAATGGTGGGATTTGAACCTGGGTGCCCAGAGCAGTATCCTGGGTCTCTGGTTTACTAGTCCAGTGACAATACCATAATGCCAACGCCTTCCTTTCAGTTCATGATTTGTATTCAGACCTCTGTAGTTTGAGAAATACAACACTCACGGGCCTTCTGGAGAGAGATAGCAGTCACAGCAGGAGAGATAACTGGTTTACATCTACCTTTCTGGAGTTAGCACAGACTTGTCTCCGTGCTGCTAGAATCAAAACTGAAACCTTGGGACTCTGTAAAGCATTCCAGTGGGATAGGATCCAATCATCGAGAAGAGCATAGCCTCTTGCGTGATTGACTACCAGTCAATCAATTAAACCAAGTCCCAACCCCATCTGTCTCTCTGCTGCTGACAAGTCTGTAACCCCTGTTTAAACCTTCATAGAATAGTAGAATGTTCTGCCCTGTAACATCTGGATTCCTCTGCTTGAATTAAAGATACAGGTTGTTTGCTTTAAAGAGACAGTTACATGGATCAAAATAAGAACAGCAAAAAATAAAAGGAAGGGGAAATAAGGGAATACACGGTAAGGACTGTTCCACCATCAATAGTGCTGATGTTGAGAACCCGCTGTCTTAGTGGTGAGGTTCTATAGTTCAGGAGTTAAGCTAATATCTTTGTTCTTTTTCATCAATCCTTTGCTTGTTTGAACTCCCCTCTCTGCTTCTCTGTTCAGCTGAGGCTATTCAGACAAGCTAGTCCCATGCATGAAACCACTTTCCTGTGAAAGGTTGTGGAACATTTTGTTTACAAACTGAGAACCATTGCCCAACACCAGAAATCCTGTGGATCATGTGTCGTGCAGATTGCCCTTTGTGATGTAGTGAATGACTCTGTGTGGTCTACTCACTTTAAACTATCCGGAGTAGAAATCAATGATAATGACGAAAAATGCCTTGAAACTCAAATAAATCAATTTTCAGACGCTGCCATGGCCTCGAAAGAAAAGTGGAGGGTGCCAGTGACTTTCTCTGCTATTGGCTGTTCACTGTGTATGTAAGGTGATTCATGATTAACTCTTCAATGGAGGCGTTGATGCCTGGTCACCAGACTGACGGCTGGGGTGACTAATCTATCTTCAAATCTAAGAAATCGTTGAGGATTAAAACTTTTTTTCTGTTTGAAGTATTGGGGAAGTACTGGGTTGTTAGGAGTATAATCTGGCCATCCAATCTTGCAGTACTCTACTTTCTTCACCATCCTGTTGGCCTTCCTTAATCTCTTGTAATCTCTTTAAAATGGCTGGTAAGAGTTTGGTAATGAGCGAAGTCTCGCCTTCCACTTCCTCAATAAAATTTAAATCTTCCAACGTGACTCCTTCCGCTGGTATTCTTGGCAATACATCGCTGTTGCCATCTGCCTGTTGAACGTAATCAGTAATTGAATCATCTCATGACTCTCAGTCTAATGGTGAAATTTAGGTGACATTCTTGTGTTTCCTTTAGGTTAAGGAGGATAACCAAACATTTGCTATTAATTCCAAACCTTAATCCCATAACACAATCAGAGAACATCTCACTGGCCCATGTAGCTGCTAATTCTTCTGAATGGCTGTATACCTCTTCTCTATGTCCACAAGTGATCTCGAAGCACAATAAACTGGTCTGTTTTGTCTATTGTTATTGGGCCGTTAAATTGCCCTGCATCCAAATATGCAGATGATGCATCTCCTGCTCCAACTGTTAGCAACACGGGATGATGATGTGTTTGGATTAATGGTGAATTTAGCAGATTTTTGATTTGTTCAAAGCATTTTGCTGGGACACATTCCAGTACCACAGTTGACTTCATCTCAACAGCTGTCGCAATGACTCATTCATTCCCACCAAGTTTGGTTGGAACTTGCCTACTTGATTGACAATTTCAAAGAATCTTTGCAATTCTGTGATGTTTTTAGGCTGCGGGATTCTCTGTGGAACTTGGTTTTCTGCGTGTCCGCAGTCATTCCTGAAGATTGCATATGTGCCCAAAGAATTTTATCACATGCTTTGCAAATTCACATATATCGTTTAATTTTAAACTTCCTTCTTATAGAAATTTTGCAGACTGTCCTTACTGGATGGTCATGGTCCTCCCTGAATGAACTGTATGAGAATATTGTCCATGTGCTACATTACCCCTTCCACGCCTTCCAGGGTCTGAGATGTCGGGCGCGATTTAAGGTGTGTTTAAGGTGTGATTTAAGGTGCTATAAACAGCCCCGTTTTGGGTGTGTTTAACGGGGAGTTTCTCGGCGTCTTTGCCGATTTGTTTGGCCTTTGTAGAGAATGTCCGGCTGAGGCGGCACTTACATCATCTCCTGCACGGCCAAGCTCAGCATGCCAGTGCAGGGAGATGAGTTATGGATTTTTAAATGCCACCCCAATTTTTCGACCCTCCTCAGCTACCCCACTGTGGTCTCCGGACCCCCCCCCCCCCCCCCTCCCCCCCCCCCCCGACTGCACCCAATGCACTCTTCAGGGCAGGCACCCTGATCCCTGGGATGAACAATCTGGCACCCAGATATCTTGGCACTGCCATCTCGGCACACTGGCACTACCATCTGGGCAGGCTGGCACTGTCAGACAACTACCCGGGTGGCACAGCCAGGCTGGCAGTGGCACAGCCAGGGTAACAGCTTGAGTGCCAGATTCTCCCCTGCCCAGAGTCTGGCCTGGCAATACCCGTTATGCCTGGTCCACCTTTGTGCAAACCAGTGCTAAATGATACCCTGGCGAGGTCTGCCAGGCAAGCCCGTTAGGTCCCAGGCACCGGGAGAATCCGGAGCATGCGGCTAACAATGCCCTCGACGTGTCCCCTCAGGAAAAGTTCTTCCACAATCGCCGGGAGAGGGCCTAGACTGGCGATGGTGTGCCGGACATCAGAATTCCCACCATTTTCGAGGTGCAGGCCCTGGAGGTAACGGGGGTGGCCGAGGACAGAGCGGCCATCAACGCAGAGGCTGCTGTAAGCCGCAGAGGTGAGGAACCACTGGGCTCCATTACAGAATCAGAGAATTCACAGTGCAGAAGGAGGCCAGACAGCAATGGGAGGTCTGCTGGATCCCAGGACCCAGCTGGGTCCCAGCCTGATGCTGAGGCTGTGGAAGGGAATATCCCGGAGCTGAGGAGACGTTAGGGAGCAGCCGGGACATTCAGAGGGAGATGTCAGCATCACTGCTGCAGATCCATAGTCACTTCGAATAGTCCAGGAGGCTATGGGCACAGGAGAATTCGCTGGCAATACGTGGCACCAAGGCCAACACTACTAGGGTGGCGACCACAGTGGAGAGCCTGGTGCACGACATTGACACCATTAGTGAAGGCGTTCAAGGCATGGCACATTCGGTGATGGCCATGGCTGAGGGTCTCGGCAGAATGTCCGATTTGCTGGAGAATGTCATCCAGTACCAGGCTGACCTGGATGAGGTTCTGCAGGACATGTCCCGCTTGCAGGTGGGAATTGCCAACGCGCTGCAAATCAATGCCCAATTACCGAGGAGTATTGCTTTGGCTGTTGACACGATGGGGAAGATCATGGGGAACCTTCAGGTCTGGCAGAGTCAGATGATGCAGGGGCAGCCGGTGCTCGAACCAACTGTCCCTCCATCCAAAGGGGGAACACCAGGGCCCTATGGGCACCGGGTGGGAGGAGGGGGCACTGGGTGCCAACTCGTACCTGTCCCATGGAGTGGCGACAGTGGTCACCAGCTCCCCCAAGTTCCACCCCTCTAATGAGGCTGCATCTCGGAGTCAGCGGGACAGGGCGGCACAGCTGTGCACGTGCTGCTGACAAGTGAGTCGGGGCCCTCCAGCCCCAGAGCCCCCAGAGGACACCTGCCAAGGGCATCAAAGGTCACGGAACGAGGAAGGCAGCTGGCTTCATGGGGTCACACATAGACGTAGTGGTAGAGCTAGGAAGGCCAAGTACATCGAGGATAACTGAGGGCACATGGGGAGGAGGTAGGGGTTTCCTCCGAGTGCTCCGGTTTCCTCCCATGAATCCCGAAAGACGTGCTTGTTAGGTGATTTGGACATTCTGAATTCTCCCTGATTAATAAGGGGATCAGGGGCTATGGGGAGAAGGCAGGAGAATGGGGATGAGAAAAATATCAGCCATGATTTGCGAAGCAGACTCGATGGGCCGAGTGGCCTAATTCTGCTCCTATGTCTTATGGTCTTATAGTCTCCCTCAGTGTACCCGAACAGGCGCCGGAATGTGCAACAGGCGACGGGGTCCCTCGCGATGCGTTTGGCTCCTGATCTCTTCTGTTATCGGAGCACGCCTCACGTTACCTGATATGGACGGGAAATGGGTGTTGGGCAGGAAGGGATAGGACATGGCCCTGCAGGGTATGCACCTCCTCCATGTTTGGCTCTGGGGGACAGAGTCCACATGCTGAATATTGGCGATGATGCGAAGTGGGTCCCGAGCAATTGTTGCTCAGACAGGGCTACTGTTTACATATGGGGCCAGGAATCAAACCGGCACCTGGACCATCTCCGCATTCACGCATCCATATTGAAGAACACTTCACACTAAGGGCAGTGTAAATCATTGATCACCACAGTGATGACACTGAGCAGATGATCACCATGTGGCTTCACTTGCTTGTTGATGAGACCATCAATTCACTAGACACGTGCTTTGAGATATGAACAGTGGTTTTAATCTACTTACTACAGAGCTAGCCTGTTACACGTTGAACTCTCGATGAACTGGTTGGCTGGCTCTGGGCATCGATATTTATACAGCAGTCCAGGGGGAGGAGGCATGGGCGGACCCAAGGGTGGAGCCCTGTACAAACTCCTAAGCATTCCCAGAGCTACTCCCCCTAGTGGTCGGGCAACGCAACTGCGCTTACAATCGTACGGTCTCATATATATATCACAGTGTGAATTACAGTTACATTCACCACACTTGTGTCAGCTCTTCAATCCAGTTGGTCCAGTTCCCCTCCTCTTTCTCCATAGCCCCGAAAATCCCCATTTTTAAGTCCACAAACTTATATTAAAACAATCCCAGTGCTAGGGATTCTGGATTAATTGAAATGTTCAAGCCTGCTGTCGGTATATTTTTATCCGGTAAGCAGATCAAAGAGCATGGACCAAAAACAGATCAATAAGGTCGAGATCAGCCATGATCGAATTGAAGAGTGGAATCAGCTGGAAGGGATTCGATGGCCTATTTCTGTTCCTCTACTTGTCAGATCAGTCGGGCCATGGTGTCTGCAACGGAATGGTGGAGGAGCAGACACAGGGAAGAAATCCTGACAGCTACAGGAAATCATTTATTTACCATTTTAAAATAATCCAATAGATAATGGGAAAGGTGCAAGTTGGAGGAAGTGCAAAGATCTGAAACTAAAGTGTGGGATGTTGGCACTGAAATGCCAATTGATGGAAAGGTTTACTGGCATGTGGCAGTGAGCAATGCGCTACTTGCACTAGTGAATTATTCATTCTTTGGAATTGATGACAGAGGCCCCATGTTGCTAAGGTCTCAAAAGACTTATGTGAAATGCGAAATCCAGACAGAATGTCACTTTCTCAGTGTTCTGTTAAAAAAAAAAGTTAGGATAGCTTCCAGGGTCCAAATTCCCAGCTGGATCAGAAACTGGAGAAAGTGCTGGAAATGCAGGCAGACAGAAACCATAGTTTGATGTTGATGTGAAGGTGAAAGTCTTCTGTTATGTCATATGCGATGACACTGCTTTTCCACGTTCTCTGCTGTAATATGCCAACATTCTAGTCCTATCTGCCCTGGCAAGTCCTGCTCAATCAGTTGTAATAATGGCCAACCAGCTGTGGGGGATTATGGGGTGGGGGGGGGGGGGGGGGCGGAATGATGATGGGGACGGTGAAAGAAAAAAGATTGACGCTTGACATATTCTGAATGACTATAACTGAGATCAGCAAAAGATGGCTGGGTGATGCCATGGTCCATTTGAATGTCAAAAGTGAAAGGAAAGATGGATAATGAGATTATAAACTTTGGAAAAGCCGTATTTCCAGCATGGAACCTCACTAGACAGCAGCGTAATTTAGCTGTGTGCTGCTTCCCTAATTTGTGTTGAGACTGTTTCCCTGACTCTTCTTTCTTCCCAGGACTTTCCATAAGGTTAGATATGGTCTGCAGACTGAGATGAAATGAAAATCGCTTATTGTCACGAGTAGGCTTCAATGAAGTTACTGTGAAAAGCCCCTAGTCGCCACATTCTGGCGCCTGTTTGGGGAGGCTGGTACGTGCTGCTGACCTGCCTTGGTCTGCTTTATAAGCCAGCGATTTAGCCCAGTGTGCTAAACCAGATCCTTCTCAGTAAAGTGCATGAACTGCCTGTGAATGTCTGATTGGCGGCAGCAGCTGTTAGCGGGGTCCCCGAGGCCATTCCCCCCTTCCCCCAACTGGACTGTGACCTGTCAGTTCATCTGAAACAGGGCCATTAGCAATGTCCACCCTTCGGTCTCTGCTGGTGATGTAGTTTCCTTCCTGTTACTGAGCTCTAGGTCCTGTTGGGCTTGGTTGTGATGCTGTGCGCTCACATCGCTTATTGGGTGAGTCGTTCTGTTAACCTTCTGTCGACCAAAGCAAAATGAATGCATTGTGTATATTTCCTCCTCAGTATGGATGCTCCTGTTTCCTAAAACATTAAACTGATTTTCTCTGAATATTTTTCTCCATTTCATTTTCTGATTTATTTTCCTTCATATATTTAATTCTAAACGCAATTAAAAAATATGGAAACAATTACATTATTTTCTCTTCCTGCTGTGTCTTACTCTGGTATGCATATTAATAATACTGTTTCAACCTCATATTGTATAATGTAATGTATATTCCCTTCACTTTTATTAGCACACTGGGCTAAATCGCTGGCTTTTAAAGCAGACCAAGCAGGCCAGCAGCACGGTTCGATTCCCGTACCAGCCTCACTGGACAGGCGCCAGAATGTGGCAACTAGGGGCTTTTCACAGTAACTTAATTGAAGCCTACTCGTGACAATAAGCGATTTTCATTTCATTTTAATTTTTTCAGTCATCTCCGTGCTACTATCTTCTTCCCCTCTGCTGCCTTTTCTTCCACTCTCCTGTTTTTTTCTCTCATTCTCTCTTACTCTCACATGTGCCTATCTCCATTATCTATCATTCTTTTTTGAATTCCCTTTCTGCATCTTTCCTTTCCAATGCTTGGATCAAGCAGACCATATATTTGTACACACAGATTAGATTAATATTGCATATTCATTCTGGAGAAATTTAATAGGTGTAAAATGAGCTATTTCATTTTCAACAGTGTAGGTCATGGAGTAATTTTGTTTTTACGACACCAGCTCCAGTGAAGACTATTGTCAATTTAAATCTCAGGAAAAATTTCTGAGTTTTGCTTTGAAATACCAGCATCAGGAAAATGATCCTCGTTTTTTGTATTTAACATGGCTCGCTTAAAAGGAAAGCTATATAATTAGAGAAGTGATACAATTAAACCTGATATGAGGCTTCCATTAATGTGACCGAGTAACCATCTGAAATGCATGACAGCGACATAAAAAGTGAGTCAAGCTCAGATTTTTCTCTCCCTCCCAGAGGTGAAGCTTTAAGCCACTGCCTCACACCTGTCTCTCACTGAGGCCTCATTGGACAGGATAGTTGTTCTTTCTGTGATGGAATGGAGGCAATAACACTGGTGCATCTGTTCTTCTTGTAACACTTCCCGAGGTGATCTGCATTTCAATGTTTACATATCTTGAGACATGAACTTAATGGACCAAAAGAGTGAACGTATCCGACCCTTAACAGCTGAATATTTGCAGCGCACAACCCTGGACATACTGGATCAAGGAAACAAAAACCCTGAGACACGTTTGCAATGTCATTCATCAACATCTTCATTCAGTTCGACACAAGTACTTAACTATTAATTCATAATTAATTGTGCAGTGAGTGACCTATGAGATGATTCCTAATTAAAACGGAATCCCTGTTGGCAAAGATTTTGAGGTTTACGAGAACAGATGGCTTTGTCTGTTCTTGCTGGTAGAACTTCAATTAGTGACCAGTTGTCTTTTAACTTCAACATCTGAAATATGTTTCCTAATCATTTTTCTTTTCTACATTTAGGCTTCGCCGGTGCGAGGTGTACATCAGAGCGAAATGATGGCGAATTCAACAGAGACAAATGAATCTCTCAGCAATCGAACCGATGAGTTTGACACCGAAAGAGGGAGTTCTTACAAAATGGTGGAAGTGATCTTCATTGTCATTGTGACGGGATCTTTAAGTCTAGTGACCATTACGGGGAACATTCTGGTCATGGTTTCTATAAAAGTAAACAGACATTTACAAACTATTAACAACTACTTTATTTTCAGCTTAGCATGTGCTGACTTGATTATTGGTGTCTTCTCGATGAATCTATACACCATTTACATTGTAATTGGATACTGGCCGATGGGTCCAGTGGTGTGTGATTTATGGCTTTCTCTAGATTATGTTGTCAGTAATGCCTCGGTCATGAACCTCCTTATCATCAGCTTTGACCGCTACTTTTGCGTGACAAAGCCTCTGAGCTACCCTGTGAAGAGAACAACAAAGATGGCAGGGATGATGATAGCAGCTGCTTGGGTGCTGTCATTTATCCTGTGGGCCCCTGCCATTCTCTTCTGGCAGTTCATTGTCGGGGGGCGAACGGTTCTTGAGGGCGAGTGTTATGTACAGTTCTTCTCGAATCCAGCTGTCACTTTTGGCACTGCTATAGCTGCTTTCTATCTCCCCGTAATTATCATGACGGTTTTGTATGTGCACATATCTCGTGCCAGTAAGAGTCGAATCAAGAAAGATAAGAAGGAGCCTGAATCAAGCAAGGGCACTGTTTCTCCCAGTTTAGTGAAGGGTAAAATAATGAAACCAAACAACAACAACGTCTCCAATGCTCCTGATGATTTGCCGCATGTCAAAATGCAAAATGGCAAAATAACTGGTGACTTGGCAATTGATAATTGTGGCCAAGGAGAGGAGAAGGAGGTATCCAATGAGTCAACGTCCCTCAGTGTAGTCCCCTCAAACCAGAAGGAGGAAGGGGCAATCCAAGAGAGCACACACGTCACCACTACACAAAGCCGTTTCAGGATGGAAAACTCTAAACTCTCCTGCCTAAAGCTTGTTAGCAATTCTCAAAAGGTTGACTACTGTGGCACCACAATAGAAATCGTGCCAGGTAACAGCAAGAATGGGAGCGACAGAGAGATCCGAGCAGCTCAGAGGATCATTAAAATGACCAAGACCCCCGCTAAGAAGAAGAAGCTAGCTGTAACCCGAGAGAAGAAGGTGACTAGGACCATCCTGGCTATTCTCCTGGCATTTATCATCACTTGGACTCCATACAATGTCATGGTGCTCATTAACACCTTCTGTTCAATCTGTGTCCCCAACACAGTCTGGACTATTGGATACTGGCTCTGTTACATCAACAGTACCATCAACCCAGCCTGCTATGCATTGTGTAACGCTACCTTCAAAAAAACCTTCAAGCATCTTCTCTTGTGTCAGTATAAGAACATTGGTGCGACAAGATAAAAACAGCTACAAGCACAACTTTCTGGACATTTTATTCATATTGATGAAGGTGACTTTCATAATATACATCTCAAAATATATGTGAGTAATATATTAATTGTGCCAGACTATGGGTCAAGTAAACATCCATTAACTGTAATATTGAAAGCACATTTGAATAATATCCAATGAATTGTAATATCTTATAAATGAAGGGTGTGCTGATTATTAGAATGTATTTGAGTGAACTGGAAGATGAATTTGCCCAAAACGTAAGCACCATAGAATATAATATAAGCATGTTTAGAGAGGAATGTTCACTTTTACAACATTACTCAATATAAAAACATTAATGAGTTATATGAGTGTAATATAACTTAAGACAGTTTCTTCAAATCCTGTAATGCACATGGTGCTTCGAGTGTCTGCCTCCTCGGTTACCGTTTCAACAATTCTGTTTGAGTTGTTTAGATTCTTCAAATGTAGTTTTCAAAATAATGAAAGAGAGAAGAATTCTATTTTAAACTGCAGACATGTCTCCTGATTTTATGGCCATCTGATCCTGCTGATGGCAATGCACCAAATTCGTTCCTCTAAGATTTTCTGATTTTGTTTTAGCAGCATTTCACTCTGCCTCATATTAATAACATCTTAACAGACTCGAGTTCAGTGTTCACTGGAAAACAATAGCCCACCTTTCAGGTAAATTGGGCTTATTTAGACTCGATAGCATCGTGGCCATACTCCGCTATTTTCACCGAGTCTCGTGGTAGTTTGGTGCAAATAGAAGTATTTGATTATAACTCTCTAGAGAAATGAATATGATTTAATGCATTGATGGTTAGAAAGAGAAGAGAGCAAAGGATGATTCTCCAGGGATCTGTGTCCTTTTCCTGTTTTACTTTTGTGCCAAACAGGAATAAACAATTGTTGCAGTTTCCCCATGGGCTATTTGAATGTTTACCATTGCCTATTCACAGTCATCCCTTTTAGTAACATTTCCCAATCAATCATAGCCAACTCACGCCTCATGTCATCGTAGTTTCCTTATATTAAGAAGTCTTACAACACCAGGTTAAAGTCCAACAGGTTTGATTCAAACACGAGCTTTCGGAGCGCAGCTGCGCTCCGAAAGCTCGTGTTTGAATCAAACCTGTTGGACTTTAACCTGGTGTTGTAAGACTTCTTACTGTGCTCACCCCAGTCCAACGCCGGCATCTCCACATCATCCTTATATTAAGATTCAGGACCCTAACCTCAGAAACATGTTATGATCACTCATCCCCAAGGCATCTCAAACAACCAGATTGCCAATTATTCTGTTATCATTACACAATACCTAGGGCGTGATTCAGCCACCACATTGTGCTGGGCGCAGTGCCGGGCTCAATGGCTGAATCCCGTGAGAGCCTCAAATCGAGTCGCGAGGCACCTGACTTGGTCATGCTGGGCGTGATCCAAATCAGCATATTTAAATAAACCATTAAGCTCATTTAAATACCCAGACGCTGCTTTCACCCATTGCCCAGGACACGCCTCCGAGACCTTGATCAGGCGCCGTTCAACACTGATTTCCACAAACATGGACTAGGCGTGATGGCACCTCGGGTGGGGGATCTCACAGGCCATGAGAGACCCCGAGTGGTCCCGGCAGGGTAGTGCCCTGACACACCCCCTGACACCTGAGCTCCTTGACACTGCCAGCCTGGCACCCTGGTTAAGCTCAGCTGGCTGGGCCGCTGTTCTGTGATGCAGAGCAAGGCCAGCAGCGAGGGTTCAATTCCCGTACTGGCTGAGGTTATTCGTGAAGGCTCCACCTTCGCAACCCTGCCCCTCACCTAAATTGTGGTGACCCTCAGGTCAAATCACCACCAGTCAGCTGTGCATTTTAAAAGGGTAAAGCAGCATATGGTCATTTGGTGACTTACTATACACAACTCCCCCTGAGGTGTGTTGCCTCTTTGTGTTTCTCAGTTCTACCCATACAAATTCCACATTGTCAGAGCTAATGGGCTGGGTTCCCAGTTCCAACTCTGACTGACACGTGGCACTGGAAGAAATTCTAAGATCCAACTTCTCAAATAGCTCCCTATATTCTGCTGTTATGACCTCATCCCATTTTTCTACTCATATTGTTGGTACCAATGTGTACCACGACCACTGGCTGTTCACCATCCCCCTCCAGGATGTCCTGTACCTGCTCCTAGACATCCTTGACCCAAGCACCAGGGAAGCAACACACCATCCTGGAGCCTCATTTGCGGCCACAGAAATGCTGATCTATTCCCCTTACAATTAAATCCCCTGTAACTATCTCAATCCCACACTTTTTACTCCTCCCCTCTGAAGCAGAGCCAACTGCGGTGCAACAAATTTGGCTGTTGCTGTATTCCCCTGAGAGGCCATTCCCCTCAGCAGCATCCAAATTGGTATATTTGCTTTGCGGGGGAATATACACAGGAGATTTCTGTACTGCCTGCCTCGCTCTCTTGTTCTGTCTGGTGGTTACCGATTCTCCCTCTGCCTGTGGACCCTGAGCCTGTGGCGTGACCACCTCTCTCTAAAAGTGCTATCCACGATCATCACCGCCCTGTGGATGCTCCACAGTGACTCCAGCTACGGCTCCAGTTCCAAAATCCAGCTTCTGAAATCCGGGTTTGCAGGAGTTGCAGCTGGAGACACGACCTGCACACACGCTGGTAACGGGCCCTAGAAATATTCTCAGCTCCCTCATGGAGCAAGAGGAGCACACCATGGCTTGGAGCTCTCTTTCCATGACTTGCCCCTTTAAACTAAACCTTAGGAAGATACTTGATATCAGATTATATTCAATTCTTTATCACCCTTCTTTCCGGGCCCTCATTATTAGCGAATATAGCCCTTAAAAACTATACACCACAATACATCTTCTCAAACTGTAAGTGACAAAAGTAGTAATGACTTACCTGACCTTACCCACTACTTACCAATCAGCTCTCTCCCTTCTATCCCCGACTGCTGCAGCAGGCAAGACCAGTCTCTCTCTCTCTCTCGCCTCCAAATTGCCAACACCACATTCACTCTGGCTGTGTCTCACACTGGATGGGAAGATGAATCAAATCAGTTCTCTCATCCCCTCCCGGTGTATCTGAAGCTCAACTATACTCTGCTCCTGCCCGGACTGAGACTGAGCTCCGCTCCTGCCGGGACTGAGACTGAGCTCCGCTCCTGCCCGGACTGAGACTGAGCTCCGCTCCTGCCGGGACTGAGACTGAGCTCCGCTCCTACCCAGACTGAGCTCCGCTCCTGCCCTGACTGAGACTGAGCTCCGCTCCTGCACGGACTGAGACTGAGCTCGGCTCCTGCCGGGACTGAGACTGAGCTCCTGCCGGGACTGAGACTGAGCTCCGCTCCTGCCGGGACTGAGACTGAGCTCCGCTCCTGCCGGGACTGAGACTGAGCTCCTGCCGGGACTGAGACTGAGCTCCGCTCCTGCCCTGACTGAGACTGAGCTCCGCTCCTGCCGGGACTGAGACTGAGCTCCGCTCCTGCCGGGACTGAGACTGAGCTCCTGCCCTGACTGAGACTGAGCTCCGCTCCTGTCCGGACTGAGACTGAGCTCCTGCCCTGACTGAGACTGAGCTCCGCTCCTGTCCGGACTGAGACTGAGCTCCGCTCCTGCTGGGGCTGAGACTGAGCTCCGCTCCTGCCGGGACTGAGACTGAGCTCCGCTCCTGCTGGGGCTGAGACTGAGCTCCGCTCCTGCCGGGACTGAGACTGAGCTCCGCTCCTGTCCGGACTGAGACTGAGCTCCTGCCCTGACTGAGACTGAGCTCCGCTCCTGTCCGGACTGAGACTGAGCTCCGCTCCTGCTGGGGCTGAGACTGAGCTCCGCTCCTGCCCGGACTGAGACTGAGCCGCTCAGTCTCAGTCCCGGCAGGAGCGGAGCTCAGTCTCAGTCCCGGCAGGAGCGGAGCTCAGTCTCAGTCCCGGCAGGAGCGGAGCTCAGTCGGGGCAGGAGCGGAGCTCAGTCTCAGTCCCGGCAGGAGCGGAGCTCAGTCTCAGTCCCGGCAGGAGCGGAGCTCAGTCGGGGCAGGAGCGGAGCTCAGTCTCAGTCCCGGCAGGAGCGGAGCTCAGTCTTTTTCGCTTCACCTTCTCCTGTTTGCACCCAACTCCCTGTTTTCACCCAAAAGCACTCTCATTAGTCACAAGCCTGGTTAAAGTTATGAACCTGGTGATGCAGTTCATTGAGCTCAGCCAAGGACCTCTGGTATTTTAAATTAAATCTAATTTTTCCTCTGTTGCGTCTCTGGGTCAAGTGGGGCTGGAATTGATTGTGCACTAGACCTCGGGGTCATCACACAATACAGCGTCCACAGGGAGAAGATCAGTTTCCTCAATATGTCTGAGAATCAGTGCCTCAAGAAGCTTCTTTCATCACTGCAGGTCACTGCTGACATCTGCAATTTCCAGGACCAGCACCAGGTGAGAACAAGTGGGCCACAAGGTCACTGGAGGGACAACCTCCTGAGTCTCAGGCCCTGACCAAGTAGTGTTGCCTCAATCTGCTGCATGTAGAGAAAGCAAAGGGTAGTGTGAGTGCTTGTAGTGGCTTGTGTGTAGATGAGGGAAGGATCATGTGAAGTAGGATTGTCAGAGGGCTTTACTTTGAGAATGAATGCGAGCATTGACTATTCCACAGTTATAGAGATTGGATGAGAGGAAATGAAATGAAATGAAAATCGCTTATTGTCACGAGTAGGCTTGAATGAAGTTACTGTGAAAAGCCCCTAGTCGCCACATTCCGGCGCCTGTTCGGGGAGGCTGGTACGGGAATTGAACCGTGCTGCTGGCCTGCCTTGGTCTGCTTTAAAAGCCAGCGATTTAGCCCAGTGAGCTAAACCAGCCCCTGGAGGTGAAGGTGTGCTGTCCTGAGGAATGCTGTGCAGGAGAATTCTGGTCAAGTCAGCTTGTGGAGTCTGCCACCTGAAGGGGTTACACCACTGACCTTTCCTCCTCAGGCCCTTCGGTCACCTTGGTACATTGTCTCCAGATTGGAGGAAGTACGTTTGTGATGTTGACTCCCTGAGTCACTTCCATCTACACCTGCCTGGCAGGAAAGGCTGTCCTCTTCTTCCTGTCCTTGGGAGAGGGCATTTCACTGCAATCCCACAACTCCTGCAACAGGGCATCCAGGTAAGAGACTCACCTGCAGGCTTACCCATTCCTGTGTTTGCTGCCATTCCTGATGGTGAGCCCTTGTGACCAATGCTGTGATGCCTTTAATTAGAAATCCTACCTTTAGATAAACATGATGTGTTATCCCTCGCACTCCCTCCTGGTTGGTTAGGGAGTGTGGAGATGAGATGTTATTAAGCTTGTTCTGCAAAGAGCAAAGATCAGGAGTGTAAATCAGTCAGCTAGATTTCGGCAGAGACTGAGATAAGAAGAGTCTGTTCAAGGCTGTAGTTCGATAACCTTTCACCAGACTTTCTTAGCAAGGTTCCTTCAACAGCCCCTTCCAAACCTATGACCACTGCAATCTAGAAGGACAAGGGTGGCAGATACCTTGGAGCCTCACTCACCATCCTGACTTGATAATATAATCACCGTTCCTTCACTGTCGCTGGGCCAAAATCCTGGAACTGCCTTTCTAACAGCACTGTGGGTGTACCTACACCACATAGTCTGCAGCAGTCCAAAAAGGGGCAACCCACCACCACCTTCTCAAGGGCAATTAGGAATGGGTCAGCAACCGCTGACGCACCGGCGCATGCGCGGACTTCCGCCAGCCGGCAAAGGCCTTTCAGCAACGACTGGCGGGACACCAAAGGCTGTTCGCACCGGCCAGCGGAGCGGGAGCCACTCCGGCACGGGCCTAGCCCTAAAAGGTGCGGAGAATTACTTACGCACCTTTGGGGATGTCCGACGCCGGAGTGGTTCACGCCACTCCTTCCCGCCGGGACTCCGTGCCCCGCCGGGTAGGGGAGAATCCCGTCCATGAAGTTCATTGTTTCAAAATGTCTCTTTCTGTGATCTTTTAATGCTGGCTCCTGTGTGATATTCATTGTTAGCTCACAGCTGCTGGATTATTGAGAGAACATCTAACCCTCTTCATTGACTTGACATTTCCAAAGATTGTTTATATATTTCAAGGTAGCCGGATATGCTATCAATTTCATTGTTACCTCTCCCACCAACATGCTGTAGATTGGAATCGGAATTACCTGTGTTGCCAGTTTTCATCCATTACCAGATGAAGCCTCTGTGATGGGAGGATGGCACCATTGGGATGCCATTGTGATGGGAGCATGGCATAAGAACCTAAGAACTAAGAACAGGAGTAGGCAATTTGGCCCTTCGAACCTGCTCTGCCATTAAATGAGATCATGGTTGATCTTTTGTGGACTCAGCTCCACTTTCCCGCCTGAACAGCACAACCCTTTATTCCTTTTAATTTAAGGATGGCATCATTGGGATGCCAATGTGATGGGAGGATGGCACCTTTGGGATGCCAATGGTGGACAAAAGAATGAAACTTATTGCCTTCTTCACCTTGATTCGCAGCATAAGTTCTGCCAGCCAATCGGAGGCTGGCGGCTCTTCTGTACTCAGCAACGTGACCAAGTGATGGCTGCTGCCAGTAATTTACCCAGCCGAGACCTCCGATTGGGCAGGAATCTAGGCACAGCTGAGCGGGGTGGATGCGGGGGTGATCACAGATGAGGGAATTGAGTGGGGTTGAAAGTAAGAACAGGGAATGGACGAAGGACAAAGCTGTGCCTCTCACGAGATTCAAAATGCTTGAAACATCTGGCAAGATTTAATGGAGTCTCGAGAGACATTGTGATCTGGATATTGTTCCCACTGGCCGAGATCCAGACCTGCATATTGAAATGAGCCATTAGTCATATATAACTAATTGCCCACTGAAAAACACCCCACTAAACGCCCCCGAATCCGGACATAGAAATGTTTCTCATCAATCGCACCCCACATGTTTGTGAATAACCAGAGACGCCAAACTTGAGATAACAAGCCAAGAATATTTGAGCAGCTATATTTATTCCAACTCTTCATCACCTTGTGTTGATAAATTCTGAAATAATTATCTCTGATTTCAAAGTGTTTATACTGAATTATGGGCTACATGTCTCTCAATGCAAATGATCAACACACTCCTTCTGTAATTATGGTAAACTTTGTTTATTGATACTTCAGTGAATATAACATCTGTTAGAATGAAAGATCGCCTGGTAGAGTGATCATTATTGAAATAGTTGCCACTTTGGAAGTTTGTACAGGGTATTTCCATGAGGTCTTTGCAAATGAATCATCAACAATATCTTAACATAGAAATACTATGGGACAATAGGGCTAATGAAATGTGTTGCTCCATATGTTCCACATTGTTGACTTCCTTTCCTTATCAACACATTGTGGTTAAGTGACATGAAACCAATACTGGCTTGTGTTACAGGCATCCCATTTTAACACATTCTCAAAAGTGTCCACACCAATAGATTTCTATTAATGACCATTCTGTTGTGCGCCCATCAACATCTTCAAAATGCATGGACAAAAAGTGCCATAATGTCACAGTTCGGTGCAGTTTCCATTCTCTTATGTATTGGAATAAAAAGAAATGACTGTTTTTCATTTCATATTGCATAAACTAGTCAAGACTGTCTGATTAATGAATAGTATTGTGGATTTCAGCATTAAGTATAAATTCCCTTGTCTTCATGCCACCAATTATTTTTATTTAGAGTTTAATATTTGCATATATTATCAAGAGGGGCTGTTCTGTGAACATGGCAAGGTCCAGACTGTTACGCATCAATGCGCCAGCTTTCTAGGAGCTGGTGAACATGGGCAGTGCTGTGAAAATCTCACACTGAAGATTACACCACACTCTGGTGATGGATCCAGCAGGCGACGATTCTCTATTGGTTGAGGCCCTAACGTGTTTGACTCTTAGTTCAGTGGGGAGGGAATACGGAATCTCCATAAATATACAGACATCTGGAAATATCTGCTGGGAAAACTTCACCAGAAATGTTACTGTCAGTCCTTCCAGTTGAAAAGTATTGAAGATGGGTGAAAACATACAGATCTGCATGGAAACGCCAAACAGTCCATAGTAAATTTTCAAATTATTATAATTAGGACTGACATTAGCAGTTTAGTTCTATCATTACTTGGTCAAGTTAAAGACCCAACATTCTGTTTCCCTTACAGTTTGCACATGCGCCGGTAGATCATTAACAGACACTGATTCTATTGGGGCATGCTTCGTATTTCAATAAGTGATCTTGTTAGATGCACACAGCACACCATTTCGCTATGGAAATTTTAAAGAAATGATGCATTAATGATAAATTGTTGGCGTGTCAAAATAGAACCATGGTGCCAACTTTATTGAGAGAAAACAATCTGCTTTATGATTAATTAAAAATGGTAAATGTGTGAAAACCATAAAGCATCCGAAATGTTTTATTATTAATGGGTGGCAGTCTTATGCAATAACTGATGCACCAATTGAAATCTATAAGTCAAATATATATATATATATGTGTGTGTGTGTGTATATTGTAATTTATGTGTAGGAAGAGAGGAAGAATATATACATATATTTATATGGAAAAAAGACTGACTTGTGTATATATGATGTATAGATATTTATATAAAATTGTTTTAATTATTGCACTGTGGCATTACAGCAAACAGGGGTACCAAAATGTGATGCTAGGAGGTTTGGGGATTCAGATTGAACATGAAATGAGATCCTAATCTCAGCCTTGCTGAAAAGGTGAGCACAGTAAGAAGTCTCACAACACCAGGTTCAAATCCAACATGTTCGTTTCAAACACGAGCTTTCGGAGCACTGCTCCTTCCTCCATCCATTCACCTGAGGAAGGAGCAGTGCTCCGAAAGCGAGTGTTTGAAACAAACCTGTTGGACTTTAACCGGGTGATGTAAGACTTCTTACTGTGCTCACCCCAGTCCAACGCCGGCATCTCCACATCAAGCCGAAAAGGATAATCGGGAATGCCCCACTGGGCCTCTAATGTTCAGATAGTGACAGCTATCCCAAAGTGGCATTAGCAATAAGGTGAGTGGACACAGCTTGCCACGTTCTTGCGTACATCCGTGAATCAGGAAAGGGTAAAATGGAAGTTTATGCCAGCCAACCTCCAAAATGTTTTCTGTTACAATTCCTTTCATTAATTTACATATCAGCTTTGTTTTATTTTTGTTAATTCTTGGGATGTAGGGATCGCTGGCAACTATTGCCCTTCCCTAATGGTGCTGAGAAAGTTTGATAGAACCGAAAGGATTTCTAGGCCACTTCAGAGGATAGTTATGGGCCAAGCATTTTGGTGTGAGCCCAAAGTCACGTACATGCCAGACTGGGTAAGAGCCACAGGTTTCGTCCCCCCCCAAAGGGGTTGGGGGGTTGTTACAGTGATGAGATAGCTTTGTGCTCATGATTACTGACATCCACTTTCTACTTCCAGATCATTTAAAAAGTAAATTCAAATTCCCAAACTACCGTGTAGAATTTGAATTCATGTTCTCTCGTGCATCAGTCCAGGTCTATGCGTTACTAGATCAGTAACATAACCATGCTGGTGACATTCTCAAATTGTACAAATGTGCTGTGATGTGATGTGTGCTGCTTCGTTTTATGGTATATATATAAAGCAATTGTGACAGATCCATGTGTGAAGTCATCATTCAGAAAACATAACCATCAAGATTACTTATTTGGAGTTTTCACAAACAAATGAACAGTTTTTCTAGGATAATTTTCACCTTTGCAATTTGGGTCAGGTGCATCATTTATGCATAATAGGAATTGCCCGATTTTAATTTCCATTGGTACAAACATAATCGAAAACTGGGAGTGAGCAGGAGTGGACCTTAAAGCAGGTGTGTAATGCACTCCATTAGTTTACCCAAGCAGTAAAATGGGCTTCTCCCTTGAGTGGATTACCAAACTACAGATTTTAACAAGTCAGAATCCCATCTAATGACAAAGGACGTTGACCTATTCCAGTTGTGTTAACCGAAGGACCACAATTGTAAAGGATGCCATTGCTGAATGCAATCCCCCCAAAATCCGGGAATCCCAAGTAATGCCAATTGTATTTGACTTTTTCAGACTACACATCAGTGACCTGAATTGTGCCCACTTTGATAGAGTAAGAGTCAGTGAGCTGCCTGGTTGTAATGTATTGATTCTGATTATCAAATGACACTGCTGGGATGGGTTTGAATATATCACTTGTTAAATTTGTCAATCATTGCACAAACAGTCAGGCATCCTTTCGTGGGCAACATGGAATTCTCTGCTGCATTGGGAAAACTGCTTCCGCCGGTGGAGAATACACCATCGGGCAAAAAACGGGATCAGTGTAGGATTCGTCACAATCATCGCCATGGATAAATTTGCATGGCAAAGGATTGGGACTTGCTTCCTCACCTGTGCTCCCAGCGTGAGTGCAAATCCAGTCTGATTGAACTGTGCTGGGAGCACAGGCCGGAATTCTCCAGACATTCCAATTCACTTCTCCCAGTGGCAGCACATCCCCGCCCATGGATTTCCCAGCGCCGTCGGGTGGCCTCAATGAGAAATCCCATTGGCAAGCGGCGGGAAGATAGAATCCCGCCTCCAGCGAACAGCCGCCGGCGAGAAACTAGGGAATCCTGGCCACAGTCTCCCAAATGGAGAATCAGTCTCCT
The DNA here is from genome assembly GCF_902713615.1 of Scyliorhinus canicula. Lineage (NCBI taxonomy): Eukaryota > Metazoa > Chordata > Chondrichthyes > Carcharhiniformes > Scyliorhinidae > Scyliorhinus > Scyliorhinus canicula. The sequence goes on along the minus strand of NC_052165.1, from coordinate 2,258,262 downwards.
CCTTTCTGGTGATGCGTGCAGACATAACTACAGTTCTAACTGTTAGAAGGCCCTGCCGAACAAAAATAATTCATTTGTTGGAGACATTTGAACATGATGAGGCACCACACAAATGCAAGTATTGTTATATTTCCAGTGCTTTGTAAATAAAATGCACTTTAATTATATTTTGATTGAAATCTGAGTCTATGCTGGTTTTCAATGTTCCTTTCGGCATCTGTTTGATTATGTTAATGCTAACTAATTGGAAGTGTTACTGATTACAGTATTCAATTAAAACATGAAAGTGTGACTATGGCAGTTTCGTTTATTAAAAAATAGGATCTTAAATTCAAACCATCACAAAGCTCAGCATGCTGAGCAACATCAAGGACAGACTAAAGTCTGATGTGAAATAAAACTTTAGCTAAAATGGACACAGTTCAAAATGCTGCAGAAGTTACTTTTTCCAGATGTGTGGTTACACCTTCTATGATCGAAGGTGAACATTCCATAGCAATATTAATTTTTGTTAACTTTTCTCCAAGAATAATTTAAGGTTATCTGTGAAACACTGGTGCTGCAGCACCTTTAAGATTCTCCTGATTTCACTCCCGGGCTCCCCTTTGGCTGCGGAATCTTGCCAGGAGCCCTCTTTGCATCAATAATGAACCATTAGCCTTTGCGCGAAGGAGGATTCAGAGGAGAAAATGGAAATCTGTTCCTGCTGAAATCCCACCCAAAGAAGAATCTGCAGCTCCAGGTATGCGGCCAATAGTACAGCCAGTTTACAAAGGCTGCTGCAGTCGAACATAGCCTGCGACCTGGGAGTATCGGAATACAGTTGAAAATGAAATGAAAATTGCTTATTGTCACGAGTAGGCTTCAATGAAGTTACTGTGAAAAGCCCCTAGTCGCCACATTCCGGCGCCTGTCCGGGGAGGCTGGTACGGGAATCGAACCGTGCTGCTGGCCTTCTTTAAAAGCCAGCGATTTAGCCAAGTGAGCTAAACCAGCCCCTGTTCATCACAATCCTCCAGCACATGCCTTGCCTACTGCAACTGACTGCTCACATGAGCCAATTATATAAATAATACAATACTCCAATATTCCCACCTTAGATTTTAAGATTAACATGGATGACAAAGTACATTTGAAGCTACAATAGTCTCATTGACACACAAATGGGCGGCATGGTGATGCAGTAGTTAGCACTGCTGCCTCATGGCGCTGAGGAACCCGGGTTCAATCCCGGTCCTGGGTCACTGTCTGTGTGGAGTTTGCACATTCTCCCCGTGTTTGTGTGGGTCTCACCCCCACAACCTAAACAAATGTGCAGGGTTGGTGGATTAGCCACACTACATTGCCCTTAATTGGAAAAAAGTAATTGAGGACTCTAAATTTATTTGGGGAGGTGGTGGCGTACTGGTATTGTCACTGGACGAGTAAACCAGAGACCCAGAGTCATGTTCTGGGGACCTGGGTTCAAATCCCACCACTGTAGATGGTGAACTTTGAATTCAACAAAAATATGGAATTTAAAAGTCTAAAGACGACCATGAATTAGGGCAGCACGGGAACGCAGTGGTTAGCACAATTGCTTCACAGCTTCAGGGTCCAAGGTTCGATTCCTGGCTTGGGTCACTGTGCGGAGTCTACACGTTCTCCCCTTGTCCGAGTGGGTTTCTTCCGGGTGCTCCGGTTTCCTTCCACAGTCCAAAGATGTGCAGGTTAGGTGGATTGGCCATGCTAAATTGCCCTTAGTGTCCAAAATTTCCCTTCATGTTGGGTGAGGTTACTGGGTTATGGGGATAGGGTGGAGGTGTGGGCTTGGGTAGGGTGCTCTTTCCAAGGGCTGGTGCAGACTCAATGGGCCAAATGGCCTCCTTCTGCACTGTAAATTCTATGATTCTATGATGAAACAATTGCCGAGGGTCGTTAAAAACCCATCGAGGTTTTTAATGTCCTTTAGGGAATGAAATCTGCCATCATAACCCGGTCTGGCTTACATGTGACTCCAGGTCCACAGCAATGTGATTGACTCTGAATTGCCCCTCAAGGGAAATTAGGGATGGGCAATAAATGCTGACAAAGCCCATGCTGCCCACGTCCCATGACAGAATTTTAAAAAGTTAGTTTTTAAGCGCACAAGATGACCATGGTCAAATACACTCTCCATTCTAAACCCCAAGTGAATGTTTATGGCCCCTCAGCACCCCCCCAGATAGTTGTCACATAAGTGTTTCCAAACTCCACTCCTAAAGAACTCTTTAAAATCTTCTCTTGGAAGGGTGCTTTCCCTTAGTGGTTTGTATTCCAAACTTCACTCCAGGATTTTCAAATGACAATTTTAAACAATGCTTCCACTCCACTTTTAACAATGAATCCAGTTCGGGGTTTTCGAACAACACCTGTAGGATTCCTGGGCGGGATTCTCTCAGCCCGGGGGCGGGTCGGAGAACACCGCGACCAGCACGAATCACGCCACGCCACCCCGGCGCCGGCACGATTCTCTGCGGAACGGAGAATCGGCACCGTTATCTCCGGCGTGGTTGGAGCGGCGCCGGTCGGAGATGGGCCGAGTGGCCGTCGTAAAAAAGCCAATTCCCGCCGCCGCTGTCCACACCTGTTCTCAGCCGGCGGGAAGGGTCGGGGGGGGGGGGGGGGCGGCCTGTGGGGAGGGGAGGGGTGGTCCGACCCTGGGAGGCCTCCGAAGTGGCCTGGCTTGCGATGGTGGCCCACCGCTTGGTGGGCCGGCCTCACTGGCCGGGGGCCTCCTTTCTACTACGCCGGCCCCTGTAGCCCTGCGCCATGTTGCGCCTGCGCATGTGCGCATTGGCACTGGTGCCACTGCGCATGCGTGGATTCCCCGTCATCCAGTTGACGCAGGGATCAGCAGCTGGAGCGGCGTGAACCTCTCCAGTCCCGTGCTGGCCCCCTGTAAGGGCCAGAATTGCTGATCCTGAGGCCGTGTTGACACCGCTGAGAAACGCAACGCCGTTTCCAACGTCGTCAACACTTAGCCTCAGGATCACAGAATCCCGCCCCCTTTGTCTTGGAGGATTTCCACTGTTAACACAAACTCTGATATCCAGTCAATACTGTCTTCCCAATTACTTTAAAATTTGATTCACAGTCTGTAGTAAGACAGACCAAAGTTCAGGGTTACATTAGAAACCTTTAGAAATCTAGCTTTAGAAATCTAGTGGATAGTCAGATGCGTTTCCCCAGGGTAGAGGGGTCAATTACTAGGGGGCATAGGTTTAAGGTGCGAGGGGCAAGGTTTAGAGGAGATGTGCAAGAGATGATTTTTACACAGAGGGTAGTGGGTGCCTGAGGAGGTGGTGGAAGCAGGGACGATAGTGACATTTCACAGGTGCCTTGACAAATACATGAATATGATGTGAATAGAGGGATACAGATCCCGGAAGTGTAGAAGGTTTCAGGTTAGACGGGCAGCATGGTTGGCGCGGGCTTGGAGGGACGAAGGGCCTGTTCCTGTGCTGTACTTTTCTTTGTTCTTTGTTCTCACCAGCCGATTCATTCTCAGCTTTGTCTGTGATGCCCATTAACAGTATTTGGATTTTGTTCCAGGTTTCTAAAACCAACCATCCTTTAGCTTCTTGCACTATTGTACAACTTTTCTGCTTCAAGCAGAGCTTAGAGATGATTCCTCTCTGGCTTTCTATCTGCAAGTACACTGGCTTTCAGTTAAAAAAATCTAAGAACAAATGAAAGCTTTCTCTCTCTGTGAAGTGGCCATCTGTTGCTAAGCAATGCCGAACGTCTATTTATTCTTCACGCTGTAGTCCTCTCTAAGCACAATAGAGTCCCAGTTAGAATTGAAACCACCCCCACTCCTGCAAGCCCTTTAGTCCCCCATGAATCTAGCTATAGGCCCTTCCAGGCACAGAAACATTGGACGGAATCTGAACAGAATTTTGCTCAGTGTCAAGCTCAGACTGAAAACTGGGTGGAACTCTCCTGTTACAAAGACCATGGTGCAATTCTCCATTGCCAGACGCCAATATCATAATCAGTAATTGGGCGGAGAATCCCTTCCGATGCCCAAATCGGGGATGGTGTCGATTTGACTTCGGTATTCAAGTCCCTGTCCCCTCTGAAATGGCATCATCCGCCATGCGCCACACGCTGTTGAAACGCCGTTGACGCATCATCGGAAGGCCTTCTCCGATGCTCTGCTCCCGATGGGCCGAGTTCCCGACCGTGTGGTTGATGTGCGATCACAGTTGTCGGGAACCTGGCATGGCGGCTGCGGACTATGTCCAGTGCCGCCACAGTTGGCCGGGAGCCAGCTGCTGGTCGGGGGGGAGGGGGCTTCCGCGAGGGCTGAGATGGGGGGGTGCTGGCAAGGGGATGTCCAGGTATCTGGCAGGTCGGGGCAGTATTTGGCAGGTTGGTCCGTGCATGGCTGACGCCATGTTTTACGGCACGACCGTTGCAGGTAGTCGCCATGCGCACGGGCAGCCATGGACCCGGCCATTCTCCGGCTGTTTTTGGTGCGGGATCCAGGAGCTTTACCCGGCGCAGCTGCTAGCCCCTCATTGGTCACAAGATTGGGGAGGGATCGGCGTCGATTTTGGTGTCGGAAAATGCCACAGTTCCCACTCCGGCGTCGGGACTCAGCCCCAAAATCGGAGAATCCAGCCCCATTTTTCTCTCCAGATCTTTAGTCTCTTAAAAGAAGAAAGCTGAGTGGACGTGGAGCCTGATAGAGCCGGCAATTAGGTTGCAGCCTTGGTATTATTTTAGGTGAGTTTGGTGGGGTGTTTCCCACCAGTTTTGTGAGTGAGATCCACAACCGTATCCACCCACACTGAGTTATTCTTTTGGGGCTGGGGGAGTTTCTCACCGGTAATCCCACACTCCGGCACGATTCTAGGGCGGGATTCCCCATCCAGGGAAGCCAGGATCAGGAAATGCGATCAGGTGGAGAATCACACGTCTGCCGAAAATCGAGGCAGGTTCTGGGCGCCAATTGGAGATCCAGCGGCACGAATGCGTTCCACGTCGCACACAGGCGTGGGCATGCAAATTATACAGTAAACGTTGTTGGCATATCATTAACGGGCCCAACCCAGTAATTTCCAGACCCCCCCCCCCGCGATGCTCCGTCTACACCAGGAGGAATTATCAACAGTGAGGGTCACTTGTTGTATTGATAATCGAGAAACAGGCGCCGTGACTGCTGAGGGAGGGAGAGGGGGTACAAAAAGTATCTGTCATCGCTATTGTGGGCTGACCGTTGTGTGAGGGCCGGAGGAGTAGTGGGCGTCGGCCAGGAGGTGGACCATGGGGTCAGGGTAGACGGGCACTGACAACCGTTGCCGTAAGCCGGCAAAGCAGCCATGTGGCTGCGCACGCCACTGACTGCCCACTGTGAACTTAGCACCACAGGCCATATCGGTGCCACCCCAGGCCACCCCACCTAGCTACCCTCTGGTGCCAACTAACCCATTAACAGGTGGGTGTGCCATTCTCTTTGCTGGGATGAGGGTGTGTGGAGAGTGGAGTGCTGATATACAGTTCCTGCTTGTCAGACTCTCCAATACCAATCCCGATTCCATCGTATCACACGCCGGCATGCATTGGGATTGCACTCGTTCTACGCGGTGTAGCCCATTAGGATGCCCTGAATCGCTCCTGGCCCGGCACCGTTATCGTGAATGTAGGATATTCATGATTCAGTCCCACTGTCAGCGATTAGTGTCTCAAACGGAGAATCCAGCCTGTGGGGAGCTGGCTCACTGGCCAGGCTAGATCTTCAGAGATCATGGGCTCCATTTTGAAAAGGTGCCCTGATCACTCAGTGAGCTTGAGGGTCTCCCACAGCCCCGCCCATGATCACTGAGACCCCCCCACAGATATCGGCAATAGCCGCCCGAGAGAGAACATCGATGGGATCCCTGAGAGCCGCACTACATTTAGGGCCTCCCACTGTCAGTCCCCCCCCCCCCGCTTTCAGGTCTCCCCCTCACCCCCTCCTCCAACCAAGTTTCATACCCTCCCTTTACCCCCCCCCCTTCCATGGGCAAGGCCACCTCAGGCCCCACCCCATGGCAGTGCCAGTGTTGACACTGCCAGGGTGCCAGGGTGCTAGATTCTGTGTCCCTGACCTCCCGGGGAGGCTGCGATGGCGTCCAAGAAACCTGGAGTGGCCACCACGCCTGGTCTCCACTTTGGAAACCACACGGAGCCAGCGGCCAGGTTCTGCTTCGTCAGCGCAGTTAGTGACCCTCAGCAGTTGGGAGATTGCGGCCTCAACCCAACCATCCATATTTAGATAAACCTAATGGATCATTGAAATAGCCTGATCATGTCCAGCGAGGGTGGAATCCGGACCACGCTGGGCACTGCGGATCATGTCCAGCGAGGGCGGAATCCGGACCACGCTGGGCACTGCGGGTCATGTCCAGCGAGGGCAGAATCCGGACCACGCTGGGCACTGCGGATCATGTCCAGCGAGGGTGGAATCCGGACCACGCTGGGCACTGCGGATCATGTCCAACGAGGGCGGAATCCGGACCACGCTGGGCACTGCGGATCATGTCCAGCGAGGGCGGAATCCGGACCACGCTGGGCACTGCGGGTCATGTCCAGCGAGGGCGGAATCCGGACAACGCTGGGCACTGCGGGTCATGTCCAGCGAGGGCGGAATCCGGACCATGCTGGGCACTGCGGGTCATGTCCAGCGAGGGTGGAATCCGGACCACGCTGGGCACTGCGGATCATGTCCAGCGAGGGTGGAATCCGGACCACGCTGGGCACTGCGGATCATGTCCAGCGAGGGTGGAATCCGGACCACGCTGGGCACTGCAGATCATGTCCAGCGAGGGCGGAATCCGGACCACGCTGGGCACTGCGGGTCAGGTCCAGCGAGGGCGGAATCCAGACCACGCTGGGCACTGCGGATCATGTCCAGCGAGGGCGGAATCTGGACCACGCTGGGCACTGCGGATCATGTCCAGCGAGGGTGGAATCCGGACCACGCTGGGCACTGCGGGTCATGTCCAGCGAGGGCGGAATCCGGACCATGATGGGCACTGCGTATCATGTCCAGCGAGGGAGGAATCCGGACCATGCTGGGCACTGCGGGTCATGTCCAGCGAGGGCGGAATCCGGACCACGCTGGGCACTGCGGGTCATATCCAGCGAGGGCAGAATCCGGACCACGCTGGGCACTGCGGGTCAGGTGACTCGTGTGCAGTTTGTGATCGGTGCAGTGCCCATTTTTGGGATTCTTCCACGATGCTCCCACCACACCGGGTTTGGTGCCAGGCGCAACACAGAGGAAAAATCATCTCCCCGATTTCTACATTTGCCCATGCAATTATAAATCGCTTAAAACTACCTTTGTTTTCACAACAGACTTTGATGGAAACTTGAGAATTAAGAATCATGTGTGCACATGTAATGAAGTCTCAGCAATGATCCCAGGGCTGTCCTGTTCGTTACAGGAGTCGGCACGTTCTCCCCATGTCTGCGTGAGTTTCCTCCGGGTGCTCCGGTTTCCTCCCAAAGTCCAAAGACGTCCTTGTTAGGTGAATTAGACATTCTGAATTCTCCCTCTGTGTAACCGAACAGGTGCTGGAATGTGGTGACTAGGGGCTTTTCACAGTAACTTCATTGCAGTGTTAATGTAAGCCTACTTGTGACGATAATATAGTATGTATTCAAACTATCTCCGACGTTATGTGCAAGCCAGGGAAATCCCCAATTAGCCAATTAGAGCATTAAAGAACAAAGAACAAAGAAAAGTACAGCACAGGAACAGGCCCTTCGGCACTCCAAGCCTGTGCCGACCATGCTGCCCGTCTAAACTACAATCTTCAACACTTCCGGGGTCCGTATCCCTCTATTCCCATCTTATTCATGTATTTGTCAAGATGCCCCTTAAATGTCACTATCGTCCCTGCTTCCACCACCTCCTCCAGCAGCGAGTTCCAGGCATCCGCTACCCTCTGTGTAAAAAAACCTGCCTCATACATCTCCTCTAAACCTTTCCCCTCGCACCTTAAACCTATGCCCCTAGTAATTGACCCCTCCACCCTGGGGAAAAGCCTCTGACTATCCACTCTGTCTGTGCCCATCATAATTTTGTAGACCTCTATCAGGTCGCCCCTCAACCTCCGTCATTCCAGTGAGAACAAACCGAGTTTATTCAACCGCTCCTCATAGCTAATGCCCTCCATACCAGGCAACATCCTGGTAAATCTCTTCTGCACCCTCTCTAACGCCTCCACATCCTTCTGGTAGTGTGGTGACCAGAATTGAACACTATACTCCAAGTGTGGCCTAACTAAGGTTCGATACAGCTGCAACATGACTTGCCAATTCTTATACTCAATGCACCGGCCAATGAAGGCAAGCATGCCATATGCCTTCTTGACTACCTTCTCCATCTGTGTTGCCCCTTTCAGTGACCTGTGGACCTGTACACCTAGATCTCTCTGACTGTCAATACTCTTGAGGGTTCTACCATTCACTGTATATTCCCTCCCTGCATTAGACCTTCCAAAATGCATTACCTCACATTTGTTCGGATTAAACTCCATCTGCCATCTCTCCGCCCAAGTCTCCAAACGATCTAAATCCTGCTGTATCCTCTGACAGTCCTCATCGCTATCCGCAATTCTACCAACCTTTGTGTCGTCTGTAAACTTATTAATCGGACCAGTTACATTTTCCTCCAAATCATTTATATATACTACGAATAGCAAAGGTCCCAGCACTGATCCCTGTGGAACACCACTAGTCACAGCACTCCAATTAGAAAAGCATCCTTCCATTGCTACTCTCTGCCTTCTATGACCTAGCCAGTTCTGTATCCACCTTGCCAGCTCACCCCTGATCACGTGTGACATCTCCTTTTGTACCAGTCTACCCTGAGGGACCTTGTCAAAGGCCTTACTGAAGTCCATATAGACAACATCCACTGCCCTACTTGCATCAATCATCTTTGTGACCTCTTCGAAAAACTCTATCAAGTTACTGAGACATGACCTCTCCTTCACAAAACCATGCTGCCTCTCACTAATACGTCCGTTTGCTTCCAAATGGGAGTAGATCCTGTCTCGAAGAATTCTCTCCAGTAATTTCCCTACGACTGACGTAAGGGTCACCGGCCTGTAGTTCCCTGGATTATCCTTGCTACCCTTCTTAAACAAAGGGACAACATTGGCTATTCAGTTAAATAAAGGTAATTACAGGCGCATGAGGGAGGAACTGACGAAAATCGACTGGAAGCACAGCCTAGTGGGAAAGACAGTAGAACAGCAATGGCAGGAGTTTCTGGGAGTAATTGAGGACACAGTGCAGAGGTTCATCCCAAAGAAAAGAAAGGTTATCAGAGGGAGGATTAGGCAGCCATGGCTGACAAAGGAAGTCAGGGAATGCATCAAGGCAAAAGAGAGAGCCTATAATGTGGCAAAGAGTAGTGGGAAGTCAGAAGATTGGGAAGGCTACAAAAACAAACAGAGGATAACAAAGAGAGAAATAAGGAAGGAGAGGATCAAATATGAAGGTAGGCTAGCCAGTAACATTAGGAATGATAGTAAAAGTTTCTTTAAATACATTAAAAACAAACGGGAGGCAAAAGTAGACATTGGGCCGCTCCAAAATGACGCTGGTAATCTAGTGATGGGAGACAAGGAAATAGCTGAGGAACTTAATAAGTACTTTGCGTCAGTCTTCACAGTAGAAGACATGAGTAATATCCCAACAATTCAGGAAAGTCAGGGGGCAGAGTTGAATATGGTTGCCATCACAAAGGAGAAAGTGCTAGAGAAACTAAAAGGTCTGAAAATTGATAAATCTCCGGGCCCAGATGGGCTACATCCTAGAGTTCTAAAGGAGATAGCTGAAGAAATAGTGGAGGCGTTAGTTATGATCTTTCAAAAGTCACTGGAATCAGGGAAAGTCCCAGAGGATTGGAAAATCGCTGTTGTAACCCCCCTGTTCAGGAAGGGAACAAGAAAAAAGATGGAAAATTATAGGCCAATTAGCCTAACCTTGGTTGTTGGCAAAATTCTAGAATCCATCGTTAAGGATGAGATTTCTAAATTCTTGGAAGTGCAGGGTCGGATTAGGACAAGTCAGCATGGATTTAGTAAGGGGAGGTCGTGCCTGACAAACCTGTTAGAGTTCTTTGAAGAGATAACAAATAGGTTAGACCAAGGAGAGCCAATGGATGTTATCTATCTTGACTTCCAAAAGGCCTTTGACAAGGTGTCTCACGGGAGACTGCTGAGTAAAATAAGGGCCCATGGTATTCGAGGCAAGGTACTAACATGGATTGACGATTGGCTGTCAGACAGAAGGCAGAGAGTTGGGATAAAAGATTCTCTTTCGGAATGGCAACCGGTGACAAGTGGTGTCCCGCAGGGTTCAGTGTTGGGGCCACAGCTGTTCTCTTTATATATTAACGATCTAGATGACGGGACTGGGAGCATTCTGGCCAAGTTTGCCGATGATGCAAAGATAGGTGGAGGGGCAGGTAGTATTGAGGAGGTGGGGAGGCTGCAGAAAGATTTAGACAGTTTAGGAGAATGGTCCAAGAAGTGGCTGATGAAATTCAACGTGGGCAAGTGCGAGGTCTTGCACTTTGGAAAAAAGAATAGAGGCATGGACTATTTTCTAAACGGTGACACAATTCATAATGCTAAAGTGCAAAGGGACTTGGGAGTCCTAGTCCAGGATTCTCTAAAGGTAAACTTGCAGGTTGAGTCCGTAATTAAGAAAGCAAACGTAATGTTGTCATTTATCTCAAGAGGCTTGGAATATAAAAGCAGGGATGTACTTCTGAGGCTTTATAAAGCATTAGTTAGGCCCCATTTAGAATACTGTGAGCAATTTTGGGCCCCACACCTCAGGAAGGACATACTGGCACTGGAGCGGGTCCAGTGGAGATTCACACGGATGATACCAGGAATGGTAGGCATAACATACGATGAACGTCTGAGGATCATGGGATTATATTCATTGGAGTTTAGGAGGTTGAGGGGAGATCTAATAGAAACTTACAAGATAATGAATGGCTTGGATAGGATGGACGTAGGGAAGTTGTTTCCATTAGCAGGGGAGACTAGGACGCGGGGGCACAGCCTTAGAATAAAAGGGAGTCACTTTAGAACAGAGATGAGGAGAAATTTCTTCAGCCAGAGAGTGGTAGGTCTGTGGAATTCATTGCCACAGAGGGCGGTGGAGGCCGGGACGTTGAGTGTCTTTAAGACAGAAATTGATAAATTCTTGATTTCTCGAGGAATTAAGGGCTATGGGGAGAGAGCGGGTAAATGGAGTTGAAATCAACCATGATTGAATGGTGGAGTGGACTCGATGGGCCGAATGGCCTTACTTCCGCTCCTATGTCTTATGGTCTTATGGTCTTATCTCTCGTTATCCACGGTTCCTGAAATTTGCCGTATTTATCCTTCTTCCTCACAGGAACATGCCGGTCCTGAATTCCTTTCAACTGACATTTGAAAGCCTCCCACATGTCAGATGTTGATTTACCCTCAAACATCCGTCCCCAATCTAGGTTCTTCAGTTCCCGCCTAATATTGTTATAATTAGCCTTCCCCCAATTTAGCACATTCACCCAAGGACCACACTTATCCTTGTCACCCAGCACTTTAAAACTTACTGAATTGTGGTCACTGTTCCTGAAATGCTCCCCTACTGAAATGTCTACCACCTGGCCAGGCTCATTCCCCAATACCAGGTCCAGTATAGCCCCTTCCCCAGTTGAACTGTCTACATATTGTTTTAAGAAGCCCTCCTGGATGCTCCGTACAAACTCTGCCCCGTCTAAGCCCCTAGCACTAAGTGAGTCCCAGTTAATATTGGGGAAGTTGAAGTCTCCCATCACAACAACCCTGTTGTTTTTACTCCTTTCCAAAATCTGTCTACCTATCTGCTCCTCTATCTCCCGCTGGCTGTTGGGAGGCCTGTAGTAAACCCCCAACATTGTGACTGCACCCTTCTTATTCCTGATCTCTACCCATTTAGCCTCACTGCCCTCTGAGGTGTCCTCCCGCAGTACAGCTGTGATATTCTCCCTAACCAGTAGCACAACTCCCCCGCCCCTTTTACATCCCCCTCTATCCCGCCTGGAACATCTAAATCCTGGAACATTTAGCTGCCAATCCTGTCCTTCCCTCAACCAGGTCTCTGTAATGGCAACAACATCATAGTTCCAAGTACTAATCCAAGCTCTAAGTTCATCTGCCTTACCCGTCTTGCATTAGAACATATGCACTTCAGGCCACCAGACCCGCTGTGTTCAGCAACATCTCCCTGTCTGCTCTTCCTCAGAGCCATACTGGCCCTATTCCCTAGTTCTCCCTCAATGCTTTCACCTTTTCACGAAGGCCTTTCGCCCAGCCCCGGAGCCGGGCGGCATAGCGCCAAAGGCCATTGGCGCCGGTTTTGCCGGCAGTCGGCGTGATGCCAACCACTCCGGCGCGGGCCTGGCCCCTAAAGGTGCGGCCTAGCCCCTAAATTCCGCACCTTTGGGGTGGCCCGATGCCGGAGTGGTTGGCGCCTCTCCGCTACTCCGGGATCCGGCCGGGTAGAGGAGAATCCTGGCCCCTGTCTGTCAAACTGGGGTGCAGCATCAATCAATGAAAAACAAAGACAGTCCATGTGCATAACAAGCAACTGGTGGTTATTGGTAGCACTCCCTCTATATCGCTGCTAATGTATGGTGCCCAGAACCAAACAGTTCTATATGTGGAATAATTTCTAAACCTTTGTATTCTCGTCCTCGGATATTAACCCCCAATATGTTCATCTTTTGATTATATTGTGCAGCATTCCATAACATTTTAATGATAGACACACATGGATCACAAGTCTCTTCCAGCTTTTCAAATTTAGAAAGTACTTTTTCGGTCACAAGTGGCGACTTCTCACTGCCCTCCAATGAAATCCATTTGCCAAGTTTTGTCCATTGACTTCCTGAAGTAAACAGCAAAGGGGGAGTCCAAGGCGCTCCTCAGAAAGATGTTTATTCAGCATAACAGCAGTGTTTACACAGGACCCCCGTTACACAGCACAGGGTCCTCACTCCGTCCTGTCAGCTGACCTGTTATATTAGTGCTGGTTAACTCACAGCCCAATCAGCACTCGGGAACAATCATTCCCAGCTGAATGAGTCCCAGGCAGGGTTATAACACCTACTTATCGATATTTCTTTGAAATGTTTTGCTTCCAACTACACAGATTATAATGCTGTCCATCTTTCTGTCATTGCTAAATTTGGAAATGCTGCTTCCCACCCCATCATCCATGTTGGTAATGAATAAAGTGGGTTATTGAGGACCCTGCCAATTGGAGTACCTATTCATCACCCTTACACTCTGACTCCTGCCACTCGGCCAATCTCCTCATCAGTTGAGTAATTTGCCCTCAATTCCATGTGCTTCAACTTTAGCTTTTGAAAATCACTCCCCATATCCTACTCCACAGCAAAAATAAATGAAGTGAGGAAGACAAATGGTTCTACTAAGTTTGGTTGTGATTGCAAAAATGGACTGTTGAAAAATTCTCTGCCTCTTAATTGCTTCATTGCTATCAGCGCTGAGCATCTCTTGTGCTGCTGTCATTACAGCTGTCCCAAACCAATCACAGCGAGTTTGCAAAGCCTGCTTCACCTCCAAAAAATGAAGGGCTGGATTCTCCGAACCCGGAATCGTGTTCAGCGAGCGGGCGGAGAATCGCCGATGATGACAGAATCGGAGGCGGCGCCGCTTTCGGGATACTCCGCCCCCTGAAAAGCGCCGTACTCTCGGGGTACGCCGCACGCTGTAACCACGACCTCAGGCCATTGTCTAAGGCCAGCCCCGCGATGCTCCGTCCCCGACCGGCCAAGTTCCCGATGGGGCGGGACACGTGTAGCCTCACCCGTCGGGAACTCAGCGTGGCGGCTGTGGACTCAGTCTAGCGCCACCACATTTGGGGAGGGCCGATCCGCGGGTTGGGGGACATTATTGAGGGCTGGGGGAACTGTGGTTGGGGGGGGGGGTTCCAGGGCACGGCAACCGGTCGCAGGGGGCACTATTTGACGCGCTGCGAACGCCATGAAGAACGGCGAACCCGCAGCAGGCCGCCGCCGTGCGCATGTGCGGACACACACCCAGCAATGCTCTGAGCCATATCGGCAGCTGGAGCTGGGAGCTCCGCATTGCCTCCCTGCAAGCCACCCCCCCCGCCCCACCACACATAGAGGAGCGAATTGGTGGCCATCTTGCGGCAGTTTTCCTGGCGTAAAATATCACCGTTTTCACGTCGACGTGGGGACTTTGTCTCCCAAACGGAGAATCCAACTCCTGGTCTAAGCTGTTGTGATGATCGGAATACCTTGCCCCTTTAAGAGGCTTGTGATGATCGGAATACCTTGCCCCTTTAAGAGGCTTGTGATGATCGGAATACCTTGCCCCTTTAAGAGGCTTGTGATGATCGGAATACATTGCCCCTTTAAGAGGCTTGGAACCCTGGGGGACTCCGCCTCTGGCTACGCCCCCTGGGAAACAGTACTTAAGATGAGACTCCATTTTGCGAGCACACTTCTCATGGAGGCTGCCATTGTTCACTGCTTATTAAAGCCTTTGATTACTGACCTAACTTTCGTGTCGTAATTGAGAGTGCCTCAGCTGTGAAATTCAAATTGTGATCGTGCACACCATTCCTTGCACAGATTTCGCATGATAGCACTTTGAATCACGGCTTCCTTGCGGCAAGATACCAACATTTACCGATCTAAACGTGATAATTACGATTCTGCATTTATTTTCAGACACGGTTGTCCTTTTCTGTAGCTCTGGAAACCTATTTGATGATCACAAATTAGTCACAGAAATCAGGGGAGTAAATAGCTGTGAGGACTCTATTCCTGGTAATATACGAGCATTAGCCATCTGGTAAATCAAAATTGTTACTTTTTTGGACTACTTTTGTGCCGATTGGGAGATTGGCTGTTGGAACTGATTATATTTGTTTGTGTGAGTAATTTGGGATTATCAATGGAAAGTTCTGGAAGACGTCTGATTGGTTCAAATGGATTGGATGCTTTAACTGCCATTGTGGCTGGAGGAGGAGGAGGATGAGGAGGGGAGAAGGAGGAGGGGGAGGGGAGGAGGAGGGTGAAGGGGAGGGGAGGGGGAGGAAGAGTACTGTTCTAAACTTCAAAGAACTGCCGCTTCAGAGGAAAGAGACATAAGAAGGATCGCTTGAAGCAGGCCTCACCCTAGATGAGGATATAGGCTCAGAAACGCTGCAGTTGACCTAGAAGTAGTGTATGAGAGGGCTGCCCTTTCAGGGAGACTGTCACAGAATTGTACCCCTGCTGCAGCATCAGCTGCAAGCCAGCACAAGGCCATGTCCATCCTGACCTGTAGCTGGGAACCCATTGTGGCTGCAAACGTTTCTGACTTTGACACATTCCAGGTTGCCACAGATAACATGGCAACATCAGCCAATCAGCTGATTTTCTAAAGGCAATTGCTTTATTTATTTTTCAATGGATGTCTAAATAAAGAAGTATTATGCAGGTCTGTGCCAAGTTTGCTGGTTGTTGTCATGATGCCTTCATCAGTCCTCAGCCCCCCCCCCCCCCCCCCACCCCGGACCACCCCCCTCCATACAGAATACTGGCTCAAAGACTGCCTGCTTGAGAATAAATTCTATCCTCCCCAGATATGGTGAATGATACTTGTCAGGAACCAGGGCAATGGCTCCATTTAGTCCTGATCAAAGAAATCAGTGGGCTCCTGGAACAATGATCCCACGGCCTAGATAGGTTTGGATGAGTCTTCTCAGACAGTCTCTGATATTATTGTTATCTGCTACATCCTCTGCACCTTTCCCATGCCAACATATTGGGCATCGAGTCTGGTTTAGCACACTCAGGGCTGGTTTAGCACACTGGGCTAAATCACTGGCTTTTAAAGCAAACCAAGGCAGGCCAGCAGCACGGTTCAATTCCCGTACCAGCCTCCCCGAACAGGCGCCGGAATGTGGCGACTAGGGGCTTTTCACAGTAACTTTATTTGAAGCCTACTTGTGACAATAAACGATTTTCATTTAATTTCATTTCATATTGTGCCAACTGCCTAGAAAGACAGTGATTAGCAAGATCCACCACTCTGGCCTATGTTGGTTGAAGGGTGACCATTGAATGGACCATTGGGAGAGGCCCGTGTCCCATCAGTCTCCTTGTTTACCACAGCTTTGTAAAGTCCTCTTCCTCAGGAAATCCATGATGTGGAGATGCCGGCGTTGGACTGGGGTGAGCACAGTAAGAAGTCTTACAACACCAGGTTAAAATCCAACAGGTTTGATTCAAACACGAGCTTTTGGAGCGCAGCTCCTTCCTCCTTCCTTCCTCCTCCTTCACCTGAGGAAGGAGCTGCGCTCCGAAAGCTCATGTTTGAATCAAACCTGTTGGACTTTAACCTGGTGTTGTAAGACTACTTCCTCAGGAAACACCAAGATATTCAGTGGCTCAGTCTTGTCCTCCCCAACATATTTCCATTTTGTTTCTTTATTGGCCCAAAATCTCTTGTGGCAACCCTTTTACTGTTAATTTGCCAATAGGAGGCATTTAGATTTCCATTTACATTAATCACGGTTCTATCCTTTCTCGGTTGGTTAGCCCTTTTTTATGTTTCATTTCTCTTCATTTTTATTTCATCCTGATTCTTGCTTGTGTTATCAAACAGACATCTGTCGTAAAACGGGTTTTTTCCTTCTCTTTAACTCATTCATTGTTCAGGGATCTGCGGATTTGGTTAAACTCCCCACCACCATCCCCCCTGGAGCAGATTCGAGGATTTAATCACGGAGACCCTGGGGTCTTGTCCTGCCCAGCAGCTCTACCCTGCCTCCCTGTGGGCTCGTAGCATTGTTAATCTCCAATTAAGATGCTTGTGGAAAAAAGGCAGCAAGGTAATTTTAGAGCAAAATGAAAGAGAAAAACAGTGTTTGTGAATTAGCCATTTGTCTCCAGAGAGCTATTGAAGACTGCAGGCTGAATGGTGCTTCTGAAAGGCTGAAGAGACATTTTGTGGCAGATGAGCTGATCAAAACTGTTTTACATCAGTTTTGCATCAATGCTTGCCCCAGTAGGTATGCAAAGGAGGCTGCTATGAATCTTCCTCCAGGGACCAGGGCGGTTTAACAGATTTTTTAAAGATTTGCAACAACAGGCATTTATATAGGACAGACACTCTGAGCCAGGGTCGCAGATCGGAAATGGCATTGGCCACTTTCAGGGACTGTATTTTTGAGGTGGGTTGTCTCGTCGCATCTTTCTAAAATCCAAGTTTCATTGTTTGATGGATGTTCTGACAACCAGAGTGGAATTTTCTTGCCGATGGGGTGAAATGATTTCCTGCTTCTCTGAATCCAACCCAATTAATTTCCTAGGCGCAATGGCATTGCAGACCATATCCCTGCCGTGACAGTAAACGGAAGAGGTGAATTTTAGACCTTGGCTGGGATCAAGGTCTTTTTATAGTGAGATATTGCATGGGGAAACCCTCCTTCAGAACTCTCCGGCCATTACCGAACTGAGGCTCTTAATGTTGCTTTCCCGGGAATCCTGCCACTATCCATCAGGACAACTTCGGAAGTTGTTTTGGAGAGATGGATGGGAGTGACATTTGGCTGTGAGCTCGGGCAGGCAGACTGGGATCTGCAGGATGGAATTCCAGGGATGGAGCAGGGAACAGGTCTCGATTTCATTCAGCATTTACCATTCCTCTTTTGCCTGATTTGAGATGGTAAGATTCAAGGTGGGATAATTCTGAACAGCCATATTATGTCACAAATGAGTAGCAATTGAGAGGATCCGCTAACCTGGAAATGTCTGAATAAAAATGGAAAATATCAGCAGGTCAAGAATCGTCTGCCTGGGATTCTCCAACCCAAGGCCGCTCACTAATGCAATGCTGGCTTTGTTCAGACTTAACTAACAGTAAACGCTGATAGAAAGTAGGTCTTGTCACTTGAGTAAAGATAAAGAGGGAGACTCGAGGGCAGGTAGAAGTAGAAAGAAGTTGAACCGTGACATCACATCCTGCAGGTAAGTGATTGGCTGGTGACTGGTAAGTAGCTTTTCTTTTCCCTGAGGTGTTATCGTGTGGGGTGCAGTGGCTGCTGAGAGGGTGCTTGCTGAGAAGGGGAGTAAATTTTTAAAAAACTTACTGTTGGGAGTTTCCAGCTGAATCCGATCGGAGTGAGGACAGAGTGACTGTTGGGTAAGTAGTAAAGATTTAAATTGTTTGCGCAGGCCCATAACAGCTGATTGCTGATCTTGTGTGGGGCGCAGTGGTTGCTGGTTAAGTGTTTTATTTTTACCTGTATATAAGTTGGGCGGCTCCTAAACCCTAGGCACTACACTTGTAGTGTCCCCCACCCTTCCACCTCCTTTAATCTGAGGGGTAGAGTGAATAACAGGTAAGCTCCTTCTTTCTTTTTCTTTTTTTATCTAGAGGGGATGGCAGGGAAGGCAGTGCAATGTTCCTCCTGCAGAATGTTTGAGGTGAGGGACGCCGTCAGTGTCCCTGCTGATTTCACCTGTGGGAAGTGCACCCATCTCCAGCTCCTCAGAAACCGCGTTAGGAACTGGAGCTGGAGCTGGATGAACTTCGGATCATTCGGGAGGCAGAGGTGATCATAGATAGAAGCTTCAGGGATGTAGTTACTCCGAAAAATCAAGATAGATGGGTGACGGTGAGAGGGACTGGGAGGAAGCAGTCCGTGCAGGGATCCCCTGTGGTCGTTCCCCTCAGTAACAAATATACTGCTTGGGATACTGTTGAGGGGGACGACCTACCAGGGGTAAGCCATGGTGAATGGCTCTCCGGCACTGAGTCTGTTCCTGTGGCTCAGAAGGGAAGGAGGGAGAGCAGGAGAGCAATAGTTATTGGGGACTCAATAGTTGGAGGGACAGATAGACGGTTCTGTTCCAGTGAAAGAGACTCACGGATGCTATGTTGCCTCCCGGGTGCCAGGGTCCGTGACGTCTCGGACCGTGTTTCCAGAATCCTTAAGGGGGAGGGGGTACAGTCACAAGTCGTGGTGCA
The DNA here is from genome assembly GCF_902713615.1 of Scyliorhinus canicula. Classification (NCBI taxonomy): domain Eukaryota; kingdom Metazoa; phylum Chordata; class Chondrichthyes; order Carcharhiniformes; family Scyliorhinidae; genus Scyliorhinus; species Scyliorhinus canicula. Next base: position 2,239,177 of record NC_052165.1, on the reverse strand, counting down.
CATCGGTACCAACAACATAGGTAAGAGAAGGGATGGGGATTTAAAACAGGAATTTAGGGAGCTAGGGTGGAAGCTGAGAGCCAGGACAAACCATCTTGTTATCTCTGGTTTGTTGCCGGTGCCACGTGCTAGTGAGGTGAGGAACAGGGAGAGAGTGCAGATAAACACGTGGCTGCAGGGATGGTGCAGGAGGGAGGGTTTCAGGTACGTGGATAATTGGAGCACATTCTGGGGAAGGTGGGACCTGTACAGACAGGACGGTTTGCACCTGAACCAAAGGGGCACCAATATCCTGGGAGGGAAATTTGCTACAGCTCTTCGGGGGGGTTTAAACTAATTTGTCAGGGGGCTGGGAAAACGAGCTGTAGTCCAGAAGCCAGTGTTGAGAGGAGTGAGGTACTGAGAAGGGTATCAACCACTGACATGGTTAGAACAGGGACAGGAATGGTTGTTGGAAGTTCCGGGGTATAGATGTTTCAGTAAGAGTAGGGAAGGTGGTAAAAGAGGTGGAGGAGTAGCATTGTTAATCAAGGATAGTTTAACGGCTGCAGAAAGGCAGTTCGAAGGGCACCTGCCTACTGAGGTAATATGGGCCGAAGTTAGAAATAGGAAAGGAGCGGTCACATTGTTAGGAGTTTCCTACATGCCCCCAAATAGTAATAGAGATGTGGAGGAAGAAATTGCAAAACAGATTATGGATAGGTGTGGAGGACTCAGAGTAGTTGTCATGGGTGACTTTAACTTTCCAAATATTGATTGGAACCTCTATAGGTCAAACAGTTCGGATGGGGCAGTTTTTGTATAGTGTTTGCAGGAGGGTTTCCTGACACAGTATGTGGATCAGCCGACAAGAGGGGGGGCCACGTTGGATTTGGTACTGGGTAATGAACTGGGCCAAGTGTTAGATTTATTTGTGGGAGAGCACTTTGGAGACAGTGACCACAATTCGGTGTCTTTCACTATTGCAATGGAGAGGGATAGGGCCATACGGCAGGGCAAGGATTATAATTAGAGAAGGGTTAATTATGAAGCGATTAGGCAAGAATTAGGGAGCATAAGATGGGAATGAAAACTGTCAGGGAAAGGCACAAATGAAAAGTGGAGCTTGTTCAAGGAACAAATACAGTGTACCTTGATAGTTATGTCCCTGTCAGGCAGGAAGGAAATGGCCGTGTGAGGGAACCATGGTTCAAAAAAGAGGTTGAATGTCTTGTCAAGAGGAAAAAAGAAGAGCATGTAAGGATGAGAAAACAAGGTTCAGTTGGGTCGCTTGAGGGTTGCAATGTAGCAAGGAATGAGCTAAAAAAAAGGGCTTAGGAGAGCTAGGAGGAGGCATGAGAAGTCCTTGGCGGGTAAGATCAAGGAAAACCACAAGGCTTTTTACTCTTTTGTGAGAAATAAAAGAATGACCAGGGTGAGGGTTAGGGCTGGTCAAGGACAGTCGTGAGAACCTGTGCACGGAGTCAGAAGAAATAGGAGAGGCGTTGAATGAATACTTTTCTTCAGTGTTCACCAAGGAGAGGGGCCATGTTTTTGAGGATGAGAGTGTGATACAGGCAGGGAGGCTGGAGGAGGTAATGTTCTGAGGAAGGATGTATTAGCAATTTGAAAAACCCGAGGGTCGACAAGTCCCCTGGGCCAGATGGGATATATCCAAGGATTCTTTGGGAGGCGGGGGATGAGATTGCAGAGCCTTTGGCTTTGATCTTTAGGTCCTCACTGTCCACAGGGATAGTGCCAGAGGACTGGAATGTGGCGAATGTTGTTCCTCTGTTCAAGAAAGGGAATAGGAATGACCCTGGTAATTATAGGCCGGTTAGTCTTACTTCGGTGGTCGGTAAGTTAATGGAAAAGGTCCTGAAGTATAGGATTTATGAACATTTGGAAAGATGCAGCTTAATCCGGGATAGTCAACACGGATTCATAAAGGGTAAGTCTTGCCTCACAAATTTGATTGAATTCTTTGAGGAGATAACTAAGTGTGTAGATGAAGGTAGAGCAGTTGATGCCGTATACATGGATTTTAGTAAGGCGTTTGATAAGGTTCCCCATGGTCGGCTCATGAAAAAGTAAGGAGGTGTGGGATAGAGGGAAATTTGGCCAATTGGATAAGTAACTGACTATCACATAGAAGACAGAGGATGGTGGTGGTTGGAAAATTTTCAGACTGGAGACCAGTTACCAGCGGTGTACCACAGGGATCAGTGCTGGGTCCTCTGCTATTTGTGATTTTTATCAATGACTTGGAGGAGGGGGCTGAAGGGTGGGTCAGTAAATTTGCTGATGACACCAAGATTGGTGGAGTAGTGGATGAGGTGGAGGGCTGTTGTAGGCTGCAAAGAGACATTGATAGGATGCAGAGCTGGGCCGAAAAATGGCAGATGGAGTTTAACCCTGATAAGTGCGAGGTGATTCATTTTGGTCGAAAAAATTTGAATGCGGATTACAGGGTCAATGGCAGGGTTCTGAGGAACGTGGAGGAACAGAGAGATCTCGGGGTTCATGTCCACAGATCTCTGAAGGTTGCCACTCAAGTGGATAGAGCCGTGAAGAAGGCTTATAGTGTGTTGGCGTTTATTAACAGGGACCTTGAGTTTAAGAGCCGCGGGGTTATGCTGCAACTATACATGACCCTGGTGAGACCACATTTGGAGTATTATGTGCAGTTCTGGTCACCTCATTATAGGAAGGATGTGGAAGCATTGGAAAGGTTGCAAAGGAGATTTACCAGGATGCTGCCTGGTTTGCAGGATAGGTCTTATGAGGAATGATTGAGGGAGCTAAGGCTTTTCTCATTGGAGCGGAGGAGGATAAGAGGCGACTTGATAGAGATTTATAAGATGATGAGGGGGATAGATAGAGTGGGCCTTCAGAGACTATTTCCTCGGGTGGATGTAGCTGTTACAAAGGGGCATAACTATAAGGTTCAGGGTGGGAGATATAGGAGGGATATCCGAGGTAGGTTCTTCACTCAGAGTGGTTAGGGTATGGAATGGACTTGCTGCTGTGATAGTGGAGTCGGACACTTTAGGAACTTTCAAGTGGTTATTGGATAGGCACATGGAGCACACCAGAATGACAGGGAGTGGGATAGTTTATTCTTGATTTCGGACAATGCTCGCACAACATCGAGGGCCGAAGGGCCTGTTCTGTGCTGTACTGTCCTATGTTCTATGTTCTTTTGTAGCAGCATTTACCAATGCTGGGTCTGGCCATTCCCCTGCTATATTGTAACAAGGATTATCAACTGGAAATTTGCAGGTACCTCCGGGCCTCAGAGAAGGTGTCAATGGATTGCCGATGTGGAGCCAAAATTAGTACTTTTCCTTTGACTAAACAAAGTATTGCTACAGCTGTTCTCAAATATTGGAGGCAGCACCTTGGCACAGACAGAGAATTGGCGAATGGGCAGGAAACAGCGAGTGGAGATAAGGGTTTCTTTTTCAGGTTGGTGAGCAATGGCATTCCACAGGGATCAGTGCAGGGATCGCAATGGGCAGGATTCTCCATCCTTCCAGCCGTGTATATCCCGATGGCTCACCGATCACTGGCAGCTGGATTCTCTGCTCCGCCGCTGCCAGTGGGAATTCCCAATGAAGCCACCCCACACTTCCGGGAAACTAGCGGATGGGGATGGACTGCCGGAGGGAGCAGAGAATCCCGGCACCATGAAAGGCCTGAGAATTCCGGCCGATTTATATCAATGACTTGGAGGAAGGAAGCAAATGTCCTGGAGCCAGATTTGCAGACGACACAAAACTAGGTGGAAAAGCAAATTGCGAGTGGGATACAAACAGTTCGCAAAGAGATATTGATAGGTTCAGTAAGTGGGCAGAAAGTTGGCAAATGGACTATGTGGGAAAATGTGATGTTCATTTTGGAAGGTAGAACAAAATCGCAGAATATTATTTAAATGGGGTATAAGTTAGCACAAAGGGACAGCAGGGAATCAGGGAGGCTGATAGAATGTTGGCCCTTATTTCAAGGAGATTGAAATATGAGACTCGAGAAGTCTCGATGAAACTGTACAAGATACTGGTGAGACCACATCTGGAGAACTGTGAGCAGCTTTGGTCGCCGTATATAAGGAAAGATATTGGCCAGAATTCCAGGACCGGTGGGATTCGCGTTTCCCACTGGGAGCTCACCTCCACCTGTGGGTTTTCCGATAGGGTGCAGTGGCTTCAATGGGAAATTCCATTGACAAGCTGCTGGAAGAGAGAATCCCGCTGCCAGCGAATGGCGCGCAGCTGGGAAAGATGTGGCTGGGGGCCTGGAGAATCCATGCCATTGGCAGCGGTTCAGAGAAAGTTCACGAGGATGATCCCCGGTATGGAAAGATGAGCAAAGATTAAACAGGTTGGAACTCTACACATTGGAATTTAGAAGAAGAGGTGATCTCAATGAAACCTATAGGATTCTTCAGGGGCTTGACAGGGTAAATGCTGAGAGGATATTTCCCCTCATTGGAAAGTCTAGGACCAGAAGGCTTAGTCTCGGAATAAAGGGGAGCCCATTTAAGATTGAGATTGAGGAAATGAACAGAAAGGCATAATGGGTAGTTCGGTCAAGTTAGGAGTAAAATTTTACTGCAGTAGAATAAGGAGTTAGGTTAACATAGAACATTACAGCGCAGTACAGGCCCTTCGGCCCACGATGTTGCTCCGTCCTGTCAAACCCCTCTAAAGTCCCTCTACACTATTCCCTTATCGTCTCTATGCCTATCCAATGACCATTTGAATGCGTTTAGTGTTGGCGCGTCCACTACTGTTGCAGGCAGGGCATTCCACGCCCTTACTACTCTCTGAGTAAAGAACCTATCTCTGACATCTGTCCTATATCTATCTCCCCTCAATTTAAAGCTATGTCCCCTCGTGCTGGACATCACCATCCGAGGAAAAAGGCTCTCACTGTCCACCCTATCTAATCCTCTGATCATTTTGTATGCCTCAATTAAGTTCCCTCTGAACCTTCTTCTCTCTAACGAAAACAGCCTTAAGTCCTTCAGCCTTTCCTCATATGATCTTCCCTCCATACCAGGCAACATCCTTGTAAATCTCCTCTGTACCCTTTCCAATGCTTCCACATCCTTCCTATAATGTGGCGACCAGAACTGCACACAATACTCCAAATGCGGCCGCACCAGAGTTTTGTACAACTGCAACGTGACCTCATGGCTCCGAAACTCAATTCCTCTACCAATAAAAGCTAACACACCGTAGGCCTTCTTAACAACCCTCTCAACCTGGGTGGCAACTTTCAGGGATCTATGGACATGGACACCGAGATCTCTCTGCTTGTCCACACTACCAAGAATCTTACCATTAGCCCAGTACACTGCCTTTCTGTTATTCCTTCCAAAATGAATCACCTCACACTTTTCTGCATTAAACTCCATTTGCCACCTGTCAGCCCAGCTCTGCAGCTTATCTATGTCCCACTGTAACTTGTAACATCCTTCTGCACTGTCCACAACTCCACCGACTTTAGTGTCATCTGCAAATTTACTCACCCATCCTTCTACGCCCTCCTCCAGATCATTTATAAAAATGACAAACAGCAACGGCCCCAAAACAGATCCTTGTGGCACACCACTAGTAACTGGACACCTGCCAGAGCATTTCCCATCAACCACCACTCTTTGTCTTCTATCAACTAGCCAATTTCTGATCCAAACTGTTAAATCACCCTGAATCCCATGCCTCTGTATTTTCTGCAATAGCCTACCGTGGGGAACCTTATTAAACGCTTTACTGAAATCCATATACACCACATCAACTGCTTTACCCTCATCCACCTGTTTGGTCACCTTCTCGAAGAACTCAATGAGGTTTGTGAGGCACGACCTACCCTTCACAAAACCATGTTGACTATCTCTAATCAAATTACTCCTTTGCAGATGATTATACATCCTATCTCTTATAAACCTTTCCAAGACTTTTCCCACAACAGAAGTAAGGCTCACTGGAATATAGTTACCGGGGTTATCTCTACTCCCCTTCTTGTACAAGGGGACAACATTTGCTATCCTCCAGTCCTCTGGCACTATTCCTGTAGACAAAGATGACTTAAAGATCAAAGCCAAAGGATCAGCAATCTCCTCCCTAGCTTCCCAGAGAATCCTAGGATAAATCCCATCCGGCCCAGGGGACTTATCTGTTTTCACACTTTCCAGAATCGCTAACACATCCTCCTTATGAACCTCAAGCCCTTCTAGTCTAGTAGCCTGTATCTCAGTTTTCTCCTCGACAACTTTGTCTTTTTCCTGTGTGAATACTGACGAAAAATACTCATTTAGCACCTCTCCTATCTCCTCGGACTCTACACACAACTTCCCACTACTGTCCTTGACTGGCCCTACTCTTACCTTAGTCATTCTTTTATTCCTGACATACCTATAGAAAGCTTTAGGGTTATCCTTGATCCTAACTGCCAAAGACTTCTCATGTCCTCGCTTGGCTTTTCTTAGCTCTCTCTTTAGAGCCTTCCTAGCTAACTTGTAACTCTCAAGCGACCCAACTGAACCATCACGTCTCATCTTCACATAAGCCTCCTTCTTCCTCTTGACAAGTGATTCAACTGCTTTAGTAACCCATGGTTCCCTCACTTGACCACTTCCTCCCTGCCTAACAGGTACATACTTATCAAGGACATGCAGTAGCTGTTCCTTGAACATGCTCCACATTTCCATTGTGTCCATCCCCTGCAGTTTTCCTCTCCAGGCGATGCATCCTAGGTCTTGCCTCATCGCATTATAATTGCCTTTCCCCCAGCAATAACTCTTGCCCTGCGGTTTATACCTATCCCTTTCCATCGCTAAAGTAAACGTAATCGAATTGTGGTCACTATCACCAAAATGCTCACCTACCTCCAAATCTAACACCTGTCCTGGTTCATTACCCAGTACCAAATCCAATATGGCCTCGCCTCTCGTTGGCCTATCTACATACTGCATCAGGAAACCCTCCTGCACACATTGGACAAAAACGGATCCATCTCAAGTACTCGAACTATAGTGTTTCCAGTCAATATTTCGAAAGTTAAAGTCCCCCATAACAACTACCCTGTTATTTTCGCTCCTATCCAGAATCATCTTTGCAATCCTTTCCTCTACATCTCTGGAACTTTTCAGAGGCCTGTAGAAAATCCCTAACAGGGTGACCTCTCCTTTCCTGTTTCTTAACTCAGCCCATACTACCTCAGTATTCGAGTCCTCATCAAATATCCTCTCAGCCACCGTAATACTGTCCTTGTCTAACAATGCCACCCCTCCCCCCTCTCTTACCACCTTCCCTGAACTTACTGAAATATCTAAACCCGGCACCTGCAACAACCATTCCTCGCCCTGCTCTATCCATGTCTCCGAAATGGCCACAACATCGAAGTCCCAGGTACTAACCCATGCCGCAAGCTCACCCACCTTATCCGGATGCTCCTGGCATTGAAGTAGACGCACTTTAGACCACCTTCCTTCCTGCCGGTACACTCCTGCAACTTTGAAACCTTACTCATGACCTCACTACTCTCAGCTTCTTGTGTACTGGAGCTACAATTCAGGTTCCTAATCCCCTGCTGAACTAGTTTAAACCCTCCCGAAGAGCATTAGCAAACCTCCCCCCGAGGATATTAGTACTCCTCTGGTCCAGGTGTAGACCATCCCATTTGTAGAGGTCCCACCTCCCCCAGAATGAGCCCCAATTGTCCAGGAATCTGAAACCCTCCCTCCTGCACCATCCCTGCAGCCACGTGTTCAACTGCTCTCTCTCCCTATTCCTCGACTCGCTAGCACGTGGCACGGGTAACAACCCAGAGATAATAACTCTGTTTGTTCTAGCTCTAAGTTTCCACCCTAGCTCCCTGAATTCCCGCCTTACATCCCTATCCCTTTTCCTACCTATGTCGTTGGTACCTATGTGGTACACGACTTGGGGCTGCTCCCCCTCCCCCATAAGGATCCCGAAAACACGATCTGAGACATCGCGGACCCTGGCACCTGGGAGGCAACACACCAACCGCGAGTCTCTCTCGTTCCCACAGAATCTCCTATCTATCCCCCTAACTATGGAGTCTCCAATGACTAATGTTCTACTCCTTTCCCCCCTTCCCTTCTGAGCAACAGGTACAGACTCTGTGCCAGAGACCTGTACCCCATGGCTGACCCCTGGTAAGTCCCCCCCCAACAGTATCCAAAGCGGTATACCTGTTACTAAGGGGAACGACCACAGGGGATCCCTGTACTGACTGCTTACCCCCAGCCCCTCTCACCGTCACCCATTTATCTTGATTCTTTGGCGTAACTACCTCTCTGAAGCTTCTATCTATGACACCCTCTGCCTCCAGAATGATCCAAAGTTCATCCAGCTCCAGCTCCAGTTCCGTAACATGGTTTTTGAGGAGCTGGGGTTGGGTGCACTTCCCACAGATGAAATCAGCAGGGACACTGATGGCGTCCCTCACCTCAAACATTCTGCAGGAGGAGCATTGTACTGCCTTCCCTGACATCACCTCTAGATTTAAAAAAACAATGAAAAGAAAGGAAGAGCTTACCTGATATTCCCTCAAACCCTGCTCCCGCTGAAAGGTAAGCAAATTGAAAGGCACTCACTCACCTTCACGACAGGCCCCTGCTCCCGCTTCCCAATGACCCTGGTTTTTTTTTTTGGTTAGAGGAGGAGGTGGGGGGAAAGACTGACAAAATGTTTCGGATTTAACTGTCACTTGACAACAGCCCCTCCACAAACCACCTTCAACTTAGGTTGACCGCACTGCACGTATGCAAATTTCCCCGGAACAGCCAATCAGTAACTCTGCTCTGCTGCCCTCTGCTAAGTTAGTGGACTTTTAAACATAAACTGGGATTCAAGGCAGGAAGAGGGGGATGGGCAGCCACTAAGACCATTTCTTTGTTGCCAGGGATACTGGGAAAAGGGGCCTCAGGCCAGGTTAAGGAATGTGGGGAAAGCCTATGGGAGCTTTGCATTTGCACCATTGCCTTATTTGGTCATATGTATGTGAAACTTGATGCAACTTGAATGTATATGAAATGAGATGTTTTGTTCCTTTGTCTGCACTCTGGCTGTTGAAGATTCAGGAGACAGGTTGTGTCCTGCTCTCCCAATAGAGTGAGTCACCCAGCTAGCTGGTTAAAATAAACAATAATTGATACCTGCAAATTCGTCTCAAATTTTATTGAGCCCAGACTGGCAACAAAAGAATCAGGATTGTCAATTGGTGCCAAAACCCGGGATTTCTCCAGACAATCACCTCTCATCTGCAAAATCAGAATTGGACTTATCTCGGACGGGGAAAAAGGAAATGGGCCCATGATATGAGAAAGCTGGAAAATTACCATGTTGATTTTCCTCTCTCCCGTATTCTGATTAAAGTCTAGTCACTCGGGGCAGCACGGTGGCCTAGTGGCTAGCACAACCGCCTCACAGCGCTGAGGTCCCAGGTTCGATCCCGGCTCTGGGTCACTGTCCGTGTGGAGTTTGCACGTTCTCCCCGTGTCTGCGTGGGTTTCGCCCCCACAACCCAAAAAATGTGCAGAGTAGGTGGATTGGCCACGCTAAATTGCCCCTTAATTGGAAAAAATAATTGGCTAATCTAAATTTAAAAAAATATTTTAAAAAAAAAAAGTCTAGTCACTCACATTTGGTCAGGTAAGATCGTCTCGACGAAATCGAAGGTCAATCAAAGGATTAGAAGAATTAATTTCAGTCGATGCAGGTACAGCTGAGGGGTTGAACATAATTGAGTGAATACGGAGTAACAATTCAGCTGGTGACAGTTGGAATGTTGCCTAGTCAGTGCGTTGCATGTGAGTTGAAAATTAAAATTGGTTATATTAAATTACACTTTAATTCGGTTAAGGTCTTTAACGGGTTGATGGAATGTCACAGAGACAATTCAGTTAAGACCGCTGATGGAATGTTCTGGAGACAATTCAATTCCGTACAATTAGAATTGGCTAAGTTAAAATTTATTGTTGGGAGATATGTTTTTTTGAGTGAAACAAAGAATTGGGAGATGAATGGCCACTAGGGGAACCAGAGACTTGGGAAGTTTAGAACTGTATCGGAAAGTGGAGCTCTCAGGATTTGGTAAAATTCTATTCTGGTTTCTTTGAAAATTCAAACTTTTATTGTTCGGTTGGTTGAGATGAATGAAAGTATAATGATTTGAATTCCTTTTGTTTGAATGGAGATCTCCAACGAATGAATGAATCCGTTTAATAAGAATTTGTGAACATCCTCTGGTATTCCTAGTTTTTTAAATGTTGTGTTTTGCAAAACGAAGTTGCACATCAATTAGGAGGTATGCTTGGCCGTTAAAGTGAGATTTAAAATGGGGTAAGTATTTGAAAGTTCTTTAGAAAATCAGTAATAATGATTAAAGGGGCAGCACGGTGGCACAGTGGTTAGCATTGCTGCCTACGGCGCTGAGGACCCAGGTTCGAATCCCGGCCCTGGGTTACTGTCCGTGTGGAGTTTGCAAATTCTCCCCGTGTCTGCGTGGGTTTCACCCCCACAACCCAAAGATGTGCAGGCGCGGTGGATTGGCCACACTAAATTGCCCCTTAATTGGAAAAATAATTGGGTACTTCAAATTTTAAAAGAAAGTAATAATGATTAACATTGTGGGAGTTAATTAGAACATAATTCTCAGGAAGTAAACAAAAAACAAATTCAAAATGTATAAATTGGGATTTGTAAATGATTAGTTTCAACGCGGCATAATCTTGGCTGCTAAAAAAAAATAATTTAAGAAATAAGAGAACAGAGGAATTTAAGTTGAAATGTGAAGACTAGGAATTCGGTGTGTGCCATGTGCTCCTTTGTTAGAGTCAGCCATGATGTACCTACAATTAAAAATTTTGTTCGGTGTGTTCCAAATTTGCAGAGATTTCAGTATTTTCTCTGGAAACTCACTACACATCAAATTTACTGATCGGGGATATTCATGCAGCAAAGACGATGGATTTGTGTTTTGGACTACATTGCAGATGGAGCTTTAAGGAATAAAGATATGGGGGCGATTCTCCGTACACACGACGGTGCGGAAAATAGCGGGGGTCGTAATTTTTACGGCCACGCTAGTCTGACGCCCTCCCGCTATTCCCCCCCCCATGCCCGCCTCCCGACACGAATCGCTGCCCGCCATTTTTTTACGGCGAGCAGCGATTCTCAGCTGGCCGATGGGCTGAGTTCCCAGCCCTTTACGACCGTTTTTAGGAACGTCAAACACACCTGGTCTGACCGTTCGTAAAAACGGCCGTAAAGTTCGGATCTTGGGAATCATGGCACCGATTGGCACGGCAGTACCATGGCCGTGCCAAGGGTGCCATGGGCCCGCGATCGGTGGGCACGATCGCGGGCAGCGGGTACTTACCCCGCGCACTCTTTGTCCTTCCGCCGCCCCGCTGTATCCATTCGCGAGGCAGCTGAGGGGCATCCCGGCCCGCGCATGCGCGGGTTTCGCGCAAATGCACAATGACGTCATCCGCGCATGCGCAGGTCGGAGTCTTCCTATCCGCGCATGCGCGGCTGACGTCATGTGACGCGTCAGCCGTCGCAAACTCTGGCAAGCGGGCTTAACGAAATTCGTTAAGCCCGCGATGCCGGAGTTCACGGCCGCGGCATGCTAGCCCCGACCGGGGACCAGAATCGGTTCCCAGTCGGGGGGGCGGAGGCTGGCGTCAAACCCGCCCGTTTTTGACGCCAGCCTCACGATTTCTCCCGGTTTGGGAGAATCTCGCCCATGGGACCGGAGCTTAGATTAGGAGTATTACTTGCAGCAACAGGAAATGACAATCTGATGGCAGGGAAAGATTAATAAAAATAGATGCAAAAAAAAAAGAAAAAATTAAGGTGTAAACACCAATTGATAATTAGAGGAGATAAGGAAAGCAAAACTAGTAATAACTTTGGCACTAAACATTACGTATACTGTAAATTGCCTCAAGGATATGTTAATTCCCCGAACCACTTTCAGGCAATAGTAAGGGAGCTGATTAAACATGATTTGGCTTTAGTATTTATTGATGATGTGTTAATTAGAGATGCTGATCGGGGGACACATGTTGAAAGAGTGACCAAAATTATTAAAACACTTAGTGAAGTAGGATTTAAAATAGGGTTAAAGAAATGCCAGATTGGCAGGAGCGAAATCGGCTATTTCGGGTATTCAGCGTCAAAGGCAGGCAGGGAGGCCAGTGTTGGGATGAGAGAGAAAGTTACTAGAGTCACAGCGCCTGTTTCACAAAACGAGGTTCAGCAAATCATGAGAGCTTTGGGGTATTTGAGACACCGATGGAAGAATGGTTAGGAGAATATGCAGGCCCTCCTTTTCCTCGGAGCAGCAAAAGTAATTTGTACTTTTTAATCACAGCTGATAGAAGCACAGGGGAAGTTTCATTAGAGAATTGGTCCCCAGTTTAAAATGATTCATTGTGAACATAATGAAACATCGTGTCAAAGGTGTGGCACGTCCTGTAGCCCAGTGGTTTAGTCAATGAGTAATTATATGAAACCTATGAGAATGACAGACACAGCGTAGTCAGATGATTTGATATTGCATTTAGAACAATAGAAATGGGGAAATGCAAAGCAATACTGGTGATTGAAGTTTGTGATGACCTGGGGATGTAAAATTAGCCTAACAGTGCTCAGCGACTGTATCACTGCAATGATGCCGTGTCACAGGATAGATCATATCCCACAACCGCTCGGACAAGGGAAAAAGGGAATGTTTGGGTGTGGGTGTCAGGATGCCAGTGAATTGAAACCAGTTAGCAGCATCGATAGGACAGGTGATACAGTGAAAATGTCATGTTCGGAACTTAGCTTTCAAAAAATCCTGTCGCAATCAAAATTAAAAACATTGAAGTAGATGCAGTAGCAATATCCGAAATGTAGCAGGGAAAGTTTCGACCTGATTGAATCACTGAGTTAGAAAAAGAGGAATGGTGGCAATGGAAATCCGGAAGTCCTGGAGAGGATACTTCTGGAATATCCAAGCAAGGATAGGAAGATACAAATCAAGAAATAGGGCCCTCTCCGCCTTTGACCTGTTCATTTGGGTTTCAGATGAAGCAACAATAATACAGATGACGAACCTGGACAACACTCCGGAGAAGAATGTTTCAGACAGTATGGGGGAAAAACTAATGATTTTAGTTTTAGATACTAGTTTTACTATAACAGTTATTACAGACGAAATGTCCTGTAAGTTGTTAGGGACTGTTATGTATGGATTCAACTGGATTGTAACCCTAAAAAGTTAACTGCATTAAATATGCGAGTAGTGTTATTGAAAAAAAAACAAATAATGGCAAGTATACACTTCATGCTGTAAGGAAAATGATACAATTGGCTACATATTTGAGGGAATTAAATGATAGAGCCCGGAAGAAAACCTTACGGGTTAGCAACAACTCAAAACATAAAAGTATTACTGAATAGTGAAACCTCCGGTCAGACATCTCTAACTGGACGTTAGCTGATGGGTCATCTGTGGTCTCCAGGAGGGGCGTATTACGCGGTGGAGTTATTAAGGGTCTCAGCAGACAGCAGCAACTGACGAGGAACCCCCGTATTTTAAATGACAATAGTTTAAGAATCTTTGCAGCTTGCTGCCACGAGGGGAAATTTGTAACCAATGCAGCAACCAATATAGCATTGGAGAGTATAACAGTTATTACAGATGAAATGTCCTGGAAGTTGTTAGGAACTGTTATATATGGATTCAACTGGGTTGTAACCACAAAAAGTTAACTGTATTAAATGTGCGAGTAGTGTTATTGAAGAAAAACAAACGAATAATGGCAAGTATACACTTCATGCTGTAAGGAAAATAATAACAGACAAAAGGGGTTTGAAGAAAACTGAGTTATTGTCTCAAGTAAGCCAGGGCTGGCAGATTACATGGTTCAGTACAATGTTCGACGTTAGTGTACGGAAGTCAGGAATAGAAACAGGATCGGTTGAAGCTCCTGCAATTAATAAAGCAAGATAATCAGTGGGTAATACATGATATCATAATTTACCATTCCAATGAGAAACGGAAAGCACTTCCTACATAAAAAAACCCCAGTGAGGGATAAAAGACATTTTGGTCACTGATGGACTGAGTTGTGTGCTGTTTCTAAGGGACATGAGGAAGCTTTTACGGTGTTGCTACCCCAAGGTAGTCAGATGCCTTGGAGGTAGTGGAACACACGGAGACAGCTATTGCTTTACCTTCCTGAGCAGCGACAGCTATGGTTCACGGTGATTGGACTTGAGAAAAGCACAACACAAAGGGTCTATCGACACTGGTCTGCGAGATGGATGCATTTACCATTGATTTCCGTGCACAGTTTACAAATCATGACATGTACATACGAATGACAAGGATGAGGGATAGTTGCTAGTCAGTACAACTATAGGAGGGATAAAAACCCTACAGCAGGATTCAGCTCAGAGTTAGCTCTCATAGCTTGGTCATGGGATTTTACCTGATGCATGAATTGATAATACTTGTTATTATAATTGTATACTGTATAATCATTGGATGCCTTAATATGTGTTGTAAGCTGGCTATGGCTCGGATGATGCCAATAGACTTGGCCCATCATTACTCACCAAGATGACATCCCGTTACTGGTGACCATCACACCAGAAGGAAGCTGGATGGAGAGCCAGAGGCTGTAAAAATGTGATGAGGTGTTTATGTACGGAATACCAGCTCAGTTAAGTTCTGATAACGGCCCCCATTTATTGTACAGATTAACAAAGAGTTCTGCTCCCAGTTGAGTATACGCCAGCAGTTCCACTGTGCGTACTGGTCACAGACAGCCGGCTTGGTTGAGAGACACAATCAGACCCTCAAAACCAACTTGGCCAAATTACAAGTGGACAGGGGGTTAACATGGTTTAAGTTGCTCCCCATTGCCCTCTTCCAGCCGCGGGTCACACCTGCGGGATCGGCCCGACTCTCTCCTGCTGAGATCTTTTATGGCAGACCCATTAGAACACCCTGGAACCTGCCTGTTCCCAGACTGGTCCAGTTTCACCATATGACTGAAGAAAGGACTAACTATGTTCTAGCCCTCACTAAAGCCCTCAAGGAACTCCATAGCCAGGTTTGAGCTGCTCACCCGTCACTGTCCCCATTACATAGCTCGCTTGAAAAATGAAAAATGAAACATCAGTGCAGCCTGGTAGTTATGTCATGGTTAAGAACTGGACTCGGAAAGGGTTGTAGCCACAGTGACAGGAGCCCTTCCAAGTTCTCCTTACCACCCCCGTTGCAGTTAAAGTGGAGGGGCGGAGGGCTGGGTCTACCTCCACCACTGCAAAATGGTCGGTCACTAACCTGCCCCCTTTCCCCAGTGCTGTTTTACAGGTGTGGACCCTGACGGATTGGATACGGGCCACCTGTGCTGTCCTCGGCTTTGCCTCACTTGGAACACCATCTATACCTATAATCCCGACCAAACTACAAGGACATTTCACTTATGCAGAGGTGACGTTCTCCGATGCCCCCATGTACGAGGGCACAGTATCGACTTATGGAAGGTTATCAAGTTAAAGGACAATGAAGGGCTCATGAAACAATTATATTGGTACCGGCGATGGGAAGGGAACATTGCATGGACATTGCCTTGTTTTGGAGTAAATGTACATTTGATTTTGGATGTGATAAGACTGGTGCCATAAAGGTAAAATCAGACCGTGTGGAGAGGGTAGGAAAAGGTTGTAGAGGAGAGAGGAGGAATAGCAAGAGGACAGAACGAGTAAGAAGGGAGGTACGATGAGAACGCAGGTTATCAGGAGGTATACTTACTTCACTTAGGACCAAGATTGAGGGAAACCTGGGCAGCATGAATATCTTCTACCAGATCTACCACCGTATGTATGGCCAGGGACGGGTTGTCTGCTACCCAAATCCCGCATCAGTGTCTAGGTTATTTTCCATCTCACTGCTTTGGGGAACTCCCCAAAACGGTGGTTCACTGTCAGAATTCCGAGCCACCGCCCGAGCAATTTACTCCTCCTTACGATCCGGGTTCGGCCCCACCAGCTATTTGCCTTCCCTGTCCTCAGGATGACTCCCATTCACAGTATGATAAGCTTCAACGGTGGAGGGCTTATATACCTAGCCACTTCACTCCCAATAGAGATTCCCAGTCGTACGAGAATTGTTTCAGCAGTGAAGGGTACGGCTGTTTGCTGGCAGAGATGGAAATGAATATAACCTTTCTGTTCTCCACTTGTACTGATCGGAAGTATCGCATAACCCTGACATCAGGTCAATGCGTCTGTGACAACGCCCATTGTGTCCCGCTGAAGGCAGGCCTTCAGCTTTGTGGCTGGGTGAATGTCTCCCATATCACTGTGGGAACTAGGGCTTTCTGCATTGCTAGGAAGGCCGAATGGGCATTCCAAAGCTGGATAAACTGGGCTACTGGGGGATTCCTGCTCAACCGATATACTGATTGTGATGCTAGCCTGTATACGGATCAAGGATACTACTTCTTTAATGGCACAGCGACTAATGTTTTGTCACCTCCGTTTCCCCGCCAAATCGCTATCGGGACTCTAGTCCCTACCACAGTCCCCTGCCCCTCTGCGTGTGGGCAGTCTCAGCAGAACCCTGCCAGAGGGGGATCCTGAGCACAGCTAGGGATTGGACCAATAGGTTATCATGAAATGATAAAAGGAGGGAATGAGAAAATGAACAGAAAGGCATAATGGGTAGTTAGGCCAAGTTAGGAGTAAAATATTACTGCAGTAGAATAAGGAGTTAAGTTAGTGGACTTTTAAACATCAACTGGGATTCAAGGCAGGAAGAGGGGGATGGGCAGCTACGAAGACCATTTCTTTGTTGCCAGGGATACTGGGAAAAGGGGCCTCAGGCCAGGTTAAGGAATGTGGGGAAAGCCTATGGGAGCTTTGCATTTGCACCATTGCCTTATTTGGTCGTATGCATGTGAAACTTGATGCAACTTGAATGTATATGAAATGAGATGTTTTGTTCCTTTGTCTGCAGTCTGGCTGTTGAAGAGGCAGGAGACAGGTTGTCCTGCTCTCCCAATAGAGTGAGTCACCCAGCTAGCTGGTTAAAATAAACAATAATTGATACCTGCAAATCCGTCTCAAATTTTATTGAGCCCAGACTGGCAGCAAAAGAATCAGGATTGTTAAGATGAGGGGGAATTTCTTCCCTCAGAGGGTTGTGACTGGAACTTCTTCCTACCGAGAACTGTTGATACAGAGTCATTTTGTACACTTAGGGCTAAGATAGATTCTCGATCAATAAGGGAATCAAGAGTTACGGGGAAGGGACAGGAAAGCAGACGGGAGGAATGTCAGATCAGCCATGATCCTATTGAATGGCGGAGCAGGCTTGAGGGGCTGAATGGCCTGCTCCTGTTCCGTATGTTTGTATAAATGGGCATGGGCCTACATTCCACATGCGGTATTGTGAGGTTGCAGGAATCTATCAGCAGTAGTGCAATATCTGGAAACAGAAGAGTTGTTATACAGCAGTGTGGGGGTGGAGAATGGACTGAGAGACAGAAAACTGCAGATGGGGATAACCCTCCCAATCCACCAGGAGGAGATAGGATTTCTACCTAAGTCCCAGTTCCTCTCTGGGAGGGTGTTAGAGCGGTGTGGGATGATGTTGATGGTTAACCAGAAAGTTGTATCCCGATCCTCAAACCAATCTTTTTGGCCACAAGGCATGCCTTCCCCTGTCTAGACACTGGGCGGGCTGGGGCTTCTAGTTAGACATCGACACACAGCCACTCCAGTGAGGTTCAGTTTGGGTGCAGCATCCCCCTAGAGCTGGGAACTAATGTACTGCAGCTTCTTTTTATGACTTAGCAAAGCGTCATCTTCATAGAGCGGTCAAAATCAAATGACATTGCAACAGTGCACACATTAAATAAAGAGCAGGTTAGCCAAATCTTGGAGTATAGTGTTCAATTCTGGTTGCCACACTACCAGAAGGATGTGGAGGCGTTAGAGAGGGTGCAGAAGAGAGTTACCAGGATGTTGCCTGGTATGGAGGGCATTAGCTAGGAGGAGCGGTTGAATACACTCAATTTGTTCTCAATGGAACGACGGTGGTTGAGGGGCGACCTGATAGACGTCTACAAAATTATGGGGGGTGTTGACAGAGCGGATCGTCAGAGGCTTTTCCCCAGGGTAGAGGGGTCAATTACTAAGGGCAAAGGTTTAAGGTGTGAGGGGCAAGGTTCAGAGGAGATGTACGAGGCAAGTATTTTACACAGAGGGTAGTGAGTGCCTGGAACTTGCTGCCGGAGGAGGTGGTGGAAACAGGGACGATAGTGACATTTAAGGGGCATCGTGGCAAATACATGAATAGGATGGGAATAGAGGGATACGTACCCAGGAAGTGTAGAAGTTTGTAGTTTGGACGGGCAGCATGGTCGGCACGGGCTTGGAGGGCCGAAGGGCCTGTTCCTGTGCTGTACTTTTCTTTGTTCTTTGTTCTTTGTTCTAGTTCCAGGATATCTGACCCTTTGTTCACCCCCTGAGATATCCATACGGACTATCTGATATGTTTGTCTGGAGGAGGTATGGGTAACATGCATTACCTACCATTGAGGTGAGGGCTGGGATTTAAAAAATATATATATTTTAATTTTCGGGATGTGGACAAGACTGGCCAAACTCACATTGGGAAAATTTGCGACACGCCCATGCACTACAGACCACTGGAATGAGAATATTGAAGCTAAGCTGCCACCTTCTGTCTCTTACATCAGACTCCTATCCCAGCCAAGCTCATCTTCTACCGTGGGGCAGCACGGTAGCATAGTGGTTAGCATCAATGCTTTACAGCTCCAGGGTCCCAGGTTCGGTTCCCGGCTGGGTCACTGTCTGTGCGGAGTCTGCACGTCCTCCCCGTGTGTGCGTGGGTTTCCTCCGGGTGCTCCGGTTTCCTCCCACAGTCCAAAGATGTGCGGGTTAGGTGGATTGGCCATGCTAAATTGCCCGTAGTGTCCTAAAAAGTAAGGTTAAGGGGGAGTTGTTGGGTTACGGGTATAGGGTGGATACGTGGGTTTGAGTAGGGTGATCATTGCTCGGCACAACATCGAGGGCCGAAGGGCCTGTTCTGTGCTGTACTGTTCTATATCAAAGCTCCAAAACCTGGGACTTGGCTCCCCACTCTACAACTGGATCCTCGACTTTCTGACCCACAGACCACAATCAGTAAGAATAAACTACAACACCTCCTCCACAATAGTCCTCAATATCGGGGCACCTACTATACTCCCTGTACACAGACGACTGCGTGGCAAAATTTGGTTCCAACTCCATCTGCAGGTTTACTGACGATACGACTATAGTGGGCTGGATCTCAAATAACAACGAGTCCGAATACAGGAGGGAGATAGAGAACCAAATGGAGTGGTGTAATCTATCCTCAATGTCAGCAAAACTAAAGAGCTGGTCATTGACTTCAGGAAGCAAAGTACTGTACACACCCCTGTCAGCATCAACAGGGCCGAGCTGGAGATGGTTAGTAGTTTTAAATTCCTCGGCGTACACAGCATCAAAAATCTGTCCTGGTCCACCCACGTCGACGCTATGGCCAGAAAGCACAACAGCGCCTATACGTCCTCAGGAAACTAAGGAAATTTGGCATGTCCATAGATTATCATAGAATTTACAGTGCAGAAGGAGGCCATTGGGCCCATTGAGTCTGCACCGGCTCTTGGAAAGAGCACCCTACCCAAGCGCACATCCCCACCCTATCCCCATAACCCAGTAACCCCACCCAACACTAAGGGCAATTTATCATGGCCAATCCACCTAACCTGCACATCTTTGGACTGTGGGAGGAAACCGGAGCACCCGGAGGAAACCCACGCACACATGGGGAGGATGTGCAGACTCCGCACAGACAGTGACCCAAACCAGAATCGAACCTGGGACCCTGGAGTTGTGAAGCAATTGTGCTAACCACTGTGCTACCGTGCTGCCACATTGACTCTTACCAACTTTTACACGTGCACCATAGAAAGCATCCGATCAGGCTGCATCACAGCCTGGTATGGCAACTGCTCGGCCCAGGACCATAATAAACTACAGAGAGTTGTGAACACAGCCCAGTCCATCACGCAAACCCGCCTCTCATCCATTAACTCCATCTACACCTCCCACTGCCTTGGGAAAGCGGGCAGTTTAATCAAAGACCCCTCCAACCCGGCTTACTCACTCTTCCAACTTCTTCCATTGGGCAGTAGATTCAAAAGTCTGAGAACACGCACAACCAGACTAAAAAACAGCTTCTTAATAAGAACATAAGAACATAAGAACTAGGAGCAGGAGTAGGCCATCTGGCCCCTCGAGCCTGCTCCGCCATTCAATGAGATCATGGCTGATCTTTTGTGGACTCAGCTCCACTTTCCGGCCCAAACACCATAACCCTTAATCCCTTTATTCTTCAAAAAACTATCTATCTTTACCTTAAAAACATGTAATGAAGGAGCCTCAACTGCTTCACTGGGCAAGGAATTCCATAGATTCACAACCCTTTGGGTGAAGAAGTTCCTCCTAAACTCAGTTCTAAATCTACTTCCCCTTATTTTGAGGCTATGCCCCCTAGTTCTGCTGTCACCCGCCAGTGGAAACAACCTGCCCGCATCTATCCTATCTATTCCCTTCATAATTTTAAATGTTTCTATAAGATCCCCCCTCATCCTTCTAAATTCCAACGAGTACAGTCCCAGTCTACTCAACCTCTCCTCATAATCCAACCCCTTCAGCTCTGGGATTAACCTAGTGAATCTCCTCTGCACACCCTCCAGCGCCAGTACGTCCTTTCTCAAGTAAGGAGACCAAAACTGAACACAATACTCCAGGTGTGGCCGCACTAACACCTTATACAATTGCAACATAACCTCCCTAGTCTTAAACTCCATCCCTCTAGCAATGAAGGACAAAATTCCATTTGCCTTCTTAATCACCTGTTGCACTTGTAAACCAACCTTCTGTGACTCATGCACTAGCACACCCAAGTCTCTCTGAACAGCGGCATGCTTTAATATTTTATCGTTTAAATAATAATCCCGTTTGCTGTTATTCCTACCAAAATGGATAACCTCACATTTGTCAACATTGTATTCCATCTGCCAGACCCGAGCCCATTCACTTAACCTATCCAAATCCCTCTGCAGACTTCCAGTATCCTCTGCACTTTTCGCTTTACCACTCATCTTAGTGTCATCTGCAAACTTGGACACATTGCCCTTGGTCCCCAACTCCAAATCATCAATGTAAATTGTGAACAATTGTGGGCCCAACACGGATCCCTGAGGGACACCACTAGCTACTGATTGCCAACCAGAGAAACACCCATTTATCCCAACTCTTTGCTTTCTATTAATTAACCAATCCTCTATCCATGCTACTACTTTACCCTTAATGCCATGCATCTTTATCTTATGCAGCAACCTTTTGTGTGGCACCTTGTCAAAGGCTTTCTGGAAATCCAGATATACCACATCCATCGGCTCCCCGTTATCTACTGCACTGGTAATGTCCTCAAAAAATTCCACTAAATTAGTTAGGCACGACCTGCCTTTTACGAACCCATGCTGCGTCTGCCCAATGGGACAATTTCTATCCAGATGCCTCGCAATTTCTTCCTTGATGATAGATTCCAGCATCTTCCCTATTACCGAAGTTAAACTCACTGGCCTATAATTTCCTGCTTTCTGCCTACCTCCTTTTTTAAACAGTGGCGTCACGTTTGCTAATTTCCAATCCACCGGGACCACCCCAGAGTCTAGTGAATTTCGGTAAATTATCACTAGTGCATCTGCAATTTCCCTAGCCATCTCTTTTAGCACTCTGGGATGCATTCCATCAGGGCCAGGAGACTTGTCTACCTTTAGCCCCATTAGCTTGCCCATCACTCCCTCCTTAGTGATAACAATCCTCTCAAGGTCCTCACCTGTCATAGCCTCATTTCTATCAGTCACTGGCATGTTATTTGTGTCTTCCACTGTGAAGACCGACCCAAAAAACCTGTTCAGTTCCTCAGCCATTTCCTCATTTCCCATTATTAAAACTCCCTTCTCATCCTCTAAAGGACCAATATTTACCTTAGCCACTCTTTTTTGTCTTATATATTTGTAAAAACTTTTACTGTCTGTTTTTATACTCTGAGCAAGTTTACTCTCATACTCTATCTTACTCTTCTTTATAGCTTTTTTAGTAGCTTTCTGTTGCCCCCTAAAGATTTCCCAGTCCTCTAATCTCCCAGCAATCTTTGCCACTTTATATGCTTTTTCCTTCAATTTGATACTCTCCCTTATTTCCTTAGATATCCACGGTCGATTTTCCCTCTTTCTTCCGTCCTTCCTTTTTGTTGGTATAAACCTTTGCTGAGCACTGTGAAAAATCGCTTGGAAGGTTCTCCACTGTTCCTCAACTGTTCCACCATAAAGTCTTAGCTCCCAGTCTACCTTAGCTAGTTCTTCTCTCATCCCCTTGTAATCTCCTTTGTTTAAACACAAAACACTAGTATTTGATTTTACTTTCTCACCCTCCATCTGTATTTTAAATTCCACCATATTGTGATCGCTCCTTCCGAGAGGATCCCTAACTATGAGATCATGAATCAATCCTGTCTCATTACACAGGACAAGATCTAGGACCGCTTGTTCCCTCGTAGGTTCCATTACATACTGTTCTAGGAAACTATCGCGGATACATTCTATAAACTCCTCCTCACGGTTGCCTTGACCGACCTGGTTAAACCAATCGACATGTAGATTAAAATCCCCCAGGATAACTGCTGTACCATTTCTACATGCATCAGTTATTTCTTTGTTTATTGCCTGCCCCACCATCTCGTTACTATTTGGTGGCCGATAGACTACTCCTATCAGTGACTTTTTCGCCTTACTATTCCTGATTTCCACCCAAATGGATTCAACCTTATCCTCCATAGCACCGATGTCATCCCTTACTATTGCCCGGATGTCATCCTTAAATAACAGAGCAACACCACCTCCCTTACCATCCACTCTGTCCTTCCGAATAGTTTGATACCCTCGGATATTTAACTCCCAGTCGTGACCATCCTTTAACCATGTTTCAGTAATGGCCACTAAATCATAGTCCTTCACGATGATTTGTGCCACCAACTCATTTACTTTATTCCGAATACTACGAGCATTCAGGTAAAGTACACTTATGTTGGTTTTTTTACCTCTGTTTTGAATCTTAACATCTCCAGTTTTATTCCTTTTGTTATTACTGGGCCTATTCACTGTGCTCCCCTCAGTCACTGTACCTTGTACTGTCGCCCTTATGGATTTCTGACTATGTCTTCTCTGCCTTGCACTTTTCCCCTTACTTCCTTTTGTTTCTGTCCCTGTTTTACTACCTTCCAACTTCCAGCATTGGTTCCCATCCCCCTGCCACATTAGTTTAAACCCTCCCCAACAGCTCTAGCAAACACCCCCCCTAGGACATCGGTTCCAGTCCTGCCCAAGTGCAGACCGTCCGGTTTGTACTGGTCCCACCTCCCCCAGAACCGGTCCCAATGCCCCAGGAATTTGAATCCCTCCCTCTTGCACCATCTCTCGAGCCACGCATTCATCCTATCTATCCTGACATTCCTACTCTGACTAGCTCGTGGCACTGGTAGCAATCCTGAGATTATTACCTTTGAGGTCCTACTTTTTAGTTTAACTCCTAACTCCCTGAATTCCGCTTGTAGGACCTCATCCCGTTTTTTACCTATATCGTTGGTGCCTATGTGCACCACGACAGCTGGCTGTTCACCCTCCCCCCCTAGAATGTCCTGCAGCCGCTCCGAGACATCCTTGACCCTTGCACCAGGGAGGCAACATACCATCCTGGAGTCTCGATTGCGTCCACAGAACCGCCTGTCTATTCCCCTTACGATCGAGTCCCCTATCACTATAGCCCTGCCATTTTTCTTCCTGCCCTGCTGTGCAGCAGAGCCAGCCACGGTGCCATGAACCTGGCTGCTGCTGCCTTCCCCTGGTGAGCCATCTCCCTCAACAGTATCCAAAGCGGTATATCTGTTTTGCAGGGAGATGACCGCAGGGGACACCTGCACTGCCTTCCTACTCTTGCTCTTTCTTTTGGTCACCCATTTTCTATCTCCCTCAGTAACCTTCACCTGCGGTGTGACCAACTCGCTAAACGTGCTGTCCACGACCTC
Source organism: Scyliorhinus canicula (assembly GCF_902713615.1). Taxonomy (NCBI): domain Eukaryota; kingdom Metazoa; phylum Chordata; class Chondrichthyes; order Carcharhiniformes; family Scyliorhinidae; genus Scyliorhinus; species Scyliorhinus canicula. The sequence goes on along the minus strand of NC_052165.1, from coordinate 2,214,952 downwards.
CTCAGCATCACGGATACTCCAAAGTGAGTCCATCCGCAGCTCCAGAGCCGTCAAGCGGTCTAACAAGAGCTGCAACTGAACACACTTCTTGCACGTGAAGGAGCCAGGGACAGTGGACGTGTCCCTGAGCTCCCACATCGCACACGAGGAGCATGACACGGGTCTGGGATCTCCTGCCATGTCTTAAACCCTTGGTAAACTTAAACAACTACAATTTCAAAATAAAAATAAGTAAATTAGACAATGAAAAGAAAAAGAGAGACGACTTACCAGTCATTTACCAGGGTTAAAGAGCACCTCCTCACACTCTGCACCGAATTACCTCACTGCACCAAATTACCAAATTTCAATCCTCCACTCTGTACGAGTCTCACTCCGGATGAGTCTCCTGGAAAGTGCTTGCTGTTCTTCTTCCCTGCTGTTACCAGACTCCTAAATAATCATCTTATGGACTGATCTGATTAATACTACATCCCTGTATGCTTCACCCGATGCCGGTGTCTATGTGTTTACATTGTGTACCTTGTGTTGCCTTATTACGTAATTTATTTTCATGTACATATTTGTTTGAGCTGCATGCAGAAAACTACTTTTCATTGTACCTTGGTGCACGTGACAATAAACAAATCCAATTTCCATCAAAACTTAAAGGGTTTCACTGACCATTTATCAGGAACTCCTTTTGAATGAAGTTCAGTGAAATACCATGGAGGTCAACTTGGTATGATTGCTCTGAGGAATCAGCACTGCAGCACTGTAAATGCTGGCCATATAAGAGCAAATACTCCGAAGTGGAAGGAATGAGAACCCTCAAACTCTAGGATCTTGTAGTATAGATGGTCAGTCATCTCTCCTTTTGAAAAAGTTGCCCCATCTGCACTTTTCCTTGCCAAACTCAGCAAATTTATCTTTTTGAAGATTTATTCAATTCATAGCCTTTCTGATGGGATTTGAGCTGACTCACTCTGGGTTATTAGTCCAGTACAATAATCTCTATACTATTGAAACTTGCTATCCCACTTGTACTGACATGGCCCAAATTCTTGACTCTCAATGTTTGCCACAAGCACCTTTCTTCCAGCTACTTACTGGTGGAGACAGTATTATTCATTGTCGTGTTTCTGCCAAAACTCCTTACACTTCCTTTGTGCTTCCTGTATCTTTGTCGATAATATAATCCGTTTGGTGGGAGAATTTGTGAGCTATTTTATTTTATTGCAAAGGAGCTGATTAGGGAGCCTAGTTCTTTAGCTAATTTAATTAATGAAATTAGCACATGATCATTGCTGTTGTCTTGGCAATCAAATACAAATATCTGCAATACAAACGCCTCAGGTTCACTTCTTATGTGTGATTGTTGTTTCTGGTACTCAGTCTCATTTACAAAGAGCTCTGAAACACTGTTATCGAAGCCTAGTATCAAACTGTAGGGTAAATGCAATGAAAGAGAAATGAGATTCACATCACCATGGAAACTAGACAGTCTGGGAGTGATGATAAAGAAAAACAAATAAAAACACAAGTCTTGGCGTACCCACAATTCTCTGCCATCTAGTGTATTAATAAAATATTACAGAACTTTCTCATTATTCTGCATCATCTGATCTATGATACAAGCATCCTGTATCCATTGCCCACATCACCTGCTGCATGGCATAAAATTTAATGCACTGGTTTTACCTTTTGGAATGTACGATAACCGGTATTAATTTGCAGTAAAGGTGTATTCAGATCTTGTCAATTCCTTAATGGATACAGGCACACGACCTCAGTTTGGACATCACCACTGTTAACGCTATCACCAAGAAAGTAAACCAGCGCCTATACTTCTTCAGGAAACTAAGGAAATTCGGCATGTCCACATTGACTCTTGCCAACTTCTACAGATGCACCATAGAAAGCATCCTATCTGCCTGCATCACAGCCTGATATGGCAACTGCTCTGCCCAAGACCATAATAAACTACAGAGAGTTGTGAACACCGCCCAGTCCATCAAGCAAACCCACCTCCCATCCATTGACTGCATCGTCACCTCCCGCTGCCCTGGGGAAAGCGGGCAGCATAATCAAAGACCTCTCCCACCCGGCTTAGTCAATCTTCCAACTTCTTCCATTGGGCAGGAGATGCAAGTCTGAGAGCACGAACAGGTTCAAAAACAGCTTCTTCCCCGCTGTTACCAGACTCCTAAACAACCCTCTTATGGACTGATCTGATTAATACGATGCCGGTGCCTATGTATTTTCATTGTGTATTTTGTGTTTGCCGTATGTATTTTCTTTTCATGTACATATGATCTGTTTGAGTTGCTTGCAGAAAAATACTTTTCATCGTACCTCGGTGCACGTGACAATAAACAAATCCAATCCAATCCAGAAAGAACACAAAATATAAAAGCAATTTATTTTCCTCGGAAATGTGTGCTTTCTGATTATGTAAATATTCACTTCTGTGTCATGCTTCCATTCCTTCTCCAAAGCTGTAAAGAGATAACTATACAGACAATGCAACAGCAACCTTCTGTAGGATTACAGAAAAAAACTTTCACTTATCTGCATTTCCCGCGCACATCTATGATGTGGCATTAATTATTTTGGATGTCTTTGAGTAAACATTAGGGAGCAGTTTGTTGATCCCAGTCTGGTCTGAAAGGGACCTCATAGAGTCACAGAGGTTTACAGCAGGGAAACAGGCCCTTCGGCCCAACTTGTCCATGTCGCCCAGTTTTTACCATTAAGCTAATCCCAATTGCCCACATTTGGCCCATACCCCTCTAGACCCATCTTTCCCATTTACCTGTCAAAATGCATTCGAAAAGCCAAAATTCTACCTGCCTCTGGCAGCTCATTCCAGACAATCACCACCCTCTATGGAAAAACTGCCCTTCTGGACCCTTTTTGTGTCTCCTCCCTCTCACCTTAAACCTATGCCCTCTCGTCTTGGACTCCTGACCTTTGGGAAAAGATGTTGACTATCTATCTTTACTATGCCCCTCATTATTTTAAAAACCTCAATAAGATCACCCCTAAACCTCCTGCGCTTCAGGGAAAAAAGTCCCAGTCTATCCAGCCTCTCCTTATAATTCAGACCATCAAGTCTCGGTAGCATCCTAGTAAATATTTTCTGCACTCTTTCTAATAATATTCTTTTTATAATAGGGTGACCAGAACTGAACACGGTATTCTAAGTGTGACCTTACTAATGTCTTGTGCAACTGAGCAAGATGTCCAACTCCTGTATTCAATGTTCTGACCAATGAAACCCAGCCTGCTGAATGCCTTCTTCACCACCCTGTCCACCTGCAACTCCACCTTCAAGGAGCTATGAACCTGTACCCCTTGATCTCTTTGTTCTGTAACTCTCCCCAACTCCCTACCATTAACTGAGTAGGTCCTGCCCCGATTCGATCTACCAAAATGCATCACCTCACATTTATCTAAATTAAACTCCATCTGCAATTCACCGGCCCACTGGCTCAATTGGTCAAGATCCCGTTGCAATCATATGTTACATATTGTTATTATGTCCCTCCTCCTCCACCTCCATCATGTTGCCCCGCTGCTGTTTCAGGTTGTGGAGTGCACAGCAGACCACCACAAAGCGGGCAGCCCTCTGGGAGGTTTACAGCAGTGCACTGAGTGGTAAACCACTGTTACACCTGTATTAGGTGATATAAGTTAGGACCTGTATTACAGGGTTGGCGGTAGCCCCTGCCTGCTGGCTCCGCCCAGTGGGAGGAGCGTGTCCTCTATTCAGCAGCCATTTCGCCAGCTGCTGTGGGAGGCCATACATCTTACTGCAATAAAGCCAGAGTTGGATCCAACCTTAGCCTTTAAACAATTAATCGTGCATCAATGTATTGCAGTAAGATTTTCTAAAAGGTGGACCTCTGAATCAAACCACATCGCCTGCAGCTGGATCCGCAATCAAGCGACGCCAAAAAGGACTTCAATCACTGGCTAGCTTGCTTCGAGGCCAATATCAACTCAGCGACCACCCCTCCGACGGAGGCACAGAAGATACAGATCCTGTACTCAAGGTTGAGCTCCAACGTGTTTCTGCTGATCCAGGACACCCTGAGCTACGCAGACGCCATGGCGCTCCTCAAAGAAAACTACGCACAGAAAACGAACACACTCTTCGCCAGGCACGTACTCGCCACTTGTTCTCAACTCCCAGGTGAGTCCATAGAAGATTTCTGGTGGGTCCTAATCCCACTCGTCTGGGACTGTGACTGTCAGGCCGTTACGGCCACCGAACATTCCAACCTTCTTATGCGCGATGCGTTTGTAACGGGGATTGGGTCGGACCTCATACGCCAAAGACTGCGAGAAGGGGCCACGCTCGACCTAGCTGAGACTGAAAAGCTAGCACTCTCCATGACAGTCGCCTCATATAATGCTCAGGCCAACCCCTCCGGCCACGCGGCCCACCCCTCCGGCCACGCAGCCCACCCCTCCGGCCACGCAGCCCACCCCTCCGGCCGCGCGGCCCACCCCTCCGGCCACGCGGCCCACCCCTCCTATCCCTCATGCACCCCACAGACGGCCGCCGCAGCCGGGGCTTCACCCAGCCAGTATGCCTGCGCCACACGCCAACCTGCGCACCCCGGGGGTCCCCGATGTTACTTCTGCGGCCAGCAGAAGCACCCCCGCCAGCGCTGCCCGGCCCGCACTACCATTTGCAAGGCTTGCGGCAAAAAGGGGCACTTTGCTGCGGTGTGCCAGGCCTGCGCAGTCGCCGCTATTGCCCCTTCCCCCCTGACCTACACACAATGGGCGCCGCCACCTTCGTCCCAGACCACGCGCAGCCAATGGGCGCCGCCACCTTCGTCCCAGACCACGCGCAGCCAGTGGGCGCTGCCATCATCACCTCTCGGGGCCGCGAGCAGCCAGTGGGCGCTGCCATCATCACCTCTCGGGGCCGCGAGCGGCCAGTGGGCGCCGCCATCTTCCCCCCCTCAGTCCACGTGCGGCGCATCGGCGCCGCCACCTTGTCCGGCCTCCGCAACGTGCGGCCCATGGGCACCTCCATTTTGTCCCCCACAGGATCTTCAGGCGCCGCCATCCTGTCTTCCCCATGGGGCATGGAGGCCGACAGCATTCCACGACCTGGGCCCCCCACGCTCTCCATCTTCTGACGCCAGCGACGACCGACCGCAGCTCGCCTCAGTGACGATCGACCAGTCTCGTCCGCACAACCTGGCCACCGCTCCGACCAGTGTGAGAATCAATGGTCACATGACCTTGTGCCTGCTGGACTCCGGGAGAACCAAAAGCTTCATCCACCCGGATACGGTAAGGCGCTGCTCCCTCGCAGTCCACCCCGCCAATCAAAGAATTTCCCTGGCCTCCGGATTCCATTCCGTCATGATCCGGGGGTTCTGCACGGTTACTCTCACGGTCCAGGGCATAGAATTCAGCGGCTTACGCCTCTACGTCCTTCCTAATCTCTGCGCTGCTCTACTACTCGGCCTGGACTTCCAGTGCAATCTCCAGAGCCTTACCCTCCAATTCGGCGATTCCCTACCATCCCTCACTGTGTGCAGCCTCGCAACCCTCAAGGATGACCCACCCTCCCTCTTTGCCAATCTAACTCTGGATTGCAAACCCGTTGCCACCAGGAGCAGATGGTACAGCATCCAGGACAAGACCTTCATCAGGTCCGAGGTCCAGTGGTTGCTTCGGGAAGGCATCATGAGGCCAGCAACAGCCCCTGGAAGACCCAAGTAGTAGTCATTAAAACTGGGGAGAAACACAGAATGGTCATGGACTACAGCCAGACCATCAATCGGTACACGCAGCTCGATGCGTACCCCCTCCCTCGCATATCTGAGATGGTCAATCAGATTGCGCAGTACTGGGTCTTCTCAACGATAGGCCTCAAATCCGCCTACCACCAGCTCCTCATTCATAAATTGGACCATCCATACACTGCTTTCGAGGCGGACGGTTGTCTCTATCACTTCCTCAGGGTTCCCTTCGGCGTCACTAACGGGGTCTCGGTCTTCCAAAGGGAGATGGACCGAATAGTGGATCGGTACGGTTTGCGGACCACTTTCCCGTACCTAGACAACGTCACCATCTGCGGCCACGATCAACAGGACAACAACGCCAACTGTGCCAAATTCCTCCACACCGCCACTCTCCTCAACCTCACCTACAACAAGGAGAAGTGCGCGTTGAGCACAACCCGCTTAGCCATCCTCGGCTATGTGATCCCGACCACATGCGCCCCCTCATGGAGCTTCCTCTCCCCCACTGCCCCAAGGCCCTCAAACGATGCCTGGGGTTCTTCTACTACGCCCAGTGGGTCCCAAAAATGCGGACAAGGCCCGCCCACTCATTCAGTCCATCCACTTTCCGCTTACGGCCGAGGCACAACAGGCCTTCGCCCGTATCAGAGCTGATATAGCCAAGGCCGGGATGCACGCAGTAGACAAGACACTGCCCTTCCAAGTAGAAAGCGATGCATCAGACGTCGCATTTGCCGCCACCCTCAATCAGGCAGGCAGACCCGTGGCATTCTTTTCTCGCACCCTTCATGCCTCAGAAATTCGGCAGTCGTCCTTCGAAAAAGAGGCCCAAGCTATCGTTGGAGGCATTACCTGGCCGGCAGGAGATTCACTCTCCTCACTGACCAACGGTCGGTAGCCTTCATGTTTAACAACACACAGCGGAGCAATATCAAAAACGATAAAATCTTGCCGTGGAGAATCGAGCTCTCCACCTATAATTACAAGATTTTGTATCTCCCGGCAAACTCAACGAGCCCCCAGATACCCTCTCCCGAGGTACATGTGCCAGCGCACAAGTAGACCGACCCCGGGCCCTACACGACAGCCTTTGTCACCCGGGGGTCACACGATTGTACCGTCTTGTCAAGGCTTGCAATCTGCCCTACTCCGTTGAGGAAGTACGGACAGTCACCAGAGACTGCCAGGTCTGTGCCGAGTGCAAGCCGCACTTCTACCGGCCGGACCGCGCACGCCTGGTGAAGGGCTCCCGCCCCTTTGAACGCCTCAGCGTGGATTTCAAAGGGCCCCACCCCCCTCCACCGACCGAAACACGTATATTCTCAGTGTGGTCGATGAGTACTCCAGATACCCCTTCGCCATCCCATGCCCCGATATGACGTCTGCCACCATCATCAAAGCCCTAAACACAATCTTCGCCCTGTTCGGTTTCCCCGACCATATCCACAGTGACAGGGGATCCTCGTTCATGAGCGATGGGCTGCGTCAGTTGCTGCTCAGCAGGGGTATCACCTCCAGCAGGACAACCAGCTACAACCCCCGGGGAAACGGGCAGGTAGAGAGAGAGAACGGTATGGAGGGCCGTCCAACTGGCCCTATGATCCAGGAATCTCCCAGCCTCTCGCTGGCAGGATGTCCTCCCTGATGCAGTACACTCCATCCGGTCACTACTGTGCACCGCTAAGAATAACACACCCCATGAACGTCTTTTTGCCTTCCCCAGGAAGTCCACATCCGGGGTGTCGCTCCCCACTTGGCTCGCAGCTCCAGGACCGGTCCTGCTCCGTAGGCACGTCCAACTACACAAGGCGGACCCGTTAGTGGATCGGGTGCACTTGCTCCATGCCAACCCCTAGTATGCCTATGTGGCATACGCCGATGGCCGCCAAGATACTGTCTCCCTCAGGGACCTGGCACCAGCAGGTTCCACCCATACACACTTCCCCGGCCAGGTGCCATCCTCCCCTCTCCCGGCGCTCCCAACATTAACCCCACCAGGACCATCCCTCCTTCCCCTGCCCACGCCAGAGGATGAAGAGGATTTCGGCAAACTTCCGGAGTCATTCAACATCAGGCCAGCATCGAGATCACCAGCATCGACATCGCCGTCACCGCTACGTCACTCCCAGCGGAACATCAAGGCACCAGACTGGTTGAATCTCTGACTGGCACCAGACTTTCAAAGGATATTTTTTTTTTCTTTTCCCTGTACATAATTTCACTCCTGTATATAGTTCTCCACCACCCCCGCCGGACTCATTTTTAACAGGAGGTGAATGTGGTAAACCACTGTTACACCTGTATCAGGTGATGTAAGGTAGGACCTGTACTACAGGTTCGCCGGTAGCCCCTGCCTGCTGGCTCCGCCCAGTAGGAGGAGCTTGTCCTCTATTCAGCAGCCATTTCGCCAGCTGCTGTGGGAGGCCACACATCTGACTGCAATAAGGAAACAGTTGTATCCAACCTTAGCCTTTGTACAATTGATCGTGCATCACACTGCCAGAGCAGTAGAGGCAACGCGACCATATTTTGAGCAGTCCGATACACTGTTCAATGATAGCCCGGGTGACCACATGGCCTTGTTATATCGAGTTTTGGCATCGGTCTCCGGCCTACGTACTGGCGTAATTAGCTGGGACTTCAGCAGGTACCTCTTATATCCCAAGTGCCAACACGTCACCCTGAGGTGATCCTCGAAGAGACCAGGATCTCTGCGTGTCCCAGGATGTATCTGTCGTGCACACCCCCTGGGAAACATGCACACGTGTGCATAATCCAGAGGCGGTGGTCGCACATGGGTTGAACATTGAGGGAATGGAACCCCTTCCTGTTGATGAAGGGTGTTCCCTGATGCCCTGGCACGCACAAGGCGACATGCGTGCCATCTATCATCCCCTGCTCTGCAGCATCCAGCTGATGGTGGAGAATCCTGCTGCCCGGACATCTTGTTGGGCTTGGTCCAGGCCAAAGTTCATGTAGTTGGCCACCCAGGTAAACTGGGCAGCTGTGATTTCACTTTCATCCATTCAATGAAACGTGTCACTGAGAAAAGGCTAAGAATAGACATATGAAATGAAAAATGAAATGAAAATCCCTTTTTGTCACGAGTAGGCTTCAATGAAGTTACTGTGAAAATCCCCTAGTCATCACATTCTGGCGCCTGTCCGGGGAGGCTGTTAAGGGAATCTGGCTTGCCTTGGTCTGATTTCAAAGCCAGCGATTTGGCCCTGTGCTAAACAGCCCCTAGAGGGGCAGCACGGTGGCGCATTGGGTTAGCCCTGCTGCCTCACGGCGCCGAGGTCCCAGGTTCGATCCCGGCTCTGGGTCACTGTCCGTGTGGAGTTTGCACATTCTCCCCGTGTCTGCGTGGGTTTCGCCCCCACAACCCAAAGATGTGCAGGGTCGGTGGATTGGCCACCCTAAATTGCCCCTTAAAATTTTTTTTTTAAATATTAGAAAGAAGGGAGATTTCAAAGATACGCTAGGTTGACACAAGTTACCAATTGTAAAACAGCCTGTTTTATGAAAAGAAACACCTGCCTGAGTAATTGCTAAATGTATTGACATCTTATGTTATAACAAAATGGAAAACTAATTATTGCTTTGTAATTATGTGCATCTATAAATATGGTAAAGAAAATGTAGGATCTATAATATTAAATCACATGACTTTGTTTCTATTTGTTTAGATTGAAAAAGAATTGCTCCTCAATTTCTTTAATTTTGCTAAAACCTTAATTAAAAAGAAGAGAGGGATTTGTCAATTGGCTGTTTCGGTAATTACACTGTTAAGCTAATCGCATTGTTAAAGACAGGTGATGATCAGGGGTCAGGTGATGATCAATCGCCAAAAGTGTATAAATAGACATAATTGCAACAGTTGGCATTGGGAGAAACCATTTGGAGTTTGTAACTCTGCTGTATGAAGAATAAACTTGCTGAAGGCAAAAGTCAAGCTGCAGTATTAATCCTCCACCATATGATATTATCACTCTTAAAATGTGAGCATTCATGGAGGTGCATGTGAATGTACACAGAGGTGTGTGAGAATTCATGGAGGTGCATGTGAATGTACACAGAGGTGTGTGAGCATTCATGGAGGTGCATGTGAATGTACACAGAGGTGGTGAGCATTCATGGAGGTGCATGTGAATGTACACAGAGGTGTGTGAGAATTCATGGAGGTGCATGTGAATGTACACAGAGGTGGTGAGCATTCATGGAGGTGCATGTGAATGTACACAGAGGTGGTGAGCATTCATGGAGGTGCATGTGAATGTACACAGAGGTGTGTGAGAATTCATGGAGGTGCATGTGAATGTACACAGAGGTGTGTGAGAATTCATGGCGGTGCATGTGAATGTACACAGAGGTGTGTGAGCATTCATGGAGGTGCATGAGTGTTCACATGTTAATTTCAATGATGATTAACTTAGTGCTACTTAAATTACTGCAACGAAGCAGGCCATTCGGTCCAGCTGTACCATGTTTAAGCTCAACATGTCTTCTCATCCTCTCACTCTGGCAATATGGCCGGGTATCTCTGTCCGGACAGCGGGATTCTCTGTTTTGCCGGCCGGTCAATGGGGTTTCCCATTGTGGGACAGCCCCACGCCGTCAGGAAACCCCCGGGGCTGCTGGCAAAACGGAGCATCCGGCTGGCGGAGAATTCAGCCCCATATCTTTTTATCGCTTCCTCTCTCTTGTGGTTATCTAGTTTCCTGAATGCCTGCTCTTATTAACATGGATGCACAATCTAAATCTGTGGTCTGACACAAATTTCACTTGAACCATGAATGTTTGTGAATGAAAGTTGACATTTAATGTGAGAGGAAGTTGGTAGCTGTTGCTTTTCTGGACTGATGACCAGGCAGGTCTTTAGCAGACTGATTATGTGATATATGGGTCACTATTCAGCCTTTGACCAGCATCAGTGAAGCAGATTGCCTGGCCAACTTCTCATTGCTGTCTCTGGGGCCTTGGCGAGTGTCAATAGGCTGTTGTAATTTTTACATTGCAACAGTCTTCACTTCAAAAGTACTGAATTAACTGTGAAGCATTTTTGAAAGCCATGAAGTTATATAAAGTACTTTGAATGTGCATCTTCCTTTATTCCTGTTGCAAAATCAACATAAAATGCAGAGGTTGGCATTGCCGTCACAAATTGAAATTTAAGTGAAAATATTAATGCTGAATAATGGAACTTATTTGCTAATAAAATTTATGCATTTTGTTATGTGTTTTATTAAAATGAGTGTTTACAATTTCTATATGAGCAGATTGAAGTGGGTAGCTTGGCTTTGCTTTACATTTGATCACATTTTCATGTTCAATAGCACATGTAGCCACACCCATAGTGCCAAGCCAGCAACCATGGGTTTTGTCGAATTTTATGGAGCTTTTTTAAAATTAGATTTTCAGCTCTGATGACATTTGCAAAATCCCAATAGAAATGCATGGCTGAAATCTTTGCCAATTTTATCAGTTACATGGCAATTTAGTTGCTCGATGAGCATCATTATTACAAGTGGTTCTTGATTAAGTGGAGATGGTTCAAAGAGACCTCTGGTTCCTTACAATATTCGGTGCTGAGGCCAGGAATAGTCAATAGAATTTAGTTCAATTGGAGAGAAAGATGAAGATGAAATACCAAGATACTGAAGTGATAACAGATGTAAAACATGCAAATTTTCTATTTCAACCATGGCTTTCAGAACAAAACGTACTAGGACAAAATTCTCAAACCTGCTGCAAGATGAGTCTGCACGCTCTCCCCGTGTCTGCGTGGGTTTCCTCCGGGTGCTCCGGTTTCCTCCCACAAGTCCCGAAAGACGTGCTGTTAGGTGAATTGGACATTCTGAATTCTCCCTCTGTGTACCCGAACAGGCGCCGGAATGTGGCGACTTGGGGCTTTTCACAGTAACTTCATTGCAGTGTTAATGTAAGCCTACTTGTGACAATAAAGATTATTATAAATTTATTTTTTGTGATTTATTTCAACTATTTATAAATGAACAGAGGTTTTGTTAGTTTTACTTTGTGAACTACTACACAAATCTACTGTAACTTTCCATGCGGCGTGCATAAAAGTTTTCTTGAGAATTTGACAATCTAGCTGCAAAGTAGAGAGCTCAGAACTTCACAGAAGACGACCTGGACATTTTACTGCATGAGGTTGAATTGAAGAAAACTCAGATTTCAAGACATGGAAAATTTAAGCCACTGAGGAAAGTCAATGGATTTGAAGCAAGTAGCAGAGAACCTGTGAGCGGCAGTGAGTACTGAGGATAGCTGCACGTAAACACTAGGAGTCGGCCATCTGGCCCCTTGAGCCTGCTCCACATTCAATAAGATGATGGCTGACCTTTCTGTGGACTCGGCTCTACTTACCCGCCCGCTCACCATAACCCTTAATTCCCTTGGAGATGGTACTGACCTGGTCATAAATGTTAGAATGGAAGTTGGGGTCCCCATGCACCTCCCATTCCCCAGGGCACAAGCTTTGAGCTGAGCTTGAGCTTCAGGACATAATAAACTTATTTCTTTCTGCAGGCAAAACCAGCTCATATTGACCGGTAGTGTTCAACGCCTGGAGGTGGGTTACCAAACCTGAAGGACCTCAGTCCCCAGGAGGACCCCGCTTGCAGAGGAATCCTTTCACCAGGCTGACATTTCAGATTGAGACTGATGTTCAGGGAGATGGAGGAAGGGAAAGACCTTTCAGTTGCATTTTTAAATCTGGGAAAGAGGGATGGAGGCCTCTGTTGCCTTAACTGAAAGTGTTTGAGGAAGGGCACTGTGAGCCTTTAGCAGGTGTGGAGCCTATAGCATCAGAGGCAACTCCTGAACTCCTCAAGGGGCTGGTTTAGCACAGGGCTAAATTGCTGGCTTTGAAAGCAGACCAAGGCAGGCCAGCAGCACGGTTCAATTCCTGTACCAGCCTTCCCTAACAGGCGCCAGAATGTGGCGACTAGGGGCTTTTCACAGCAACTTCATTTGAAGCCTACTTGTGACAATAAGCGATTTTCATTTCATTTGAATTTTTTCACATATACTTGAAAATCATCCAGACGTCACTGATTTGCGCATTGAGCAAATATGTAACATTGTGGATGGCAGTGGCTGAGGGTGAGGCCAGTGCAAAGACCCAAAAGGAATCCTTAAATAAGTTCCCCAGCTGCTCAGGAAGCTGAAGTCTGTAATGAGAACCATTAGGTTTCTCAGCAAGTGACATAACAAAAATAAATTCATTACAGCAAAATCAACTTTTGTGTATTTTTTCCCCCTATTTGGAAAGGGATTGGGGAGAGACTGGAAGGGGAGGGACTGGAAGGGGAGGGACTGGAAGGGGAGGGACTGGAAGGGGAGGGTTTTGACATGTCAATAGTTAATATTACAAACTCAATGTCCAAAATCAGCAGTTGCCAGGCGATCTCGAATGGCCCTAACATCATCTGGAGCCTGGGCTTTCACACCTGCACCAGGAGGTAGGCCTGCATCAAGCTCCAGACTACCTTCCTCCAGCTCATCCATTTCTGATGGCGAATCACCTTCCACATGAATGCTCAGTCTGTGCTGTCTGGCAGATTTGAGCAATGGAAGACACACACTACAACAATCTTTGAAACAATCTCTGTAAGATGCCCCGACTATCCAGACATCAAAAGCATGATTTCAAAACAGCAGTTGCCCTCTCCACTGCCTGCCAGGTGGCTGCATGTGCACGGTTGTACTGTATTGTTGTGGTGTTGCCTATTCAGAATGGTGTCATAAGCCATGTTCTCAATAATAATGAGAATCGTTTTTATTGCCACAAGTAGGCTTACATTAACAGTGTAATGAAGTTACTGTGAAAAGCCCCTAGTCCCCACACTCCGGCACCTGTTCGGGTACACAGAGGAAGAATTCAGAATGTCCAAATTACCTAACAGCACGTCTTTCTGGACTTGTGGGAAGAAACCGGAGTACCCGGAGGAAACCCATGCATACATGGGGAGAACGTGCAGACTCCGCACAGACAGTGACCCAAATCGGAAATTGAACCTGGGTTCCTGGCACTGTGTGGTGATCCACCACTGTATATATATGTGTGTGCCTGTATTAGGGGATGTACAGCAGTACCTGTATTACACGTTTGTCGGTAAGCCCCTGCCGGCTAGCTCCGCCCACAGGGAGCAGTATAAATATTCATGAGTTCTCCTGAGCTGCCATTCTACCCGCTGCAGTCGAAGGATAACATCTCACGATAATAAAGCCTCTCTTGTACCGATTCGAGTCTTTGTGTGCAATTGTTAGCGCATCATGCTGAGAAGCAACAGGGCTAACCACTGTGATACCGTGCCACCCAATGGGTGTTCCTTATCATCCAGTAACCATCTTTTAATTCTTGGTGGTGGTATCGAATCTCAACAGAGCTGAAGGAGGCCATTCGGCCCATTGAGCCTGCACCGATCCTTGGAAAAGAGTACCCTCCCCAGGCTCACACCCCAATCCTACCCCCATAACCACACTTAACCTTTTTGGACACTAAGGGCAATTTAGCATGACCAATTTACTAGCCTGCACATCTTTGGACTGTGTGAGGAAACCAGAGCACCCGGAGGAAACCCACGCTTACATGGGGAGAAAGTGCAGACTCCACAGTCATCCAAAATCGGCATTGAACTTGGGGCCGCTGGCGCCAAGAGACAGCCGTGCTAACCGCTGTGCACCGCTGTATTGTCATGGGTTGGTGTAACATTGAGCTTTCAGGGACAAATGAGTCATGGGCACTTCCTTGGGTGTTAGCGTTTACAGTGAGGATCCTCATTTTTGTGTCACACATGATCATCACTTTTAAAGAATGGAACCTTTTCCAGTTGATGAATGAAACCGTGTCATTTCTTGGTCCCTTCAATATACAATGTGTGTTCCATCGATTACTTTGGGGGCACCAGCAATCCTGTTGAATGCAAGGGACCTCTCCATCTTCTCAGGGAATGTGTCAAAGATAATAAACTATGAAGCCTTATGATAAATTGTATTCATTACCTGGGGAATGCCGTTCTGGCAGCATTCTGTCAAATGTTCAAATGTTACATATGTCACTAATGGCGTGTTGAAAGCAGCCAGACACACAGAAATTCAGCAGTTGTGAGTTTCATTTCCACCGTTAAGGCAGTGCGGCAGTTAGAGGTCGGCTTCAGGTCTTCCTTCAACATTTCACAAAGGTATCCCATTGCTTCCTTGCTGAAGCACAGACTCCTGGCACACATCCCCTCTGACATCATTTCATATTGTACACTCTCAGGGTTGGGTAATTTATTCCCTTCCTCACCAGGCTGAGATGCAGCCTGACTCTTCTCTCAAGATCTCTGCACCTACGTCGAAGCCTCAAAAGGAGTTCAAGGATTTTAAGAAGCCAAGCTATTAGTGTGATGACCTAACGGAGATGAAGCATGACTCCAGATTTTGAATCTGCACTGGATTCTGCAATACCTGTCAGAGAGATAATTCACATTAGCTTCCAGGTGGCTTGCATACGTCAGCTAAGGCATTACACTTCATATTAAGGAAGTGCCCACAGAACCCATCACCAGTAACACGGAATATTTGAGGTTGACAATTATACTCGTTAGCGAGTGATTGATGATAGTTACATACACTCCAAACCCATTCTATTCATTATAGTTCCATTAATGGAATTAACATCCTCATGACAGATCCAAAGTTTTAAAAAAATGTTTCTTTCACTTTTGTGTCTCCAAACTCACTTTCTCTGCAGTGAAGTATCTTTTTAAAGAAAATAACAGCCTCATGACAAACCTACATTTAAAATAAGTATGATATATTTCATTTCACTTTATTTGCATTTTAAACCTAACTTATGAATTGCAGAAAGTCTGTGTGCAGGTACAACATGTAATTAAAAAGGCAAATGGAATGTAATTGTGTATTGTAAAAGGACTGGAGTATAAAAGTAGAGAAGTGTTGTTGCAATTGTATAGGGTGTTGGTGAGACCACATCTGGAGTATTGTGTCCAGTTTTTGGTCTCCTTATTTGAGGAGGGATGTGGTGGGATTGGAGGCAGTTGAGAGGAGGTTCACCAGATTGATTCCGGGGACAAAGGGGTTGATTTATGAGGAGAGATTAAACAGTTTGGGCTTATACTCGCTGGAGTTTAGAAGGATGAGAGGGGATCCGATCGAGGTATATAAAATATTAAAAGGGATTGATAAAGTAAACATAGACCAAATGTTCCCCCTTGTGGGGCAATTTGGAACAAGAGGTCACAGATATAGGCTGAGAGGCGGTAGATTTAGAACTGAGATGAGGAGGAACTACTTCTCGCAGAGGCTGGTGAATTTGTAGAACTCACTGCTATACTGTGGTGGAATTTTAGTCATTAAATAGTTTCAAGAAAGAGATAGATATATTTCTGATTTTATAAACTGGGTAAAAGGGATATGGGGAGCAGATGGGAAGGTGGCTTTGAGACCAGAAAGAGATCAGACATGATTGAATATCGGAGCAGGCTCAAAGGGCTGAATTGCCAACTTCTGCCTCCTAATTCCTATGTAAACCTTTTTATAAATGCTGAACACGAAGAATATTAAACGTGAACCCACCAACAAATGTTTCCTGATGTCTCCTGCCTTTGCTCAATGATCCTGGACCAAGGTAAACAAAAAGTGCAAATTGAAAAGGTGTAAAAGCTTACCAAACATTGGGACAAGTTGACCACGTTAGTGCTGTCCCTGAATTTCTAATGCAACAGGTCCAGCGCAGGAAGAGAAATCGGTAAAAACCATCAGGCTGGGAGTTTAAACGCAGCTCGCTTACAGCGTGTAAATTTTTGCACTGCTGGGTCGTTGCACCCTGTCTGTCCAGCAGTCCTGTGATATAAATCAGGGACTGGAAGGAAGTTACCGGCTGATTATCATGTTTTGCCAAAGTGATGTTGGAAAAAGCGAGATCCTTAAACTGGAAAGTTTCCCCTCTTTTTCTGATTCTTCATTTTATAGAAAATCGAAACAAAATAAAATTTGATTTCAAGCAAGAATGGATTAATTCCTCTGTGTCTCCAAAATCGACTGCTTCAGAGTTCCTCTCTAATTAACACTCAGTTTGTGAATGCTCGCACTGAAATTATATCACCTCAGAATACATTAAAGAACATTCCTAATTTCTTTGGTCTGTATAATTTCAATTAGGATTATATTTAAATTATGATTACATTTCAATTAAGATAAATTATTTTTACTTAATAAGTGCATTCATTATCTTAAAATAACTCAGTAAGCTTTCCCACAAATGTAATCAAGCAAGCACTAAGCCAATATCTGATACAGAAGGAAACTTGCTGCCTTTGTCATTCTCAAAGTAACACAGGTGAACCTCCACAGGGGTTCACACACTCACTCACTGGAACTTCTGAAGAGGGACATTGCAGCAAACAGGAGAAATGTGTTGACTTTTATCAATCATATTACGCCACAGATCGCCAGGCAGTGACCCACAGCACCGCTTATCCCTAGGGATTGGACATCACTGCATAGATCCTTCTGAAATGGCCCGACACCAACAAATTATTCTGCCATCAGAGCAGGAGTGGACCATTCAGCCCTTCGAGCATGTTCCAGTATTCAGTTACATGTGGGTGATCCGTACCTCAATTCCATTGCTTATGGGGTTTTCTGCAAATTTCCTGCTTTTCCGCCAAAGTTACGGAAGCCAAATGAGTAAATTCATATCCCCACTGGCTGAGAATTTCCTTGATTTAAGTTCATTTTTCCTTTAAAGAAAATGTTCCCATTGTTGACATGTAGTGGGAGGAATGTGTGGGTATTCTCAGCATTGCTATTGATGCAGTATTTAGCAGATGACCCTTGAAAAAACACTGTGTTACCGAGGGACCTCAGTGCAGCCATTAAACACACAGCAGGACAGTGACATATTGATCATGGGCTGGATTTCCACCATGTTGGGATGACTCAGGAATCCTTGAAAAATGGTAGGTGGGTCTTCATTTCAGGATTCCAAACCCCATTCCCAGGGTTTTTGATTTTCGGGAATGTCTTTTAAGGGTGCGAATGCTTCAGGTTATGAACCTGCACTCTGAACTCTCGAGCTGGTCGCTCCATGCTGGGGATAAGCACGTCCTCGTCCTCCATTAATTTCATGGAGCGGACAAGCTTTTCAAAGAGTCTTGGTTCACGGCACTCCACACGTGTTGTGACGATAGTCTGTGTGCGAGAAGCTTATGAAAGGTAAGTTCTCAAAGTCCTAATCATGCCCCCACCTCCCCCCCCCCCATTATGCTGAACTATGCCCCCCAAAAGCCCCCGTGAACCTTCATGCCTCCCATGCTGAACCATGGCACTTGCATGACTATTCAACCATGAGGCACTGTACAGAAGCAATGGACTTTATAGTAACAGTTGAATGTGTAAAAAAAAATGCCAAAGTCATTAATTGATATTCCACTTGCTTAAAAAAACACCTTTTTACAACAACTCAATAAAAGTGTCAATCATCCAGACTATTTAAATAGCAATAACTGAAACTGCAAGCATTTGAAATACCTTCAACTTCTCCAAATAAACACTGTGAAATTAACATAAAACGGAGAGAACTGGCAATGCTTTCCCTGGGACTCAGGTGTTTCAAGAGGCTCATAGATTACTGAACTCTCAGTCAGGAATATATAATGAGGCGTATGGAGTATAAAGAAGAGGGAGAATGATGGGATGGATTTGTGGTGACCTGTGTTGCCGCTGATTTGATATAACTGAGGGGCTCGCTAAGCCATTTCGGGGGGCAGTTAAAAATCAAACACATTGCTTTGGATCTGGAGTCTTATGTAGTCCAGTCCAGGTAAGTACGGCAGATTTGCTCCCCTGAAAGGTATTAGTGAATGAGTGAACAATATCGTAGTTTCAAGATCATTATTAGTAAGTTTAGAATATTATTCCAGATTTGAATTTCAATTCTCCGAGTTGTCCAGTAGGATTTGAACTCCTGCTCCTAAAGCATTAATCTAGGCAAATGGATTATTACCACCACCGCCCAGTTTACAGTTTGTGGAGTGAATAGCAGCATTGTTATCCTTGTTCTGCCTGAGTAGTCGCAGTTTGCCGTGTAGAATATGTGGGTCAGAAGGAAGCAATAAAAAAGTGGATCAGTTGAGAAAAAAACATGGAACGTGTCTTAGAATCGTAGAATCCATATAATGCTGAAGGAGGACATTCGGCCCATTGAGTCTGCACCAGCCATCCAAAAGCACACCCCACCTAGGCCCACTGCCCCGCCCTGTACCAATAGCCCCATAACCCCACCTAACATCCTTGGGCGCTATGGGGAAATCTAGCGCGGCCTATCCGCCTAACCTGCACATAGTCGAACTGTGGGAGGAAACCGGAGCACCCAGAGGAAACCCACGCAGACACGGGGAGATCATGCAGACTCCACACAGCCAGTCACCCAAGGCCAAAATCGAACCCGGGTCCCTAGTGCTGCGAGGCAACAGTGCTCACCATTTGAGACAGCAGTGTTAACCATTGTGAAGCAACAGTGCTAACCACTGTGCCATTGTGTCGTCCAGTGTCCCTGGTGCTGTGAGGCAGCAGTGCTAACCACTGTGCAAGTGCCACTCTGCAAGGCCATGATTCTTTCCTTGCACAAAATTCCCAGTATATGTTCCTCTATTAGGTTGAGGATGTGCAGGTTAGGTGGATTGAACATGCTAAATTGCCCGTTAGTGTCCACGGATGTGCAGATTAGGTTACGGATAGGGTGGGGTGGACGGGGGAGTGGATCTGGCCAGAGTGCTCTTTCGGAGGGTCGATGCAGACTTGATGGGCCAAATGGCCTCATTCTGCATGTAGGGATTATATGTGTAAACATGGTCCATCTGCTCCAGTGGCAGCCTCCTGGTGTAAGTTATGTATGAGCTTCTCCTGTAGGAAAAAAGTATTTGATTCGTGGCATCCTTGGGAGGGGTTTAGAAACCCGTCTGCTGCGGTCTAACAGATTATATGTAGCCTGCAAGCGTGGCGTGTGGCGAAATTACAATATCAACAGTCATAACCGTACGGTACGAGGAAAGGGACGTATATTGAAATGTGATGCAGTGATTGTATGGAGAGGAATATTGTGGGTCATGAAGCTGGAGGATGTGGAAGTTTCAGTAGATTAAGAATATACCTCACCCTGACAAACCTGGTGAGATCAATGAGCTTCTTTTGACCATGCAGACATGATCAGGGAGCGAGCTTCAGGGTCACCATCACACTGCCAGTGGAGGTGTTGCCAGGCGAGCTTTCTACTCCAGGTGGAACACAATCAATCTCTTTCTGTTCACTGTGTGCACCGCAGCCTCCAATGTTGCTTCAGAGAACCTAGATCATCATTGGGCCTCTTCCATCCAAGTTTCCAGTTTCCCTATTATCTATCACCAGAATGGACCTCCCCTTTAAGAGTTGCTGGTTGCTTTGGAAATGTCAGTAGAAGGCTGATTGTCTGATGTCGAGTGAATGAAGAGTGTTATTGGTGCTAACTGCACGACTGAATCCTTTTAACATGACGCCGATTTCATGTGATCCCAGGGATCAGGTGAAGCGATGTACAATCTGCCCCCCTCCCCCACAATCTGTCGGCTTGTCTTTGAGGGTGATCAGATTTCCAGGTTTTCCGTTCGCAAATGGTGTTTTTAAGCCGTAATCGACATACTCTAGAAAGAATCATTCTCAACCCATTATCTGGTGGTCCAAACTGTTTTCAGAGCAGTTCAGCTGCCTTCCTGGCTGTGAGCGAGTAACAGGGGTTTTTCCACTCCATTGAGTCAAAACAGATTTGGAATAATAATGGCAATGGCAGGAATTATTTCCGCAGAGCAGAGACATTCCTGCAGAATACATTGCCTTTTGCTGCAGAAAGATAACGTTGTCAGTTCAAGTATTTTTTAAAGTGATTCAGATTTTGAAAAAAAACTAATCTGAATTTTCACAGCTTGTGGTAGTGTTCCGAACATTTGCCATAGTCGTCAAACAAATTGTTCATTTTAATTTAAAGCACAAACAAAGTGCAAACTCACAACTCGGACTAAAAGACAAATCAGATCAAATTCTTCGGGCAGATAATTAAATTGGTTGATGAAGGTAATCTAGTGGATATTATCCACTTGGATTTTCTGGAACTATATAATGTGCCTCCAGAAATGAATCTCACAAAGACGATTGTGGAATTAATTGCGTATTTGTTAATTAAAATCAAAACTGACTAAACAATCAAAAGCTATTCATCTCTATCCTTGTCCTGTTCTGATGTAAGGTCATTGACCTGAATTATTGACTCTGTTTTTTCATCATCGATGCTGCCTGACCCTGATTAATGCTTCTCACATTTTCTGTTTTTAATTCACAGTAAAAGGTGTTTAAAAACCTGGCCGGGATTCTCCCCTACCCGGCGTGTCGGAGTGGCATGAACCACTCCAGCGTTGGGCCTCCCGATGGTGCGGAATTCTCCGCACCTTTAGGGGCCAAGCCCTCGCATTGAGGGGCTAGAATGGCGCCGGCCGGCGCGAACGGACCTTGGCGCCTTGCCAGCCGGGGCTGAAAGGCCTTCGCCAGCGGGCGGAAGTCGGCGCATGCGCTGGTGCGTCAGCGGCTGCTGATGTCATACCGGCGCATGCACAGGGGAGGGAGTCTGTTCCACCCCCACCATGGTGAAGGCCGTGGCGGGGCGGAAGAAAAAGAGTGCCCCCACGGCACAGGCCCGCCCGCTGATCGGTGGGCCCCAATCGCGGGCCAGGCCACAGTGGGGGCCCCCCCCGGGGGTCAGATCACGCGCACGCCCCCACCCAGGACCCCGGAGCCCGCCCACGCCGCCAATCCCGCCGGTACCAGAGGTGGTTTAAACCACGCCGGCGGGAAAGGCCTGACAGCGGCGGGACTTCGGCCCATGGTGGGCCGGAGAATCGCCGCGGGGGGCCCGCCGACCGGCAGGGCACGAGTCCTGCCCCCCGCCGAATCTCGGGGGGGGCGGTGAATTTGGGACACAGCGGGGGCGGGATTGATGCTGGCCCCTGGCAAATCTCCGACACCCCGGGGGGGTCAGAGAATTCCGCCCCTGAAGCCTGACAGGTTACTTACAGATATTTGGCAGCATCAGTACTGGGTCTCTTGCTGTTCACTTCATTCAGAAACGATTCAAAGACAGTCGCCGCCAACTCAGGGTTCATACTTTCCAATTGGATGAGCCAGACGAGGAGGACAACTGCATGCAGTTGAACTGTGTAGCAGCTCCCCCCCCCCCCCCCCGAGAGGCCTCCATCAAGGTTATAGTGCGGGTGAATAAGTTCCTGCTCAGTATAAAAACTGGCAAGTCAAGCTGCAGTTGCATAGAAACTTGGTAAGGCCGCACTTGGAATATTGCGCATAATTCTGGTCGCCACACTACCAGAAGGATGTGGAGGCTTTGGAGAGAGTGCAGAGGAGGTTTACCAGGATGTTGCCCGGTCTGGAGGGTGTTAGCTATGCGGAGAGGCTGAATAGACTCGGACTGTTTTCATTAGAAAGACGGAGATTGAGGGGTAACCTGATGGAGGGCTACAAGATTATGAAGGGCATGGATAGAGTGGATGGGCAGGCACTCTTTCCCAGGGTGGAGGGGTCAGTCACCAGGGGGCATAGGCTTAAGGTCCGTGGGGCAAAGTTTAGAGGAGATGTGCGAGGCAGGTGTTTTTAGAGGGTGGTGAGTGCCTGGAACGCGTTGCCAGGGGGGGTTGTGGAAGCAGATACATTAACGGCGTCCAAAAAGGCATCTTGCCAAACACATGGATAGGATTGGTATAGAGGGATACGGAACAAGGAAGTGCTGAGGGTTTTGGCAAAGGTTGGTATCATGACCGATACAGGCCTGGAGGGCCGAAGGGCCTGTTCCTGTGCTGTATTGTTCTTTGTTCTAATATGGACTTGGACATGGGCACAGCGGTCTCCGTGGTTGGTCAGCAAAAGTTTTGACCGCCTTAAGGATGGGTGTTCAGATCCTGGATTTGACAAATACCCAGGCCAAATTGGCCACCTACATGGGAGAACCGTGGGACATCACAGGTCTGACTATGACCCTGGTGGTTTATGGGTAGTTGGTGTGCCTGGTAAAGGGCCATGGGTCCAGCCTGTTGGGCCGTGACTGGTTGCACCATCTGCAGCTGCAGTGACAGTACATTCCCCTGATGGGTTCCGGTGGTTTGGGCAAGGTGTCAGCTAAATACCCCAAAGTGTTCCAACCCAGATCGGGAAGATAAAAGGAGCTGTGGCCCGCATACAGGTCGACCCAGAAGCCCCGCCATGGTAATTCCGGCTCATCTAATTCTCCGTGCCTTGCTGGGTAAGGTGGAGACTGAGTTTTGTCACTTAGAACATAGAACATAGAACATTACAGCGCAGTACAGGCCCTTCGGCCCTCGATGTTGTGCCGACCTGTGAAACCCCTCTAAAGCCCATCTACACTATTCCCTTATCGTCCATATGTCTATCGAATGATCATTTGAATGCGTTTAGTGTTGGCGAGTCCACTACTGGTGCAGGCAGGGCATTCCATGCCCTTACTACTCTCTGAGTAAAGAACCTACCTCTGACATCTGTCCTGTATCTATCTCCCCTCAATTTAAAGCTATGTCCCCTCGTGCTGGACATCACCATCCGAGGAAAAAGGCTCTCAATGTCCACCCTATCTAATCCTCTGATCATCTTGTATGCCTCAATTAAGTCACCTCTTAACCTTCTTCTCTCTAACGAAAACAGCCTCAAGTCCCTCAGCCTTCTCTCATAAGATCTTCCCTCCATACCAGGCAACATCCTGGTAAATCTCCTCTGCACCCTTTCCAATGCTTCCACATCCTTCCTATAATGTGGCGTCCAGAACTGCACACAATACTCCAAATGCAGCCGCACCAGAGTTTTATACAGCTGCAACATGACCTCATGGCTCCGAAACTCAGTCCCTCAACCAATAAAAGCTAACACACCATACGCCTTCTTAACAACCCTCTCAACCTGGGTGGCAATTTTCAGGGATCTATGTCCATGGACACCGAGATCTCTCTGCTCATCCACACTGCCAAGAATCTTACCATTAGCCCAGTACTCTGCCTTCCTGTTATTCCTTCCAAAATGGATCACCTCACACTTTTCCGCATTAAACTCCATTTGCCACCTCTCAGCCCAGCTCTGCAGCTTATCTATGTCCCTCTGTAACTTGTAACATCCTTCCACACTGTCTACAACTCTCTCGAAGTGGGGCGACTATGTTCGCTCCATTATACCTTCTTCTGAAAAAAGATCTTGTGTGGACCTGGGGCCAGCCGCAGGAAATGGCTTTTCCATGAGTGAAGAAATAGTTGTACTCTTCCGGGTTACTGACCCAGCCAAGCACTTTGTCATCACGTGCAACGCCTCCCCCTCTGGTATTGGGACCATTCTGTCCCACCGGATGGAGAATGACCGGTATCGGCCGATTACCTTTGTCTCCCGGATATTGGCTGCAGTGGAAAGGAAATGTCCGCAGATTGAGAAGGACGGGCTGACGGTGGTATTCGCTGTGAAATGCTTTCATCAGCATATCTACAGACAGAATTTTATTATCATTACAGACCTTTGTTGGACTTTTGAAGAAGGATAAGGCCATTCCGCCCATTGCTCCCGTGAGATTCCAGGGCCGGGCTCTGTTACTATCCGCATACGAGTATTCCTTTGAACATAGTCAAATTCCAAATGTTGATGCACCGAGCTGGTTGCCTTTGTCAAGTGACTCATTATTGACCTCCAGTCCAGGTAGTCCCAACTCTGAATTTCATGGACTCCTTGCCTGTCATGTCATTGCGGATTCCCGAGTGAACCCAGACGGACAAGATACTTTCAAAAGTTCAGTGGACAGCATCGACAGCTCACGGGCGAGTTGAAGGCATGCTGGCACCCTCCATGCTGGCACCCTCCATGCTGGCACCCTCCATGCTGGCACCCTCCATGCTGGCACCCTCCATGCTGGCACCCTGCATGCTGGCACCCTCCATGCTGGCACCCTCCATGCTGGCACCCTGCATGCTGGCACCCTCCATGCTGGCACCCTGCATGCTGGCACCCTGCATGCTAGCACCCTCCATGCTGGCACCCTCCATGCTGGCACCCTGCATGCTGGCACCCTGCATGCTAGCACCCTCCATGCTGGCACCCTGCATGCTGGCACCCTGCATGCTGGCACCCTGCATGCTGGCACCCTCCATGCTGGCACCCTGCATGCTGGCCCCCTCCATGCTGGCACCCTCCCTGCTGGCACCCTGCATGCTGGCACCCTGCATGCTGGCACCCTCCATGCTGGCACCCTGCATGCTGGCACCCTGCATGCTGGCACCCTCCATGCTGGCACCCTGCATGCTGGCACCCTGCATGTTGGCACCCTCCATGCTGGCACCCTCCCTGCTGGCACCCTGCATGCTGGCACCCTCCCTGCTGGCACCCTGCATGCTGGCACCCTCCCTGCTGGCACCCTGCATGCTGGCACCCTCCATGCTGGCACCCTCCATGCTGGCACCCTGCATGCTGGCACCCTCCCTGCTGGCACCCTCCCTGCTGGCACCCTGCATGCTGGCACCCTGCATGCTGGCACCCTGCATGCTGGCACCCTCCATGCTGGCACCCTCCATGCTGGCACCCTGCATGCTGGCCCCCTCCATGCTGGCACCCTCCCTGCTGGCACCCTGCATGCTGGCACCCTGCATGCTGGCACCCTGCATGCTGGCACCCTCCATGCTGGCACCCTGCATGCTGGCACCCTGCATGCTGGCACCCTGCATGCTGGCACCCTCCATGCTGGCACCCTGCATGCTGGCACCCTGCATGCTGGCACCCTCCATGCTGGCACCCTGCATGCTGGCACCCTGCATGTTGGCACCCTCCATGCTGGCACCCTCCCTGCTGGCACCCTGCATGCTGGCACCCTCCCTGCTGGCACCCTGCATGCTGGCACCCTGCATGCTGGCACCCTGCATGCTGGCACGCTAAGTGTGCTGGCGGGGCCTCTATGTAGACAACATGAAGATTACCCAACAATGCTCCGTTTGCCTAGAGCATCAGAAGCTCCCGCTATCCGTACTTTCTGACATCATTGGGAAGGCCAAGCTGGTCATGGATGTGGGTGCCGACTTTGCCGGCCCATTTCAGGGATTCATGTTCTTCTTATTGATTAACATCCATTCAAAATGGCTCAAAGTGCACAAGATGGTGGGAACCAAGACCCGGGTGACTATCGAGAAGTTACATTTATCTTTTTGCTTGCACGGCCTACCTGAAAGACATGACTCTGTTAACGGCACTGCATTTACAAGTGAGTTCTCCGGGTTTTTGAAGGTAAATGCAGTGCAGCACATTCATTCCGCCTCCTCATCACCCGGTTTCCAATGGTTTTTTCATAGAATTTACAGTGCAGAAGGAGGCCATTCAGCCCATCGAGTCTGCACCGGCTCTTGGAAAGAGCACCCTACCCAAGGTCAACACCTCCACCCTATCCCCATAACCCAGTAACCCCACCCAACACTAAGGGCAATTTTGGACACTGAGGGCAATTTATCATGGCCAATCCACCTAACCTGCACATCTTTGGGCTGTGGGAGGAAACCGGAGCACCCGGAGGAAACCCACGCGCACACGGGGAGGATGTGCAGACTCCGCACAGTGACCCAAGCTGGAATCGAACCTGGGACCCTGGAGCTGTGAAGCAGTTGTGCTATCCACAATGCTACCGTGCTGCCCTTAGCTGCACTTAGCGGAGCGAGTGGTACAAACATTTAAACGAGGTCTCAAGAAACAAACTTCTAGACTGATGGACAGCAGGCTGACTTGTTTCTTGTTTTGTAACAGGACCGCTCCATACACAGTGACTGGAGTAGCCCCCGGGGAATGCTGATGGGCTGAAGACTTTGTACCCGCCTTAGTGTGATTTTTCCAGAAAAAGGGGCGAAACTGCAACACAACCAGGAGCAGAAAGGGTTTTGCCCCGTCAAGGTTGACCTTCCGGGTACTTTGTACCAGGTGACTCGGTGTTTGTGTGAAACTTTGTCAACAGCACCCAGTGGATCTCCGGCGTTATCCTTAGTCAGACAGGGCCAGTTTCTTACCAGGTGCAAACCCAGGGATGTACTGTGTAAAAGCTCCTTGACCAGGCAACCACTTCTTCAGAAAGTTCCTCGTCCTCTGAAACTTCTTCTAAAACCGCAGCTACTGCCTGATCACAGTAAGAAGTCTTACAACACCAGGTTAAAGTCCAACAGGTTTGTTTCAAACACGAGCTTTCGGAGCACGGCTCCTTCTTCAGGTGAAGAAGGAGCCGTGCTCCGAAAGCTCGTGTTTGAAACAAACCTGTTGGACTTTAACCTGGTGTTGTAAGACTTCTTACTGTGCTCACCCCAGTCCAACGCCGGCATCTCCACATCATGACTGCCTGATCAGGCCACGGCAGAACCTCGTCTTCGTAAACCTCTTCCAGAACCACATCTGTTGCCTCCTCTGGTCTCAGTGGGGCCTCAATGGGGTCAGGACGCAGAGATGATTGAGATCGTTGACTTGTGCTCAGAGATAGAAATGCAGGAGGTCTCCGATGGGGATTCTCGGATCCACAGCCTCGGGAGTGGCAGCGACGGCAATGTCCGTGTCTGAAGCGGCGTTTGCCTTCAAGATACAGACCGCCTGATCCAGCACCTCGGGTACACGGTGCCTAGACAGACGCCAAAAGGGTCCAGCGCCTGACAGCCACAGACTTCGGAGGATTCTTCGGACTTTGTGCGGGGTGAGGGGGGAGGGATGTTATAACCCGCACGGGTCTTACGGGGGAGAAATGATTAACTACCCTGTGGGTCTTGCACTATACAAGAGGGCAGGGGGATCATTAACAATGTTTGCTTTGTATAAATGGAATTGGCCAGGAAAACACTGACTAGAGAGGGCCCAGTATAGAGCTACCGAGGCTGTGTATAATAGTAAAGTGTAAAATAAAGTAAGTTTATGTTTTTGACTAACTCAGTGTGAACTCCTCGTGCACCGAACTAAAGCTGCGAAACAAAAAATAAGTAAAGCAAATGTTCAAGATCAGTTCCAACAAAACCGATCAGATTAGAACCTGCAGTTCACAGCGTCTATCCATTATTTTGTAAAGTCTGAGCTGTTTTGTTGCTGAGGGAGGGAATTCTTTTGGAAGTAGCTCAGGAAATCTGCAATTGTGATGTTCAGCAATCTCTTCTCTCCAAAATAAGCCAGCTTCTCGATTTTGCATTTCCCCCATCGCATCAGGGTGTTCATCAGTTCCACCTATTGGCAACTTGGGGAAGTGCATGTGAGGCCTCAGTGAAATCACTGACGTAGACCCAAGTGTTGGTGCAGCATGACATCATCTGGCTTGCAATGTTAAAATTGCTCACGCTGCTATGACCGGTCCCCAGTCGAGATTCCCCAAATTTGTTACCCCGGGTGAGGAGGAGTGAACTGGCTCCCTTTCTTTATTCAACCCCCTCGGTTGGTTAGAACAAGATTAATTTAAAGAAGGACCCCTTCCCTTGTGGGGACCTTTTACCTCCCCAATATTTATTTTATGATATGTGCCAACTGAACTAGGCTTTCTTCAGTTAAATAAAGAGTTTATTATCTGCTATATGTGAGACAAACGTGTGTCATATGCCTGAAAATTGAGTCCAGAAATAAGTTTTAAAAATATATCCAAATCAACCTTTGACTTGTACTTGAAGAGTCGGTGGTGGAACATTGTTGTGATTTGTGATTTCAGTAGCGCTGACTTCAGTAGGTGAATAGTCAGTTTCAAGATTCCAGTGCTCTGTAGTTTGGCCTTGCTTCATTTTCAGCTGTGGCTTTGCTGATTTTGTTTACTTCAGTAATCAGAGAGAGAGACTTAAGGGTGTTCCCTGCTGCCTCTCCTCATCTATCACATGCTGACATACCCAGTGCTAGTTGGCCCTGACCAGGTTTTGAGCTGGCTTTTATCCCAGTCTTTGTATATCATTAACCTGCTCCGAGACATGTTTGAAGCAATGTTGGGCAGCACGGTAGCATTGTGGATAGCACAATTGCTTCACAACTCCAGGGTCCCAGGTTCAATACCCAGCTTGGGTCACTGTCTGTACGGAGTCTGCACGTCCTCCCCGTGTGTGCGTGGGTTTCCTCCGGGTGCTCCGGTTTCCTCCCACAGTCTAAAGAAGTGCAGGTTAGGTAGATTGGCCATGCTAAATTGCCCTGAGTGTCCAAAATTACCCTTCGTGTTGGGTGGGGTTGCTGGGTTATGGGGTTAGGGTGGAGGTGTTGACCTTGGGTAGGGTGCTCTTTCCAAGAGCTGGTGCAGACTCGATGGGCCAAATGGCCTCCTTCTGCACTGTAAATTCTATGATAATTCTATGATATTCGTGAAAGGTGAAAATCCGCAAACTGGTCTGTGATACAGGATACCGTTCCTGTGGAGATGATAATTATATCCCATTGTCTCCATGCGAGATGGCAATAGTTTTTGTCTGACTTTTGTGCTTTTGAGGCAGCCTTGTCTGGAAAAGGCGTGTGATTCCATTGTCTCTCAGGATCACCCAGTGACAGAATTTCAGCCAGTGTGAGAATTTATTACCGCAGCCAATTTGGGCTTATATGTCCATTAAAAAAAAACACAGGTCTTATTTAAGGGTTCAGTATATCCGTATGTAAAATGGCTGGGGCCAGCATGGTAGCACAGTGGTTAGTACTGTTGCTTCACAGCTCCCGGTTCCCAGGTTCGATTCCCGGCTTGGGGCACTGTCTGTGCGGAGTCTGCACATTCTCCCCGTGTCTGCGTGGGTTTCCTCCGGGTGCTCCGATTTCCTCCCACAAGTCCCAAAAGAAGTGCTGTTCTATAATGTGGGCATTCTGAATTCCCCCTCTCTGTACCTGAACAGGCGCCGGAATGTGGCGACTAGGGGCTTTTCACAGTAACTTCATTGCAGTGTTAATGCAAGCCTACTTGTGACAATAAAGAATATTGTATTATTATTATATATTATATTAAATCAGGGTTTCTCCATCATTGTTTCAATGCGCATTTAGGTCTTCCAAAAAATTCCCACCCCATTTTAGCTGAAAATGCAATCTGATAATGACATGGTGCGAGACATCTTCATGAATGATGGAACCAACAGGTTCCCTCCTAAAAGAGTGAGAAATAAACAAAGGATGGATTGAGAAGGCAATCTAAATTATAATGGGAAAATTCAATATCAAATCAGATACTAAACTCAAGAGAGAGAGAGAGAGAGAGAATTAAACATTAATATTGGAGCGAGCAAGAGAGTCAGAGGAGCAAAGTAAAAAAATTAATTCTAAATTAAAAATGACAGTTTAAAAATCTCAACAACAATTCAGGGATCAGACTCCACACTTTAAAATTTTCACTTTCTCTTTGCCAGGCATGAATAATTATTGTGCCGTTAAAAGGGTACTTACATTGTTCGTTCCTGGACTTGACTTTATGTTGCAAGTTTAATGGACAATTAATGTGCAAATTACACAATGATGTGAAAATCAGGAGGAGGTGAATGGTGAGGCGCTTTTGCTGCAAAGCTCAGGGGACTGGTGGGAATTATCCCACAGACACTGTGGCAATTTCCTGTCTCTTCCTCGTGACAAATTGAGTGAGATTTATACATTAATAAAAAACAAATAATTCACCATTGTTCTTTCAGTAATATCCGGATCATAAAACGAAAAACAGAAGATGTCCCGACAATGGATCCCTGGGGCAAACACACCAATCATATCTTGCAAAGTCGAAGATACCCCTTACTTTCTACTCTCTTCAGTCTTGTAAACATGTGGTTACCTTCCATCTGGTTGAGTCTTCTTACTATTCCTTTTTTTCCAACCTTCTCTCAAAACCCTTTTGCATGTGAACGTATTTCTTATTTATTCATTCATTTACGGGATGTAGGCGTCACTGGCATTTATTGCCCATTCCTAACTGCCCTTCAGAAGGTGCTGGTGAGCTGCAGTCCCTGAGCTGTAAGTACACCCACAGTGCTGTTAGGGAGGGAGTTCTGGGATGTTACCCCAGCGACAGTGAAGGAACGGCCGATATATTTCCCAGTCAGGGTGGTGAGTGACTTGGAGGGGAACCTCCAGGTGGTGGGGTTCCCAGGTATTTGCTGCTCTTGCCCTTCTAGATGTAGTGATCATGGGTTTGGAAGGTGCTGCCGAAAGAGACTTGGTGAGTTGCTGCAGTGCATCTTTCAGATGGTGCACACGGCTGCCTCTGTTCATCGGTGGTGGAGGGTTTGAATGTTTGTGGAAGGGGGAGCAATCAAGCGGCTGCTTTGTCCTGGATGGTGTTGAGCTTCTTCAGTTTTGTTGGGGCTGCACTCATCCAGGCAAGAGGAGAGTATTCCAGTAATGTAAAGTTGCCATCGTCCCAGATGACCACAGGCTGCTTTTCCCCTCTGAGGGGGAGAGCTGACTGGTTTTGATTTAACCTGAGGGTCACCACACCTCAGGTGAGAGGCAAGGTTGAGAAGTTGGGGCCTCCGTGAATGACCTTCTGATTTCTGCCTTGGAGATGGTGAACAGGCTTTGGGGAGGGGGGGGGGGGTGGGGGGTCAGGGGGTGAGTTACTCACCAGAGGATTCCTAACATTTGACCTGCCCGGCTAACCACAGTACTAATGTGGCTAGTCTAGGTCAGTTTCTGATCAAGGATGTTGATTGTGGGACGTTCAACTATGCTAATGCCAGTTTCTGAGGATTTGCAAATGGTACTGAACATTGTGCAGTCATCCGCAAACACCCCACTTCTGACCTTATGATGGAAGGGTCATCGATAAAGCAGCTGAAGATGGTTAAGCCTAAGGCACTACCCTGAGGAACTCCTGCAGTGATGTTCTGGAGCTGAGATGATTGACCTCCAACCACCTTTCTCTGTGGCAGGTAAGACTCCAACCAGCAGAGAGTTTTCCCCCTGATTCCCATTGACTCCAGTTTAGCTCGGGCTCCATGATGCCATACTCGGTCAAATGCTGCCTTTTTGTCAAGGGCAGTCACTCTCACCTCACCTCTGGCACTCAGCTCTTTGTCCATGTTTGAACCAAAGCTATAATGAGGTCAGGAGCTGAGTGACTCTGGCAGAACCCAAACTGAGTGTCTGTGAACAGGTTATTGCTGAGTAAGTGTTGCTTGTTAGCACTGTTGAAGACACCTTCCATCGCTTGTTGATGATGGAGAATAGACTGTTGGGCGATAATTGGCTGGGTTGGATTTGCCCTGTTACTTGTGTACAGGACAGACCTGGGTAATTTTGCACATTGCCAGGTAGATGCCAGTGTTGTAGATGGAATGGAACAGCTTGGCTCGAGGTGCAGAAAGTTCTGGAGCACTATTGAGGAATATTATCGGGGCCCATAGCCTTTACTGTATACAGTGCCTTCAGCCATTTCTTGATATCACGTGGAGTGAATTGTATTGGATGAAGACTGACATCTGTGAATGAACAAAAAATGAAAAATTAAAATTGCTCATTGTCACAAGTAGGCTTCAATGAAGTTACTGTGAAAAGCCACATTCCGGTGTCTGTTCGGGAATTGAACCGTGCTGCTGGCTTGCCTTGGTCTGCTTTCAAAGCTAACGAATTAGCCCAGTGTGCTAAACCAGTCCCTTGATGCTGGAGACCTCCGGAGGAGACCGAGATGGATCATCCATTCAGCACTTCTGGCTGAAGATTGTTGCGAATGCTTCAACCTTGTCTTTTGCACAGATGTGCTGGGCCCCTCCATCATTGAGGATGGGGATATTTGTGGAGTCTCCTCCTCCAGTGAGTTGTTTAATTGTCCACCACCATTCATGGCTGGATGTGCAGGACTGCAGAGCTTAGATCTGAGGCGTTCACTGTGAAATTGCTTAGCTCTGTCTATTAGTTGCTGCTTATGCTGTTTGGCACACAGGTAGACCTGTGTTGTAGCTTCACCAGGTTGGGTTAAGGTTAGGGTTAGGATTTTCAGTATGCCTGATGTTGCTCCTGGCATGCTCTCCTGCTCTCTTCACTGAACCAGGGTTAATCCCCTGGCTTGGTGGTAATGTTAGAGTGGGGCATATGTCGGGCTGTGAGGTTACAGATTGTGGTTGAATACAATTCTGCTGCTGCTGATGGCCCACAGCGCCTCATGGATGCCCAGTCTTGAGTGGCTGGATCTGTACGAAGTCTCTCACATTTAGAACAGTGGCAGTGCCACACAACACGATGGAGGGTATCCTCAATGTGAAGACGGAACTTTGACTCCACAAGGATTGTGCGGTGGTCACTATGGTGAATGTAACTTGGTAATTCACACTGTATCTTTGTAAGCGCAGTAGTGTTATCTGACCACTAGGGGGAGTAGCTCTGGGAATGCTCAGGAGTTTGTACGGGGCTCCACCTTTAGCTCCGCCCACGACTCCTCCCCCTTGTGCTGCTGTATAAATACCCTTGTCCAGAGTCAGCCTGCAGTTCACCGAGAGTTCATCAATGGGTAACAGGCTGGCTCTGTAGTAAGTAGATTAAAACCACTGTTCATATCGGAAAGCACGTGTCTGGTGAATTGATGGTTCCATCAGTCACTTCTACCGATAATGTCATGGACAAATGCATCTGCAGCAGGCAGGTTGGTGAGGATGAGGTCAAGTATATTTTTCCCTCTTGTTGGTTCCCTCACCACCTGCTGCAGTCCCAGTCTAGCAGCTATTGTCCTTTAGGACCCGGCCAGCTCGGTCTGTGGTGGGACGGCCGAGCCACTCTGGGTGAGGGACATTGAAGTTCCCCACCCAGAGTACATTCTGTGCCT
The DNA here is from genome assembly GCF_902713615.1 of Scyliorhinus canicula. Lineage (NCBI taxonomy): Eukaryota > Metazoa > Chordata > Chondrichthyes > Carcharhiniformes > Scyliorhinidae > Scyliorhinus > Scyliorhinus canicula. Next base: position 2,181,340 of record NC_052165.1, on the reverse strand, counting down.
TTGCCACCCGCAGTGCTTCCTCCAAGTGGTCTTCAACATGGAGGAGTACTGATACATCAGCTGATGGTGGCCGGTACGTGGTAATCAGCAGGAGGTTTTCTTGCCCATGTTTAACCTGAAGCCACGAGACATGGGATCCAGGGTCGATGTTGAGAACTCGCAGGGCAACTCCCTCCCGACTGTATCCCACTGTGCCGCCACCCTGCTGGGTCTGCCCTGCCGGTGAGACAGGACATACTCAGGAATGGCGATAGTGGTGTCTGGAGTATTCTCTGTAATGTATGATTCTGTGAGTATGACTATGTCAGACTGTTGTTTAACAAGTCTTAACAAGTGAGACAGCTCTCCCAACTTTGGCACAAGCCCCCAGATGTTAGTAAGGAGGACAGGGCAGGGTCGGCAGGGCTGGGTTTGCCGTTGTCGTTTCCGGTGCCTGGTGCGATGCCGGGTGATCTGTCTGGTTTCATTCCTTTTTCATGTTTTTGTAATGGGTGAATATAACCGAATGGCTTGCAGGGCCATTTCAGAGTCAGCCACCAGCTGGAAGGACAAGAGCAGCAGATACCTGTGAACCCCACCACTTGGAGGTTCCCCACCAAGTCACTCCCACCTGACTTGGAAATATATCGGCCGTTCCTTCAGTGTCGCTAGGTCAACAGCCTGGACCTCCCTCTCTAATAGCACAGTGGATGTACCTACACCTCAGGGACTGCTGCGGTTTAAGGAGGCAACTCATCACCACGTTCAGAAGGGTAATTAGATGTGGGCAATAAATGCTGGCCTTACTAGTGCTCACATCCTGTAAATCATAGAATCCCTACAGTGCTGAAGGAGGCCATTCGGCCCATTGAGTCTGCATCAGTCCTGTGAAAGGGCACTTTATCCATGTCGACTCCACCCTATCACCATAACCCCATAACCTAACCTGCACATCCCAGGACATAAAGGGCAATTTTGTCGTGGCCAATACACTTCACCTGCACATCTTTGTACTGTGGGAGGAAACCGGAGCACCCGGAGGGAACTCACACACACACGGGGAGAACATGCAGACTCCACATAGACAGTGACCCGGGGCCGGAATTGAACCGGGGGCCCTGTCCCTGTGAGGCAGCAGTGCTAACCACTGTGCCGCTTCAGTGAGTAAAATAATGAAATAAATGAACTAAATAAATTTTTAAAATTTAATTTACATGTGAAAGAAATTATAAGGGAGACTTAGGAATGAAAACGTCATGAAGCTTGAAAAATTGTCACCAATTAGCCGAGTGGGTGTGGGGGAGAATCGATTGGCTTAGGAATGGGCGGGTATATGAGAAGGTAGATTCTTTCACTAGAGAGGACAATGTTGGTATGTGTTCATCATGATTGGAACTTTGCAGGAATATTTTAGATATTTGTGCTTTTCAAAATGCAGGATGTTAGTCCATTACGATGCTTTCTGATGCGGAGCAGTTCCCGATGTTTCACTAAGAAAAGGAAAACATTTTGAAGACAGACGAGTTGATGAACACACTGCTGGTGATTTGATTACTTGCTAATTAACTTCTATTCCCTGGGACTAGACTGGTATTTTTATGCTCTGCTGCCATTGTTCTTCATTCTCTGCTTTTGTCGTTTATTTGTTGCTTTAGTCTGACAAAGCACCGTCCGTCTAAACTAGAGAATTGTTCTTGTAAACAACTTTGTGAATGCATAATCTCAAAATGTGAGCTTTGCTTATGAACTTTTACATTTTCTGTTTAAATGAACTTGGTTCCGACAGAGCCAGCCCTGCTAGAAAGATAAATGGAAACAACTGGAAATGGACTAAACAACTGAAAGAGTAAAGCTGGGTACTGTTTGGACAGGAACTTTCATGAGGACTGTATGAAAAAGTTGATTGTCCCTTTGATCCAGTTCTATTGGAGCCCTGTACACACTTCAATTCCAGTGCTGACATTGGGACTAAATGGGGGGGGGGGGTGTTCCACAGTTCCCGATGGGGGTGTGACTACCAGAGTCATTCAGGACCTACTAATGGTCCAGCACTCATGCCATGTGGAACTACTCCCACGCTGGCATGGGATTTGCTTGGGTTGGGAATGCCACATGTGATCCTGACAAGCTGCCCCTGCCGAGAAACACTCCGCTCCCCACACATTGTCACTCCACAGAGCAGTGCCAAGGTTTACGGATGCAAGGCTCGCGATATTGCTGGATGCTGGAAGAGTGGTGGGACACCCTGTTCCCTGGGGTGGGAAGGAGGCTGCTACTTGCCGATGTCAACCAGGTCTGTGCACAGCTGGCACAGGCCTTGAGCTCCGCTGCTAGGAATGGACAGCAGTGCCATACAAAGCTGCCCAACCTCGTCAGAGTGGCCCAGGTGAGTCACCAGCTCCATGCACCTGGCACCACCATCACCCCACACACCCCGACCCCACACCGAGCAACCCCACCCCATCCGGCCCCACCAGGCGCATTCATAAAGTCACAGAGTCATCGAGATCTACAGCACACAGAAGGCCCTTCGGCCCATCGATTTTGCACCAGTCAAAAACAACGACCTAATTATTCTAATCCCATTTTCCAGCACTTAGCCCACAGCCTAGTCTGCTCTGGGATTACACGTGCACATCTATACATAGAATTTTTACATAGAATTTACAGTGCAGAAGGAGGCCATTCGGCCCATCGAGATCGAGTCTGCACCGGCTCTTGGAAAGAGCACCCTACCCAAGGTCAACACCTCCACCCTATCCCCATAACCCAATAACCCCACCCAAAACTAAGGGCAATTTTGGACGCTAAGGGCAATTTAGCGTGGCCAATCCACCTAACCCGCACATCTTTGGACTGTGTGAGGAAACCGGAGCACCCGGAGGAAATCCTCGCACACACGGGGAAGATGTGCAGACTCTGCACAGACAGTGACCAAGCCGGAATCGAACCTGGGACCCTGGAGCTGTGAAGTAATTGTGCTATCCACTATCTAAATGCTTCTTAAATGTTCTGAGGGTCTCTGCCTCCACCACCCTTTCAGGCAGCGAGTTCCAGACTCCCACCACCCTCTGGGTGAAAAAGGCTTTCCTCACATCCCCTCTAAACCTCCCCCCCCTCACCTTAAATCTCTTCCCCCTGGTCATTGATCCCTCCACCAAGGGGAAAGGTTCTCCTTGTCTATCTATGTCCCTCATAATTTTATCCATCTCAATCATGTCCCCCCTCAGTCTCCGCTGCTCCAAGGAAAACAATCCCAGTCTATCCAATCTCTCTTCATAACTAAAACTCTCCGGCCCAGGCAACATCCTGGTAAATCTCCTCTGCTCCCTTTCCAGTGGCTATCACATCCCTCCTATAATGTGGATTCCAGAACTGCGCACAATACTCTAGCTGTGGCCTAACCAACATTTTATACAGTTCCAGCATCACCTCCCCGCTCTTAATCCCTGGGATGAGAGGGTTGTCCTGTCAAGAGAGACTAAATAGTCTGGGTCTGTATTTCTTAGGAGTTTAGAAGAGTACAGGGTGACCTTATTCAAACATTCAAGATCCTGAGGGGACTGGACAGGGTAGTTTTCACGAGTGGAGAGTCTCAAACAAGGGGACTGCTACAAGATAAAGGGCTGGTCATTTAAAACAGATGTGTAGAAACCTCTTCTTGCAGAGGGTGATGAATCTCTGGAATTCTCTGCCCTGGCGGGAGGTGAAGGCTGGACCATTAGAAGTATTTAAAGTGGAGGTGGATCAATATTTGATAGATTGAGGAATAGAGGGCTATGGGGAAATGGCACAGAAAAGGAGTTGAGGCCGGCATGGATCAGCCAGGATCATATTGAAAGAGGCTTGAGGGGCCTGGTGGCCGACTCCTGCTTGTAGTTCTTGTGTTCTTGCTGTGTGTTCGGTTTCATGAACGGCTCTTGCCTGTATACTGTATATTGTGCTCTTTGTTAATGTATAAATGAGAGAAAAGCAGTTACGGAGAGCATGAATGAGTGAGCAAAACCCTGATATAAACAAATCCTATTTGACATAGTCAGTAAAATCTAACTATTGCCACAGCAATGGGAGCAGTGATGTACCCAAGTGGTTAAAGTTTCCCGGATACAATATGGAGGTAGAGTCTCAGAATAATAATAATTTCTCCAGTGAATTGTTGATTTGTCACAACTCATTGCTACCCATTGCTGATCACCCTGAAGAGTTAAGGGCTAATAATCAATCTCCCTTGTATCCTAGAACAACATTCAATCAGGCTTTCAATATAAACAAGATAGCTTCAGGGTACCACAAGGGAAAAAAGCATAGCTTGCCTTCTGATTTTGATGTCTGAGTTCAACAAGAAGTGCTGAGCTAGGAAATAGATGCCTGAGAAGACATCAAGCATGAGTATTTAAAGAATAATGTTTGTGGTTAGTATAATGAACGTAGACAAATTCATTAACTATAGTTTCGGGAAGTAATAGTTCATAAAACTACTCTTCACGAGGTGAGAGAAGCGCTAAGTCATGAAGACGTGCTTGCTAAAACTATCTTTCAAATAACATTCACTTCTGTTTATGTAAATAGACTGTTTTCAAAGGCTTCAGAAGTGGCTAGGTCATAATGTTTTATTTGGTACATAGACCATTGGTATCGGCAATGCTATGGCATGGCAGGGCTGACCAAATCCCAAAGGGAAACTTGGTCAGGCTGTCACAACAATTTACAATTTGGATTTTTAGTATGAGAAAGTTTGTGTGCTAAAATCAGAGGTAAAGATTCCAATACCACTTTCAATGATTTTAAATATTAAATTGGAACATTTATTAACAATACAAAAGAAAATTAAACACACAAAATGACATTCTACTCTTGCAGCTTGCTGTACTTCTGGCTGTGTATTTTGCTTGCTGCTGCATCTTTTACTTCTGAGGCCTGAATGAAGGACTGGGCAGAGTTGGCCACCAGACCCCGGTACTACAGGAAGGGGAGGGTGATGGCTCACTTCGACTGTTGGTGGCTTATTGTGCTGGTGACTGCTTACTGTTTCAGGTTTGGAGACTGTGCAATTTGCTGGTGCCTTTTCATACTGTTTCTTGTTTATGTTTAATGTTCAGAAGTCTTGTGCTTCCTATTGTACTGTTGCTGTTTAATGCCTGGAGGCTGTGGGTTTGTTTGGTGAAGCCCCGTTTGCTTCTGTAGCCTGGAATCCGGAACCACAGCCAGTGCTGGAGAGGGGAGGGGATGCTTTCTCACTCTTCCACCATGTTCTGTGTCAGTGTGACCTCTTTGGTGTATTTCTCTGCTCACCCTCGAGCAAAGTCCACTGATGTGGGTCTACTGCTGGAGCTGAGGATGGGGTGAGAGTTTTTGTACTGTTGACTGTTTACTGTTTGATGTCTGGAGGCCAGTTGTTTGTCTGCTGCAGCGCCTTTCGTCTGAGGCCTTGGAACCGAGAAAGGGGTGCTCTCTCGCTCTTCCACCATGATCTGCGTCAGTGTGACTCTCCTGTGCATTGCAAAACTCTCACACAATTTTCTGCTGATGTGAGTCAGCTGCTGGGAGCTGTGGGGGAAGTGGGTGGGTAGAGAACAATGGGTTGATATGAATGCTGGTAATTTCCTTGTATTGTTGACTGTTTAATGTGTATTTTGTTTTCTTGGTATTAATCCACTGATGTGCCTTTGTGATTGTATTGATATTTTGCAAGTGAATGGGTGCCTGTGTATGTGACAAGGTGCCTTTTCCTTGTCGGTTAATAGTTAGTGTAATATGTGGACTGTTAAGTAGTTTCAGTTATTGTATTGTTGTCTGTTTACTGTAGAATGTCTGGAAGCTGTGGGCCTATCTGCTGCAGCCCCTTTTGTCTGAGGTCATAAATCTGAAAGGGGTGCTCTCTTCTGCTCTGCATCAGTGTGACCCGCTGAGGTCCTGATTAATGATGCCAGCAAGGAGGCTGGAGACCAATGTGGACTCCTGATATTACAAGGCGTTTGTGTCCACCCGGGCTGTCATTGAACAGTGCAGCAGACTGCTGAAGGAACGGTTCCAATGCCGTGACTGCTTTTGTGGTGCACTGCAGTACAACCCCACCCTCCCCCTCCTAAGGGTCACAAGCTTTGTGGTGGTCTGCTGTGCCATCCACAACCTGGCACAACAACTGGGCGACGTGGAAGAGGAGGGATATGTGGCCTCCACTGAAGACAAGTATGAGGAGTGGCTGGACCGGGGGGCTGGCAGGCGAGCCCTGGGACTGCTCGGGGAAGCAACGGATGGATGGAGGACAGGTGGTGGCGAGAGTCTGGCATCTCCGGAGGTTGAGGGAGGCCCTCATCATCACCCCCTTCTCAGAGGCTGAGGCTTCATCCCTCATCTCATCCCCCTTCCCCTTCTCACCCATCTTCCCGCCCCACTTCATCCACCCTCCCCCCTCCCGAGCCACCTACCCCACCCCCCTCAACCATTCCCCTACCATTCCCTCACTCCGCCTCGACCACCATCCTGTGGGTCTGTGTTGGCACTGTCAGCGGGTCACTTTCGAGGGCAGGAGGGTGATGATACCTCGCTGTGTGCTGAGCTCTGGTGCTCCTCAATCTGTGCCAATGTCTGGCAGTGCTCGCACCCAACACCTGGTCTGCCTCAGGGACCCATAATCAAGGCCACTGTGCCCAGGGGGCCTGGGGCCAGGCAAGAGCGGAAGGCAGCGGGGTTGGGCGCTGCAGAATGACAGAGGCTTCACATGTCTCGGATGTAACTGGTTTTAATGGTGAACAATCGTGACCCTAACTACCCCTACCTAACAATGCTGCCGGACCCCCAGTGCCCTCTCAGTGATCCTCTATCTTCTTAGCCCTCCATGCTCTGCTGTTGCATATAGTGTGTCCCCAGGATGTGCATCAGAGGTGGAGGCAACCTGCTGCATTCCACACCCTGTGGCCTTTGATGCCCCTAGCATACATCCTGTGCGGGGCCTAGAGCTGGAGGGTTCTGGCCGACTTGCTGGTGGCACATGCTTTGCTGACCTGCCCACTGACCTCGAGAAGTGCCATTGTCAGGAGGTGGCGACTTTGGAGAGCTCGAGACCACCGTCGTCTCTCTATTGGAAGGTTCCGGGTGAGTCTCCTCCCGGATGCTGTCTTTAGGGCCCTTGGGGAGCACCTTGAGATGGAGGAGCAGCTGGAGCGAGCTCTGTGTCACCTGGCGCTGCCCGACCTGGCCGCTCACCATTGTCTGCACCGTGGTGCAAACGCCCTGATTGATGCTCCTCTGTGACTCTGGAGTGTCTCAGCCATAGCCAACTTCGACTGGGACACGCTGTCGATGTGTTCAACTATGGCCGTCACTGACTGAGCCACGCCTTGGACATCACCACTCATGATGCTGACCTCATGCTGCAGGTTTTCCACTGCAGTTGCCACCTTAGCAGTGTTGGCATCGGAGTCATGGTTTGCCGGCGCCATCTGCTGTGCCCGTCGCCTTTGGGAATCCTCCAAATGTCTTTAGGCCAACTGGAATGTCGCTCACTTCCCCTTCTGCATCTCCCGGATGCACTCTCTCATCTGTATCAGCTCTGGGATAACCTTGTCCAAAGGCTCGGCACCTGAATGGAACCCAGCTGGGTCCTGGGGTCCAGCAGGCCACTGACAGCTGTCCACGTTCCTGCCTCCACCTGATGTGCATCTGCAACTGTGTCACGCTCAGATTGTGCCCCCAGAAGCCTGTCCTCTAATTTTGCTCAGAGATGTTTATCTCTGCGTTGGTAGAAAGTGCGGATGACAGCTCTGATGCATCAATGGTGGCATCCTCAGAGCTCTCCTGTAAGATGTTCCCTTGTACGGCAACATGGGTGGGGGGCCCTCCCTGGATGGGTCAGATGGGGATACTGTGGGAGAATTGACCACACGCTTCGTGCATTGTGGGGTGGGTGGTGAGAGCTATGGCGGGAGACAGGCGTGGGCTCCACTGCTGGGCATGGGTGGGATTGGTTTATTTATTATTGTCACTGGTATTAGTTACAGTGAAAAGTATTGTTTCTTGCATGCTGTACAAACAATGCATACCGTACATAGAGAAGGAAGGAGAGGCTACAGAATGTAATGTTAAAGTCATAACTGGGATGTAGAGAAAAGATCAACATAATACGAGGTAGGTCCATTCAAAAGTCTGATGGCAGTAGGGAAGAAGCTGTTCTGGAGTAGGTCGGTACGTGACCTCAAACTTTGGTATATTTTTCCTGACGGAAGATGGAAGAGAGTATGTCCGGGGTGCATGGGGTCCTTAATTATGCTGGCTGCCTTTTTGAGGCAGTGGATATAGATGAGAATTATAGATAGTCAATGGATGGGAGGCTGGTTTGCGTGATGGACTGGGCTACATTCACGACCTTTTGTAGTTTCCTGCGGTCTTGGGCAGAGCAGGCTCCACACCAAGCTGTGATACAACCAGAAAGAATGCTTTCTATGGTGTATCTGTAAAAGTTGGTGAGAGTCATAGGTGACATGCCAAATTTCCTTAGTCTTCTGAGAAAGTAGAGTCGTTGTTTGGCTTTCTTAACTATAGCGTCGGCATGGGGGGGCGGGGGGGTGGGGGGGTGGGGGGGGACTTCTGGGGTCCAGAGTCGATGTTGAGGATTCCCAGGAAACTCCCTCCCGACTGTATCCCACTGTGCCGCCACCTCTGCTGGGTCTGTGCTGCCGGTGAGGCAGGACATACCCAGGAATGGTGATAGTGGTGTCTGGGTCATTGTCTGTAAGGTGTGATTCTGTGAGTATGACTATGTCATGATGTTGCTTAACTCATCTGTGAGATAGCTCTCTCAACTTTGACAGAAGACCCTAGATGGTCATCCGACACCATCCCGCTTGTCACTACACACCCACATTGGAGAGGTCTGACACCATTATGCGCTTGGATTTATATTTGGGCACTGAGGTTAGAGGGATCGGGAACATTTTGTCTGCAACAGGATAACCGATGGAATGTGGTAAGTGTGAGGTCAAAGTAATAGAAGCACAGGATGTTTTTAAAGAAGTTACGCGGTTGGTTTCTGTATTCCTGAGGCTAAGTGTTGATGCCGGGGCAGGAGGCGCTGACTCCTAGACAGCAAAATTGGCGTCACGCCTGGACCGATTCAGCGGCCGTTAAGGGGCTAGCGCCGGTGCCACGTGGAACACAATCAATTCCAATGGGAAACGGCGCTGGATTCACCGGGGTCAGGATTGGCACTCAGGAGGCTGACAAGCTGCAACCTCATATTAACACTTTACTCCCCACACACACTCTCCCAGCCAACAAGGTGGTGCTGGTTGCGCTGGAGCACGCTCATCCCATTGATGAGTCAGAGGGTAATTAGGAGGATGGCCTGATCATAGATCATAGGATCATAGAATCTACAGTGCAGAAGGAGGCCATTCGACCCATCGAGTCTGCACCAGCCCTTGGAAAGAGCACCCTATGTAAGCCCACACCTCCACCTTATGCCCATAACCCCACCAACCTTTTTGGACACAAAGGGTAATTTAGCGTGGCCAATCCACCTAACCTGCACATATTTGGACTGTGGGAGGAAACCGGAGCACCCGGAGGAAACCCATGGTAGATACGGGGAGAACATGCAGACTCTGAAAGACAGTGGGATGCATCCATATGACCCATGGTACTACGTTCACAGTGGGTTCTCAGCAGTCACATGATTGCCTTGCCGGCTGCGTCAATGGTCTTCCATGCCCATCCAACCTAACCCCACGGCCCACCTCCTGGCCAACCCCTCCCACCTTCAATGTGGAGTACATTGACGGCACTGTCGAGGCACCGGAGAATTGCGATTTTACATAACTGGCGCCAGCCACGATTTCAACCTCAAAACTGATTCTCCGCCCATTCGCGATTCTGGTGTCGGCCGACGGAGAATCCCACCTATGAAACTTATAAATACTAATGCTTAGCGAGAATTGGGAAAACAAGGAATATATGCAGGTGCAGCAAGCAATGAGGAAGGAAATGACATGTTGACTTTATAGCAAGGCGATTAGAGGACAAGAATAAAGAAATCTTGCTGCAACTATATTAGGCTTTGGTGATCCACGCCTGAAATACCGCGTGAAATGTGGATAGACTTTACGGTAATAGCCTGCACAGGGCCCAGCGGTGAGAATGAGTATCTTCCCCATGGTCCTTATAGAGTCCAAACTCCCCCTCAAGGAGTGGGGAATCTCTATTAACCTCTGTATAAAAGTTGGCCAGTAAAGAACCGAGAAGAGCAAGAAGCTGGTTGGGATGTACAGGGATGTGTGAATATCGTGTGTAAATATAACTGCCTTTCTTTATTCTACTAGATGTGGACTCCCCGTGTTCTTATTAAACTTACATTGGAGGCGGTACATCGAACATTCACTAGGTTGGTCCCTGGGATTTGAGAGTTAACCTATGACAAGAGGCTGTGTAAACCAGGTCTATAGTCTCTGGAGATTCGGAAGAGGTTCGATGAGATAGATATTTCCCTGGGCTGGGGAACTAGAATAAGAAGGCACAGGTTAAGATAAGAGGCCGATCACTTAGATGATACATTTCTTCACTCAAAGAGTTGTGAATCTTGACCCCAGAGGGTTATGGATGAGCCATCGTTGAATATATTTCAGATAACAGATTTTTGATTGCTCAGGGATGTAAGGGAGTGCGCGGGAGAGTGAAGTCAAAACTCAAAATCGATCGTGATCATATTGAATGGCGAAGCAGGCTCGGTTGCATGTACGGCCTGCTCCTATTTCTTAAGTTCTATGTTCAACAGTTCCTTCAAACACTCTGAAGACAGATTGGAAAACTTTTCTCTCTGTCTACTTGGGGCTATCATCCACAGTAAATTTCAAGGAAGTCTGCTGTATATTTCATCATCAACTGTCTCAGGCTTACTGGGAGGGTGTCATTGGGGCTGGTTTAGCACAGAGCTAAACAGCTACTTTAAAGCAGAACAAGGCAGGCCAGCGGTTCAATACCCATACCAGCCTCCCTGAACAGGCGCCGGAATGTGGTGACTAGGGGCTTTTCACAGTAACTTCATTGAAGCCGCTTGTAAAAATAAGCGATTTTCATTTCTCATTGTGAAAAATCAAAGGTAGCAGGTTAACTAACAGCTTAATATTAACACCCATGCATCCACTCAGCGTTCATCGATCACCTTGATGAAATTGCAGCAAAGTCTCTTTGCAAGTGCAGCGTTCTCCATTGTTTCAGATGCGGTGGACGTAGAAATTGTTATATATTAAATTTCATATTTGTGGCAGTAACGTTGTTAAAGCCTTAGTTTAAATAACATTGCAGGCAGTATGTCTACTAAAGCTGTGATTAAGGTGTAGTAAAAGGTGAGATAATGATTGATTTAACCATTTAATTGTTTACATTGAGGGGTCATAGAATATTGTTTTGATTGCTGAAGATTCCCTGGAAAGTAATTTGACGGATTGTGTTTAGTCCTCGCAAAGCAGATGATGGGACATCTTATTGGGATACAGATTATGTAATTAATGGGAAGAACCAGATCTATGTGTAGTTTGCAGGTTTGCCAAATGCTATTAGAGTCATGAAATCCTCATCTGCATAATTAACGAGGCTGGCATCATGTATTACGGCATAAATTCCCACCAGTCTCCGCAGTGGGAAACATTCCCTGTTGCTGCCCCGGCATGGGATTTGGGGCAGAATCCTTGCAGAGTTGTACTGAGTGTGGTCATTGGCATGAAAAAGGCTTCAATGGCGAATTTCTGTATCGTCCCTTCCCAGCACACCCCACCTCACCAACAACACATTCACGGTAAACACAATGGTTCACTGATGGATTTGGCCGAGGATTTTCCTCGCTCCAGATCCCAAGTTAGAAGCCCACCAGAGAACAACCTGCTTCATTTGTACAGACCAGGAATGTTCTAGGCCCCGAAAGCAAATGAGAAGCTGGTCCCCAGAGTTAGTTAAGCCTGTCTGGGTGCCAGCTAGGTGCAGTTGGAGGCCGCTGTAATGTCCTCTTTCCCTGCTCTGGCTGTATGAGGTCCATCAGAGTCACCAAACTGGTCAGGGAGGTGGTGGCAGCCGCCATCATTTATAAACTGAAGTGATATTCTTTATCACTGAAAAATATGTGAAAGTTGTCATCTTCCAGGTTGATAGGGTTGTGAAGAAGGCCTATGGTGTGTTGGCCTTTATTGGTAGAGGGATTGAGTTCCGGAGCCATGAGGTCATGTTGCAGTTGTACAAAACTCTAGTACGGCCGCATTTGGAGTATTGCGTACAGTTCTGGTCGCCTCATTATAGGAAGGACGTGGAAGCTTTGGAACGGGTGCAGAGGAGATTTACCAGGATGTTGCCTGGTATGGAGGGAAAATCTTATGAGGAAAGGCTGATGGACTTGAGGTTGTTTTCGTTAGAGAGAAGAAGGTTAAGAGGTGACTTAATAGAGGCATACAAAATGATCAGAGGGTTAGATAGGGTGGACAGCGAGAGCCTTCTCCCGCGGATGGAGGTGGCTAGCACGAGGGGACATAGCCTTAAATTGAGGGGTAATAGATATAGGACAGAGGTCAGAGGTGGGTTTTTTACGCAAAGAGTGGTGAGGCCGTGGAATGCCCTACCTGCAACAGTAGTGAACATGCCAACATTGAGGGCATTTAAAAATTTATTGGATAAGCATATGGATGATAAGGGCATAGTGTAGGTTAGATGGCCTTTAGATTTTTTCCATGTCGGTGCAACATCGAGGGCCGAAGGGCCTGTACTGCGCTGTATCGTTCTATGTTCTATGTTCTATGTTCCAGCTTCATCTTATTGAGGAGTCCCAGTACAGAAACCCCCACTCACAGTTCAGCTGCACACAGCTGGATCACCAATGAATCTGTGTGAGGTGGAGCCTTGCGGAGCCTCGTGCTGGCACGTTGCCAAGCACACCACCCATCCCACTCATCTTACTGTCCTGAGCTCTTCCAATGCTGCCAACAGAGGGTCTCTTTCAGTTCTCTAGCTAAGCTGAGCAGCAGTTCCTGTGCCCATCCAACACGATGATCTGCTCGCTTTTGATTTTAGTACAATGGTTTTGGTCAAGTATTTATCACCTACCCTGTCCTTTCCCATCCTCCCATCACCCATATCCTTTTCCTCCCGTATTGTTATCCTCCCTGGCATCATCTTGGACATTTTCTTCATTACCCTACAGCCCAAACCCTTCTCTTCTTCAATGCCCAAGTGGATGATCCCTACATTCCCAAACATTCCACCCCCATCCACATTGACGTCCCCAACCTCCTCCTTCCCGCTGCCAGGGTCCGTATTTGCCTCACTGCCTTTTATACAATACTGCCAAACCCTCACCTTCCAAACCCACTGGCTTCTCTTGCCCCTCTGACCCTCACCATTCCCTCCTTCTACACCCACCCTCAGAGTGCTCCCCTGTGGGTTTAGACTGACTCCACAGTCCCCTCCTCTGCATGTTCACCTGGACGTTCCACCTTAACCCTCACGTCCTCTGCTTCCCATTGGACGGATGCAGATTGGGTTTTTGCTGACCTCCAGCAGGCTTTGCGATCCCCCATAGCCGACATTACTGGATGTTCCCAATGGGCTTTCGTGCTAGCGTGAAACTGATTTCTGGCCTTCCCACCATATTGTACACTCATGCCTTCCTTGGCCGGGGCATTGAGCATAAGAATTGGCAAGTCATGTTGCAGCTGTATAGAACCTCAGTTAGGCCACACTTGGAGTATAGTGTTCAATTCTGGTCGCCACACTACCAGAAGGATGTGGAGGCGTTAGAGAGGGTGCAGAAGAGATTTACCAGGATGTTGCCTGGTAGGGAGGGCATTAGCTATGAGGAGCGGTTGAATAAACTCGGTTTGTTCTCACTGGAACGACGGAGGTTGAGGGGCGACCTGGTAGAGGTCTACAAAATTATGAGGGGCATAGACAGAGCGGATCGTCAAAGGCTTTTTCCCAGGGTAGAGGGGTCAATTACTTGGGGCATAGGTTTAAGGTGCGAGGGGCAAGGTTTAGAGGAGATGTACGAGGCAAGTTTTTTACACAGAGGGTAGTGGGTGCCTGGAACTCGCTGCCGGAGGAGGTGGTGGAAGCAGGGACGATAGTGACATTTAAGGGACATCTTGACAAATACATGAATAGGATGGGAATAGAGGGATACGGACCCAGGAAGTGTAGAAAAGTTTAGTTTAGATGGGCAGCATGGTCGGCACGGGCTTGGAGGGCCGAAGGGCCTGTTCCTGTGCTGTACTTTTCTTTGTTCTTTGTTCTTTGTCTCCAAGCATGTCAGCTACCAACAGGTTAGGCAGTCCCAGCCTTCTTCCCCGAGCAGCCTTGAGACTACATGGGATCCACGCCTCTTTGTCTTGTCTGTTTGGAAAGTTGTTAAATAACACATTGTCAGGTATTGAGATTACTTTTAATTATCAGGTTAATAAGTAAGATAATTACAAGAAACTGGCTCAGGAAATGACCATCTTTTGTTGATATTATCCAGAGTTCTCAGAATCACATCTCAGCAGATTGAAATTATTCAACGTGCTTCTGATTTTTGAAAAAAAGAACGAAGGGCAGAATGTTAATTATAAACCTATAAATCTTACTGCATTGTGAGGAAATTAAAGTGTCCCTCATGAGACGACCAAGGTTAATCTTTAAAGATGAGTTTTTAAGAGGTGGCCATTATTGCTATATCAAGTCAGGTTTAACCATTTCATTGGATTTTCTGAAAAGGTTGCAGCATTGATTTTAGTGTAGACTTGGGGAAAGGTAACTTCAGCATAATGTCCGACCTGCTGGGCTGCAGGAGAGAAGTCACAAGAACCCATGGGAAGTTGCACTCTTTTACTTTTTGAATTTCTTGTAGGCTAGAGGAGGAGAAGAAAAAACATGGTGAGGCATGGCACAGTGTTATTGTCACTGGACGATCCAGAGACCCAGAGTAATGCTCCGGGAATCCAGGTTCAAATCCTGCAAATGCAGATGGTAAAATTTGAATTCAATAAAAATCTGGAATTAAACGTCTAATGATGACCATGAAACAATTGTTGTAAAAACCCATCTGGTTCACTAATGCCCTTTGGGGAAGGAAATCTGCCGTCCTTACCTGGTCTGGCCTACATGTGAGTCTGTTGACTCTTAACTGCCCCCTCAAGGCCAATTAGGGATGGGCAATAAATGCTGGCCCAGCCTGCGATGCCCAGGAACCAATAAAAAAAATGTGGCCTCCGTACCAATTGGTGTTTGCTGAAAATGATGATTATCAATGTCTAGTGTAGAACAGCAGCAATGTAATTCACAGATTGATAATCTGATTGAGAACTGTTGGGAAGCCATTAGTGGCACCGTGTCTGCAATGTATCTTTGAACTGTCCATTTGCCCCTTTTTTGATAGACCCAGCAGTTTTACATTTTGCAAAAATTTGGGAGTTATTATTAACCCCACTTCCCCACCTTTCTGTGAATTCCAGATCTTTTTATGTTCTTTTCCAAATTACCGTAAATCTGTATATTCTGGTTATGGATCTCTTCTGCCAATAGAAATCCTATTTACCCTTTGGATTTGGATTTGAGTTATTGTCACGTGTACCGAGGTACAGTGAAAGGTATTGTTCTGCGTACAGTCCAGATAGATCGTTTCAAACTTGAAAAAACGTAGAACATACGATAAATATACAATGCAAATTCTTAGACACAGGCATTGGGTGAAGCATACAGAGTGTACTACTACTCAGTAGAGAGGATGTGTGGAGACATAAATTCAGTCCATAAGCAGGTCATTCAGGAGTCTGGTACCAGTGGGGAAGAAGCTATTTTTGAATCTGTTAGTGCGTGTTCTCAGACTTTTGTATCTCCTGCCCGATGGAAGAGGTTGGAAGAGAGAATAACCCAGGTGGGAGAGTCTTTGATTATGCTGCCCGCTTTCACCAGGCAGCGGGAGGTGTAGACAGAGCCAATGGATGGGACGCTGATTTGCGTGATGGACTGGGCTGTGTTTATGACTCTGTGTAGTTTCCTATGGTCTTGGGCTGAGCAGTTGCCATACCAGGCAGTGTTGCAGCCCGATAGGATGCTTTCTGTAGTGCATCTGTAAGAATTGCAAGAATCAATGTGGACGTGCCAAATTTTCTTCGTGACCTGAGGAAGTATAGGCGCTGTTATGCTTTCTTGGTCGTAGCGTTGATGTGGGTTGAATAGGACAGATTGTTGGTGATGTGCACCCTTAGGAATTTGAAGCTGTCAACCATCTCCACCTCGGCACCATTGATGCAGACATGGGTGTATGATACTTTGCTTCCTGAAGTTTTGCTCGCATTGTGGAAGATTGTTGTTGTTACACCACTCCACTAGGTTCTCTATCTCCCTCCTGTACTCTGACTCATCGTTGTTCGAGATCCAACCCACTATGGTCGTGTCATCAGCAAATATTTAGATGGAGTTAGAGGCACATTTTGCCGCACAGTCGTGTGTGTACAGGGAGTATAGTAGGGGCTAAGTACACAGCCTTGCGGGGCCCCAGTATTAAAGATATTGTGAAGGAGGTGTTATTGTTTATCCTTACTGATTGTGGTCCGTAGCTCAGGAAGTCGAGGATCCAGTTGCAGAGGGAGGAGCCAAGGCCTAGATTTTGGAGCTTTGATATGAGCTTGGCTGGAATTATGGTGTTGAAGGCGGAACTATAGTCAATGAACAGGAATCTGATGTAGGAGTCCTTGTTGTTGAGATGTTCCAGGGATGAGTGTAGGGCCAGGGAGATGGTGTCTGCTGTGGACCGGTTGCGATGGTATGCGAATTGCAGTGGACTAAGGTATTCTGGGACCATGGAGTTGATGTGTCTCATGACCAACCTCTCGAAGCCCTTCATAATGATCGATGTCAAGCCCACTGGATGGTAGTCATTGGAAAGTCATTGAGGCACGTTCCCTGCTTCTTCTTTGGCACTGGGATGATGAACTCTTGAAGCAGGGGGGACCTCAAACAGAGTAGGGAAGAGGTTAAAGATGCCCGTGAACACATCTGCCAGTTGGTCCATGCAGGATCTGAGTGCACAACCAGGGACTATGTCCGGACTCGTTTCTTTCAGAGGGTTCACTTTCACGAAGGCCGATCTGACTTCGGAAGCTGTGACAGTGGGTATGGGTGTGTCCGAGGCTGCTGGGGCAGTTGACAACGGTTTGTTGGTTTCCTGCTCGAAACGAGCATAGAATGGATTGAGTTCATCGGGGGAGGGGTGTGCTGCTGCCAGAGGTTCTACTCAGCTTTGCTTTGTAGACCGTTATGTTTTTTAGGCCTTGCCACAACTGATGAGAGTCCGTGTAGTTAGTGTGTGACTCTAGCTTAGTCTGGTATTGTCTCTTGGCATCCCTGATGGCTTTATGGAGATTGTACCTACATTTCTTTGTATCAGTCAAGGTCGCCTGTCTTGAACGCCTTGCTTTCAGTAGGGATTGAATCTCCCGATTGAACCATGGTTTCCGGCTGGGGAACGAGGTGTTACCGTCTTCGGTATGCAAGCTTCTATACATTTGCTCAGTATTCTGAATACATTTATCAACTCTCACCTTAACCTCAATTGCTCTACACCCTCAGTTTCACTATCTGTCCACATGTCTGAAGTATTTTATTCCTGGTGCCATTCGAGTCAATCTTCTCAGGATCCAATATCCCTTTCTAAAACCTTCTCAACATGTCCAGCTACTTTCAAAGACTTATGTACCAGCAATAATCATTAACCACTGCGTTGCGCCCGGCACATGTCCGGACGCGTCGGGTGGATAGCAGGCGAGGGCAAAATCTAGATTCACGCCGGGAATGAACCATTTTGAAATTCACCTGACCCGCTCCCAATGGCGAGGTCCCGATATTGCCCAAAAACAGAGAGACTATCTTTGACCCTCATTTGCATGAATTTCCATCTCATTAACGTGACTGAAGTTGAATGTAGTGGCCGACCGGGAATTACCCGATTCCTCAGCGAGAAGTCATTCAGTACTCCTTTTCAAAAATGTGAAGCTGGCGAGATGGCTGCTGAAGGAACAGAGGAGGTGGGCAGCCATTTCCATTCTGAGGGGAAGTGAGGAGGTGGGCAGCCATTTCCATTCTGAGGGGAAGTGAGGAGGTGGGCAGCCATTTCCATTCTGAGGGGAAGTGAGGAGGTGGGCAGCCATTTCCATTCTGAGGGGAAGTGAGGAGGTGGGCAGCCATTTCCATTCTAAGGGGAAGTGAGGAGGTGGGCAGCCATTTCCATTCTGAGGGGAAGTGAGGAGGTGGGCAGCCATTTCCATTCTGAGGGGAAGTGAGGAGGTGGGCAGCCATTTCCATTCTGAGGGGAAGTGAGGAGGTGAGCAGCCATTTCCATTTTCCGGGCTGCAGCCCAAGGGCACCGGAGTTGCTGCTGCCCCAGTGCTCGGGGCCCTCAAAGGACGGGCCTGGTCTGAAGCGTTCTAGGTTGGGGATCATCCCTGGGCCGGAGAGTGAAGGGTTTTGTGTCTTTGAGGCCTTCAAGCCGTCTTTAATTACTGTGGAGACCATAAAGGGACAACCACAGCTGCAGCCTGTCTGTCCCACTAAACCCCCCCCCCCCCCAGGACAGAGCCATTCTGCAGCCTGTCTGTCCCACTAAACCCCCCAGGACAGAGCCATTCTGCAGCCTGTCTGTCCCACTAAACACCCCCCCCCAGGACAGAGCCATTCTGCAGTCTGTCTGTCCCACTAAACCCCCCCCAAGACAGAGCCATTCTGCAGCCTGTCTGTCCCACCAAACTCCCCCAGGACAGAGCCATTCTGCAGCCTGTCTGTCCCCCCCCCCCCCCCCCCCCCCCCCCCCAGGACAGAGCCATTCTGCAGCCTGTCTGTCCCACCAAACCCCCACCCCCAGGACACAGCCATTCTGCTGCCTGTCTGTCCCACTAAACCCCCCCCAGGACAGAGCCATTCTACAGCCTGTCTGACCCACCAAACCCCCCAGGACAGAGCCATTCTGCAGCCTGTCTGTCCCACTAAACTCCCCCAGGACACAGCCATTCTGCAGCCTGTCTGTCCCACCAAACTCCCCCAGTACACAGCCATTCTGCAGCCTGTCTGACCCACCAAACCCCCCCAGGACAGAGCCATTCTGCAGCTTGTCTGTCCCACCAAACCCCCCCAGGACAGAGCCATTCTGCAGCCTGTCTGTCCCACTAAACTCCCCAGGACAGAGCCATTCTGCAGCCTGTCTGTCCCACTAAACCCCCCCAGGACACAGCCCTGCTGCGGCCTCTATCCTGAAAGTCAGTTTCACTCCCTTTGACTGTGAGCAGCCTCTAGCTTCACAACTGAAATCTATTTCAAATGATGAATTAGCCTTGTTAGTTGTGATACACTTCACATTCCTCAACTCGCGAGTGCCTCCACAAAGGCACATGTGCCATGCTTCATGGATGATTAGTGCACAACATGTCCAGCAAACATTTGATGCCTGGACAATTTGTCAGAACTCTCGGAGCATCAGCACCAGAAGCAGCTGCCAACAATCAAACGCTAAAGAGCTGGGCTTCAGCACTGGGGATCCTTTCGTGACCAATGGGTGAGTGTGTGGATCAGGGAAGGTTACCTGAGCATGGTCTCCCTAATGTTCCCGACAGACGTCTGGGGTCTAGGGGCTTCTGATGTGGCTGGGAGTGAGTGTGCAGAGCGAGGCTTTCCAGCACAACTGGCTCACTGGGTGGCACTCTGAGAGAAGGTAGGACATGTACGTGTGGGGGAGGCATTGGGGGATTTGAGGATCCCGGGACAGAGGCCAAACTGATTGTCAGTCTCTCCTTCTCCAATTCCTTGCAGATCAAAAAATGTCTGCTGGTGTTGATCCCGCAGAGACTGCCCTCGCGGTGCAGGTGGGAGCCAAGGCAGGAGGATACCGGAGGAGGCAGCAGTGATGACGTAGGCTGGAGGTGGCACCCCATTTGCAGGTTGCGCTGCCGCATGCCCTGAAGATCCAGCCACCCATCAGGCTGAGGAGGGACCCAGGAAGAGAGGCCAGTGATGGCCCAATGTGTACAGGCGTTGCTGGCCATTCAATGAGCTGATGGACAGCATGTGCCGCAGAAGACTGCGTCTCAGCAGAGAGACAGTGTGGCATCTGTGCCATGAGCTCGCAGACATGGCACCCCGTGGTGGAGGAGCTGCTCCCATTGGCCGTGGATGTCACCGCAGCTCTCAACCGTTATGCCACTGGATCATTCCAGGGCTTGAGTGGGGATATGTGCCACATTTCACAATCTACAGCACACGTTTAAAAGCAGCTCCTCCTCGTCAGCGGTGAGATGCTGAGGCTCAAGTCCAGACAGCGAGGGAGCCAGTAATGGCGAGAATCTCGGGAGGTTTAATTTTTGGTACTAAATACCGTTGAATACGGGCTGCAATATCCCCAACTCGGCCGTGGAGAATCACCTCGCCAAACGACACTGAAACCTTTCCTTTGAATCGCGCCCATACAAACATGTACATGGTTAAAAATGGTTCCTTTACAAAATATTTCTTGCACAATCAGTGTAAGCTTCAAGACTTTTGAAGGATAGTCTTTCATAGATATTCCCATGTGAACACTGTACATGGTGAGGTGATTATTTCTACCCACGGTGTGAATTTCAGCTGTCAATTTAGTTTCTCCTGGCACAGCTCTACCGCGGATATTGATGAAAGTCTCAGTAATTATTCCCTAATCAACAGGCCTCCCAATGAAGACATGTCAATCAGTCAAGTTCAAAGTCTCAAGGTGCATGTAGAACTATATGTTTACATCTCGTCCAAACCTCATATATTTGCTAATACTTTATCCATTTAAAATCTGATTAACCCGACTGTAAAATATCAGCATTCTGATAACCTGCTGTCTTGTCGATAACTGAGTTCATGTGTCTCGGTAACCTATAGTTTCATGGGGAAAGACAGCTTCCACATCAGCCTCAGCTACTTTTAAGGCACTGAAACCTTTTCCATTTAAAACTATGAAAAGAGTGAAAGGTAAATTCTCAGATTGTATATTCCTGGTGGGGGCCTAACCTGGGGAGAAGCACATATCAGGTGCACACGTTCCAAAGGGCGATGATAGGCTGAAAGATGCATCATTTACTTTCTGTCACGTCTGTCACATTTTTGGATCAGCTTTTTCTGATTATAATTTCCAGTGACTATCTGTGTAATGGCTCGAGGCGATACCAGTTGGACAGTAAAATTGAAGAACAAAGTGCTCATTGGCAACTAACGAGGGTGACTTACAGACAGGTGGAGAGGCTCTATCCAGGTGCTAACACTCTGGCTGCATGGTTCACTCTGACTAGAACCCCGCTCACCGGGTTCCCTGATCCCTCATTGGTGGGGGCTCATGTGTTCCAGCACGATAGACATCTTCCTCGTCAGGAGGCCATTTACTTATGATACCGCGTGTGGTAGTCACCACTGGTGTATATATTGTATATAGAGGATGTCGGTATGGGTGTTTTGTGGTAAGACCCTGTACTACAGGTATGGGGGTAGTTCCCTGCCTGCTGGCTCCGCCCAGTAGGCAGAGTATAAATATGTGTGCTCCCCGTACAGCAGCCATTTCGCCAGCTGCTGTAGGAGGCCACACATC
Organism: Scyliorhinus canicula; assembly: GCF_902713615.1. Taxonomy (NCBI): domain Eukaryota; kingdom Metazoa; phylum Chordata; class Chondrichthyes; order Carcharhiniformes; family Scyliorhinidae; genus Scyliorhinus; species Scyliorhinus canicula. Next base: position 2,159,757 of record NC_052165.1, on the reverse strand, counting down.
TTAGTGTAATAAAGCCTCGATTTCATCCAACTCTCGTCTTTGTTTATGTGATCGTGCATCACCGCGTAGACTGGGATAGGCTACATCCGGCGGAAGGAGAGATGTGAGCAATTCAACAGATCCCACTGCATTTTTTTCTGGGGCTTGTGAATTATTACGGATAGTTCATCCCTGGACTCGTTACCTGAGCATGTGTAGCCCCGGCTGGGACCTGGCGGCCCCTGTGTAAATAGTTTCCTTTGTAATAAAACAGTTTTCCTTACAACTTTCGTTTGGACTCTTCTGTGACCACTAAATGTGGGAAATGAGGAAATTCCAAACTATGAAGCCGAGGCCGCGGTGCTCATGTGAAAACTGACCTTGTGTTTTCATACGATAACGACAACATGTTGATAAAAAATAAGAGAAGGCCAGGGAGTGAACCATGGGGAGCACCAAGATAACTGGGAAGAAATGCCTCGGTGGGGATTCTCCAGCTATGATTGTATACATAAGAATGGACGCAGCAGAGAACAGTTCCACCCAGGTGAATAATAGCAGAGAGGTGTTGAAGGAGGATGTTGTGATCAACTGTATCAAAGGTTACAGATTGATTACAGTCATTTGTAACTTTGATATGAACTATTCTGGTGCTGTGACAGTGGTGAAAATCTATTTGGATGGATTCATAGCATCATAGAATCCCGACAGTGCAGAAGGAGGCCATTCAGCCCATCAGATCTGCACCGGCCCTTGGAAAGAGCACTCTACTTAAGCCCACACCTCCACCCTATTCCCGTAACCCAGTAATCCTACCTAACGTTTTTGACACTACGGGGCAATTTAACCCAGCCAATCCACCTAACCTGCACATCTTCGGACTTTGGAGTTCTGGGAAAGGTAGATCCAGAACTGGGAAGAGGCAACATGTGTAAGGACTTTGGAGAGGAAAAGGAGGTTGAGCTGTGATGGTAGTTTGCACAGATGGGGAGCTAAGAGATATTTGTTTTGTGAGGCAGGTGTTAGGAATAGGTTAACAGACCTTTCAAATTAAATGCTAATTTGATGTCAATTATCCAATAGAAGTCATTGATATATAAAGGGGTTACATGTGGCACTATTTGTTGGTGGAGATTTTTGTGTGAAGTTAGATAAAATAAATAAAAGTGTTTTGAAGAGAAGCAGAATTCCTTTACTCTACAGCAACACAGAAGCTTAAACAGTGGTAGCAGAGGATGGTTGCTGTGCCAAAGTAATGGTTGCAAGATACAACTTTTTGGAAAAAAAAGGAAAACCTTCACTCAAATTCTAAATCAACAAAGGAGTGAGTTAGACGACAACAATATGGCTGAAACCAGAGTAAAAATGTCAGGATATGACTATCCACCATTATTTTCAGAAATAGAACCGTATGACCAATGGAGAAGTAAAGTTATCACGTGGACTAAGGTAATTGCTTTGGGGAAAAAGAAACAAGGTTTGGCATTGGCTCGTTCTTTACCTTACCAAAATAAAATCAGTCGCAGTGCGTTTTCCTAACTAGAGTTGGAACATTTGGACTCGGAAGAAGGTCTGGAGAATCTATTGAACGTCAAGATTTATCAAAAGGATAACTTATTAAGTGGGTAAAAGCCTGGTCAGAATTTAATAGATTTCAGAAAACAAAGGATATCTCTATTGAGGAGTATATAGAATAGACTATAGAACAGTACAGCACAGAACAGGCCCTTCGGCCCTCGATGTTGTGCCAAGCAATGATCACCCTACTCAAACCCATGTATCCACCCTATACCTGTAACCCAACAACCCCCCCCCCCCCCTTAACCTTACTTTTTAGGACACTACGGGCAATTTTAGCATGGCCAATCCACCTAACCCGCACATCTTTGGACTGTGGGAGGAAACCGGAGCACCCGGAGGAAACCCACGCACACACGGGGAGGACGTGCAGACTCCGCACAGACAGCGACCCAGCCGGGAATCGAACCTGGGACCCTAGAGCTGTGAAGCATTTATGCTAACCACCATGCTACCGTGCTGCCCACATATATAATGGAATTTAGCAGACTATACAAAAAGTTGCAAAAACACCGCCTGGAATTTCCACCGTCCATGTTGGCATTTAAGTAACTGGACTGTGTTAGAGTGACCAATATGGATAGGCTCCTGGTTTGCACAGGAGTTATGTTTGCAGATAATAATACCTTATTTGATCAAATTATAGAGGCCTTAAATGCCTTTGTGGGACACAAAGAAAATAAGGAGAATTGTTAAAAGCACATTGGCCGCTGAGTCATTAAGTCTTGTAGAGGCAGTGGCTATGGCCTTTTATATATCCCAGTTATTCTTGATTTCTCGAGGAATTAAGGGCTATGGGGAGAGAGCGGGTAAATGGAGTTGAAATCAACCATGATTGAATGGTGGAGTGGACTCGATGGGCCGAATGGCCTTACTTCCACTCCTATGTCTTATGGTCTTATGGTCTTATGGTTATTAACAGACATTTTGGGATTAGAGCACATTGGCTGCTGAGTCATTAAGCCTTGTAAAGGCAGTGGCTATGGCCTTTTATATATCCCAGATATTAACAGACATTTTGGGATTAGGGGATTTGGGTAAAATACCCATTGAGTGTCACATTGACAATCAATCCCTGTGGGAAAATGTGCACTCCACAAAAAGTGTAAATGAGAAAAGATTAAGGATTGACATCGCCAGTTGAAAGCAGATGCTGGACAAAGGGGAGATATCAAAAATTAAATGGGTCGACAGTAGCTATCAGTTATCTGATTGTTTTACGAAGAGAAGGGCTAGTTCGAAGAAACTTTTGGATATTATTAAAGAAGGACATATCTTTCTATGAATGTTTAATTTTTCTTCAAGGAATTTTTTTTTTTTAAAGAGAAAAAGGAGAAATAGTGTGTTTTGTGTTTCTTGTATTTTCTGTTATTCTGGGAAAATCAATATTCATCAAAATAAAATCCTCCAAGAAAGGGGAGACTGTGAGGAATGGGTGAACAGACCTTTCAAATTAAATGCTAATTTGATGTCAATTATCCAATAGAAGTCACTGATATATAAAGGGGTTGCAGGTGGAACTATTTGTTGGTGATTTGAGTGTGAAGTTTGATCAAAGAAATAAAGGTGTTTTGTGGAGAAGCAGAACTCTTGCCTCCTTTACTCCACGGCAACCCAGAAGCTTAAGCAGCAGGTGGTGACAGCAGATTTGAAGGTGAGACAGAACCTGAGGAGGGGAAACGTTAACAATTCCAACGAGCATGGGAGTCAGAAAGGGAAATTGAGTGATCAGTGGAAATAGGATGGAGAACATAGGAGACAGTTCTCCTGGACATAATGAGATTGGAGAAGGCATGAAGAGATAAAGAAGAGAGACTAGAGAAAGATACTTGTTCAGTGGGTCCCTGAGAGGAAGTTTTACCCCAAAAGTGGAGGGGAAGGGAGGGAAGTGGCAGAGGCAGCTGGTCAGATGGTCTCAGTCTTGGTGTTAAAGAAATCCATGAGTGCATCACAATTGTTGCTGAAGATGAAGTTGGAACAGATCGGGAAGAGGAGTTTAAGAAGATAGCTAAGGAAGATAGTGGTTGAATCACTGGACATCGCACATGGGTTCATGTTAGAAGATTACTCTAATTGTAGCACCTCTCTGCATCTATGTCTGAATATTGGACAGGTGCATAACTCTCAGCCACCCTCAAGTCTGGATATTGGTCTTCAGAGGTGTGACACCCGTGGCTCTCGCTGGATTAATGGCTCATAACAGCAGCCTAGGAACAGAGTGCAGCACTGTACAATGTGCTTCCTGTGGTCACAGATCAGCTGGAGATTCAGTGATTTCCTGTTGAGGATTCTGACTGGCTGGTCAGTTGATGTCTTGATGGCTTCCTGGGTGCAATCAATGACTGCTCCCTGAAACCAGGGGAATCCATTAATGGTGGAAAAGCCCAATGCTCTCTGTACACTGTTTCAGAACGCCTTCCTGCAACACCTTGCCACCATGATCCAGTCCAGTTACATTGTTTTGCCTGGTCCAATCAAAGCCAGGTTTCCAGAAATGTCTTCTCCTCTTAGCCCCACAGGGGCCATGTCTTTCCCTTTATTCTTTCATTTGATGTGGGTGACGCTGGTAAGAGCAGCATTTAATGACTATCCCTATAATTGTCTGTGTACTGAGTGGCTTGCTATGCCTGGGCAGAAGGTATTGCTGTGTGTCTGGAGTTACGTGTCGGCGAAACTGTAAAAGGACAGAAGATTCCCTTCCCTAAAGGGAACTCGTGAACCATCTGGTTTTTAAAAAATAAAACAATGAATGATAACTATCATTATTAAGACTTTATATTCTAGATTTATTAGTTGACTTTAAATTCCACTTGCTGTAGTGGTGGGATTTGAACCCATGTTCCCAGAGCATTAACCTGGGTCTCTGGATTACTAATCCAATGACATTACCAATACACTACCATCTCCTAATTGGACATTTATCCATCGCCTCTTTTTCTTCCTTAACTGCATTGTTCAAAGTCATGGGAGCGCCAATTGTGTGTGTGGGGGGGGGGGGGGGGGGGGGGGGGGTGATAGGCATGCCTACAGGCACACATTTGACAACTGCATTCCCAGATGGATCCCAATGCCATTGAACCATGAGGTATTTTCAAAGGGAGGCCAGGAGGGTTAGAGCTAGCAACCAAGATGCTTCAAACTAACTGGTTGTTCAGCTCAGTGATGAACTTATTAACAGATCTCAGCGGAGAAATTTGAAATGTCCATTGCGGTTGACGGTGTTAAAGGCTGGAGAGTGGTTGAGAATAACAAAGAGGGAAATGCATTTCAGTAACAGGGAGTTTTGTTCACAACATTTGCAAGTAACGGCTGGGCAAAAATATTGCTGAAGAGTCGCTAACGTTGAATTGTGAAAAGGTGGGCTAGATTAGGAAGGTGACGAGACATTCAAGGACTTTGCATTGCAGAACGGGAGATTGGAAATATGGTGGCAGTTTTCAGGACAAAATCATCGAATGCCTGAGAGTTGATAAGTAGGAGTGTGGTTCTGAATGTCCCACTTTAGTGATCTATAAGGGGTACTAAACATTGATTCACAGCCCACCATTCATCCTTGGTTTTGAAACAGTTGGAAAACAAGTTTCTTTTCTCTAGCGTGCGGTTGTGAAATTCCATTGTTGTGACGACATGTTGTGAAAGGAGATTTCTACTTAAAATTCAACTCACACAGTCAACATTTCAAAGCATGGCATAATAACAGGTGAAATTGACAGACATACAACATTCTCCTTTATACAATTTACAGTTAAGTTAGAGTTCATATTAATACTTTTACCCTTAGCACCACTGACATTTAATTGGTGTGAAATTAATTTAAACCCAGAACACATGGCGCAGCCGGACTATCTATTGCTCATATCTGTGATCATCCAGCTGAATGGAGACTCTGGTGCAGTAAGGGATTCTGACTGTTCATGAGGACCGAAAAATGTGAAATGTGCTGGTTTGATTTCTGACAACATTGAAAAGATGAGCCGCTAGACAAATTATTTTTTTGACTTTGAAAACTAAACAACTAATGTTTGTCAGGAGCTGTAATAATATCTCACCCATTCTCCTTTCAACCGTGTGTCATGAAAGACAAGTACTGTAAATATTGTGTAAATTAATTAAACACGCAAACTGTTATGAGCACCATACAGAGATTCCATGTGCAGTGATGAATGTCATCGTTTACATACTTTAATTTAATTCGGAAACTGTCTCAGGAAAACAGTAATGAGCCATTACTTAAACTGTACACAACTGACCTTAACTTGTCTTCAGGAAATAGTTCCAATCTTCAACTGTCAAGCTGTACGGAAAGCTCTTATTCTGTCACGAAAACACTTATCAATGATAGCTTTTCATTACACCCTACAAGAGTCTATCTGATATAACACAGATATTTCCAGGCCATTTTTCTTGCATTCTCAAGGTCACCTCGGCATGGCTTCACTGAAATGATTTAGAAGCTAGCAGACTGACTATAACATCATAGATACATATAGATACATAGAAGACAGGAGCAGGAGGAGGCCTTTTGGCCCTTCGAGCCTGCTCTGCCATTCATCACGATCATGGCTGATCATCCAACTCAATAGCCTAATCCTGCTTTCTCCCCATAGCCTTTGATCCCATTCTCCCCAAGTGCTATATCCAGCCGCCTCCTGAATATATTCAAAGTTTTAGCAGCAAAGAGCATGGCCAGATGGTCTGGAATATTCTGGAGCTAGTGAAAAATATTTATGCTGTAGAAGAATAGTCCATTTTCATCTGGAATATATAGTGAAGTTAACTTGTGAGGGGGATTTTAACATGGTGGGAAACAGGGGTCAGGGTACTAGTGGGGTTTTATATGTGTATATATATCAGGAAAATGGCGGTGCAGTGGGAAGCTGACTTCCAGATGGTTCTCCACCTCTGCAGAACTCTCTCAAGAGAGGGGGGCTGCCAATTAACCTATGCAAATTGCTCATTTTGAGCAATATTCACACACACTTTACAGTTTGACATTGGGTTCATGGATTTCTCAGCCTTCCTGAAATGCAGTAAGACCTGGACACAGCAGCTATTGAGGGTGTTGACTGAAACTCATGGAAATATTGCAAAACATGATCAGTACTCAAAGCTGCTTCCTTGCCTGCTCAAGGGAAAGGGTTTATTCGCAATTCCAAGTGCCGGTGCAGACTCGATGGGCCAAATGGCCTCCTTCTGCACTGTAAATTCTATAATCTATTCTACTTTCCACTCTTTTGGAGATTCTCTGTAAACATCAGGGTGGATGGTGTCAAATCCCGCACGGGATTTAGCAGGATGGGAATGATTAACTTCTCCGTGGTTCTTGTAGAGTCCGATCACCCCCACTGAGGGTGGGGGTACTCCAGTCAGCAATGTCTAACAGGTGGTCCAGTAAGTTACTGACCAGCAAGAGGCCCAATTGGGATCCACTGGGAAATGTATGTACCGTAACTGTAAATCAATCAAAGTTCGTTATTTTACCTGGTGTTGACTCCCCGTGTCCTCAGTAAAGATGGCTCTGGCTGCCTTAGATTGTACCACGGTGACCATCGGCAGAATGAGGGCCAACCTACTGTTCAGAAACCTGAGGCAGAATTACAGGGACAGGAACTACAGAAGCAAAAAGGCAACAAGTTTAGATGCTCCCGGGATGGTACAGAAAGGGTGAAGGAGGAGGAACAATGGGAGAAAGTTGTTGATGAGAGCAATGCATTCTTTACTGCTTGCATTACTGCCTTGGTTGCCATATTAATGGTAGGTTCACCTAGCTTACACCAATGCAGTCATGCAACAAGCACATTCACTGGTCACCTTCCTGTTCTAACTGGGCATACAGTGACATAGCGGTAATGTCCCCAGGCTAGTCACCGTCTCCAAGCTAGTCACCCAGAGGCCAAGGCTAGCATTCTGGAAATGAATTGAAATCCATGGAAACTGGTGGAATATAAATTTTATTAACTAATTGGAAAGCTAATCTCAGTAATGGTCACCATGAAACTATCATTGCTTTTTTTAAAAATCCATGCAGTTCACAAATGTCCTTTAATGAAGGAAATCTGCCATCCTTACCCGGTCTGGCCTACATGTGACTCCAGACCCAAAGCAATGTGGTTGACTCTTATCTGCTCTCTGAAATGGCCAAGCTCAGTTCCAGAGCAATTAGGGATGGGTAACAAATGCTGGACCGTACCAGTGATGGCCACATAGGAAGGAATAAAAAACAAAACTCTCAATTCCACTGGCACAAAGCGACCCGGGAAATAACCAACTACCCTTGAACAACCCCATTTATTCATGACTTCCCAGTCATCAGCAAATAAGTTAAAAAGAAAATTGTTACCCAAAAACGGACAGGACAGGAAAATGGTGCCAACCAATTTGTGATCTTACCAAAGACCAGAAACTTAACACAACATTTTCACCTATGTGCACGCCTTAGTGGCGAAAGCTGTGTGGCTTGATCAGAGGTAGAGGCAGGTTCATATTCCTGCTCTGATGCTCCAGCAGGGCCTGGATGTATTTACGAAAGAGGCTTGTGCCATGGGTAGGTGGGGGATTTGATGATTAGAATGCACTTAACTCTCTTTGAAGTGGTTGACATTTACTCCCTGTATATTGTCCCTTTAAACCTCCCCTTTGAGGCAGTTACTGCTGTAAAAGGGGGGAGTGACTTGCCCTCTACGGCCCAGTTAGCCCACGACAAACCTGCCAGAGGCACCTCTGTGCTCCTGTCTCACCCAGCCTGAGCGAGGAAGGTTAAGTGAGACAGGGGTTTCAGCATCCCTGTCTGGTAAGTCTGGTGAGAGAGACAATCCTTCGGAGATTACCACTCTGCAGAAGTTACTGGATTTAATTGAATGGTAGAGCAAGTTCAAGGGTTCAAATGGCTTAATCTTGTTTCTATTTCTTATGTTTTCATGAGATTGTTGCTCATCTGTGACCTTACTCCTCATACTTGCCTTTGCCTTAAGACCTTTGATTAACAGTAAATCTATCTATCAAACTTTCTGTGATCCCCCTATGCATTGCAGAAGTGTTTTTAACTTCACTGCAGAGTGGCCTGTCTTTAGTTTTAAGAAAGTGACCCCATTTCCCAAATACCTCAACCAGTGGAATTGATTTTTTTTCTCTCTCTGGATCTTGAAACATTTGAAGTTTCTTTACCATTTTCTTTAATTATTCCTGTATTATTGCTGTAGGGGCAGCACGGTGGCCTAGCGGTTAGCACTGCTGCCTCACAGCGTCGAGGTCCCAGGTTCGATCCCAGCCCTGGGTCACTGTCCGTGTGGCGTTTGCACATTCTCCCCGTGTCTGCGTGGGTTTCACCCCCACTACCCAAAGATGTGCAGGGTAGGTGGATTGGCCACACTAAATTGCCCCTTAATTGGAAAAAATTAATTGGGTACTCCAAATTTAAAAAAACATAATTGATGCTGTAGGTTCCAAGAATCCAAGATGGAGACAAAGCTGATGTGGAAAGTGGATGGGTTACTCCTGAAGGGCAACATTGTGGCACAGTAGTTAGCACTGCTGCCTCACAGCTCCAGGACCCTGGGTTCAATTCTGGCCTCGGGTGACTGTGTGGAGTCTGCAGGTCCTCCCCGTGTCTGCGTGGGTTTCCTCCGGGTGCTCCGGTTTCCTCCCACAGTCCAAAGATGTGCAGGTTAGGTGGATTGGCTATGCTAAATCACCCCTTGGTGTCCAAAAATGTTAGGTTGGGTTACCGGGATGGGGTGGAGGTGTGGGCTTAACTAGGGTGCTCCTTCCAAGGGCTGGTGCAGACTCGATTGGCTGAATGGCCTCTTTCTGCACTGTAAATTCTGTGATTCTAAAGGGAATTAATGATTATTCTACAAGAGCACAGTGTTGGGAAATGGATTCTTTAAAGAGAATGTTCAGTCTCTGCTCTCAAAAGCATTTGCCTTAGGTAAGAGTATATTTAATATACCGCTAAAGACACGCATTTTGCTTTCAATGTTATTGCAGCTTCCCCTACGAGCAATCAAACAGCTTCAAGGACCTATGAAGGAGTCAGATGGAAACTATTTGTGTCACTTTCTACTTATCAGTCAGACAGAAGCAACCTGACTCAGTTGAAGACTCTTTATTTTTCCAGTCTGTTGGAGTAAACAAATCAGGTGGATAATTGTCACAAAATATACTTTGTCAGACAATTTAAGGTGTTGCAGAATAATTTAACTTGATGCACTTTTGATTGAAACTCACGACTTGTGATTTCAGGAGAAACTACAACTTGCTGTTTGAACAGTTGTACGAGAACATTCCACAAAGTGTGAACCAGAACATTATGGATGCATGTTGCAGACACTCACATCAATCACATCGGATATCCTGTCACAAAGTTCCATCTCCATGTGGACACACATGGACATGCACACTGTTGCCAATTTTGATGAGTGGAATACTATCCCACCAGCATCACTAATAACTGTTGCCAATTCTGCACCGGAGACGCCAATGATGTTGCCCTCTTCATATTGCACGATATTGCTTTTCAGAGTCGCCAGGTATCAGGTGATACCACCACAAGGTTCGACCGGATATTGATCAAAGACCCAATAACCAGTCAGTTAGTTCAAGTTCAATAATAGTTTATTTACACACAAGATTAATTCACACATGCAACATAAAAACACTACAAGCTAAACTACACCTAACACTACAACAACCTGTACTTAACGTCAGGCACCAGGCTTTGGCAGAGGAACAAGGCCTTTGTTCGGATCTGGAGAGACTGGGTCTGTAGAAGTAACTTCGGTTCTGCTAGGCTCATCCGTCTAGTAGCGATCGTTGATCTTGAACTTGCCTCTGGTCGTGGTGCTGCAGTTGGCTTCAGGTATAGGCCGGGCTGAAGAGTGCCGGTGTGCCAGGGCCAAAAGAGATCGAACACATGGCAGTGTCTCTCTTTATCCTTTGGGGTTTCGCGCTCTTTTGGGCGGTCCGTAGCTTTGGACCCAATAATTCGGCAGGCTTCAATCACTGCCTTCGATTTGAGCCAATAAAGGGGCGGGTGCCTTGATGGCTGGGCGTGTCCTGAGCGGTCATTGACCTTGGCTGTTTGGGCTTCCTGGGTGAAGGGAGTGGCGCCGATGTGTCTGGAATTGTATCTGATACCTGAGTACCCATCCATTGTCCTGGGGCAATGGGCCATTAGAATGCACATCGGCTGGGGGTTTCCATACTGTCTGGTTCTCTGTCAGCAAATATACCTCATTCACCTGAGGAAGGAGCTGCGCTCCGAAAGCTCGTGTTTGAAACAAACCTGTTGGACTTTAACCTGGTGTTGTAAGACTTCTTACTGAGCAAATATACATTCAGGCTCTGGGTTTGCCTGAATACTGTATTGGCCATATTTCCCTTGAGTCTTTGCAAGTGTCCATGTTTACTTTGTGAGTGGCCATCCCAGATGGCTACAACACCCAACTGGTTTGGAAAAGGCAGAAATAGAAGAATCTCACGCTCAAAATGAAATAAAGTTGAGGTTAATGAGACAAGAGGGATAAGATTATTCTGTGTGATATCAAAAATAAATTCTGCAGATTACACTGGAAGAGTCACAAATTAAGTTGGATCTGTCTCAGTTGGGGCCTGGCCTTCTCTCCAGGTTCTATTGGCCTGGGGAGAGGCAAACCTCTGCTCACACCAAACAAAGGTTAGTGAGATGTGGATAGGGTTCCCAGGCCAGGAATTTTTGTGGCCCTACTCAATCATTTATTTTTCATTCATTCATGATCGGTGGCCTTCACTGGCTGGACCAGCATTTATTGCCTAACTAATTGCTTTTGTGAAGGTGGTGGTGAGCTGCCTTCTTGAACCGCTGCAGTCCCGGAGGTGTAGGTACATCCACTGTGCTGTTAGGGAGGGCGTTCCAGGATTTTGACCCAGCGACAGTGAAGGAACGGCGATATATTTCCAAGTTGGGATGGTGAGTGGCTTGGAGGGGAATCTCCCAGGTATCTGCTGCTCTTGTCCTTCTAGGTGTTAGTGGCTGTGGGTTTAGAAGGTGATGCACAAGGAAACTTGGTGAGTTCCTGCAGTGCATCTTGTAGATGGCACACACGTCTGCCTCTGTGTATCAGTGGTGGAGGGTTTGAATGTGTAAGGTGTTGTCAAGCAAGTGGGCTGCCATGTCCTGGATGATGTCGAGTCTCTTAGTGTTCTTGAAGCTGCACTCATCCAGGAAAATGGAGATTATTCCATCACACTCCTGACTTGAGCCCTGTAGAGTCATTGAGTTATATCTACAACAGAGGCCCTTTGGCCCATCGAGTTAGTACCAATAAAACTATACTAAATCTAGACTTACCCTACCTTCCAACACCTGGCCCATAGTCTTGAAAGTTATGGGGTGGGTTGAGGCATATGGAACTGCAACTCAGCAAGGTCTCACTTCCTCTCCCGAGGTCGATCTCCACCCTGGCGAATGCCCTTTCCTTAGATCTTCCAACCAAGTGCAGAGCCCACTGCTCTGCTATGCGAGGGGCCGCAGGTCTGACGGTCCCCTTCAATCGTCTCCCGGGGTGTGTAGAAACAGAAGACGACAGTATTGGACAGTCCAATGCATACAGCCCAGCGGATGGGTAGCTGGTGGCCTCTGGCCAGGGCACTCGACCATGACAGCCAGTATGGGTGCCAGCATGTGGTGCAAGGTGGGGGCTGAGCTCTGGGTAGGGGGAGGGTTTCAGGTGTGTGGAACGGGGGTTGGAGCTAGGGGCACAGTGCTGCCTACTTACCCTGGCCACCCTGAGGAAGTTGTGCAGTTTTGTCTGGCACTGCTGGCCATTTCGGACGGTGTTGCCCACGGTGCTGACCACCTCTACGATCTGTGCCCAGGCACGGCGAATGGCAGCAGCTGGCAGCCTCCTTCCCGGCCCAGGGTACAGAGTGGCCTGTCTCTCCTGCACTGCACCCTCTGAGTGCCCCAGGGGCCGCTCTCCTCGCTGCCATCTTGTTGGCTGGGATAGTGTGTGGGGTGTGCTGTGTGTATCTGTAGGGCAGCACGGTAGCATTGTGGATAGCACAATTGCTTCACAGCTCCAAGGTACCATGTTCGATTCCCGGCTTGGGTCACTGTCTGTGCGGAGTCTGCATTTTCTCCCCGTGTGTGCGTGGGTTTCCTCCGGGTGCTCCGGTCTCCTCCCACAGTCCAAAGGTCTGCTTTTATAATCTGTGCCACAACTGATAAAGCCAAGTGCCCCCGTAACTCCCCTATTAACCTGTCCTGCCACCTTCAGGGATCTGTGGATAAGTACCTCAACATCCCTCTGTTCCTCTGAGCGTCCCAGTGTCCTGCCATTCATTGAGTACCAAAGAAGACAACGCGATTCCCCGACCTCCACGCGGGGTGGGAGAATCGCGGGAGTACCGGGCGATTCACGCCACCCTGGCACCCGCACGCGATTCTCGCAATCCTCCCAAAACGGTGTGCCGCGTTTCACGATAGGCCCCTCGGAGAATCGCCGCTCGCCGTTTCTAACAGGCAAGCGGCGATTCTCCGGCCCGGATGGGCCGAGCGGCCTGCCCAATCCAACCGGTTCACGCCGGTGCCAACCACACCTGGTCGCTGCCGGCGTGAACAGCACGCGAACGCTGCGTGTGTGGCCTGTGGGGGGGGGGGGTGGGGGAGGATCGAGCACCAGGGGGGCGCTCAGAAGGGGTCTGGCCCACGATCGGTGCCCACCGATCGGCGGACCGGTGTCTCTAAAGGACGCACTCTTTTTCCTCCGCCGCCCCGCAAGATCCGCAAGCCCGCGGGGAAGACGGCAACCGCGCATGCGCGGGTGAGGTCAGTTAAGTGCTGCCGGCCGCGTCATTCACGCGGTGCCACTTTGACGCTTTATATAACCTGTCAGAAGCCTCTAGACCCTGGAAGGAAGAGGAGCTGTGTGTCTCCCTCTCTCTGCTGCTGGTTGCCTGCTGTCTCGGTAAGGCTGCAGTGACGATCATTACAAACTGAAGAAAAGGAAAGTACCCAACTGAAGGCCAAACCTTGAGAAAGAAACTAACTGGGAAACTAGCTCAGTGGTTAGCACTTCTGCCTCACAGCGTCAGGAACCAGGCCCAATTCTGGCCTTGAGTGACTGTGTGGAGTTTGCACTTTCTCCCGGTGTCCGGGTTTCCTCCAGGTGCTCCGGTTTCCTCCCACAGTCCAAAGGTGTGCAGGTTAGTTGGATTGGCCATGCTAAATTGCCCCTTAGTGTTACGGGGATGGGGCAGGGCCTGGGGAGGGTGCTTCTTCAGAGGGTGGGTGCAGTCTCGATGGGCGAATGGCCTCCTTCTGCATTGTAGGAATTCTAATATTCTATGATACATCCATCTGAATCAAAGATCCCTTATCGTTTTATTTTAATTAATATTTCTCTGACCTTTCAACCACCCTTTTCCCTCTTGTGTGTGTGTGTGTGTGTGTGTGTGGTGAGAGTGGGGGAGTTAGAAGTGGGATTGGAATTGATCGCGTTGGTACAGGGTGTTGTGACAAAACAGTGACCTGTCTTTCGATGCTGACTGACATGTTGAGTTTTTAGAGCACTGTATCTGAGATCTTTAAAATGTTGTTTTGATCTCTAGAAACAGGCATGAACCTTTGTGCATCTTGTTGAAACTCTGTCACCGTAATGGCCATTTCTATTTAAATCCTGAGACACGCCGTTAGTTGCTGCTCCACAGTTTCAGCTTCTTTTATGAGTAAATTTTATTTCTCTGAGTTTTCTTGTGCTGGTTATGGGGAAGTGCGGAGGGAGAACCAGTGATTAGTAGGCAAGTGAGTGTCTATGATGGATTACAGCAATGGAACGCTTCATTTCACCATTGATTGGTGCACAGAGGAACAATAATAGAGAACGGCCACGTAATCGATTGAGTCCAAGTCCTGCAGCATGGCCAGCTAGACCACAGAGAATCCACTTAATCTTGTGAATAAACGTTAAATCCAAATGAACAGATTAGAAAGGTTCATTTGCCATGTCATTCGTATGGACTTTCAATTGTGCTTTTATCCTTCAGGTTGACTAGTGGTGTGATATTATTTACTCAGGTTTTTTCTTCATGATGGTAGCACTGTGGTACTGTTTATGTGTCAAGTTTAAATCCAGCTAACAGAGTCTGTATTTTATTTGGCATATTCCTCTGCATTTGTGTTTCGATATAGCTGCAAACATGGTGCGCAAGATACAGTGATCTTATTTAGCTCTAGCAAGAGTGCGACGAGGCCGATGAAAAGCGAGAGAGGCCAGAAACAAGAATGCCTGGAACAAGTGCAAAAAATAATCACAAAGGCTAATGGAATGTTAGCCTTTATATCTGGAGGATTGGAATATAAAGACACAGGGGTTATGCTGCAGCTTTACAAAACCCTGGTTAGATCCCACTTGGAGTCACTGGGAGCAGTTCTGGGCACCACGGGCAGAATTCTCCGCTCCCGCGATAAATCGGGAAGGTCGTCGTGAACTCGGCCGAGTTTCACGACGGCCTCGGAGGCCGCTCCTCTCACCTTATTCACCCCCACCCGGGGGGCTAGGAGCGGTGCTCCGTAACTCACGGCCGCCGGGCCTTGATGCTTGACCTATATGACGTCAACTGCGCATGCGCAGGTTGGCCGGCTCCAACCCGCGCATGCACGGCTGACGTCACGACGGCTGACGGCTCAAACCCATGCATGCGCGGTTGCCGTCTTCCCCTCCGCAGCCCCGTAAGACGTGGTGGCTTAATCTTGCGGGGCGGCGGAGGGGAAAGAGTGCGTCGCTTTGAGACGCCGGCCCGACGATCAGTGGGCACCGATCGCAGGCCAGTCCCCTCCCGAGCACGGCCGTGGTGCTCACTCCCCTCTCCACCCCCCACAAGCTTTAAACGGCACTTTGGCGCCCATGTTCACGACGGCAATGACCAGGTGTGGTTGCCGCCGTCGTGAACTGGTCTCAAATGGCATGCCGTTTGGCCCATCCGGGTTGGAGAATCGCCGGTCACCATGAAAAACGGCAAGCGCCGATTCTTCCGAGCGGGGGGGTGGGAGAATCGCGGGGGGCGCCAGGGGGCCGTGTCTTGAATCGCCCGGCCCTCCCGTGATTCTCCCACCTGGCGTGGGGAGCGGAGAATCGCGCTCTAAACCTTAGGAAGGATATTTTGACCTTGGAGGGAGAGCAATGTAGGTTTACAAAAATGTTACCTGGACTACAGAGGTTGAGCTAAAAGGAGAGATTATACAAATTACACCTGTTTTCGGTTAGAAGGTTAAGGGGTGATCTGATTGAAGTATTCAAGATATTAGAGGGAAATCCAGGATAGATAAAGGTTGGTTAAGGAGACACCCTATTGGGTAATGCTACTCTCCTGCCCTTCCATCAGCTGGATGAGCAACTGTTTCTTGATCTGAAAGGCAAGTCTAACAATGTCAGATGCCATTAAATGCCCTATGATAGGGTTTTCTGACTAATTCTTGTTTCTGGCTTCGAGGAGTCTTTTATTAAGAAGATAAGAATGATCCGAATGTGTTTTTCAGAGTCAGGTGTTCAAGCCCCACTCAGGGACCTGAGCATGGAATGGAGGTTGGCAGTTTGGTTTGGGACTGAGTTTGAGCTGAGTTTGAGCCCCACTCAGGGTCCTGAGCATGGAATGGAGGTTGGCAGTTTGGTTTGGGACTGAGTCACTGAAATTTTGATGTTGAACCCATCTGTCCTCTGCCCTCCCATTGGGCGAATCCGACCAGAACACACAGATCTCCTGTTGCCATGGCCAATATTCATCCCTCAAACAGCATGATAAAAACAGATGTCCTGGTAATCTATTTAATAGAACATAGAACAGTACAGGCCCTTCGGCCCTCGATGTTGTGCCGAGCAATGATCACCCTACTCAAACCCACGTATCCACCCTATACCCGTAACCCAACAACCCCCCCCACCCGACCTTAACCTTACTTTTTAGGACACTACGGGCAATTTAGCATGGCCAATCCACCTAACCCGCACATCTTTGGACTGTGGGAGGAAACAGGAGCACCCGGAGGAAACCCATGCACACACGGGGAGGACGTGTAAACTCCACACAGACAGTGACCCAGCCGGGAACCGAACCTGGGACCCTGGAGCTGTGAAGCATTTATGCTAACCACCATGCTACCGTGCTGCCCTATTTCATAGGTGTTGTGACATCTCACAGTACATGAATTAGCTGCCATCATTTCAACGTGAATGTCGCCTGTAAAATACTTTGCAACATCCTGGACCATGAAATGTGTTGGAAATACAATTGTTCCTTTCAAATTTATTTTTATAGGGAACTGACTGATGCGGAATACAAGCTCCCTCTGCAGACAACATCCAGTATTGTTCCCCTGTCAATTAGTGACTGGTCAGCAGGCTGCAGTATTGAGGTTGAGAAGATTCAAAATCCCCCATTGAGAGTTCAAAGCTTTAACTAAACGGGACTAATGCATTGATAGGAAACTGTACTAATACCTCAAGATCAAACTGTAACTCCTGTGAAGTGTTGCAAGCGACTGAATCCATTTTTACAAATCAGCCTCATTGAGGTGGAAGGCAAACTGCTCCCCCGCAAGACAAACAGAAACCTGACAACTACTGAGCATCGCCAAGGGCACCGGGACATGGGGAAATGTGGGGGTAAAGGGGTGAGGAGAGAGGGGAACCCAGGTGTTTTTCTTGTGCACTTAGCTGCAAAGACTTCTGCTCTTTACCTGTCTGATTTCACCAGACTGAGTGTCAGCCCAGTTTTCACCCAGTTACACAGCTTTGAGGAGAACATGGATATAGCTGAGTATTTACAAGGTCAATACCTCAACTGCTCAATGCAATAGTGATAATTAAAAAGGCCTTGGAGGGAGTTAAAACTCCCCCTTCATAAACTCGTACCTATTCTGCCTATCAACTGATGTTGGGCAGGATTGTCCACTTCTGAGACATTGGATGGGATTCTCTGTTGCCTGATGCCGATGTCGTAATCGGCGATTGGGCGCAGAATGCCTTTTTAAGACCGAATCGGGGGCGGCGCCTGTTTTCCGATGCTCCACCCCCTCTGCGGGGCATCATCGGGGAGTACGCCGCACACTGTAGGGACGGCCTCAGGACGCCACCTGAAGGCCCTTCCCTGATGCTCCGCTCCCGATGGGCCGAGTTCACGACGCCGCGGATCACGTGCGCTGTATCCAGTCGGGAGGGGAGCCGTGCTGCCGGCCGGGAGGGCTTCGACAAGGGCTGGGGGGACTGGTGGGGTTTTCCGTTTGGCACCCCCCCACCCAGGAGAAAGCTGCCCATAACTGCCAGGAGCGAGAGAAAACTGCAGGGGCACCACCGGACCTGCGGCCCTTCACAGTGGCTGAGCAGAGGGCCCTGGATATGACCGGTGGCTCGGAGGAAAGGGAGGTCGCCGGGGTGGAGTTCGACCGCAGGCGAGGAAGTGAGAGCTTGTTGAGTTGCGGTTCCCTGTGGCACGTGTGTCAACGCCCCCCCCCCCCCCCCCACACCATCCACACCACCACCCACACCCTACACCACCCCCACACCACCCTCACTCACCCAACACCACCCTCACCACCCCCACACCACCTTCACCCTCACACCAACAACCCCACTCCCCTCCCCGGCCCATGATCTAATTATGTGTCTTGTCTTATGTCGTGCAGGACCAGCTGGATAAGGGGCGGATCCATCTTGTGCCCCCCTCCCCCTCCCCCCACCACCAGCCTAATTTCTCGGTCTAATCTAACATGCCCCGCTGTTAGGCCTCTGGTTCTCTATTCACAAGCTCCATGGGGAGATCAATCAGGTTGTCCCCGTGGATGTTACATCCCCCCCCCAACCTTCCGAAGTCTGCAAGCCCGTCTGTCATCGAGGGTGGCGGACTCCTCCTCCTCCTTCTTTGTTTTCCCGCGGTTGCACCTCTGGCTGATACAGGTCCGGCTCAGCAGTGTCGCGCGTTGGAGAACGTCTGTCATCTGGGGAGCCCCATCGATGACCGTTCCCTGGAAAGGCTGTTGTACCAAACCATGGACGCTTGTGTCTCCATGTCAGACCCTGAGTCTCCACCTCGCGCATCTGTGTCTGGACCCTTCGGAGCCCTTGGGTGTTGGGCAGGAGGGATGAAAGGCGGGTTCACCTAGCTTGGCCAGTCCTGATGCTGGAGTGGTCTATATGCTTTTGCACCATCTGCTCCCATGTTTTCACCGTGTACGATACCGGTCGAGTCCGTTACCCAGTCCATGGGCATTGTCTCCAAAGTTCGGACATATGCCCTGTCCCCTTGCCGAAAATGTCTGTCCTCCTTCCGTCTGCTTCGGCACTGTCTCTGGAGTTTGGCTCCATTCTACTTCCCCGCTGATATTGGGGAGCATCAGGCTAAGGCGAGTCCTCTGCCTTGGGCCCATCAGCAGTTCCGCCGGAGCCACTCTGGTCCTTGTGTGTGGTGTGGTACGGTAGCTAAATGAGAAACACGCCAACCTCATCTCCATGGATCCCATGGCCTATTTCCTCATGCCCCTCTTGAATATCTGTACCACCCATTCTTCCAGACTGTTTAAGGATGCTCTCCATGATTCAGAAAAAACGCTCCTGCCGAAGATGGCCCGATTGGCAACCCTGTCTATTTGTAAAGGCCCCGATGGATATTTATGGGTATTAACCTTCTAGCTGCTCAGTATAGCTTCAATTGGAGGTGTGTGTGACTCATGTCAAGTTTCCAAAAGGATGTGCAGCACGGTGACGCAAGTGGTTAGCCCTGCTGCCTCATGGCGCTGAGGTCCCAGGTTCAATCCCGGCTCTGGGTCACTGTCCATGTGGAGTTTGCACATTCTCCCCATGTTTGCATTCGTCTCACTCCCACAACCCAAAGATGTGCAGGGTAGGTGGATTGTCCACGCTAAATTGCCCCTTAATTGGAAAAAAATTAATTGGGTACTCTAAAAAAAAAATTTTTAAGTTTACAGAAGGAGAGTCCTCCAGGCAGCCCACAGAGAGGTCCTCCAGGCACAGCATCGGGTACCCATCCAAGCAAGAGGCCTTGTTCACTGTTCACTTGTAGTCCACACATAGCCGGACAGTTTTATCCGGCATCAGCACTGGGACCTCTGGCCCAATCTGCAAATTGTGCCAGCTGAATGATTCCCAGGATTTCCAAAGGGCTGAGCTCATCTACGGAACTGAGCGGGATCTAAAATACCTCACCTGGGCTTCAGCATCTACCTCAAATCTGGCCATGACACCCTTTATCTTTCCTAGGCTGGTTTAGCACAGTGGGCTAAACACCTGGCCTGTAATGCAGAACAAGGCCAACAGCGGTGAGGGTTCAGCACCAATTTTGGCATCGTAAAACGCCACAGTTCCCACTTAGCCACTCAAATGGAGAATCCAGCCCAAGGTCCTGCTACTCTCTCCCCTCCGTCGTTTCTCTAGGAATGCTGTGTGGGCTGTATGTCTGAACTTGCAGAGAACCTGACTGAACCTATCTGCAGAAAGAACATTGCACACTGCAAAACCAAGATCAGGATCTGCTTTCTCCCGCCATAAAGACTGCGTACCAGCCCACGGTGTGGTCAGACTGATTGTAAATCCCTTTTGGCACAATAGATGGTGTTAAGGAACCGGAGGAATGTGGCCATCTTCTGTTGCCTTCACCTTACCCCTGGAATCGTGTCACTATCAATATGTCACATGTTTGTCTCCTATGTTGTGCTTCTTCAATGGCATCCCTACTCAGAAGCCTCATTTCCCTCTTCAGGCTCCTGGCCCTCCTGTTTGAGGAGCTCCTAGCCTCCCCCTTTTCTCCATCTGGCGCATCAGGTTGTGACAGGCTCCACAGACAGCAGTATGTGGGATACTATCTGGGACAGGATTGCAGAGCCCCACTGGAATGCTCCAAACATCGGAAATGCATAGTCAGAATGACACTGACCCACCTGATGATGGATTGTGGAGATCTATGTGTGTCTCTCCTCCTTGGCACTCTACAGGGCGACACACAGGTACCTTGAGCGATGGTTTGATTCTTTATTCCCAAGCAGCCACCCCTCTACTCACTGAGGTACCTGGAATATGTGGGGCATCTGGGAGTGCCTCACGATGCATGAGTCATGAACATAGAACATAGATAGAACATAGAACATTACAGCGCAGTACAGGCCCTTCGGCCCTCGATGTTGCACCGACCGTGAAACCCCTCTAAAGCCCATCTACACTATTCCCTTATCGTCCATATGTCTATCCAATGGCCATTTGAATGCCCTTAGTGTTGGCGAGTCCACTACTGTTGCAGGCAGGGCATTCCACGGGCGCGATTCTCCGCAAATGCCAATCGGTAGCATGGTTCTCCAGAACGGCACTTTGCAGCCGTTTTCACGAACTGTGATAGCAGGTGTGTTGGAGTTCGTGAAAACGGCCGTAAAGGCCTGGGAACTCGGCCCATCGGCTAGGGGAGAATCGCTGCTCGCCGTAAAAAAACGGCGAGCAGCGATGCGTGTCGTGGGGCAGCCATGGGGGGGGGGGGGGGGGAGAATAGCGGGAGGTCGGGAAAAATGTCGGGAAGGCTCTCCCGCTATTCTCCGACCCTTCGTGGGGGGCGGAGAATCGCGCCCCACGTCCTTACTACTTTCTGAGTAAAGAACTTACCTCTGACATCTGTCCTATATCTATCTCCCATCAATTTAAAGCTATGTCCCCTCGTGCTAGACATCACCATCCGAGGAAAAAGGCTCTCACTGTCCACCCTATCTAATCCTCTGATCATCTTGTATGCCTCAATTAAGTCACCTCTTAACCTTCTTCTCTCCAACAAAAACAGCCTCAAGTCCCTCAGCCTTTCCTCATAAGATCTTCTCTCCATACCAGGCAACATCCTGGTAAATCCTCTCTGCACCCTTTCCAATGCTTCCACATCCTTCCTATAATGCGGCGACCAGAACTGCACGCAATATTCCAAATGCGGCCGCACCAGAGTTTTGTACAGCTGCAACATGACCTCATGGCTCCGAAACTCAATCCCTCTACCAATAAAAGCGAACACAACGTACGCCTTCTTAACAACCCTCTCAACCTGGGTGGCAACTTTCAGGGATCTATGTACATGGACACAGAGATCTCTCTGCTCATCCACACTATCAAGAATCTTACTGTTAGCCCAGTACTCTGTCTTCCTGTTATTCCTTCGAAAATGAATCACCTCACACTTTTCTGCATTAAACTCCATTTGCCATCTGTCAGCCCAGCTCTGCAGCTTATCTATGTCCCTCTGTAACTTGTAACATCCTTCCGCACTGTCCACAACTCCACCGACTTTAGTGTCATCTGCAAATTTACTCACCCATCCTTCTACGCCCTCCTCCAGATCATTTATAAAAATGACAAACAGCAGTGGCCCCAAAACAGATCCTTGTGGTACACCGCTAGTAACTGGACTCCAGTCTGAACATTTCCCATCAACCACCACCCTTTTTCTTCTTCCAGCTAGCCAATTTCTGATCCAAGCTGCTAAATCACCCTGAATCCCATGCCTCCATATTTTCTGCAATAGCCTACTGTAGGGAACCTTATCAAATGCTTTACTGAAATCCATATACACCACATCAACTGCTTTACCCTCATCCACCTGTTTGGTCATCTTCTCAAAGAAATCAATAAGATTTGTGAGGCACGGCCTACGCTTCACAAAACCATTTTGACTATCTCTAATCAAATTACTCCTTTCCAGATGATTATACATCCAATCTCTTATGAACCTTTCCAAGATTTTGCCCACAACAGAAGTTAGGCTCACTGGTCTATAGTTACCGGGGTTATCTCTACTCCCCTTCTTGAACAAGGGGCAACATTTGCTACCCTCCAGTCTTCTGGCACTATTCCTGCAAACAAAGATGACTTAAAGATCAAAGCCAAAGGCTCAGCAATCTCCTCCCTAGCTTCCCAGAGAATCCGAGGATAAATCCCATCCGGCCCAGGGGACTTATCTATTTTAACACTTTCCAGAATCGCTAACACCTCCTCCTTATGAACCTCACGCCCTTCTAGTCTAGTAGCCTGTACCTCAGTATTCTCCTCGACAACATTGTCTTTTACCTGTGTGAATACTCATTTAGCACCTTTCCTATCTCCTCGGACTCCACGCACAACTTCCCACCACTGTCCTTGACTGGCCCTACTCTTACCCTAGTCATTCTTTTATTCCTGACATATCTATAGAAAGCTTTAGGGTTATCCTTGATCCTACCTGTCAAAGACTTCTCATGTCCCCTCCTGGCTCTTCTTAGCTCTCTCTTTAGATCCTTCCTAGTTAACTTGTAACTCTCAAGCGCCCTAACTGAACCTTCACGTCTCCTCATTACATAAGCCTCCTTCTTCCTCTTGACAAGTGTTTCAACTGCTTTAGTAAACCATGGTTCCCTCGCTCGACCACTTCCACCCTGCGTGACAGGTACATACTTATCAAGGACACGCAGTAGCTGTTCCTTGAACATGCTCCACATTTCCATTGTGCCCATCCCCTGCAGTTTTCCTCTCCAGCCGATGCATCCTAAGTCTTGCCTCATCGCATCATAATTGCCTTTCCCCCAGCTATAACTCTTGCCCTGCGGAATATACCTATCCCTTTCCATCACTAAAGTAAACGTAATCTAATTGTGGTCACTATCACCAAAGTGCTCACTTACCTCCAAATCTAACACCTGTCCTGGTTCATTACCCAGTACCAAATCCAATGTGGCCTCGCCTCTCGTTGGCCTATCTACATACTGCATCAGGAAACCCTCCTGCACACATTGGACAAAAATGGACCCATCTAAAGTACTCGAACTATAATGTTTCCAGTCAATATTTGGAAAGTTAAAGTCCCCCATAACAACTACCCTGTTACTTTCGCTCCTATCCAGAATCATCTTTGCAATCCTTTCCTCTACATCTCTGGAACTTTTCGGAGGCCTAGAGAAATCCCCTAACAGGGTGAACTCTCCTGTTTCTAACCTCAGCCCATACTACCTCAGTAGACGAGTCCTTTCTGCCACCGTAATACTGTCCTTGACTTACAATGCCACCCCTCCCCCTCTCTTACCACCTTCCCTGAGCTTACTGAAATATCTAAACCCCGGCAGCTGCAACAACCTGTTGCAGGGCAGCACGGTAGCATGGTGGTTAGCATAAATGCTTCACAGCTCCAGGGTCCCAGGTTTGATTCCCGGCTGGTTCACTGTCTGTGTGGAGTCTGCACGTCCTCCCCGTGTGTGCGTGGGTTTCCTCCGGGTGCTCCGTTTTCCTCCCACAGTCCAAAGATGTGCAGGTTAGGTGGATTGGCCATGCTAAATTGCCCGTAGTGTCCTAAAAAGTAAGGTTGGGGGGGGGGGGGCGTTGTTGGGTTATGGATATAGGGTGTATACGTGGGTTTGATCGTGGGATAGTAGGGTGATCATTGCTCGGCACAACATCGAGGGCCGAAGGGCCTGTCCTGTGCTGTACTGTTCTATGTTCTAACCATTCCTGTCCCTGCTCTATCCATGTCTCCGAAATGGCCACAACATCGAAGTCCCAGGTATCAACCCATGCCGCAAGCTCACCCACCTTATTCCGGATGCTCCTGGCATTGAAGTAGACGCACTTTAAACCACCTTCCTTCCTGCCGGTACACTCCTGCAACTTTGAAACCTTACTCATGACCTCACTACTCTCAGCCTCCTGTATACTGGAGCTACAATTCAGGTTCCCAATCCCCTGCTTAACTAGTTTAAACCCTCCTGAAGAGCATTAGCAAATTTCCCCCCCAGGATATTAGTACCCCTCTGGTCCAGGTGTAGTCCATCCCGTTTGTAGAGGTCCCACCGACCCCAGAATGAGCCCCAATTATCCAGGAATCTGAAACCCTCCCTCCTGCACCATCCCTGTAGCAACGTGTTCAACTGCTCTCTCTCCCTATTCCTCGACTTGCTAGCATGTGGCACGGGTAACAACGCAGAAATAATAACTCTTTTTGTCCTAGATCTAAGTTTCCACCCTAGCTCCCTGAATTCCTGCCTTACATCCCTATCCCTTTTCCTACCTATGTCATTGGTACCTATGTGGACCACGACTTGGGGCTGCTCCCCCTCCCCCTTAAGGATCCCGAAAACACGATCTGAGACATCGCGGACCCTGGCACCTGGGAGGCAACACACCAACCGCGGGTCTCTCTCGTTCCCACATATTCTCCTATCTATCCCCCTAACTATGGAGTCTCCAATGACTAATGACTTCTCCTCTCCCCCTTCCCATCTGAGCAACAGGGACAGACTCTGTACCAGAGACCTGTACCCCATGGCTTACCCCTGGTAAGTCGTTCCCCCCCAATAGTATCCAAAGCGGTATACCTTTTACTAAGGGGAACGACCACAGGGGATCCTGTACTGACTGCTTCCTCCCAGCCCCTCTCACCATCACCCATCTGTCTTTATTCTTTGGCGTAACTACCTCCCTGAAGCTTCTATCTATGACCCCTTCTGCCTCCCGAATGATCCGAAGTTCATCCAGCTCCAGCTCCAGTTCCCTATCACGGTTTTTGAGGAGCTGGAGTTGGGTGCACTTCCCACAGATGAAATCAGCAGGGACACTGACGGCGTCCCTCACCTCAAACATTCTGCAGGAGGAACAATGTACTGCCTTCCCGGCCATCCCCTCTAGATAAAAAAAGAAAAAGAAAGGAAGAGCTTACCTGATATTCCCTCAACCCCTTAGGTTAGAGGAGGTGGAAGGGTGGGATACACTACAAGTGTAGTGTCTCGGGTTTAGCAACCGCCCAACTTATATACAGGTACTAACAAATATTCCCAGAAATCCCCACGGCCGACTTCCTGCAGCTCTAAAGATAAGTTTATTTAAAGGTTAAACTCACCTTCCCGACTGGCTCCTGCTCCCGCCGAAAATCTGGAGGCCGCTCCTGCTGTAAAGTAAGTTTATTTAAAGGTTAAACTCACCTTCCTGACAGGCCCCTGCTCCCGCCGAAAATATGAACTCCCAGGATACTTGGCACAAATGTGCATTCTGTGCTTCTGATGATTGCACACTAGTTGAACATCGATGGAGTGGAGCTTGATTAAACTTTATGGTTGATAAACAACTGGGGCTGATGCCATGGAGATTGCAAAGCCACATGTGTGCATGGGATTATCATCTGTGCTATTGTAAAGCCTGAGGGAGCTGCAAAATCATCAAATCTGTAAGCCTGGCATCCATCACAGTCTTGATGATTTTCTATGTGATATCCTGCAAGATGCTTGTGGACATCCTGGAACAAGCCACACAATGCAAACAACAGCAGTGACCTTCAGGGCCACATGGAGGAGATACCTGCCTAGTCCATGGGTTCTCTTGCTGAATGTGCTGGGTGTGATCCACCAGAGCTCTGGAGAAGCCCAGCCATGCGCAAAGTTTCTCTCACTCATCTCCAGCCTTTGTCAGTAGGCCCTTGGTCATCCATGTTATGGGTTTAATCTCTTCATCCTCTGTTTTTTGCCGGTGCCCTGCTGGACACTGGACCTGAGGCAGGGATTCCTCCTGAGATGGTGCTGGATGCCATTGAGCTCTTCTTCTCCTCCTCCTCCATTCCATGAGCAACTTCAACTAAGCAGCATTGAACACAGGCCCCATTCCTGTTTGTCCCTTCTCCCTGTGGAATGAGAGACATAACAGATTAATGAATCACAGGGAGGATGGTAAAGTTCCCATTTGCAAACAGCATGCCTCTAGAATGGCTTCAAACTGTCAGCATTTCTAGCTTTGTAGCTGAAATGTAAAGTCAAAGAGTGAGGTAGGTTTTATTTGTGTTCATTTATGGGACGAGGACGTTGTTGGTTAGGCCAGCATTTATTGCCCATCCCTTGCTGCCCTTCAGAAGGTGGTGGTGAGTTGTCTTCTGAATGGTGCAGTCCCTGATATGTAGGTACACCTACTGTGCTGTTAGGGAGGGAGTTCCAGGATTTTGACCCAGTGACAGTGAAGGAACGGCCGATATATTTCCAAGTCAGGATGGTAAGTGGCTTGGTGGGGAACCTCCAGGTGGTGGGGTTCCCAGGTATCTGCTGCCCTTGTCCTTCCAGATGGTGGTCGTGGGTTTGGAAGGTGCAGTCGAAGGAACCTCAAATAATATGACCCACACAATGCCGTGCCTGGCTTCATTATGGTGCCCTGGCCAATAGCCCCCAGACCAACGACAATGAGTGTCTTTCAATTGGCTCTCCCATTCCTTCCTGTCGACACCGTCGAGAAAAATTCAAATCACCATCAACCTCGGCGCGACTGTAAGATCCCACTGGTCACCAATGTCAAGCTGCCGTTGGATAAATGGTTGAA
This sequence comes from Scyliorhinus canicula, assembly GCF_902713615.1. Classification (NCBI taxonomy): domain Eukaryota; kingdom Metazoa; phylum Chordata; class Chondrichthyes; order Carcharhiniformes; family Scyliorhinidae; genus Scyliorhinus; species Scyliorhinus canicula. The sequence goes on along the minus strand of NC_052165.1, from coordinate 2,132,872 downwards.
GGAAATGGGTAATAGGGAGGACACAACTAATAGCTGACAGCTTCCAGCTAATAAAAGTTCATTCACAAAAATAAAATCACTTCACTGCTGCTTGTTCTCCCCACACCCACAGAAAATCTCTTACTGTCAAATACTTCATGAGATGTCCATCTTTCCCAACCATCATCCAACAGCTGAAAAAGTCAGACACATCCACAAAAACGGTTATATTACTGGGTTCAGTAATATGTATCATTACTAGTTGCTGTATAACCAGAAGGTCTGATGGTGTGATCCTGAAAAAACTATGAGTTTTCAACTGAAAGCAAACTAATTTATTAGGTAACGGTTAATTATAATTGAGTTTGACACGCTAGAGAACTATCCCTAGTAATCAAGTAATTAAATATTAATGTGTTAACTGATTCAACTACAGGTGTTAATTATGCTGTGATCTATCTCTCATACACTCCTGCTGTCTAGTCACTCCTGGGTTGAAAGAGACCAAGATCCTCTGGGAGCTGATACTTAGAGTGGGACCTAGTGGTGCCCTCTAGTGGCAGTGTTACAGTTAGATGTTATAATTAAGCTTTTAGTTATCTGCATGTATACATATCATGGCAGAAACTACCTCAACATTTGTGCTTATGTTAGGTAGAGTACATTTTCCAAAGAATTTCAATCATCCTCCTTAAATTTTATGTTTTAATTTAGTGGCCATACTCCTAGTCTATTATTGTGGTGAGCTGCTCGCAGAGTGAAATGAGCTGCGATGCTCTTCCTGCAGGTGTGAAAGTCCAGGATGAACTTTATTTCAGAGTGATCTGCTTGTGGCACTGATTCCCTTGCTTGTCCAAGGTCTGAAGAACTTTCATGTTCAGGCATTGCAAGCAGCCTGAAGATAGCAAGTTCATCAAAGAGTAACATCTGTACCGATACCCCACAGCAGGCATCCTGTAGATGGTGTACACAGCTGCCACCAAGCAGCCTTAGTGCAGGGAGAGGATGTTTAGACATTAATACTGCAATGAAGTTACCGTGAAAAGCCCCTAGTCGCCACATTCCGGCAGCTGTTCGGGTACACAGAGGGAGAATTCAGAATTCTCAGCTGGTATGGGACTTGATTATCCCGCCATTCACACCTCCTCTAGACGTAGTAATTGTTTCTTAACTTGTCCCATTAGCTTTGGCCTTGCACCATTAGATATTTTGTTATTTGATCTTTCCTTCCCTCTGCCTGTCACAGACCTTTCCTCTTCTTCTACTTCCCACAATACCCACTTCTATCTGCTTACATTTCTGACATTTATCAGTTCTGCTGCAAGGTGACGGATATGAAACATTGGCTGGAATTTTGTTCTCACCAGCAGGTTTTTCCTGTCCCGATGACGACGAACCCCCATCATTGAAAACCTGTGGCAGGGGTGGGGGGGTCCAAACAATAAGAAACCCAGGTGACAATGACAGAGCCAGGAGATCCCACCACTGGCCAATGATAGGCCGTGAAACACGTGTCGGGGAATGTGGAAAATCCACTCGGTTTCTCTCAGGTGTTACCTGACCTGCTGATTGTTTGCAGCATTTCCTGTTTTATTTTTGGACAGGATAAACACTGCCTTCCTTACCCCCCAAATACCCATTGGTCATTGACTTGACCTGGATAGAAGCTGAGTCCCTAACTGGGCATTGAGGAGAGGCTGCAATCACTTTGTTAGGTTTGAGGGAGACTCTGTGAATCTGTCCTGGCCCTGAAAGGTATCTATTGAACCTCGTTGGCGAGAGTTGTTCACCTGGCTGGATCTTGGGTTTAGGCTGTGAGTTCCTGGCTAACCCTTGGGATAGACTGAGGTGAGAGACTGACTGGGCCTGCATCTGAGGACTGAATCAACCTGTATATTGTAATATCAATTCAGTGGGCTAGACAGCTGGTTTGTGATGCAGAACAAGGCCAGCAGCGCTGGTTCAATCCCATACCAGTTTACCCGAACAGGCATCGGAATGTGGCGACTAGGGGCTTTTCACAGTAACTTCACACTTGTGACAATAAAAGATTATTATTATTATTAGGTGGGCCTACATCTTGGAGCAAAGAAATTAGTTATTTCTCAGGTGCTTGATGAAATTGGTATTTTTCCCCCTGAAATTATTATGTTGGGAAGGGAAAACCTAGTTTAAGGCATCATAGCCCAATCTATTTGAAATGTTCTGTTAATTGTACAGCACTGACAATGTTTTACAGTGTACAGTTAGTGGACTGTTCTTTGAACGAGTGTCTATTCATTACTGTGTAACAGTGCAGAACTTATTTCTTCCCATTCACACTTTTGACCCTTTCCAATGTAATCACCTTTTATGATGTTCGGCGTTTGGAAGCTCAGAAAGGCAACATTTAGTTCTAAAGAATATTCATTTTGTAACTTTATTATTTTAAAGGGGATTGTAATGACATTAAATCTACTGACTTATTGTTGACTGTAAGAACAGGCGCTGGAATGTGGCGACTTGGGGCTTTTCATAGTAACTTCATACTTGTGACAATAAAAGTTTATTATTATTATTAGGTGGATCAGGATCAGTGTTAATAATTTTATCAGACTTAACAGGATCACTGGATCACATATCAACCACAGGATGAAATGCCGCCATTGTGGAATCTGTTATGTGAAACGTATTTGATGATTGTACTCTGGCTCTTAAAATAGAGAATGAAAGATTATTGGTGTGATTGTTTTCACTTGGGGCTGGTTTCACAGGGTTGGGGACGGCACTCTGCGCCCCTCGGCAGAGAATAACACCCGCAGCCAATCAGAATGGCCTGAATCTCCAGTAGTCTCGGCAGTCCCAGAACTCCACAGTGGGTGCAGCAGGGTCGGCAAATAGTCCTCAGGCAGACGACCACGGTGACAAGAGATGGGTAAGTCCTTGGTCTTTAGGCCAGTGGGAAATCGGATAGCTAAGGATGGGGCAGAGTGGGGGCGTTGAGGAACAAAGGGGGGGGGGCAACACCATGAGGGAGGGTTCCCCCAATGTGCACAAAGTGGCCCTTGTTGATGAGCTCACCCTTCTTCCCGTCTTTTCAAGAAAGCCATTTCAGGAATGGTCTTTGCACACTGCTCAGCACTTTGTGGCAGTGGAAATGAGTCCCTTAATTGCTAATTAATTGGACAGTTAAAGGATTCAAAAGGTCAAAGGATGGGTGGCCTACTGGATGACTCACTGACCCCTGTATTCGTTCTCGGTGGGTGAGAAGGTGGAGGGCTAGGCACCCAATAGATTTTATGTGGTGTGAAGACCACATTTGCTCAATGCCGCTGTCATTTTTACATGATCCATTATCATTTCTAAATTCTGAAACAAATCCTCCCAAATAGGACAATGAAAGTTGTGACACTTCAACGAGTGATAGCTGGTAAAACCACTATTTGCATTGAGATTCATGAAGATTGAACTCACTCCCAATTTAGTTTAGCTGACAAAGGGTCACCCAGACTGGAAACGTTAGCTCCCTTCTCTCTCCACAGAGGCTGTCAGACCTGCTGAGATTGTCAAGTGTTTTCTGCTTTTGTCCCATAAAGATTTCCTCCCTTGGCCCACCACAGGGTCCACTGTATCATGGCCACGCTTGGCAGGAACTGCACCAATTCTCACCCACTTAATTCCTGGCACAGAGGGCGAAATTCCTTAGTGCCGACGCCGGAGTGAAAACTGGAGTGTTTCACTTCGGCGTCGGAGGCCACTCCTCGCCCCCTATCCTCCCGCCCCCGGGGGTCTAGGAGCGGAGCCGTGTCAATTATGCGCGCCGTGCCTTGGCACCGTGTGAAAGCGGCGCCGCGTAAATTACGCGGCCGGCGTTGCGTAAATGATGTCACCCGCACATGCGCGGTTGCCGTCCTCCCCGCGGGCGCCTTGCAAGACATGGAGGATTGATCTTGCGGGGCGGCGGAGAAAAAAGTGCGTCCTTTAGAGACAGCGGCCTGCCGATCGGTGAGCACCGATCGCGGCCAGACCCCTACTGAGCACCCCCCCGGTGCTCAATTCTCCCTCACCACCCCCCACAGGCCGCACACGCAGCGTTCGTGCGCTGTTCACGCCGGCAGCGACCAGGTGTGGTTGGTGCCGGCGTGAACCCGTCGGATTGGGCAGGCCGCTCAGATCATTTGGGCCGGAGAATCGCCGCTCACCTGCTACAAACGGTGAGTGGCGATTCTCCGAGTGGCCTGTCGTGAAACGCCGTTTTGTGGGGGGTGGGAGAATCGCGTGCGGGTGCCAGGGAAGCGTGGCAGGAATCGCCTGGCTCTTCCGCGATTCGCCCACCCGGCGTGGGGGTCGGAGAATTGCGCCCAGAGGATTGGAGAATCACGAGGGCCTGGTGAATATGGGCCGGGATTCTCCCACCCACCCCGCCAGATCGGAGAATTGCCGGGTGGCGGTGTGGAACCCGCCCCGCCGCTCTGGCGCCGGCTGCCGTGTTCCCTCACATCGGTTTTCGGGCAGGGGCGGGGATCACGCCGCGCTGGTCGGGGGCTGTTGGCAGCGGCCCCCCCCGCAATTCTCCAGGACCCAATAGGCCGAGCGGCCGCCTGGCTTCGGCCAGTCCCGTTGGCGTGAAATGAACATGGTCCATCCTGGCGGGGTCTGGCTTGTCAGCCATCTAGCGAGGTCCTTGGGGGAGCGCGGGGGTATCCAGCCCTGGGGGGGGCCCCCACAGTGGCCTGGCCTGGGATTGGGGCCCACCGATCTGCGGACGGGCCTGTGCCGTGGGGGCACTCTTTCCCTCTGCGCTGGCCTCTGTAAGGCTCAGCGATGGCCGGCATGGAGAAGAAACCCCCTGCACATGCGCAGGAAACACACCGGCGGTTCCATGCATGCACCAGAACACACTGGCAGTCCTGCGCATGCGGCAACTCGGGCTGGCCGGCGGCGGCCCTTCGGAACCGTTTTGCATGGCGCAAACCCCTCCAGCGCCAGCCTAGCCCCCGGAAGTGCGGAGGATTCCGCAACATCAGGGCAGCCCGACACCGGAGTGGTTTGCGCCGCTCTTGGTGCCGGTACGGGCCACCCCGCCAATTGTGGGAGAATCCCGCCCAAGGTGCCTGATCCGTCATTGGATGCAAATGGATCTTACATTCTCCCGCTGGCACGGGGAGCAAAACTCGACGCCGACACAAGCAGGGACTGGAGCATTGGAAATGGATCTCTGCCAGGCACCAATCCTGTTTATTCCCCGCCCCATCGGGAACTCCATTACCGGCAGGGCGAGGCGGAGAATCCAACCCATCTCAACTTTCCAATTCCACCACTTTGAAAATAGTCCTCGGTTCATGGTTTCCTTTTTCTTTAAGGCTGAAGTGACCTGAGGTGATATTTTTAATGATTTATGTATTTGAATTCCCACATTCTTTTACCCCTCTTCCTCATTCAATTTCTTATTTTCCAAGGAATGTTACCCCTATTTTCTTACCAAATTTAAATCCTCAGACATATTGATGTTGACAGTCACTCTTATACCACATTTCTGAGTTTTGTGTTATCTGTACATGCCCAAGTCTAGGTCATTAATATATTGTCGAAAAGAGCAGTGATTTTAGCGCCAACCTTTGGGCAACACTTTTCCTCCATTCTGCGCCACTCTTTGCTCTCCTGGCTAATTTTACATCCAAGCTGCCATTGCCCCCTCAACCCCAAGGGGTTCAGATTTGCTCACAAATTTATTATGTGGTACTTCGAAATGCCTTTTGAAAGTCCAGATTCACAATATCAAATGCATTGCCCTTACCCGCTCTTTTCAATACTTCGTCAACGGACTCAATCAAATTAACGAGCAGTAAATTTAGGTGGGATGCAAAAGGAATTGCTGATCACATACCATTCAATTCTCATCAGGTAGATTTTGTTTAATTTACTCTCATACAATGTTTATTTTCCATTGGGTGTTTTTTTTCCCTGAGTTATGTGGGTTTTTTATTAATTCATTTTTGGCACTTTCTATGTCACACAACAAGGCTTGAGGATAAGAGGCCTGTTCCTAAGGCTTCACAACTGGTAACAAATCACTGATGGGTAATAGGTGTACAGACATCATACCTACCCTGATGTTTCTCTCTGGATTTTGTAACCAGCCTACATAGACCTCTGCTGATTGTGACCGGCTGATTTAGCTCATTGGGTTAAACCGCTGGCTTTTAAAGCAGACCAAGCAGGCCAGCAGCACGGTTCAATTCCCGTACCAGCCTCCCCAGACAGGTGCCGGAATGTGGCGACTAGGGGCTTTTCACAGTAACTTCATTGAAGCCTACTCGTGACAATAAGCGATTTTCATTTTCAAACCAGGATCAGCAATTTCCCCCACCTCCCTCACTCCAAATTCCTAAACAGAATTCCAGATTCTACCTCTTGTTTCACAACTCCAGATAAAAACAGAAAATATTAGGACAACCTCAGCAGCATTTGTGGAGAGAGAACGGAGCTAAGATTTCAAGTCTGGGTGACTCTTTGTGAAAGCTGGACGGATACTGTTCACAGACAGTCAGAGCTGCTGAGCTTGTCCAGCATTTTCTATTTTTGTTTCAGATCCCAGCCTCTGCAGTCATTTGCTTTTATCTTTCGACCTTTCTCTCAGGGTTGGCCTTCTGCCATGTCTCTCAATCAGCTGGTATCTTATTCATGTCTTTTTTTCAGGCTACTTACATTTTCAACATCTCCCACACATCTCAAATTCAACAAGACATATGTATATCCAACTTGGGGCTGGCAGCTCACATTCTCCTCCATGTTGTGTGTTCCCTCCAGGATCCTCGAGAAGATTTGCGCACCCAAAGGGTCGCTTAAGGAGGTAATGTATTTAATTCACAGATTTCAAAGCAAAGCTGAACCTTTAGTTGGAGACTGTGATGCAGCTGGGACGATGAGAGTGCTGTGTATGGATGATAAGTATCATATTTGTACGATAAGTCAACTGACCTTGAAACTCTTGAAAAATTCTGAAAGTGCACAGGCTGTGATGCTCGGTTACTGTGTTGGTAATTTTAAAGGATAGATTCGCAGGCCAAACAAACAAGAGCTTTATTGGAAAGGCATTTACTCAACAGGCTGTAGAAATAGACTGACCGTTTGCCCACACAAATGGCCAATAACATCACCAGTATGTCACGTGATTGGACTCTTAAAGTTTCAACTAGGAACAAACATGGATACACAGCAGTTGGGATTGTGCCCATTGGCACTGGCATATTTGAACAAGGTCTTTACGTTTTCAAGTTCAAGGAACCTATGAAGCTCACCATCCCATGGAGCTGGGAAATACAGCAGGCACCTATCATTTGAGGTCAGGGTGCCCATAGATCCCACTATGCTCCTGCCCTCACCCTACACAGGCTCGAGCTACGTTCTCTTCATCTCCTTTTGTAAAAGAGCTGATTGACAATTTTGAGGATCAGGTCAATCAACTAATGCGAAACTGGGTTCTGAATGGGTCAGGAGGCATGAACTCCCAGCCCTGCAGCCACCATTTATGGCCAAAGTTCAGTCTGTGGGCACTGCTTTGCCCCAAATCATAGAATTTGGGCCCACAAGCTTTACAATGAGATTTACGTATATTAATAAGACTGGACATATCCGGGGTATTACGTCATTTCTGGCTTTACATCGAATATCAAATATTCGCAGGTCCAATACATAGGAATTGTTCACCCAATTTGACATTATCTGTTGCATTTTTGCAAGGCACTCTGCAATGGTAAAGGCACACACACAGTCTATTTCTGAGTACTTCTTTGTTTTACTGAAGCTATTCTGCTGCTGTCGTGCATCTGTTATTGATCATTTGCAACCACGGTACTGAATGGATGGTGATTTATTGCCGCCATGAAATTCTGACAATGGGAGATTTTAAATCCTCAAACTACAAATTGAAACATTGACCCACATCGAGCAATTTTCTATCACATGAATTGTTATAGTAATAAAGTATTACTTTTGTGTAAATATTTCAAATAACATGTTCACTTGTGAAAAGTGGGACACGTTAATAATAAAGCTTCATGTCTTGTGTTTATCAGGGCAAACGCCAAAAATCCACATTTCAAATTATCACAACAATTTATACTGCCGTAGAAAAGGATATTGATCAGAGTGCAAGTCAACTCCGATTGACCAAGGCATTGCCATGGAGACAGCACTATGGAATTATAAGCTTCCCAAGCTCCGGGGTAATTCAACAAGGGATTACGGCTGAAACATATTCATTTTTTTTTTGGAGATCAGGGTCCCTGTGGACGAATGTATGTTGCTTCTTCATCTCCTTCTACAAGTTTGCGGACAATATGACCATAGTGGGCCAGATCTCAAATAACGACGAGTCAGAATACAGGAGGGAGATAGAGAACCGAGTGGAGTGGTGCAGCGACAACAATCTCTCCCTGAATGTCAACCAAACTTAAGAGCTGGGCATTGACTTCAGGAAGCAAAGTACTGTCCACACCCTTGTCAGCATCAACGTGGCCGAGGTGAATGAATGAATGAATGAAAATCGCTTATTGTCACAAGTAGGCTTCAATGAAGATACTGTGAAAAGCCCCTAGTTGCCGCATTCCGGCGCCTGTCCGGGGAGGCTGGTACGGGAAGGCGATGGTTAGTTCAAATTCCTAGGGGTGCACATCACCAAAAATCTGTCCTGGTCCACCCACGTCGACGCTACGACTAAGAAAGCACAACAGTACCTATACTTCCTCAGGAAACTGAGGAAATTCGGCATGTCCACACTGACTCTTACCAACTTTTACAGATGCACCATAGAAAGCATCCTATCGGGCTGCATCACAGCCTGGTATGGCAACTGCTCGGCCCAAGATCGCAAGAAACTTCAGAGAGTCGTGAACACCGCCCAGTCCATCACACGAACCTGCCTCCCATCCATTGACTCCATCTACACCTCCCGCTGCCTGGGGAAAGCGGGCAGCATAATCAAAGACCCCTCCCACCAGGCTTACTCACTCTTCCAACTTCCTCCATCGGGCAGGGGATACAAAAGTCTGAGAACACGCAGGTACAGACTCAAAAATTACTTCTTCCCCGCTTTATATCTCTGTGTATGGGTATAGAGAGGATTTAACAGAATGGTTTCAGGGACGATGGATGTTAAACTAGAGACACGGCCTGGAAAAGCTGGGCATTTCACACACACCACAGCTTGAGCTGTCTCCCACATGTTCCATCTGATGCTGAGGCCTGAAACCCAACTCCTGCCTGGAATACTTCTGCATTTGCATATTTACATTGTTCAGAGACCTTTTGAGTTCCGATGCAGTGACTGTACTATGCCACTTATCCTCGTGATGCATAGGAGTTTGTTAACCATCTCACAGCAATGAATCCAGTCCTGTTTGTGGACCCATGACTGCTACTCACCTCTGCCACTGTTTCCAGGCCACCCTTGTCAGGTAAGAGGGCGGCCTCCATGAATGGAAAATAGGCCCTTGTGCTGTTTCCCGATCACTTGGAGGAGAGAGGGACTTCTGAAACGTGGGTTCACCCGTTGACTGCATTGGGACATTCTTCATAGTTTAATGGGGATCAACAGTTTGGGGGTGGGGTGGGGGCAGAGTTGGAAGGTTTTTGAGAATCCAGGGGCAACAGATCAGGGGTGGGATTCTCCGACGCTCCGCGCCGAAACTGTGCTCGAAGCGGGGGCCGAGAATTACCGAAAATAGACTCCCACGTCGACACGCGATTCACCAACGACTAGAGAATCGGCACCAGTCACGTGCTCGCGATCGATGCGGTGCCGCTCGGGAGCTGCGGAAAGCGGCCCCCTTGGCGATTCTCCGTGCTCAAAGGGCCGTGTGCCCGCTGAGCTCCGCCTAGTCCCCCCGGCGTGGTTCACATGTGGTCCCACCCGACAGGACCTCAGCATTCTGATTGCGGGGGCCGTCCTGTAGGGAGGGTGGGGGGGGGGGGGGAACTGACTCCGGGGGGGGGTCATCCACGGTAGCTACCGATCGGTGGGCTTGCTCAGTCCGGGGGGGGCCTGCGTTCCTCTGCGACGAGGCCCTGTAGGCAGGGGCCATGTTGCTCTGGGGCCGACGCAAAGACGGCCGCAGCGCACATGCGCGGACCCACGGCCGGCCACCGTGCGCATCAGCGGCTGTGCGGGCGTAACTGCAGGAACCCATCGGCAGCTAGAGCTGAGGGATGCACGCCGGGGCCCTGCTGGCCCTCTTGAGGACAGAGAATCACCCCAGACTTTCTAGGAAACAGTCCGGAGTGATTCCCATCCGTTTTCCGGCAGGCGTGGGGACTTTGTCCCCAGCAGGGAGAATCCTGTCCCAGATGTTGGGTCAGTGTATTACAATCCCAGACCAGACCCCAACAGACCGAAACCCACCCCAATATTTTATTTTTGAAAGGCGACCTCACTCCAGGAGGGATTTCACACTATATAGGGACATGGTTTATTAAAGCAAACACTATTACTAATACAGTAGTGACATCTTTAATATCACACCTGGAAATAGCCCACAATTACCCCTTAAACAATAGTACTCATCACAGTGAATACAATACCTTTAATTGCTATCTTTATTCCCACTTAAACAACAGGAAAATAGACCATCTCAGCCCTCAATCCACATTAAATACCAATGGCACAGAGAAATACTTGCTTTACAGAGATGTTTGTTAAGAAAGAGTCCCTTGACACTGCTTCTCCAGTCCAAAACCAGAAACTTTGGCTGGATGTTTTCAAAAGCTGTCATCAACTGGATTCTCAAAAACCTTCCAACTCTGCCCCCACCCCACCCCCAAACTGTTGATCCCCATTAAACTATGTATTTAATTTCTCCTATTGTCTTCAGACAAGTCCGACTGCTTTAAATACTGTTTTAACTAACTTACAGTGAGAGCAGGACAGTTTCTCTGTGCACACAGCTTCAGCCGGATCAGAACTCAGCTGAAAATGCTTCCTCAAAATGCCTGATATCTTAGTTCCACCCAGCAATTACATCATTTCACCAAGCTGAAAACAAATTAACTCCCCCCGAGAATCCCCTTACTCAAAATAGAATTGCATTAGCCCAAGCTTTTATAACGATGAATTGCACCCCCTACCCCTAAAAGCTTTGTTGTCTTTTAAACCAACCTGTCCACGGCTGTCACATGATTGGCTGGCCGCTCACCTCTGCATAGTTGGTTGGCTGGCTGCCACGTGTCTACATATGGCCAGTTGTCCCTCTCGGAGTGGACGTGCGATGCACCTACACCATTGTGACTCTCAAAGTGAGATGACTTTGGCCACCACGTGCAAACAAATCCTTCTACCCAACCCACTGAGTAATCCCATTAATGGGTGTGGAAAATTTCACCCTGTTGGTTCTCATTCCCTCCGCCAAGGGGGTTTCAGGTTAGACACCAGAATATCTGTCTCAGCCTATATCCTAAATTATTCATGTTTGACAAGTTGCTTTCTGATCGGATGTAACTATGGTCCCAGTAGCGTACACATGATGTTATCAAGCTGGATAGTTGAGCTCTATTTCTGTAGAATATTCTAGTTTGGAGCTGTTTGTTTTTAGCAGTATTACATGAAGGTTACAGAAAGGTTTGAGCAGTTCAGTCCTTGAGGCAAGACACAAGTAGATGATTTTTTTAATAGTAGATGCGATGTTTCACTATTTTGGCCAGTGTGGTGGGAGGTGTCCTCTCATATGAAGTATGCAGATCCAAACATATTTTGTTTTAATAACTGTACAAAGTCTGCACGTTCTCCCCGTGTCTACGTGGGTTTCCTCCGTGCGCTTTGGTTTCCTCCCACAAGCCCCGAAAGACCTCACCACTGTCTGACTGGCATGTGGTTTGGCAGGCCTTACTGAAAAGAGGCATCGTGAGTCTATCCAGCTGCCTGGTGAGACCCTTAACACAAGATTCAGCCCTGAATACTAACTATAGGCTGCACGGTAGCACAGTGGTTAGCACGGTTGCTTCCCAGCACCAGGAACCCGGGTTCGATTCCCGGCTGGGTCACTGTCTGTGCAGAGTCTGCACGTTCTGGAGAGGGATAGGTGCGTGCAACAGGGCAAGGTTTACAATTGGGGGAAGGATAAATACAATGCTGTCAGACAAGAATTGAAGTGCATAAGTTGGGAACATAGGCTGTCAGAGAAGGACAAAAGTGAAATGTGGAACTTGTTCAAGGAACAGATACTACGTGCCTTTGATATGTATGTCCCTGTCAGGCAGGGAAGAGATGGTCAAGTGAGGGAACCATGGTTGACAAGAGAGGTTGAATGTCTTGTTAAGAGGAAGAAGAAGACTTGTATAAGGCTGAAGAAACAAGGTTCAGACAGGGTGCTGGAGGGATACAAGTTAGCCAGGAGGGAACTGAAGAAAGGGATTAGGAGAGCTAAGAGAGGGCATATAAAACATTTGGCAGGTAGGATCAAGGAAAACCCCAAGGCCTTTTACACATATGTAAGAAATATGTGAATGACTAGAGCAAGGGTAGGTCCGATCAAGGACATTAGCGGGAGATTGTGTATTGAGTCAGAAGAGATAGGAGAGGTCTTGAACGAGTACTTTTCTTCAGTATTTACAAACGAGAGGGGCCATATTGTTGGAGAGGACAGTGTGAAACAGACTGGTAAGCTCGAGGAGATACTTGTTAGGAAGGAAGATGTGTTGGGCATTTTGAAAAACTTGAGGATAGACAAGTCCCCCAGGCCTGACGGGATATATCCAAAGATTCTATGGGAAGCAAGAAATGAAATTGCAGAGCCGATGGCAATGATCTTTTCGTCTTCGCTGTCAACAGGGGTGGTACCAGGGGATTGGAGAGTGGCGAATGTCGTGCCCCTGTTCAAAAAAGGGAATAGGGATAACCCTGGGAATTACAGGCCAGTTAGTCTTACTTCGGTGGTAGGCAAAGTAATGGAAAGGGTACTAACGGATAGGATTTCTGAGCATCTGGAAAGACACTGCTTGATTAGGGATAGTCAGCACGGATTTGTGAGGGATATGTCTTGCCTTACAAGTCTTATTGAATTCTTTGAGGAGGTGACCAAGCATGTGGATGAAGGTAAAGCAGTGGATGTAGTGTACATGGATTTTAGTAAGGCATTTGATAAGGTTCCCCATTGTAGGCTTATGCAGAAAGTAAGGAGGTATGGGATAGTGGGAAATTTGGCCAGTTGGATAACGAACTGGCTAACCAATAGAAGTCAGAGAGTGGTGGTGGATGGCAAATATTCAGCCTGGAGCCCAGTTACCAGTGGCGTACCGCAGGGATCAGTTCTGGGTCCTCTGCTGTTTGTAATTTTCATTAATGACTTGGATGAGGGAGTTGAAGGGTGGGTCAGTAAATTTGCAGATGATATGAAGATTGGTGGAGTTGTGGATAGTGAGGAGGGCTGTTGTCGGCTGCAAAGAGACATAGATAGGATGCAGAGCTGGGCTGAGAAGTGGCAGATGGAGTTTAACCCTGACAAGTGTGAGGTTGTCCATTTTGGAAGGACAAATATGAATGCGGAATACAGGGTTAACGGTAGAGTTCTTGGCAATGTGGTAGAGAAGAGAGATCTTGGGGTCTATGTTCATGGATCTTTGAAGGTTGCCACTCAAGTGGATAGAGATGTGAAGAAGGCCGATGGTGTGCTAGCGTTCATTAGCAGAGGGATTGAATTTAAGAGCCGTGAGGTGATGATGCAACTGTACAAAACCTTGGTAAGGCCACATTTGGAGTACTGTGTGCAGTTCTGGTCACCTCATTTTAGGAAGGATGTGGAAGCTTTGGAAAAGGTGCAAAGGAGATTTACCAGGATGTTGCCTGGAATGGAGAGTAGGTCTTACGAGGAAAGGTTGAGGGTGCTGGGCCTTTTCTCATTAGAACGGAGAAGGATGAGGGGTGACTTGATAGAGGTTTATAAGATGATCAGGGGAATAGATCGAGTAGACAGTCAGAGACTTTTTCCCCGGGTGGAACAAACCATTACAAGGGGACATAAATTTAAGGTGAATGGTGGAAGATATAAGGGGGATGTCAGAGGTAGGTTCTTTACCCAGAGAGTAGTGGGGGCATGGAATGCACTGCCTGTGGAAGTAGTTGAGTCGGAAACATTAGGGACCTTCAAGCAGCTATTGGATAGGTACATGGATTATGGTAGAATAATGGAGTGTAGATTAATTTGTTCTTAAGGGCAGCACGGTAGCATTGTGGATAGCACAATTGCTTCACAGCTCCAGGGTCCCAGGTTTGATTCCGGCATGGGTCACTGTCTGTGTGGAGTCTGCACATCCTCCCCGTGTGTGCGAGGGTTTCCTCCGGGTGCTCCGGTTTCCTCCCACAGTCCAAAGATGTGCTGGTTAGATGGATTGGCCATGATAAATTGCCCTTAGTGTCCAAAATTACCCTTAGTGTTGGGTGGGGTTACTGGGTTATGGGGATGGGGTCGAGGTGCTGACCTTGGGTAGGGTGCTCTTTCCAAGAGCTGGTGCAGACTCGATGGGCCAAGTGGCCTCCTTCTGCACTGTAAATTCTATGATAATCTATGATTAATCTAGGACAAAGGTTCGGCACAACATTGTGGGCCGAAGGGCCTGCTTTGTGCTGTATTTTTATATGTTCTATGTTCTATGTTCCCTCTGTATCTATGTGGGGTTCCTCCGGGTGCTCCGGTTTCCTGCCACAAGTCCCGAAAGACGTGCTTTTTAGGTGAATTGGGCATTCTGAATTCTCCTTCAGTGTACCGGAACAGGCGCCGGAATGTGGCAACTAGGGGCTTTTCACAGTAACCTCATTGCAGTGTTAATGTAAGCCTACTTGTGACACTAATAAAGATTGTTATGAATTTTTTCCTGTAGCATATTCTTCATCACAGTCATCCAGCTGCTGACTTCAGGAAATCGAAGAAAGAACCTTTATTGTGCAACTGTCCACAGCCGGATCTCAAACTCTCTGTGCTGAGTACTCAGGGGGCTTGTTGGAGAATGCAGCTACTGAAGCTGCAGAGAGGGGCATGGTAACCCTTCAGAGCAATTCCATGCCGAAGCGATGCCCAGAACTTGATTCTCCTCATTCAGAAGCAGAATTTCAGTCTTGACAGGGCATTCGCCTGTCCATCATGTGCACTGTGCACAGGAATTCACCAAATATTCTATTCTTGCTCCCCCCGAATCAAAACAAGGACACATCAGTGGCGCGTTGTAATCAATTTACCAAATGAAGCCACAGAATTTAGTCTGTGAAGTAGGAAGTTTTCTCTGGTGCATTACCAGAGCTGGAATTCATTTGTACAGAATGTTAGTCTTCGCACTGAAATATCCATCAGTGTCTACAAAATTTCATGGTCTCGGGAAAAATGCTAAGTCCAGAGGATTGAATGCGACATTTAATAATGTATCAGTCAAAGTCATTCGCAAGTATGACCATGTTAAAAATCCACTTTAAAGTATGACCATGTTAAAAATGGTCAAATAAATGTTCCAAATCAAATGCATTCAGTGAAATTGGTGCTTCTACTATACAATTTTATAATTAATTTTCAAACAATGCTATTTCAATGTGAAAAATATTTCAGTGAATAAAGGTGTGCGACATATTGGAAAATTTGCTTAAAATGAACTTTTCTTTGTCAAAACTGAATTCAGAAAAATGAAAATGTAGGAAAGTATTAAGGGCGCGATTCTCCGCCCCCCACGACGGGTCGGAGAATAGCGGGAGGGCCTTCCCGACATTTTTCCCGACCTACCGCTATTCCCCCCCCCCCCCCCCCCCCCCCACACCCGCCCCCTGACACGAATCGCTGCTCGCCGTTTTTTTCCGGCGAGCAGCGATTCTCCCCTAGCCGATGGGCCGAGTTCCCAGGCCTTTATGGCCGTTTTCACAAACGGCAACACACCTGCTCTCACCGTTCGTGAAAACGGCCGCAAAGTGCCGTTCTGGGTAACCATGGCACCGATTGGCACGTCCGCACCACGGCCGTGTCAAGGGTGGCATGGGCCCGCGATCTGTGCCCACCGATCGCGGGCAGCGGGTCTGAACCCCGCGCACTTTTTGTTCCTCCGCCGCCCTGCTGGATCAGTCCGCGGGGCGGCTGAGAGGCATACCGGCCCGCGCATGGGTTTCACGCATATGCGTGATGACGTCAGCCGCGCATGCGCGGGTTGGAGCCGTACAATCCGCGCATGCGTGGCTGACGTCATAGCGCACGTCAGCCGTCGTTAACTTTGGCGCGCGGGCTTAGCGAATTTCGCTAAGCCTGCGATGCCGAGGTTCACGGGGCCCCGCTGCTAGCCCCGACCGGGGAGCAGAATCGGGTCCCGGGAGGGGGCGCGGAGGCTGCCGGGAAACACGGCCGGTTTCACGGCAGCCTTCACGACTATCCGCATTTGCGGAGAATCGTGCCCATAGGTTCGTTGTTCCTTTATCTACAACTGAGGGTTGATTTCCTTCCTCTGCATCATTATTGCTGCGGATCCATTGCGAGCTTCCCTGGATCACCCTGGCCCACCAGATCATTCACCTGTACAGCAGATGTTTCCTTCACTATCCATAATTTTGCTCTTGATGATGACATTGGCGAAGAGAATTTAAACAATAGATAAACTTCTGGGTGACAAAGCAAACTCCAATATCATGTCAATGACCGATCGTGTGTCATGGTGACGAAAAAAGAAGCATCTCTGTGAGGCTGATGCAGAAACTAGACTAGTGAACATGAGAGTCCAACGTGACTGACAGAGCAATGCTTATTTGTTTACAACCTGGAACATTTACAGTAGGCCAATGCAGTGACCAGAATTGAGAAGTCCTTAGTGACTAATGCAAAGGGAATCAGATATAAATGATGTCTGAAATCTTTGATGGCCTAATGGCCTTCTCCCTCACTTGCAAATAAACCTTGCAAACTCTTCAGCATTGGTTTCCTACGATCCCTTCTCTTTCCTTCTAGGGGCCATCAGAGAGCCATCAAACATGACAGCAAAACAACATTATTGATGGTAAGGTGCTGTGGGGTGTCCTGTGGTCATGAAAGTCACTATTATCAATCCAAGCCTTTCCTTCTTGAATGCTCTACAAAAGACTCCTGGTGCTACAGCGGCCCTCCCTCATCTCGCGTCAGCTTGCTTCTCTTAACTCACCCTGATTATATAAAGGTCACCATCACCCTTTCTGCCCACAGGCCAATTATGCTCCTTAAGTGCCCAACTGTTAGCAATTTAAGAGCCTCAGCCCGTAATCTCCTCATGGTGGTGGTGTTTTCACGTCTACACATGCAGGGCTTTTCAAAATGTGGGTCGCGACCTGCGGGTGGGGTACAGGAGAATGTCGGGAGTGTTGTGAAGCAATCGGTTGTGCTCCGTGGTGGTCCCGATCGTGGGAAAAGCGCTCAATGGCCACTGCTGGGCTTTTAAATTGAGAATGGCAGCCACTGGTGCTGTTTAAATGAAAATAAATGTGAGGTTTTCCGGACAGACACAGCAGCAGAGACTAGGTCACGCGCTCAACACGTACACCTGACGTTAAGCTCCCTCCATGTGTGTGAGGGTGCGAAATTACGGAGCAGTGTTGCTTTCATTTTCCTGCTGTTAGCAAGAAGACTGTGAAGATGGATCATTTCCTTAAAAATAAGAAATAGCGACTTCCGGTGGCGGCGATGATGTAGGAAGCCGCACATTTGGGAGCTCCCGTTTTAAACGGACTTTTCGGCTCTTTTTAGAGCCCAAAACGGAAATTTTTCGACGTCTCCCGGTGGGAGAAGGTGTGCTGATCGACTTTCCCCGCAACCCATGACTCGAACTCGGAGTGGAAAGGGGGAGAAAAACGGCAGCAGCTCCCCAGAAAAAACGGGGGAAGGAATCCAAGATGGCGGCTGGCGGTGCTCCAGAGGAGTGGAAGGCATGTGGGCGCCATGGAGCAACAAGCTGCTCTCCTGCGCTGTTTGCAGACTTCAAGGCTGAGGTGCTGAGCTCTCTGCAGGAAACGAACAAAAGGCTCTCGGAGATTCAGACGACCCAGGGTGCTGCCATCAAGGAGTTGCAGACGCAGGCCACTGAACAAGAGGAGGAGGCCGGGATCCTCGTGAGTAAGGTGGAGGGGCACGAAGCACTCCACAAGAAGTGGCAGGAACGCTTCGAGGAGCTTGACCACCGCATGAGGCAGAAAAACCTGCGGATCTTGGGCCTTGCGGAGGGGCTAGAGGGATCGGACCTGACAACCTACGTGGCTACAATGCTGAAATCGCTAGTGGGGGCAGGATCTTTCCATCTGCCCCTGGAGCTGGAGGGAGCCACAGGGTACTGGCCAGGAGGCCTAAGGAGAATGAACCCCCGCGTGCGGTGCTGGTGAGGTTCCACCGGTTCAGTGATCTGGAGTGTGTGCTGCGCTGGGCCAAGAGGGTGAAGAGCAGCAATTGGGAGAATGGGGTAGTACGGATCTACCAGGATTGGAGTGCGGAGGTGGCTAAGCGGCGATCTGGATTTAATCGGACAAAAGAGGTGCTTTACAGGAAAAAGATAAAGTTCGGAATGTTGCAGCCCGCGCGCCTGTGGGTAACTTAATCGGACCGGCATTATTATTTCGATTCCCCGGAGGAGGCGTGGGCCTACGTACGGACGGAGAAACTGGACTTGAACTAGGGGTTGGGGGTTGCGGGGTCGGTTGTAAGGCTTTATTGCTGGTTTCTGCTGTTGCTGTGTTCTTCTTTTTTGTTTTTTTGTACTTTTGTAATTTTGATATGGTTATTTATGGGGGTGTTGTTCTGGAGCGAGGGAGGGATAGAGGTGGGCTGGCGCTGCCCGACCTTCTGGGGTACTATTGGGCGGCCAATGTGTCAATGGTGCGTAAATGGGTGATGGAGGGGGGAGGGGCGGCGTGGAAAAGAATGGAGATGGCGTCATGTAGAGGTACGAGCCTGGCTGCCGTGGTAACGGCGCCGTTGCCGCTCTCCCCTAAGAGGTTTACCACGAGCCCGGTGGTGGCGGCGACCCTAAGAATCTGGGGACAGTGGAGACGGCATCAGGGGGAAACAGGGGGCTCGATGGAGGCTCCACTGGGTGGCAATCATCGGTTCATCCCGGGGAACAAGGATGGGGGATTTAGGGGGTGGCAAAGGGTGGGCATCAGTAAATTGAGGGACCTGTTTATTGGCAGGAGGTTTGCGGGCCTGGGGGAACTGGAAGATAAATTTGGGCTTCCCTAAGGGAACATGTTCAGATACTTGCAGGTAAAGGCGTTTGCTAGGCGACAGGTAGAGGGATTCCCTCTGCTGCCCTCGCGGGGGACGATGGACAGAGTGTTTTCGGAGGTGTGGGTCGGGGAGGGGAAGGTGTCTGACATCTATAAGGTAATGCAGGAGGTGGAGGAGTCGTCAGTGGAGGAGCTGAAGGCTAAATGGGAGGAGGAACTCGGGGAGCAGATAGAGGACGGGTCTTGGGCGGATGCCTTGGAGAGAGTCAACTCTTCCTCCTCATGTGCGAGGCTTGGTCTCATCCAATTTAAGGTGCTGCACCGGGCCCACATGTCCGGGACTAGGATGAGTAGGTTCTTTGGGGGTGAGGATAGGTGCACCAGATGTTCGGGGAGTCCAGCGAACCACGCCCATATGTTCTGGGATGCCCATATGTTCTGGATCCCCCAGACCCGCAAACCTCCCGCCAATAAACAGGTCCCTCAATTTACTGATGCCCACCCTTTGCCACCCCCTAAATCCCCCATCCTTGTTCCCCGGGATGGAAGAATTCTGGAAGGGGGTGGTGGGGACGATGTTGAGGGTGGTTGGATCCAGGGTCAAACCAGGGTGGGGACTCTCGATTTTTGGATTTGTGGTAGAGCCGGGAGTGCAGGAGGCGAAAGAGGCTGGTGTCCTGGCCTTTACGTCCCTAGTAGCCCGATGAAGGATCTTGCTGCAGTGGAAGGATGCAAGGCCCCCAAGTGTGGAGACCTGGATCAGTGACATGGCGGGATTTATAAAATTGGAAAGGGTCAAATTTGCCCTGAGAGGATCAATACAAGGGTTCTATAAACGATGGCAGCCTTTTCTGGACTTCCTGGCTCAAAGATAGGTAACTTGGTCAATAGCAGCAGCAACCCGGGGTGGTGGTGGGGGGGGGGGGGGGGGGGAGTGTTCCTTATTGTAGTTTCTATTCTGTAACTTTATATTGTGTTAATTTGCGTTGTTGTTAAAATGCTGTATTGTTCATGGAGGTGGGGCGAATGTTCATGATTGCTAATATCATTGTTATTTTTGGTAGTTTACTACGGTGCGTTATTGTTGTATAAATGCAAAGGGCGCGATTCTCCACCCCCACGACAGGTCGGAGAATAGCGGGAGGGCCTTCCCGACATTTTTCCCGACCTCCCGCTATTCTCCCCCCCCCCACGGCTGCCCCACGAGACGAATTGCTGCTCGCCGTTTTTTTACTGCGAGCAGCGATTCTTCCCTATCCGATGGGCCGATTTCCCAGGCCTTCACGGCCGTTTTCATGATTTTAAACACACCTGCTATCACAGTTCGTGAAAACGCCCGCAAGGTGCCATTCTGCACAACCATGCGTCCAATTGGCACGGCCGCACCACGGCCGTGCCAAGGGTTCCATGGGCCCGCGATCGGTGGGCACCGATCGCGGGCTGCGGGTCCGATTCCCGCGCACTCTTTGTCCCTCCGCTGCCCCGCAGGATCAGTCCGCGGGGCGGCTGAAGTGCATGACGGCCCGCGCATGCGTGGGTTTGACGCATATGCGCGATGACGTCACCGCGCATGCGCGGATTGGAGCCATCCAACCCGTGCATGCGCGGCTGACGTCATCGTGCGCGTCAGCCACCGTGAGTCTTGGCGGCCGGGTTTAGCGAACGTTCGCTAAGCCCGCGCTGCCGTTCTTCCCGGGGCCGCGATGCTAGCCCCGACCGGCGGGGTGAATCGGGTCCCGGGAGGGGGTGTGGAGGCTGCCGTGAAACACGGCCGGTTTCACGGCAGCCTTTACAATTCTCCGCATTTGCGGAGAATCGCGCCCAAAATTTTTCAATAAAAATAAATAGCCAGAGACACAAATAGGCAGCATACCTACTGGACAAAATCTCACAAATGAATCTACTGGAGAGAGCTGCACAGGAGAGTCCAGAGCAGGACAAAGCAGGGCTAGTGTTGGCTCTGTACAGAGTTCCAGGGCCTCTGCTTAACAGCTGACAAAGAAGAAACTCTGGAACAAAGCAGTATAAAGATGATTTCTTGAGATATGGTTTTGCCAATTGTGCCAATGCAAATAAGGGTGCAAAGCCCATGTATGTATGTGAAGGGAAGTACTGACAAATAGAGTCCCTAAAGTGCAGGAGGAGGCCATTCGGGCCTATCAAGTCTGCACCTGCCCTTGGAAAAAGCACCCGACTTAAGCCCACGCCGCCACCCTATCCCTGTAACCCAGTAACCCCACCTAATCTTTTGGACACTAAGGGACAATTTAGCATGGCAAATCCACCTAACCGGCACATCCTTGACCCGATTCTCGGGTCCTGGGGGGACCAGCATGGCATTGGAGTGGCCCACGCCACTCCAGCTGCCAGTCCCAGTGTTGGCCCAGCGCCGCGGGGTCCGTGCATGCGCAATGGCCGTCATCCCCACACCTGCCTCAACGCCAAATGGCTCAGGGATCCAGGAGTCGGCGTGGAAGAGGTCTGCAGCCAGAGAGGCCGGCCTGCAGCTCGGTGGGCCCCGATCGCGGACCAGGCCACTATGGAGGGCCTCCCCGGGGTTGGACACCTCTCCCCCCCCCCCCACCCTCCCAGAGGCCACCCCCGGACCCTTCAACCCCGAGGTCCCGCTGGCCCAGAGCATGTCAGAACGGTGCCGGCGGAACTCGGATTTTTTCGGACGGCCGCTCGCCCCATCCGGGCCGGAGAATCGCGCCGCCGCCAGAGGATCACCGCTACGGCCATTTGTGGTGATTCTCCGTGCGGCCAGGTGCCATGCCACCCCCCCCCCCCCGTTTTTTCATGGGTGGGAGAATGGTGTCCTGGCGTTGGTGTGGTGTGGCGCGATTCATGCGGCCCCCCGCCAATTCTCCGGCCCGGCGGGGTGTCGGAGAATGGCGCCCTGTGAGTTTCAATACAATCCCCCCCTCAAACTTATAAACTCCAACGAACACAGACCCAGAGTCCTCAAACGTACCTCATTCGCCAATTCCAGGGATCATTCTTGTGAACCTCCTCTGGACCCTTTCCAAGGCCAGCACATCCTTCCTTAGATACGGGGCCCAAAACTGCTCACAATACTCCAAATGGGGTCTGACCAGAACCTTATACAGCCTCAGAAGTACATCCCTGCTCTTGTATTCAAGCCCTCTTGACATGAATGCTAACATTGCATTTGCCTTCTTAACTGCCGGCTGAACCTGCACATTAACCTTAAGAGAATCATGAACAAGGACCCCCAAATCCCTTTGTGCTTCTGCTTTCCGAAGCATTTCCCCATTTAGAAAATAGTCTATGCCTAAATTCTTCCTTCCAAAGTGCATAACCTCAGACTTTTCCACATTGTATTTCATTTGCCACTTCAATGCCCACTCTCCTAGCTTGTCCAAATCCTTCTGCAGCCCCCTTGCTTCCTCAATACTACCTGTCTCTCTGCAGACCTTTGTATCATCTGCAAACTTAGCAACAGTACCTTCAGTTCCTTCTTCCAGATCATTAATGTATATTGTGAAACGTTGTGGTCCCAGCACAGACCCCTGAGGCACACCACTAGTCACCGGCTGCCATCCTGAAAAAGACCCCTTTATCCCCACTCTCTGCCTTCTGCCAGTCAGCCTATCCTCTATCCATGCCAGGATCTTACCTTCAACACCTTGGACTTTTAACTTATTTAACAATCTCATACGTGGCACCTTGTCAAAGGCCTTCTGGAAATCTAAATAAATCACGTCCAATGGTTCTCCTTTTTCTAACTTCCTTGATACCTCCTCAAAGAACTCTTACAGATTTGTCAGACACGACCCCCTTTGACAAAGCCTGACTCAGTCCTATTTTCCCATGCATTTACAAGCATCGCTCAGGTGTATCCAGTGCTGAGTAAAACAAGCATTTTGTTGCTTTGTCCTTCACGTTGACCGACATGTGCGAAGTTGGATTTTTTCTATTTTCATAAAGATGAAGACATCACAAAGGAACTGGCTGAACTCTGCACCTGATATGCATATTGCCCATTTCTCCTGTGAACCCGATTGGAGTCAGGCCCCCAACTCCTTTATAAGGTGCCTGGATCTGCACCTGAAGTGCTGTGACCTGCAAGACTGGGTGATGGTTGGTGGGACTAGATTGGGATGCTAGTTTTTAATTTTTCAGCCAATGCAGACACAAGGGGCGGGATTCTCCGGGAATCATCGGGGCGGGCATAAACAGTGCAGCGGAGTGGCGGGAACCACTCTGGCATTGGGCCACCCCAAAGGTGCGAAGGGTTCCGCAATCCTCCGCACCTTCAGGGATTGGGCCGGCGCCAGAGTGGTCTGCGTCCTGTCAGCCGGCGTGGAAGGACTTTGGCGCCGTGCCAGCCGGGGCCGAAGGCACTCCGCTGGTCGGCGCGGGTCCGCCCATGCGCGGGGGCGTCAGAGGCTGCTGGCGTCATCCACGCGCATGTGCAGGGCGGGTTCACCTTCGCGTCGGCCATCGCGGAGGCTGACACGGCCGACGCGGAGGAATAGAGTGTCCCAACAGCACAGGCCCGCCAGCGGATTGGTGGACCCTGATCGCGGGCCAGGCCACCGTAGTGGCACCCCCTGGTGCCAGATCACCCTACGCCACCCCCCCCCCCCACCCCCAGGACTCGCCTGCGCCACCAAGTCCCGCCAGTAAGGGACCTACTCCAATCTACGCCGGGGGGGCCTTCATAGAACAGGCTGGGCTCCGGCCCATTGCGGGCCGGAGAATTGCCGGGTGGGTCGCTGCGAATGGCTGCCAACCAGCGCAGCGCGATTCCCGACCCCGCAAAATCGCGCTGGAGAATTCGGCAGCCGGCAGGGGCAGGATTCACTCCGCCTCACCCCCCCCGGCGATTCTCCAATCCTGGGGGGGGGGGCGGAGAATCCCCCCAAGGCCTTTTTCCATGCCAAACCTTTCTCTGGTTTCCTAATTTCATTCTTACTTTGTGTCATTTCTCCTTCCAATTAATTCTAGTAGTACAGGTAACATTTTGGTCATTCTATGTTGCTCTCTTTCCAAATCCACATATCCTTCCTTCCATCTTGTGCCCAGGACTGCTCACATCGTGCGCTGTTTGATGTATCAAAGGTTACTTTTTAATTGAAATTTTAAAATGATTGCATTTTATTATTATGTTTGAATACCCTGGTTCATGGAAGATATTACATTTCAGATCATGCAAATTAATTGTAGCAGAAAGTGTAACTTAACAAGCACAATTTCAGGTGCCCTCTAGGTGCAATTTCCTGACTGTGTCTAAAATGGAAACGCAGCCATGAGAGTTATTGCTCCAATCCACCATTTAGATGCAGACACAAATGATACGTAACTCCTGTTATCACAGGTGACATTTATTCATCAGTGTTTCAAATCCTAAATTGATACAAGTATATAACGTCAAAAAATTCACCTGTTATTTGTGCTTTCATTCTTTGGAAGTGGCATCAAACATTTAAATAAATGGATCCTCTCACTCTCTTGCACATTGACAAACTGGAAGGAGCCATCTCAAGACATTCAACTGAGACTGTGTTGTTGCTTTAATTCACTTTCCAAACTGGAGTAATGACAGCCCAGTCCTGCAGCAGTGTCCACAGTGGGAGCTAATGAATCTTATCCAAGGATCCTGGACATTCATACAGGGTAATTGCGGTCAAATCTACAGCGAATGCTCTCTCTGAGATAGTTCAGGAGCAATATCACACTCTACCTGGAGGACAAAGTTTGTATTTATACATATTTTTAGTGAACTGCAAAAAAAACAAAAACAATCGTACAAATTTCAGAGAGCGTGGGCACCTTGGGTCTTTTATTGAATTCAAATTCAAACAAGAAAACATGTTCAAGAAATCAAGTCGGTTTTGAATTTCTCAGGAAGGGGGCATCGGTTCATTTTGCGTTGCTGAGGTTTTTGAAGAGAGAAACAATCCATTCTTTCAGCCGGGAGTGCTGGTGAGGTGTTGTGGGGGGTGTCGGCTGGATAGGGTGTCAGCACGCACTGCTGAGCTGCGAAGGTGAAACTATTTCCAACGGTACCTTGAATTTCTGTTTCCTGTTTCAGTGAAATGTCAGTGTTCACTGGCAGGAGAACATGCAAACCAGGCAAGAAGAACAGAATGATCTACTCACTGGGGGATGAGGAGCAGATATAGCAGAGTGAACCACGTATCCCATCACTGCTCAGAAATACACTCAGAACTTTTATTTACACCAAGGATATTGAGCCAACCGTGAGTGACAGGACTTTTCGTGGAAATAGCAGTGATTGTCACGAGTAAGATCCTAGGTTGCAAACAAGGAGGATTTACTGCAGTAACAGCACAGCACACAGTCCTGTAGGATATGGAAGCAATGAGTTCAAAGGTCACTGTCCCATAGCCAACAGAAATATTACCTTGTAGAGGATTTTCTAGCTAGTCACACAGTTAGAGCCAGTTATTCAATTTACAGAGGGGCCGATACAAATTAGAACCAGTCACAACAACACCCCAGAGCATTGTGACAATCTGAAATAATTCTTTGTGCTTTTAGTGTACAATAATGGGTTGGAAGCAAGTTATTGGACATATTCTAATCAGAAAGGAAATTGGAAAACCTTCTCAACCAGACCTAGCATTATGCGGAAAATCCATCAATTTGCAGGGACAACTGATGGTTCACTGGCACACCCCAAATAACTGATCAGTATCTCTGGTGCACAGCTATAAAAAAATCATTATACAGGTGCTAACCGAATAACTTACTGAGGTAGCAGTGTTGACTGATGGACCAGCAGTGACTGGCTCATTCACTGATGGACCAGCATTAACCGGATAACTCACCGACGTACAGGTGCTGGCCAGGCAACTCACTGATGGACCAATACTAACCGGATAACTCACCGACGTACAGGTGTTGGCCAGGCAACTCACTGATGGACCAATACTAACCGGATAACTCACCGATGTACGGGTGTTGGCCAGGCAACTCACTGATGGACCAATACTAACCGGATAACTCACCGACGTACAGGTGCTGGCCAGGCAACTCACTGATGGACCAACGTTGACCAGATATGTCACTAATGCACCAGCACTGACTGGACAACACATCAGTATGTGATCTTCCTCCCCCACCAAACCTGTTGACTCTGACAGAATAACGTATGTGTGCTGCATCTGACTAGATAAGTGTTGAGCAGATGTCTGTGTTATTCTATCAGCTCACCTGTCCCATTATATATTGTATTACAAAATGCGAGTCTTGCTCTTAATATGAAAAATCTTGTATGCTAATCTGAGCAGCTAAAGAATACGGACACCGCTTCCACATCACTCATTTAGCCACAGGTACCATACAAAAATTACCTAAAGGCCGACATGTATAATAAGACATCCATTTCATTAAAGATGCACTGTTTCCATTTTGGTAATGAAGAATTCACAGCTTATGTTATCATAGAGATATTCCTATTGTCATCAACATATTATTTTGCCTCTCTCTGGAGTTTCAGGTGATTGGCAGTGTTTCTCAGAGTGACATTAAATCCCTTTTCAACCTTGCGTCGGTCCAGCAAAAATGAGCTGACAGTTGTGAGAATGCAGAGAAAAACATTCCTCTTTTCTGCGTGCATCTTAGTAACGGGTCTCATGACCACTGTACGGTCATTAAGATTTTCTATTGGAACTTGTCTAGAACCTCTTGCAGCTAAATTTTCTACTTAATAAAACAATGTACTTTTGTGCTTGAGTCGCGGAAAATGGAACAATTTCCTATTTTAGTCATCTAGTGTCAGCAATGAGCAACCTAGATTAGATATTGCGCAGTTAGACACCGAGCAAAGAAATCGGACATTTGCCCTTACAATGTGCCTCACCTTCAACCTCAAAGGGCCTAATACCCAGCTTCCAATCATTCCACTAGCAATCCTTGTGAAATTAATCAGTTAGATATGTTTTGTACAAAATGGTTGGCAGTTTTATGCTATGGACTGTATCCGAAAGGGGACAGGCTGAAACTCACTTCACATTGGACCCTTACAGCCAACACAGAAAGGTGAGCCTCAGTATTAAGTGGAAAATGATGCTTCAAAAGCACCCAATTAACTAATGCTCCATATTTGGCAATTTTGTATTCTCATTATAGATATTTTAAACAGAGGAGGTGAGGCAGGATAACATCATTGGTGTAATGATTAAATCAGTGCAATGTGAATTGCATCTTGTGCTACAGGTTTATTAATTTTCTCTTTAGTCAGAATTTAAAACAATGATTTGGTTTTGAACACAGTTAACCAGCAGATGCAGGACCTGCGAAGGTACAACCTTACTGGCATCCTGAAGGAGCTTCGGAGTGGAGCTGTCCCCTGACAGAATCCACTTTCAGATAGTGTCCATCTATTGAGACAATAACAGTACCTCTTTTTAATATAGGAAACATCTGAACTCAGTGTTAAACCAGAGTGCAGTTTATATGGTCAAACTGTCTGCACATTATATAATAGTCACACTGAGAGGAAGGGATGTTTCTTAGCTATGCACCCAGAGTCATTGTCAATTACCTCTGGGCCCGCTTTGGAATGTTTCATGTGTGCATCTTGTGTGGAGTGTACCTACGGATATAAATCACTCCAGGGATCTGTACCCACAGTGGTCACTGCAATTAAACTGGACAAAATTAATGGTTTCCACCATTGCAAATCAAAGCCATCTGCTCCTTTGAAAGAGGCAGCAAGCTGTGATACGATGAATCTGACAGACGAGGAATGTCACATAGACAATGCACAGCCTCTGCAGCGAGCAAATCTGGAGCAGAGTTGGAAATGTTGTAATCAACCCCAAGATTGGAAAGGGAAAAGAATGTTCCGGGTTCCTGCTCCTGATTGGTCTCTGTTAGAAAGACCACTGACTGAGGCTACGGTCAGGGTTGACTGTGAGGGCAAACAGCTTTCCCCCCTTGTCTCGGCTCACATGGGTCAAACGGTCACTCGAATGAGGAGCTGAAGCCTGTGGAACTGAGTTCTTAGCTGAGCCGCCACAATGAAAAGATTAGAAAAGGAAAACAATTAAAAACTTTGTGAAATCCCATGTCCCCAATACATTCCCAAAGGTGGGAGGAAAAAAGCTTCAAAGATCCTCAAAAGGATTGACGAATGCTCCCGATATCAAAGCTGCCAAGTGACAGGAGAGGTGAGGGGTTTGTACAAATCTATGTTCTGCACTTCATAATAGTGCGCAGTCTGAGAATGATTCTTGCTGGATTCGCATCCTTGCTGTAATAGGTCATGGATGATTTGCAGGCTGGTTTCCATCTTTCACGCATTCTCCGTATGTCTCTTTCTCTGCAATCCCTGCTTAAAGGCCTCCAGTTATGTTGCTGCTGGAAACCCAGTTGGGGAATTGTTCAAGTTGGAATAGAGGAAATCCCCAGGTAGTGATAGCCAGCATCACAGCAGCCACCCCGATCACATTCACTCCGAACCCAGCTTTCACCTGCAAACACACAAATCAGACTTTCAGCTTGAGCACAATCCTGGGAATATATCAAACCATTAATTCCAAACTTCCAGCAAGGACGAAATGCTCAAAACAGTTCTGGATCAGAAATAGTATTACAATACTTCATTCTCCACCCTGAATGCTCGCAGTAAGCATACCACCTTCTTCAGGGGACTGAGATTATGGCATTTGCCCATCAATATCTAGGCTTAGACTGGAGGAGTTGCTGACATATTCTCTACAACTGGTGGTGATAAACATAATATTATTCACAAATATGGGATGGAAAAGCATTCATTTTTTAATCTGCCAACCCTGGGATTACAGAATTATCCTGATGAACAGCCTCATAAGAGTTTAGAACTGGGTTTTTCAAAATACAGGTCGTGACCCACGGATGGGTCACAGGTGGATGTCGGGGGGCGGGGGGGGGGGGGGGGGGGGGGGGGGTTGTGAAGTGATCACGTACCATTTCCGCGGTAGTCCCGATTGTGGGAGAAGCGCCCAATAGCCGCTACCGATTTTTACATTGAGAATGGCGGCTGCTGCCACTTTAAAAATGAAAATAAATGAGGCTGCGGGGAGTCTTCCAGCCAGACGTGGCAGCAGAGAGCAGGTCACACATCCAACACGTGCGCCCTCCATGTATGTGCTTTTGGCAGCAAATCACAAAGCAGCGTTGCCTCCATTTTCTATTCAAAAATATAATTTTATTCAAGAAGATTGTGAAGATGGATTGTTTCCTCAAAAGTAAGAGATGGCCAGAGACACAAATAGGCAGTGTGCCTATTGGACAGGACCTCACAACAGCATCTGCAGGAGAGAGCTGCTCAAGAGAGTCCAGGGCGGGATAGAGCAGTGCTAGTCTTAGTTCTGAATAGAACACCAGGGCTTCTGGGTAAAAGAAGAAATTTAACTCGGGAACAAAGCAGTATAAAAATGATTTCTTGAGGTATGGTTTTGCCAATTGTGTCAATGCAAATAAGGATGCAACGCCTATGTGTCTGATATGAAAGGAAGTACTGGCAAATGTCAAATTTTGAAAGAGAAGTGGTGCGTGAAAAATTTCTTTTGAGGTTGAGACTCCAGAGTCTATTATTAACTTACAGCCAAATTAAAAGTCTACACTGATGTAGCTGACCTGAAATACCACATTCTAAACATGTCAAAAGCCCCTGAGGCTGTCAGAAGTTTGGAGGAGCACCTCCCAGGAGTATCCAGTGCTGAGTAAAATAAGCATTTTGTTGCTATTGCCCTTCACGGTGACCAACATGTGCGAGCTTGGGTTTTCTGATTGCATAAAGATGAAAACAGCATAAAGGAACCGGCTGAAGTTTACACCTGATAGGTGCATTGCCTTCTTCTCCTGTGAACCTGATTCAAATGAGATCGTGAGGACATTAGGCTTCTTCTTTGCATTAAAGGCAAACTAATGTGGCATTGGTCACGAAGGTCGGGCTGCATGAAAGGACAGCTGTTGGCAAAACTGGGACCCGAGGAAGAAAGTTTGCAAAACACTGGTTTAGAAGAATGAGAGGTTGATCTAGAGGCATATTTCATAGAATTTACAGTGCAGAAGGAGGCCATTCGGCCCATCAAGTCTGCACCAGCTCTTGGAAAGAGCACCCTACCCAAGCCCACACTTTCACCCTATCCCCATAACCCAGTAACCCCACCCAACATTAAGGACAATTTTGGACACTAAGGGCAAGTTAGCATGGTCAATCCACCTAACCCGCACATCTTTGGACTGTGGGAGGAAACCGGAGCACCTGGAGGAAACCCACGCACAAACGGGGAGAACGTGCAGACTCCGCACAGACAGTGACCCAAGCCGGGAATCGAACCGGGGACCCTGGAGCTGTGAAGCAATTGTCCTAACCTCTGTGCTACCGTGGAATTCACATGTTCTCCCCGTATCTGCGTGGATTTTCTCTGGATACTCCCGTTTCCTCCCACAGTCCAAAGACGTGCAGGTTAAGCGGATTGGCCACGCTACAAAAAAACAATTGCCCTTAGCGTCTAGGGGTGTGCAGGTTAGGTGGGGTTACAGGAATAGGGTGGGGGAGTGGGTGGATGTAAAGTGTTCATTTGGAGGGTTGGTACAGATTCGATGGGCCGAATGGTCTCCTTCTGCACTGAGGGAATCTATGATTCGAAATATCAGGTGGCGTACTGAAGGCTTTGTTTCCGGCTGGGGGGTGGATGCGGAGTGACTGCTGTTCAGGCATTCCGGGGGCACTGGTGGGGTGAGTGTTCAGTACCCTGGGGGCACGGGCGGGGTGAGTGTTCAGCACCCTGGGGGCACGGGGGGGGGGGGGGGGGGGAGGGGGGGTGTTCAGCACCCTGGGGGCACGGGCGGGGTGAGTGTTCAGTACCCTGGGGGCACGGGCGGGGTGAGTGTTCAGCACCCTGGGGGCACGGGGGGGGGGGGGGGGGGGGGCTGTTCAGCACCCTCCGCCCGACACTTCTGGTTCTGCTACTGGGACTGAGAGCTGCTGACCATTTAATTGGCTGACAGCTCCCGGAGGCCGGCGGGGGGGGGGGGGGGGGGGGGGGGGGATAATTCCAGCTGAGCTATTTAACCGCCCATTGTCATTTCGCCAGTTTCCCGGTGAAATGAAGGCCTGCTGCTCCATGACTTTTAATCCGGTGTTGGGCTCATCGCCTCCCTGTAAAATTCCCCCACCCCGACCATAATGTGGGAGGAGTTGGAAAGGAAGCGATGCATGATTGCACGGTGACACAGGATGGGAAGAGAGTGTGAGATGAGGTGGGTGTTAGTTCAGGATTGAGGATATTGACATCTCCGACGGTTTCAGCCCCAACGCTGACCCTGATCCCTGGAATGGCCATGAGACTAATGATGGACACTGACTGCCTCCATGAGGGTGAAGGGATGTAGCCACGCAAATTCCCCACTGCTTAGGCGTTGCTGCCTCCAGTTCTGTGTCAGGTTGTCCTGAGTGCTGTGCAATATGTTAGGTTGCCACAATGCTGGTTTAGCACAGTGGGCTAAACAGCTGGCTTGTAATGCAGAACAAGGCCAGCAGCGCGGGTTCAATTCCCGTACCGGCCTCCCCGAACAGGCACTGGAATATGGCGACTAGGGGCTTTTCACAGCAACATCATTGAAGACTACTTATGACATTAAGCAATTATTATTATTATTGTGAAAGCTGTGAGATATGGGTGTGAGGGTTACAGCAGTGTAAAGTGTGGGAGGATGAGGTGGAGAATATGAAGAACAGGCATGAGTCCAGATTTGTAGAGATTCTTGATGGTTTGATGGCAGGAATGTGATAAATTCAGCAATGTTTGAGGCGAGTGGTGTGATTGCAAGGGTTGACCTTGTCCACTTGGGTGAGATCATTGACCTGCTTGCAGCACCTCATCCAGTTTCTGAGGTTTGCCTCCTGGTGTTGGCAGAGCAACTGTCTGCTTGCCCCACCTTCTGACCACCTGTCTGGAGGGTCTCCTGCCCTCTTGTCTCCTTTCCACCTCTTCCACTAGGGCATTCAGTGCGGTGCCTGAACACATTGAGGCCATTCTCTCCCATTGTGCTATTAGAACAGAGAACATACAGCGCAGAAGGAGGCCATTCGGCCCATCGAATCTGCACCGACCCACTTAAACCCACTATAGTTCATTGTTTTCCTGCATAACTGACAGGACATGGTCCAGCCACAATGCAGTTCCACTTTCAGAGGGGAAGGCTAGCTTTAAGTAGCACAGGATAGCTTTAAACGATGCCGGCCACTCATAATATTGGCTCTCTGTGGATGTATCTGATCAATAGCACAGGCAGCACGAAGTGAATACTGAAATTATTAGAACAATCGGGCAGTAACAAATCAAACGCGAGTGGGTCAATCAGGCAATATGACCCCCATGTCATTCTGAGTAGTATCAAACTGAGCCCTCAATGTTCCTTACCATGTCCTGAATTTGGCAGTGCCCATAGCTGAAGACAATGGCATTCGGTGGATTGCCAACAGGCAACATCACGGCAAAGGACACACACATTGTGGCCGGTATCAGTGTATACAAGGGATTAATCATCAGAGTTTCAGACTGCAGAGAAAACAGGGAATATTAAACACGACATATTGCATCCTCTTGAATGACTTTTAGGTTTATATTGATAGAATAATGGATACTTGTCCAGAGGTTGAAGAAATACTTTGGAGAGGCCGGAATAAGGATTTGACAATGTAATTACTCCAGCCACGTTAACGGGTAATTGTTGGACCTTCAGCATCAATGGGAAAACTGGGCCAGAGACCTGC
Source organism: Scyliorhinus canicula (assembly GCF_902713615.1). Lineage (NCBI taxonomy): Eukaryota > Metazoa > Chordata > Chondrichthyes > Carcharhiniformes > Scyliorhinidae > Scyliorhinus > Scyliorhinus canicula. The sequence continues at coordinate 2,099,954 of NC_052165.1, read as the reverse complement.
TGAGTGGCTTAGTTTCCACAGAGTCATCGAGGCTGGCAAGCAGGACCCAGATCGAGCTCTCCAGCCCTCACTTTCAACAGATCCCATTTCTGCCAGCGGGTGAAAGGGGCAGGCCTGACTTCAAACAGATACCGCTTTTACAGTAGATGTAAAGGGTCATGAAAGGCAGAGAAGGTCTGTTGGCTGGTCAAGGTGAGAAGTTATTTAAATCTTCACCGTTAAAAGTAAAAACATAATGGGGCAGCACAGTGGCGCAGTGGTTAGCACTGCTGCCTCACAACACTGAGGACCAAGGTTCAATCCCGGCTCTGGGTCACTGTCCGTGTGGAGTTTGCACATTCTCCCCGTGTCTGCGTGGATTTCACCCCCACAACCCAAAGATGTGCAGGATAGGTGAATTGGCCACGCTAAACTGCCCATTAATTGGAAAAAACTAATTGGTGCTGAAAAGGTAAAAACATCTTATGGTGTAAAGCTATTTAAATCCCCAACTCATTGAAAATTAAAAATGAAACAGGCTGCTGTGTCATTGAGAGATAAAACTTCTGGTCTAACTGTTACAAAGCTGTTGGTTGACCATAAAACCATGATTGAGTCATTATTAATCCTTGGCTACTTTCCGTAACCTATCATTATCCTAGTTGGGGATTCTAAATTCACATTTTGATTGGCAGCTCAAAGAGGTAATTCAAGGATCTTTAATGTGGCATGATGAATACAACTGTTTTTTTTAAGGAATTAAGAATTTCAGGGGATTTAAATGATTTGAATGAGATTTCATGAGGACTAATTTAATGAATATTATTTTGTTTAGGGCGCAGTTCAGCGGGTTGAATTTAAGTCCACTGTCGGGACGTGTCTAGTTGGTGTTTCGCAGTGACCGCTATCCAACGGCACTCTGCAGCTTGTTTTGGCCTTGGAGAGTTTCTCCCCTCCAAGCTGCACTGAGGTGGATTCCCTGCTGGCGAGCTTTGTCTGCTAAGGCCCCCACTTTTACTGACTCCCGCCCCTTCCTTCACCCCTCCAACTTTGCGGAGGCCCCCCTCCCGAGGAACCTCGCATCAACTCCCATCTACTTGGCAAGGCCTCCCCGCCTGAGCCCAACCCACGGCAGTGCCAACCTGGCACCTGGGCACCCTGGGACTCCCCAGTCCCATGGAAGTGCCCCGGTCACCCTGGCAGTGCCACCTGGGCACCCTGGAAGGGTGGCACTGCCAGAGTGTCTGGGTGGCACTGCCAGGTCATCAGGAAGGCAGTGCCAAAGTGTCCAGGTGCCAGAGGTGTGCCAGTGTACCACCATACCCACTCCCCAACCACCTGGGGGCCTCTGGCCTGGGAACCACCCCAGGTGCCAGTAGGACTGGACCATGTTTGTGTTGAACGTTACTAAATGGTCCCGGCAAGGTCACCATGTGGGGCAGGAGAGTCCTGGGTGCCAGGTGAATCCAGTGGCCTGATATTTAAATAATGAGCCATTAGGGTCATTTAAATATTCAGATATAGACCTCTCTCAGTGAAGACAAGATCCAGATCGTGTCGGGTGGAGCGAGTTGGGTGGCCCAGCGTAGAACCCGAATTGGGGCTGTCATGCAATTCACCCGTTGTGCCTGGATCTGTGCAGAGCGCAATGGGGTCGCTGAATCTCACCCTTAATCTCAACATGGCTCCTGAGGTCTGCCCATGATGAATGTTAGTGTGTTGGCATGGAAGGTGTAAAAACAAAGGATGGTGTGTAGTTCAGCATGAGTTGTCATGCATTGTCATGGAGTTTGCATTGGGAGCTCTAAGGAGTCATGGGGTGGGTGGGGGCACCAGTTGGCATGGATGGGACATGGGAAGTGGTGAGGGGCGAGAGGGTGTGGGGGTGAGAACAATGGGGCCTAAAACATGGGCAGACAACTGGGACAATGCCCTAGAGACAGATCTCCTCAGCAGCCTGCCTCTAAACCTGACAGCCAGCCTGACTGCCTCCAATCTGCTTCTGGGGTCAGTGGGCCTAAGTCCATCCTGAAACCGTGTCCCCGGAATGAAGATCCCGCCATTCAGGGGAATTTCTCCCGAGGTGGGTATAGCAAGTTGGGAAATTTCCCAACTCGTACTACCTGACTCAGGTGAAAAGATCTGACCCCGTGACTCCCTGTCCCTTTATCCACCTCACTGTCCCTAAGGCTGTGTTCCTTCGGGGCAGAAGTGGGAAAAAGAAATCAACCCTAAGCATCGTGATGTTCCAGACAAGTCTTTCTAAAGAAAGCATCACCCTGTCAGAAATGTTTCAGGGAGCTCAAGTTCCTGATTTTTCAGGGTCTCCTCAGCCAGGACATTCCGTGGAGGACCTTTGATATTCTCTATTCTGGCAAATTTAATGTGGTAATGTGGTTTTAGTGCACCCAGATTTTCTTAATTTAAAACCTAAAACAGGTCAAGCTTCAGTTGTGTTTGCGGACCACGTAGTGCTTTTGTCAGCAAAACCTCCCTTAAATTCAGAATTGGCTCACTGTAACGTTGCCTAGTTCAGAGAAGGTTCCACTCTGAAACATGACAAGCTGCAGAGCCATGTAAAATAACCTCAATTAATGTTCTTTTTGAATTTTGTTAATTTTTTTTTGAGACATCATTGCTTAAGAATAAAACACTTTCTACATTTTGCACCAATCAAGTGCTCATAGGCCTGACATAATTTGAGTTAGATGCAGGATAAAACTCCAGTTATACTCCCCAGCAGGCAATCCTGGGAAAGGCTGGAAGCAAAGTAAAACTCCCTCTAAAATGACAGAGCAAGGGAAAAGGCTTCCATGCACGTGTTGTACTGAAATTCTAACAGCAGTGGCAGGATTTGAAACCAGTTTTCGGACTTAAAAGAGCAGCATTGACATTGATCAGTTTACTTTGTTGCTCATCACGTTTTAATCAAACACTTCTTCCCACAATGGATGTAAGAAATCTGCAACTCCTTCTCCCCCCAAAACTGTCAATTTTAAAAAAAAATCAAAACTTGAGATCACTACCCTAATTTAGAAAGGATATTAATGATTGCAGAACCAGGGTAGATAGATAGAATTAAAACATCCCTGAGTCATAATCCAATCGAATGGCAGCTCAGACGCAAGGGGCTGAGTTACCCAAACCAGTCCCTATGTCTCGAACAAAGTTAAATGGTCATTGGAGAAGCCTTCATATAGTAATGGGCAACAGTTCTACAGCAGCATTAATGGGCACTGCCCCAGGTGATATTACTTACCAGTGTGGAGAGGATGGGGAGGAAAACTGTGATGGTGGCGGGATTACTTGCAAATTCTGTGACAACGGATACCAAGAGGCAGGCAATTAATGTAACCGCCCATGGGGGGAGACTGCTCATTGGCTCCATCTGACGGCCAATCCAATCTGATAAACCAGACACCTGGGGGAGAGAAAGGTACAAATTCATTAAAGAAAAGTGCACTCAGAAGGGGCTGGCTGACTGTACTATTGAATCCTTTATTCAAGGAACAACAAGGCTTTAAGATGGCATCAAAAATCTCAATGAAATATGGGCAACACATTTAACTGTAATTTTTAGCTCGCAGGCAGTGCAGATCTGAAAACTAATTTCCTCCGTACATCCCTCAAGTCAACTGAGGATCGGAACCTTCGCCAGGTCATCTCTCCAAGTCTCCAGATTCAGCCAGCAGGATGTGCCATCAATCCATCAGGAGACAAGTTATTTTCCCTTCCTTAAGGTAACGAGACTCTGCTTTGTTTTCATCTCCATCAGGATAGTTGCTACTTGTGAAAGCTTCTTTACAAGCCTGTTGGCATGGAGTGACCCAAATAACCACTTGCCTGCCTGGGCACTTTTAGTGATGGAAATGTAACTAATGGACTGATACAGGCCTCCAGAGAGGATCACTCAACTTACTCTCATGACCATGAGCAACAAATCAAATTTAGAAACGCACACAGAATGTGATTATACTGTACACACACTCATTCCGGATTTACCTTGCAGCCTGCGGCCAGAGCATAGCCCCCTCCCACGAGGATAACAATCTCCCACGGCATGTGCTTTTGAAAGTCTTTCCAGTTGATCAGTGGGGCCAGTGGGTTGGGGTCCTTTGAGATATTCAAATTCTTTGAGTCTTTCGCACTTTCCTCATCTGTGCCAAAATGAAAACCAGGTTCAGACCAGGATTTGAAACTTGTTCTCGAACAAGGCGGCAACCTTTTTTTTTTAAGTATTCTATTTTATTTTCAGAAAAGCTGCAGGCTTTGATGATATCTTTGATTTGATTTTCCCCAATCTTAAACTATGAGTCTTTACCCATCACTTTGCCTTTGCCCCTGTCTGTGGGCAAAGTAACAGGTAATTGTGGGAAAAGGAATTGAATCATGGAAACATAGAAACTTGGAAAATAGATGCCGAGAAGGCCATTCGGCCCTTCGAACCTGCCCCACCATTCAATATGATCATGGCTGATCATACAAATTCAGTACCCCACTCCCGCTTTCTCTCCATACCCCTTGATCCCTTTAGCCGCAAGGGCCACGTCCAGCTCCCTCTTGAATATATCCAATGAACCGGCCCCAACAGCTTTCTGTGGGAGAGAATTCAACAAGTTCACAACTCTCTGAGAGAAGAAGTTCTTCCTCATCTCAGTCCTGAATGGCTCACCCCTTATTCTTAGGCTGTGACCCCTAGTTCTGGACGTCCCCAACATCGGGAACATTCTTCTCACCTCCAGCCTGTCCAGTCCCATCAGGATTTTATATGTTTCTATGAGATCCCCTCTCATTCTTCTAAACTCCAGTCAGTACAAGCCCAGTCCATCCAGTCTTTCTCCATCTGTCAGTCCTGCCATCCCGGGAATTAGACAAGTGAACCTTCGCTGGACACCCTCAACAGCAAGAATGGCCTTCCTCAAACTAAGAGACTAACACTCAAGGTGTGGCCTCACCAAGACCCTGTATAACTGCAGCAAGACATCCCTACCCCTATACTCAAATCCTCTCACGATGAAGGCCAGCATGCCATTAGCTTTCCTCACTGCCTGCTGTACCTGCATGCCAACCCTCACCGCCTGCTGGACCTGCATACCAACCTTCAGCGACTATTCCACCATGACACCCAGGTCTCGTTGAACTTCCACTTTTCCTAAACTGCCACCCAAGTGGATAACCTCACATTTACCCACATTATATTACATTTGCCAAGTATTTGCCCACTCAGCCAGCCTGCCCCAGTCACCCTGCAGCCTCTTTGCAACCTCCTCACAGCACATGCTGCCACCCAGTTTAGTATCGCCTGTCATCCCAGTGAAGGTGATCTAACATTGGGGATAATAGGCATTGCTGGGACGAGGTGTCTAGAGCAGCAGTCATCATGCAACACCTGTCATTCAAAGGCTGTAGTTGTGGCAGCTAGGCTTCAGAAAGGACGTCTCAGCTTTGAATTCATGTAAACTAAGGTTGTGTCCTGTATTCCTGTATTTATCAAAGAATTAAGTGGTGATGGCAAGGACAACATTTATGGGCCGAAAGGCCTCTTCTTCACTGTGTGATTCTGTGATTAGTGCTGGGAATTACATTTTTCAATGTAAAGTAACTGAATCTCAGGTCAGAAGTTACCAAGGTATTTGCACATCGAAGGTCCTTCTAAGTGGATTTATGAGGTCAGAGTTAGGAGGGTGCAAGCTAAATGGAAACTGCAGTCTATGGCCAATATTTTCGTCATGACCCAGAGCCTGTCCTTTGTTACAAATTACCCAGAAATAGACAGAATTTATAAGCCCCACCCCCAACCCGGCATTTCCCATCTTTGGTGGGGCAGGGTTGGAGTTGGCTCGGGGTTGACCCACACACAATGAGCAGAGGCAGCTGGCCATGTAAACCATTAGCTGTCTTCACTGACCTCTGCATTGTGACCATATCTGTATGAATCCTGGAGTGTGCGAAACAGAGCAGGTAAGAGGAGATCTGAATTTGGGGGATTCTTTAGATTCATAGTGTGCACCTTTGCGAGGGTTAAATTACCCCTTTGGGAGGGGTAAGTCACCCCTTTGGGAAGGGTATGATACCCCCTTGGGAGGGTATGTTACCCCCTTGGGAGGGTATGTTACCCCCTTGGGAGGGTATGTTACCTCTTTGGGAGGGTATGTTACCCCTTTGGGAAGGGTATGATACCCCTTTGGGAAGGGTATGATACCCCTTTGGGAAGGGTATGATACCCCTTTGGGAAGGGTATGATACCCCTTTGGGAGGGTGTTACCCCTTTGGGAGGGGTATGATACCCCTTTGGGAAGGGTATGATACCCCTTTGGGAAGGGTATGATACCCCTTTGGGAGGGGTATGATACCCCTTTGGGAAGGGTATGATACCCCTTTGGGAAGGGTATGTTACCCCTTTGGGAAGGGTATGATACCCCTTTGGGAGGGTATGTAACCCCTTTGGGAGGGGTATGTTACCCCTTTGGGAAGGGTATGATACCCCTTTGGGAGGGTATGTAACCCCTTTGGGAGGAGTAAGTTATCCTTTGGGAGGGGTATGTTACCCTTTGGGAGGGGTAGGTTACCCCTTTGGGAGGGGTAGGTTACCCCTTTGAGACGGGTAAGTCACCCTTTGGGAGGGGTAAGTCACCCTTTGGGAGGGGTAAGTCACCCCTTTGGGAGGGGTAGGTTACCCCTTTGGGAGGAGTAAGTTATCCTTTGGGAGGGGTATGTATTAATAATAAAAGTTTGTTTGAAAATACAAAACCCCTATTCCTTTGTACAATCACTCCGGGAGCAAAGTATCCTTTCCACACTGCCTAACAGAACAAACTAAAATATTGGGGTTTCAGTCCAGTACCCTAGCCACTGATGGGGTCCTGGTCTAGGATCATAATAATCTGTCCCGGGCCAGAGAGCGCTGGCTTGGCAATGCCACTTCTACCCCCAGTCATCCTCCGGAGAGGCGTTATCCTGGTGTGTGGTGGCCTTTGACCATCGATTCCAGATGCAACATGGTGTACTTGGTTGCTGCTTTGGTGGCGATCTGGTCATGTGAGCACTGCCCTGAGGGGGCGCTGCACTCCTGTTCAGTGATTGCCACTAACTCCACAGGGACTGCCGGGTACATTAGGTTTTTGATTGTGCCGAAGGATTGGCAGGCAGTCAGGGGTATTACCTTCCATCGGTACTCTCCACTGATGCCATTTTCCTGAAATGATATTGCATTGGTTTAGCACAGTGGGCTAAGTAGCTGGCTTATAATGCAGAACAACACCAGCAGCGTGGGTTCAATTCCTGTACCAGCCTCACCGAACAGGTGCCGGAATGTGGCGACTAGGGGCTTTTCACAGTAACTTCACTGAAGCCTACTCGTGACAATAAGCGATTATTATTATTTGCTTAGCATATTGGGCTCAACCCCCCAGGCCGGAATCAAAGGACTCTTGTTTCCCAAAAAGCGGCATTTAAAACATTTTCCTGATCACGTTCCTGTGCGGCAATATTTCACTGCAGCTGGGATTTCCAGAATCATAATTGTTGTTTTTATCGCGACTGCCGAAGGGCCTGTTCTGTGCTGTTCTGTTCTGTGTTCTATGTAGACCAAGGAGGCCGGCGTCGCAGAATAAACGCCAGTTTATTGTAGTCACAGAAAACAGCTGCTTCATTGGCGTACACACAATAAATCTGGTTAGGACCACCAAATGCTGGTCCCTGGCCGGGCCGGTGTTTACATAGCCTGGTAACCAGCCCCAGCAGGCGAGCCTTCGCCCACGAGTGGGAAAGGTGGTATTCCACAAGCCTCACGTGGAGATCGATTACGGTCTCCCTGTGGGCTTCATGTGGCTTATTACAATCCCCATGACTGGTATCACCCTCTTCATCACCATTATTAGTACCTCCTCCTCAATCCCCATGATGGGTATCACCCTCTCCATCACCTTGACTAATATCACCCTCTTTATTGCCTTAACTGGTGTCACCCTCTTCAGCCCCTGGCCAGCATCACCAGCAAGACGATAAGCTACTTTGCTGCTATTCCATTTTCTTTCCGCATGGAGGCTGAGGTTAGTGAATGGGAAGGGATTTTCTGACTGTTTCTCTTTTGCCTTTATGAATGACAAGATCACACACCTAACTCCTCCACATAGTCCCTACTGAGGCAGATTCAAGAAGCTGGACTTACTTCAGACCAGATAACTAGGCACAAGCTGAAAATCAAAACTGGAATCTTTTGTGTACCACGTTTACGTTTAGTTTTTGAGCCATTAAGACTCCCAGAGTAACATGATCTTAACAAAAATACAGTATGATCTAATGATTAGGCCTCCACATTCCCAGACTGTGAAGGAGAGAAAAGTTCCCTGAGGTCTGTGAAGAAGCCAATAGCTCAGGCATCAGAACTCACCATTATTTATTTTGCCAAAACAAGGGAAAGATGGTTTCTTAGCAGGAATCAAGAATAGAAGAAATCCCAGGAAGATGGAAACAGTGGCATCTGTTCTGTAACCTTTTCTGAAAGACACACGAAATAATAATTAGAGAGAACCTCGTTGAAGATATTTTGCGGACTTCAAGTACATCAGCATCGGTCGGGGAAAAGGCCTTTCCTGTCACCAATAAAATGTGATCAATAATTAAGACCAAATTCATTCAGCTCATAAACATGGAACATTGCAGTAAAGTCATCAAATCCCTACAGTGCAGATGGAATCTACACCAATCCTCTGATACAGCAGTTGACCTCAACCCACTCCCCCCCCCCCCCCCCCAATCCCTGTAACCCCGTACCCTACCTAACTTTGGACACAAAGGGCCATGTTTTTTATCATGGCCAATGCACCGAACCTGGCTTAGCTCAGTGGGCGAACAGCTTACCCGAACAGGCGCCGGAATGTGGCGACTAGGGGCTTTTCACAGTAACTTCATACTTGTGACAATAAAAGCTTATAATATTAATACCTAACCTGCACATCTTTGGACTGTGGGAGAAAACCAGAGCATCCGGCAGACATGGGGAGAAAGTGCAAACTCCACACACTCCGAATTGAACCTGGGGTCCCTGGCGTTGTGAGGCAGCAGTGCTAATCTCTGTGCCACCATCCACTACATCGTGAGTGGATCAGAGTGGGGGTGAGACTGGGTGGAGAAAGAGGAGCAGAGACAGGCTGTTTGGGCCCTCAAGGCAGTTCCATCATTCTATAAGATGATGGCTGCATGCCCCACCACCCAGCCCCCCCCCCCCCCCCCCCCCAATAGCATTTGACGCTATTGTAGTTCAAACAGCCTTGTATGTATCTAAAGCCCCGGTTTCCACTGCCATCTGGGGTGGTAAATATTTAAGACGAGTGACCCTCTGAGCACAGAAATTCCTCCTCATTTACTTCAATTTTCCATTGTGGCTGCTGGGACTGCATTCGCCACAAAGGGAAACCCTCTCAACAATTCCTCCATCAAAGCCCCTCTGAATTTCTGGCTCAATAGCATCACCACCCATTCTTCTGAACACCAATAAGTTCAGGCGTAACCCCTTCATCCCAGAAATCAACTTAAAGAACGTTCTATGACTTGCTCATGAGAGAATCTCCAGAGAACAAACAGACCCAACACAGCAGGTCTGATTACTGAGTGTGCCAGTTGGCATAGTGACAGGGACAGACATTTCCTACATTATGCTCCATCAGTTAGATTTCTGTCCATTCACTAAACCTGCCTCAACCCCTCAGTAGATGTTTTTTTGTCTTCCTCACAACTGTTTCCTACATATCTTTGCATTGTCAGAAACTCTGGCTGCATAAATCAGTGACCTCCTCCAGGATATTGATATAAACTGGGAGTAGTTGAAGCCTCAATACCAATCTCTCTGCACGTCATTAATTACAGTTTGCTAACCTGAAAATGACCATTTGTCTCGATTGTCGGGAAACCCAACCGTGCTGACATGTGATGCATCCCCTTACGGTATTGGGGCAGTTTTATCCCACAGAATGGGAGTTGGTTTGGAACGCCCTGTTCTGACCCTTTCTGAAGCATAATCAAACTATGCCCAGATTGAGGAGGTGATTAGTGCTTATATTGGGTGTGAAGAAATTCCACCAGTAAGTGTACAATCTACAGTTTGACATAGTGACCGACCACAAGCCATTACTGGGCCTTTTGAGGGAAGATAAGCCCATCCTGTCCATATCCTTGACGAGGGCCTTGTTGTTGGCGGCTTCGAACAATGTTTTTCAGCACCGGCCTGGGAAGCAATTTCTGATGCGGATGTGTTAAGTTGTCTGCCCCTAAAAGCATTCCACCAGCATGGGTACCCCAGGAGGCCATCCTGGCTTTAAACGTTCTCAACACTCTGCCAGTGTCCACTGGACACATCTGCAATTGGTCCCAGAGACTCTATTCTTGCAACGGTTAAAAGAATGGTACAGACTGGGTGGCATTATGAGAAATGCGAACAACTGAGGCCTGACCTCACTCGTCAGGACATGTTGACATGTGAAGACGGCCTGATTCTGTGGGAATTCAGGTGGTTGTTGCGCCTCAGGTCAGAGGACCCCTCCTCATAAAGCTACATGGCACCCACCCAGGGCAGACAAAGATGAAGATGTTGGTGTGGAGTTACATCTGGTGGTCAGACATAAATAAAATAATTTAAGAACTACTACAACCGTGCCACCCTTGCCAAATGCAGCAATCCTCCGCCACCCTTTACCCTTGGGAATGGCCATGTCTCCTGTGGACCAGGGTCCATGTTGATTACAGGCAAGATGTTTATAGTACTGGTGGCTGCCCACTCTAAGTGGGTATCGGTTCAAGAGATGGGGACCAGTACCCTCGGCGGCCACAGTAGATGCCTTGCACCGAGTGTTTGCCATTCACGAGCTACCCGAATCAGTTGTTTCAGACTCTGGTGCCCCCTTCACCAGCAATGATTTCCAGGTTTTTGAGCAAGCCAATGGCATACAACATACAAAGACAGCCCCCTGCCACCCAGCGTCAAACGGTCTGTGTGAGAGGGCTGTCCAAACATTCAGGAATGCCAGGAAAAAGCAATCGGATAAACCACTTTGCCAAAGGTAGGCTAATTTTTTGTTGGGGCCACACCAGTTCAGCTACTCATGGACAACCGGTTGAAAACACGACTGGCTCTTGTGTTTGCAAATTTGGCAGGGAGGGTGGAGGCACGTCAGGCTTCCCAGAAGCCTCAATGGTCAGAGCAGAGAGACGGCAGGTCGTTCCGGGTGGGGGACCCGATTTTGGTCGGTAATTATGCCCCATGTTCGCCTTGGTTAGAAGGATGGGCTGTGGCCCAGTCAGGGCCGGTGCCTTATCTGGTCGATGCCAACAGGAAAATCATCAGAAAGCATGAGTCGAGCGGTGGCGACATACAACTTGGAGTAGACTAGTCCAGCTTACGTCATGAATGCGTCATGTTCCCTTGGTCCAACCATGGGGTGCCAGGGACTCTCGCTTCTGATCAACCAGCTGTGTCTGTAAAGGCCGCTGAGGCCAGTTCGCCTGTCACTGAAGTGGTGCCTCCTGAGGCAGCACCAACTGCCAACCATTTGGGGGCCCAAAAGAGTGTCGAGCCTGTGGCAGAGTCACAGAGTTCTGGGACAACCCGGAGATCCCTGGACCGATTGACATTTCGATGGGGTCTCTATCACCTGTTGTTTCTGTTAACATTTGTAACTTCTGTATGTCGTTTTTTGGGGGAATTGTAATCAGGGACTTAAGGGGGATGGGGGGGGTGTGGTAGTGTGGTCCCTTTAAGGAGGCAGCTTCTACAGACCATGTGACCGGTTCAGAGCCAATCATGCGGTCGGGCGCAAACCCTGACCAATGAGGCGTTCGCACAGTGTCCTGGAGTTATGACCTGGGCAGAGGGAACCAGGGAGACAGAGTGTTAAGACCTGTTCAGTGTTTGGTGTTCTGTGCCTGTTACCTAACTTCCTTTGTCTTCCATCAGTAACTACTGGAAGCCTCCAGTGTCTGTGTTGAGCAACTATAGAATGCTCTTTGGAAATCCATATAAATATCAATTACTGTTCCCACTTTATCCATCCTGCTTGTCACATCCTCAATTCTAACAAATAAAGGCTGTTGTGCTTGGGTAGAATATGGAGTTATGGCCAGAACTGGATCAGCAAGAATCACATTAAATGGGAGATCAGGCTCAAGCGGCTGAATGTCCAAATCCTACTCCTAATACATATCTTACATAATTTTCTACAATTAATCAATGTTGTGATGGGACTGGGTGACGATCAAGGTTGTGATGGGACTGTATGATGATCAGGGTGTGGAGGGACTGGATGATGATCAGGGTTGTGATGGGACTGGACGATGATCAGGGTTGTGATGGGACTGGATGATGAACAGGGTGTGATGGGACTGGATGGTGCTTAGAGTTGTGATGGGACTGGATGATGATCAGGGTTGTGGAGGGACTGGATGATGATCAGGTTTGTGGAGGGACTGGATGATGATCAGGGTGTGGAGAGAATGGATGATGATCAGTGTTGTGATGGGACTGGATGATGATCAGGGTGTGGAGGGACTGGGTGATGATCAGGGTTGTGGAGGGACTGGATGATCATCAGGGTGTGGAGAGAATGGATGATGATCAGTGTTGTGATGGGACTGGATGATGATCAGGGTTGTGATGGGACTGGATGATGATCAGGGTTGTGATGGGACTGGATGATGATCAGGGTTGTGGAGGGACTGGATGATGATCAGGTTTGTGGAGGGACTGGATGATGATCAGGGTGCGGAGAGAATGGATGATGATCAGTGTTGTGATGGGACTGGATGATGATCAGGGTGTGGAGGGACCGGGCGATGATCAGGGTTGTGGAGGGACTGGATGATCATCAGGGTGTGGAGAGAATGGATGATGATCAGTGTTGTGATGGGACTGGATGATGATCGGGGTGTGGAGGGACTGGGTGATGATCAGGGTTGTGGAGGGACTGGATTATCATCAGGGTGTGGAGAGAATGGATGATGATCAGTGTTGTGATGGGACTGGATGATGATCGGGGTGTGGAGGGACTGGGTGATGATCAGGGTTGTGGAGGGACTGGATGATGATCAGGGTGTGGAGGGACTGGATGATGATCAGGGTTGTGATGGGACTGGATGATGATCAGCGTTGTGGAGGGACTGGGTGATGATCGGGGTTGTGGAGGAATTGGGTGATGATCAGGGTTGTGGAGGGACTGGATGGTGCTCAGGGTTGTGATGGGACTGGATGATGATCAGGGTGTGATGGGACTGGATGATGATCAGGGTTGTGGAGGGACTGGATGTTGATCAGGGTGTGATGGGACTGGGTGATGATCAGGGTTGTGATGGGACTGGATGATGATCAGGGTGTGATGGGACTGGATGATGATCAGGGTGTGGAGAGACTGGATGATGATCAGGGTTGTGATGGGACTGGATGGTGCTCAGGGTTGTGATGGGACTGGATGATGATCAGGGTGTGATGGGACTGGATGATGATCAGGGTCGTGGAGGGACTGGGTGATGATCAGGGTTGTGATGGGACTGGATGATGATCAGGGTGTGTTGGGACTGGATGGTGCTCAGAGTTGTGATGGGACTGGATGATGATCAGGGTTGTGGAGGGACTGGATGATCATCAGGGTTGTGGAGGGACTAGGAGATGATCAGGGTGTGGAGAGACTGGATGATGATCAGGGTGCGATGGGACTGGATGATGATCAGGGTTGTGATGGGATGGGATGATGATCAGGGTGTGGAGGGACTGGATGATGATCAGTGTTGTGATGGGACTGGATGATCAAGGTGTGGAGGCACTGGATGGTGATCAGTGTTTTTATGGGACAGGATGATTATTAGTGTTGTGATGGGAGTGGATTATGATCAGTGTTGTGATGGGACTGGATGATGATCAGGGTGTGATGGGACTGGATGATGATCAGGGTTGTGGAGGGACTGGATGTTGATCAGGGTGTGATGGGACTGGGTGATGATCAGGGTTGTGATGGGACTGGATGATGATCAGGGTGTGATGGGACTGGATGATGATCAGGGTGTGGAGAGACTGGATGATGATCAGGGTTGTGATGGGACTGGATGGTGCTCAGGGTTGTGATGGGACTGGATGATGATCAGGGTGTGATGGGACTGGATGATGATCAGGGTCGTGGAGGGACTGGGTGATGATCAGGGTTGTGATGGGACTGGATGATGATCAGGGTGTGTTGGGACTGGATGGAGCTCAGAGTTGTGATGGGACTGGATGATGATCTGGGTTGTGGAGGGACTGGATGATCATCAGGGTTGTGGAGGGACTAGGAGATGATCAGGGTGTGGAGAGACTGGATGATGATCAGGGTGCGATGGGACTGGATGATGATCAGGGTTGTGATGGGATGGGATGATGATTAGGGTGTGGAGGGACTGGATGATGATCAGTGTTGTGATGGGACTGGATGATCAAGGTGTGGAGGCACTGGATGGTGATCAGTGTTTTTATGGGACAGGATGATTATTAGTGTTGTGATGGGAGTGGATTATGATCAGTGTTGTGATGGGTCTGGATGATGATCAGTGTTTTGATGGGACTGGATGATGTTCAGGGTTGTGGAGGGACTGGATGGTGCTCAGGGTTGTGATGGGACTGGATGATGATCAGGGTTGTGTTGGGACTGGATGATGTTCAGGGTGTGAAGGGACTGAATGGTGATCGTGGTTGTGATGGGACTGGATGATGATCAGGGTCTGATGGGATTGGATGATGATCAGGGTGTGATGGTACTGGATGATCATCAGGGTTGTGATGGGACTGGATGATGTTCAGTGTTGTGGAGGGACTGGGTGATGATCAGTGATGTGATGGAACTGGATGATCATTAGGATTGTGGAGGGACTGGATGATGATCAGGGTGTGGAGGGACTGGATGATGATCAGGGTGTGGAGGTACTGGATGATCATCAGGGTTGTGATGGGACTGGATGATGTTCAGTGTTGTGGAGGGACTGGGTGATGATCAGTGATGTGATGGAACTGGATGATCATCAGGATTGTGGAGGGACTGGATGATGATCAGGGTGTGGAGGGACTGGATGATGATCAGGGTGTGGAGGGAGTGGATGATGATCAGGGGGTGGAGGGAGTGGATGATGATCAGGGTGTGGAGGGAGTGGATGATGATCAGGGTGTGGAGGGAGTGGATGATGATCAGCGTTGTGGAGAGACTGGATGATGATCAGTGTTGTGATGGGACTGGATGATGAACAGGGTGTGATGGGACTGGATGGTGCTTAGAGTTGTGATGGGACTGGATGATGATCAGGGTTGTGGAGGGACTGGATGATGATCAGGTTTGTGGAGGGACTGGATGATGATCAGGGTGTGGAGAGAATGGATGATGATCAGTGTTGTGATGGGACTGGATGATGATCAGGGTGTGGAGGGACTGGGTGATGATCAGGGTTGTGGAGGGACTGGATGATCATCAGGGTGTGGAGAGAATGGATGATGATCAGTGTTGTGATGGGACTGGATGATGATCAGGGTTGTGATGGGACTGGATGATGATCAGGGTTGTGATGGGACTGGATGATGATCAGGGTTGTGGAGGGACTGGATGATGATCAGGTTTGTGGAGGGACTGGATGATGATCAGGGTGCGGAGAGAATGGATGATGATCAGTGTTGTGATGGGACTGGATGATGATCAGGGTGTGGAGGGACCGGGCGATGATCAGGGTTGTGGAGGGACTGGATGATCATCAGGGTGTGGAGAGAATGGATGATGATCAGTGTTGTGATGGGACTGGATGATGATCGGGGTGTGGAGGGACTGGGTGATGATCAGGGTTGTGGAGGGACTGGATTATCATCAGGGTGTGGAGAGAATGGATGATGATCAGTGTTGTGATGGGACTGGATGATGATCGGGGTGTGGAGGGACTGGGTGATGATCAGGGTTGTGGAGGGACTGGATGATGATCAGGGTGTGGAGGGACTGGATGATGATCAGGGTTGTGATGGGACTGGATGATGATCAGCGTTGTGGAGGGACTGGGTGATGATCGGGGTTGTGGAGGAATTGGGTGATGATCAGGGTTGTGGAGGGACTGGATGGTGCTCAGGGTTGTGATGGGACTGGATGATGATCAGGGTGTGATGGGACTGGATGATGATCAGGGTTGTGGAGGGACTGGATGTTGATCAGGGTGTGATGGGACTGGGTGATGATCAGGGTTGTGATGGGACTGGATGATGATCAGGGTGTGATGGGACTGGATGATGATCAGGGTGTGGAGAGACTGGATGATGATCAGGGTTGTGATGGGACTGGATGGTGCTCAGGGTTGTGATGGGACTGGATGATGATCAGGGTGTGATGGGACTGGATGATGATCAGGGTCGTGGAGGGACTGGGTGATGATCAGGGTTGTGATGGGACTGGATGATGATCAGGGTGTGTTGGGACTGGATGGTGCTCAGAGTTGTGATGGGACTGGATGATGATCAGGGTTGTGGAGGGACTGGATGATCATCAGGGTTGTGGAGGGACTAGGAGATGATCAGGGTGTGGAGAGACTGGATGATGATCAGGGTGCGATGGGACTGGATGATGATCAGGGTTGTGATGGGATGGGATGATGATCAGGGTGTGGAGGGACTGGATGATGATCAGTGTTGTGATGGGACTGGATGATCAAGGTGTGGAGGCACTGGATGGTGATCAGTGTTTTTATGGGACAGGATGATTATTAGTGTTGTGATGGGAGTGGATTATGATCAGTGTTGTGATGGGTCTGGATGATGATCAGTGTTTTGATGGGACTGGATGATGTTCAGGGTTGTGGAGGGACTGGATGGTGCTCAGGGTTGTGATGGGACTGGATGATGATCAGGGTTGTGTTGGGACTGGATGATGTTCAGGGTGTGAAGGGACTGAATGGTGATCGTGGTTGTGATGGGACTGGATGATGATCAGGGTCTGATGGGATTGGATGATGATCAGGGTGTGATGGTACTGGATGATCATCAGGGTTGTGATGGGACTGGATGATGTTCAGTGTTGTGGAGGGACTGGGTGATGATCAGTGATGTGATGGAACTGGATGATCATTAGGATTGTGGAGGGACTGGATGATGATCAGGGTGTGGAGGGACTGGATGATGATCAGGGTGTGGAGGTACTGGATGATCATCAGGGTTGTGATGGGACTGGATGATGTTCAGTGTTGTGGAGGGACTGGGTGATGATCAGTGATGTGATGGAACTGGATGATCATCAGGATTGTGGAGGGACTGGATGATGATCAGGGTGTGGAGGGACTGGATGATGATCAGGGTGTGGAGGGAGTGGATGATGATCAGGGGGTGGAGGGAGTGGATGATGATCAGGGTGTGGAGGGAGTGGATGATGATCAGGGTGTGGAGGGAGTGGATGATGATCAGCGTTGTGGAGAGACTGGATGATGATCAGTGTTGTGATGGGACTGGATGATGATCAGGGTTGTGATGGGACTGGATGATCAAGGTTTGGAGGCACTGGATGGTGATCAGTGATGTGATGGGATTGGATGATGATCAGGGTGTGATGGTACTGGATGATGTTCAGTGTTGTGGAGGGACTGGGTGATGATCAGTGATGTGATGGAACTGGATGATCATCAGGATTGTGAAGGGACTGGGTGATGATCAGGGTGTGGGGGACTGGGTGATGATCAGGGTTGTGGAGGGACTGGGTGATGATCAGGGTTGTGGCGGAATTGGGTGATGATCAGGGTTGTGGAGGGACTGGGTGATGATCAGTGTTATGAAGGGACTGGGTGATGATCAGGGTTGTGGAGGGACTGGGTGATGATCAGTGTTATGAAGGGACTGGGTGATGATCAGGGTTGTGATGGGACTGCTTGGTGATCAGTGTTGTGGTGGGAGAGGAGGATGATCAGGGTTGTGGAGGGACTGGATGATCATCACGGTGTGGTGGGACTGGGTGATGATCAGTTTTGTGACGGGGCTGGAGGATGATCAGTGTTGTGTTGGGAGTGGTTTATGATCAGGGCCGTGATGGGACTGGATGATGATCAGGGTTGTGAATGGACTGGATCATGATCAGGGTGTGATGGGACAGGATGATGATCATGGTTGTGGAGGGACTGGATGATGATCAGTATTGTGGAGAGACTCGATGATGATCAGTGTTGTGATGGGATGGGATGATGATCAGGGTGTGGAGGGTCTGGATGATCAAGGTGTGGAGGCACTGGATGGTGATCAGTGTTTTTATGGGACAGGATGATTATTAGTGTTGTGATGGGAGTGGATTATGATCAGTGTTGTGATGGGTCTGGATGATGATCAGTGTTTTGATGGGACTGGATGATGTTCAGGGTTGTGATGGGACTGGGTGATGATCAGTGTTGTGATGGGACTGGATGATGTTCAGGGTTGTGATGGGACTGGATGATGATCAGGGTTGTGATGGGACTGGGTGATGATCAGGGTTGTGATGGGACTGGATGATGTTCAGGGTTGTGATGGGACTGGGTGATGATCAGGGTGTGATGGGACTGGATGATGATGAGGGTTGTGATGGGACTGGATGATGATCAGGGTTGTGGAGTGACTGGGTGTTGATCGGGTTTGTGGAGGGACTGGATGATGATCAGTGTTGTGGAGGGACTGGAGGGGGAAAAAAGGGACAATGCTGGAAAATCTCAACAAGTCTGGCAGCATCTGTCGGGAGAGAAAAGAGCTAACGTTTCAAGTCCGATGACTCTTTGTCAAAGCTAACAGACAGAGAAAGTGGGAAATATTTATACTGTGGAGTGAGAATGAAAGATGAGTCATAGCCACAGAAACCCAGGGAAACCGAGTGCTAATGGCCACAGATACTAAGGTGAAAGAGTGTTAATGGCAGTCCCCAGAGAGGACAAAAGATGTGAAAGGTCAAACAGCAGGGAAACTAACAACAGAGGATGAACTGTAGATGTGGGGGAAGGGGGAAGCAAAGAGGAGAAAGGTGAAGGAAAGGTGGATAAGATTGGGGGAGGGGGGGGGTGGAGAATGAAATATATATTAAGAAAGAAAGAAATGGTAAAAGACAGTTAAAATGAATTGAAAACAAATGGATCGAGGAGGGGTAGAGCTGATCATCTGAAGTTGTTGAATTCGATGTTCAGGCCGGAAGGCTGTAGCGTGCCTAACCGGAAGATGAGATGTTGTTCCTCCAGTTTGCGTTGAGCTTCACTGGAACATTGCAGCAGGCCAAGAACAGACATGTGGGCATGGGAGCAGGGTCTTGTGTTAAAATGGCAAGCAACGGGAAGGTCAGGGTCCTGAATGTGCACAGACCGAAGTTGCTCAGCAAAGCGATCACCCAGTCTGTGTTTGGTCTCTCCGATATAGAGGAGACCACATTGGGAGCAGCGAATCAATAGACCAGTTTATTTTATCCAGGGTTCTGGAGGGACTGGATGATGATCAGGGTTGTGATGGGACTGGATAATGATCAGGGTTGTGGAGGGACTGGATAATGATCAGGGTTGTGGAGGGACTGGATGGTGATCAGTGTTGTGGAGGGACTGGGTGATGATCAGGGTTGTGGAGGGACTGGATTATGATCAGGGTTGTGGAGGGATTGGATTATGATCAGGGTTGTGGAGGGACTAGGTGATGATCAGGGTTGTGGAGGGACTGGATGATGATCAGGGTTGTGGAGGGACTAGGTGATGATCATGGTGTGGAGGGACTGGATGACGATCAGTGTTGTGGAGGGACTGGATTATGATCAGGGTTGTGATGGGACTGGATGATGATCAGTGTTGTGGAGGGACTGGATGATAATCATTGTGTGGAGGGACTGGATGATAATCATTGTGTGGAGGGACTGGATGATAATCCGGGTTGTGGAGAGAATGGGTGTCTGGATCATTGTGTTTATTCTGAGGGACAGGTCCCTGGATATGAGCATTATTTGTATTTGGAAAGTTCGACTTACCTCTCAAAGAGCGATGTCCATCCTGGGACAAAACCTGGCTCCCGGGTAAACCATAATAATGTCATCAACACAAAGAAAATCCCAGTCACCATTTCTGGATAGCTGGAAAATCACAAAAATGAAAGAGATTTTGTGCAGTCACATTGGAAGCAATTTGAAATTTGCATCTCCTCTGAATCTCGCAGCAATCAGAAACATACTGACCCTCTTACCTGAATGGCCCCAATCTTTCATACTCCTCTTGTATTCGTCTTTCAGACATTTCCTCACGCTTTGTCTTCCTCTTTTTGCTGAGAGAACACGTTTCCTTAAAACTGTAATGAAGGGTTGAGATGAGTAATTTTGCGAATCAATGAGTGCAACCTCCTTGTTTTGGAGAACCGTTTGTCCGTTTGAATAGATCATTGTGTGCAGGATCTGGATGCTGTGGAAGGTGCGATATTGCATTGAAGCATTGACTCAAGCCCTTGTGTCATTTAAAACTTAGCCAAATGAGAATTATCTCCTTGGACTTGTCCATGTGGTGTAAGTCTTCCTCACTCACAGTGAGGAATCTTCTCAACTGCCAGTGTATAACAGAAAACCCTGGGAGCTTTTCAATGGACTGAAAAAGACAGGTGACCACCTGAATTGGACGGTATCTGATGGCACTGGACAAGCGTTCCATGGTATACTAGGAAAAGGAAATCCCTAATTTACAATGATGGCCAACATACTGGCAGTTCACACCATAATTTGTGATGATTTTAAACAGTTTGAAGCTGAGACAGTCCTCTGCCAACTAAATGTAATTTAATGATAATCCTCTCACATTATAACCTCGCTTCTCAAAGAAAACCAAAGGGTCAAATGGGAGCTGAAAGGAGATTGTCGGAGCACCATCATGGCAATGCTAGTTTGACATCTATTAATGCAGTATTCCATCCAACACAAAATATATATTTTTAGAACTGTTTATGATATTGCCTGCCATTTATTAGAAAAACAGCCAAAAATGTAAAATACAAGTTAATGGTTTAACATTGAAGAGTTTTAGATTTGATACACGTTGAACATTATATGTATAAGGGCCTCACGGTAGCATGGTGGTTAGCATCAATGCTTCACAGCTCCAGGGGTCCCAGGGTCCCAGGTTCGATTCCCGGCTGGGTCACTGTCTGTGCGGAGTCTGCACGTCCTCCCCGTGTGTGCGTGGGTTTCCTCCGGGTGCTCCGGTTTCCTCCCACAGTCCAAAGATGTGCGGGTTAGGTGGATTGGCCATGCTAAATTGCCTGTAGTGTAAGGTTAATGGGGGGATTGTTGGGTTACGGGTATATGGGTTACGTGGGTTTAAGTAGGGTGATCATTGCTCGGCACAACATCGAGGGCCGAAGGGCCTGTTCTGTGCTGTACTGTTCTATGTTCTATGTTCTAAAAACTACCTTCTATTCCTCTGCCAATGGAAGGTAATGGATTGTTTTATCGCAGCCCTGATGTTTTTCTGACACTGTCTAAAACATTTTCAATATAAATGTGTTAATTTAAATTATTTTTGATTCCACAAAGTCCAGCTGTATTGACACCCAGAAAGTAATTCTTTGAGTTTTCACTCCTCGTGCGAAGATATAACCCAGCAGGAGTTCAAATCAGTAGCTTCGGCTCATATTGCTCATCATTTTCTGGTTATTAAAATAAGTGGTTGGGAAATGGATGAGAAGTCGTGAACTGTGTACACAAATTTCCAGTTAATGTCAGAGTGCAGAACATTATAGAAAACAAAGCAAGCAGATTAGATTTCTCACTAAGGGAGCTATGACTGAAATACAGTTAATAAAATGCTACCCTTTCTCACTGGTTGATGGAGCAGCCTGTGGTACAATGGGGTACATGTTCTGATTTGAGAGGTTGATGGTAAATCCCAAGCCAGTGCCGATAATGAACTTGCTATGTTCAAGGACTCCAAAAATCAGCACTTACATGTTGCTAATGCAGGAGGCTATTGGTTTAGTGGTTCCAGCTCCCATACTTACTTGCATCCCAGGAAGAGCCAATGCATCCAGATCCAGGTTAGCACCAACATGATAATGGCAATAGGAAAACTAAAAACAAACCAAGTTCCAAAGTTGATAGATCGGGAATCTGGGTAGCGGCTGTTAAATACAAACAAACAGAAATCAGGCAAGAAAGACAGTGATCAGCAGACAGCTCAGCACGTGGTGCTGGTCCTAACTTTACCAGCAATCTACAATGCTAAGGCATTCAGTACACATTCGGCAATCAGATTGTTCGATCTAACCTCTGTTCTGAGTCCCACTTTCCTCATTTTTAACCTGACATATTCTCTGAACCCTTTCACCGAGAACAATTTACTCGGATCAATGATGTCAATTTCCTTTATTGGGCTCCGTTAGGTTGTCTGTCGAACATGTTTGGCGGGGTGTTCCTCAGTGGCCGCAGTGAAGTTTCCTTTGTCCTCGGGGAGTTTCTCTCTGCCAAGGTGGCACCTAGAGTGATTTCCTGCTGGCGAACTGATGGTGCCACCAGCAATGGCTGTCTACAGATTCAGGCGGCAGTTTGATTGGCAGCCTCAATCTCCCCCCCCCCCTTTCAGGCAATCCCCCCCCCCCCACTTTATCAAACCCCCCCACCCACTAAACCCTCTCCAGACCCTTGGAATCTGCCCTCCACCCCTTTCAGGTGGCAATACCCCACGGGCCTGGCTCCCTGGCAGTGCCAACATGGTACCTGGGCACCTTGGCACTGTCATGCTGGAACCCCGGTAGTGACATGGTGGCACTTTCCAGGGGCCCGATGTCACTGCTAGGATGCCAAGGTGCCAAGGGAGTGCCAGAGTACCACCTTAGCCTGTCCCCGACCACCCGGGTGTCTCCAATGGCCTGAGGGGCACCCCTCCCAGGTGCCGTTACAGCTAGTTCATGTCTGTGTGGACCAGTACGAAATGGTGCCCTGGCGGGTTCCCGCAGGCACGGCCGTTGAGTCCCAGGTGCCGGGTGAATCCATCGCCCGGATATTTGAATGAGGCATTAGGCTGGGTGAGATCCAGGTTGCACTGGGCGGAGCGGGTTGGGTGACTCGCAATCGGGCCGACCTGGAACCCGAGTTTGAGCTTCTCCTAATCCCCCTGTTGCATTCGTCTCCGTGTCACGATCACTGAATTGAGCCCATTAACTTTAATTAGATTCCATAAATATCTCTTTCCCAAATGAAACAGGCACAAACTGAACCGTTGCTCATTATTTATATTTTTGATAGTTGGGATCTTCATTGCTGTTCAAATCTGTACCACTTTACGGTAACTAACATTTTTATGTCATTCTACAGGAGAAGTTTATTCTTGTATCAGTCTGAGAGGATGGCCAACAGGACCTCTGCGTAAGAACAGATGATCTTACTTGTTGAATTGTTCAGCAAAGATGAGGTTGGTTGAAGTTCCTGTGATTGTCATCAGGCCTCCGATGGTAGCAGCGTATGTGATGCTCAGTGACAGACACTTGCAGATCATGTGGTCATGTTTGGTTTTATATTTACTGCTGTATTCATTACTGTGCTTAATCTGGTTCTGTAGAAAATCAAACAGCAACAGGATGAAAATAATAGGGAAATATTAAACCAGCCTATCCCACAATAAATATCCTGCCCGCCATAGCTTGGTGCGGGCCATTATGCGCAGGTGTCTGCAAACTGTTCCAATGTGCATAGCCTCATAGAGAAGGCCAACATTGTCCTCACCCATTATTATACACATCATTTCACAGGAAGAGATTGGATAGTGATAGCAGTAGGAAGCCTGGCTCATGTTCTCCTCCCCAACACAGCACAGTGGGTCATATGTAACACTTCAACTGCTACCATGATTGAGCCCAGTCAACTCAACACACTATTGGGGATTGAATTTCAGACCTTCTGATTTGGGTTAGTCAGTGCTCTGGGTTATTCTCTTATTCTCATCATCAGCAGAGGTGCTCAGGGATCGAAGGAATGGAAAGCAAGAGAAAACTGTACCGCTCAGCATATTGGTTTAATCAAAGGGAAGTCCCAATGCGCAGTAAACAATAGGCACGGCACAGTGTGACCAATCAGATTAGGAAGGTTGCAGGTTCAATTGGATTGGATTGGATTGGATTGGATTGGATTTGTTTATTGTCACGTGTACCGAGGTACAGTGAAAAGTATTTTTCTGCGAGCAGCTCAACAGATCATTCAGTACATGGGAAGAAAAGGGAATTGAACAGAATTCAAGAAAATACATGAGAATACATCATAGGGCAACACAAGATATACAATGTAACTACATAAGCATTGGCATCGGATGAAGCATACAGGGTGTAGTGTTAATGAGGTCAGTCAATAAGAGGATCATTTAGGAGTCTGGTGACAGTGGGGAAGAAGCTGTTTTTGAGTCTTTTCGTGCGTGTTCTCAGACTTCTGTATCTCCTGCCCGATGGAAGAAGCTGGAAAAGTGAGTAAGCCGGGTGGGAGGGATCTTTGATTATGCTGCCCGCTTTCCCCAGGCAGCGGGAGGTGTAGATGGAGTCCATGGATGGGAGGCAGGTTCGTGTGATGGACTGGGCGGTATTCACGACTCTCTGAAGTTCCTTGCGGTCCTAGGCCGAGCAGTTGCCTTACCAGGCTGTGATGCAGCCAGATAGGATGCTTTCTATAGTGCATCTATAAAAGTTGGTAAGGGTTAATGTGGACATGCTGAATTTCCTTAGTTTCCTGAGGAAGTATAGGCGCTGTTGTGCTTTCTTGGTGATAGTGTCGACGTGAGTGGACCAGGACAGATTCTTGGTGATGTGCACCCCTAGGAATTTGAAACTGCTAACCATCTCCACCTCGACCCCGCTTGCTCATATTTCGATAATGCCGATGGGGCATCTGAAGGCTTAAATTGTCACAGAAATCCTGGGTGTTGAGAATCAATCCAGTCACCACTTTCAGAACATGTGTATGCACCTTGACGTTAGCATGAGGGATGATCAAGCTTGCACATATGGCCTCCCTGATCAAAAGTTAGACAAAACTCAGAGCTGAATTTTCCTCAATTAACTGAAGTCTAGAGGGAAAGGAATTCTGGATTCTGATGATTCTGCTGTTAATCTTGGTTCATTTCCTCAAAAGATTAATCGTTTTAAACAAAATAATTGGACTGCTGGGTAGACAATAAGATTACTCAAGCAACCCCATTCTGATCACATTGGTCCCTTTAAACTGAACTTTAACCTTGAATAGCTGATATTGGCAATCAAGCAGACTTGCTTCCCACACGTTTTCATTATGGGACAAATGACAGAAAATTGCAAACATTAGGCCAGATTTAATAATCACATTGCTCTTAAACGAGAGCGCGACAAGATCGTTAAGTCATGGGAGAGGCCAAAATTGGGAACTGCGCCAGGCATCAATCTGGATCCAACCGGCCCACTCCCGTGGCAAAATCAGGATATCGCCGTAGCTTGGCAAGAAGCCAATAATCACCACGTAAGCCCAATCTCCATACAATTAACGGAGTGACCCCATATCCACGGCCTCCCCAGCAAGTGGTCACGCGGGTGCCGATTAGTATTCCTTTTTTAAAATGTGAAGCTGGTGGATGGGCTGCTGGAAAAGGGGACTGGCCGCCCATGGCCTGGGCTAGACTGGCAAGGAAGGGTGCCTCAGTCCCTGAGTGTCTGCCATGCCAACTCCTCAATCATTGAGAGGAGGCTGAAAGACAAAATGCCGGCACCAGCAAACGGTGCACCGTTGAGAAACACACGCTGGGGAACCAGGGAATCCAGCCCAGAGTATGAACTTTGTCCGAAAGGCTGTGATATTCCAAATGGGAGGATGAGATGTTGTTCCTCAAGCTTGTGTTGACCGTCACTTCCCCAGTGAGTTGGCCAATGATGGAGATGGTGGGGGAGCCAGGCAGCCCAGGTTAGGGTTAGGGTTAGGGTTAGGGTTTGTGGACTGAACGGATTTGTTCTGCAATGTGTTCACTCAATATTCTAGAAAACTAGTCCTTCCACAAACCATTCCCAATAATAGGAGAAAATTCATTCAAAACTCACAAGGTTAGTTTATTTTGTTTGCAGTACACACTGTTTTAGAAGAGATGTTAATAACACTCTATTTCAAAGCTTGTTTGAACTTTTCTGAGGACACATTCTGAGCCGATGTAAAGGCAATAATAACCATCACCAGATAATAGATAAGACATGTGGAAACAGATAGCAAAGTTACAAAGCGTGTCCGTAAGTTCCTGCCATTATGTATTGTCCTTTCGGCCTTTGTGTCCCATATCCAACCTTTACCAAACTCCATCTATGTGTCTTCTCACCTCACACACTTGTTGTGGGGCAATAGACTGTAAATCTTTTATTCTATGATACAGTCTTCAGACTCAGTCGATAGTCTGGCGCAGGTTTGACCCATTTCAACACTTCACTGTAACTGCAGCTGATAAGCTTCCATTCTCCCCACTGCACAGATCCAGTTGGAGCAGAGCTTAAGTGGATGTTTACTCTGCAAATCAGTGGTTAAGTGTAAATGCTGAACAAATATTATACTAAACTAAGGCCTCGACCTTTTGGATTTATTAAAGTGTTTGAGTTGGAATAATTGGGAATATTGAGCAGATTATAATCCTGATGGTGTTCACCAGATCTCACAAACAGCTGATACCAAAATGATCATCAGTCGAAGGGGCTTGTTTACCTGAGTCTATTCTCACCAATTACCTCGGCCAAGGGGTTTTATATATATGAGGGCAAAGACTCCACTTGTAACTTTTTCCAATAAATCCGTCCGTTGGTGCTGGGTGAAAAGCCTCTTGTGCCCTCCCTGGAATATTTCCATGGCTTTAATGTTTTTCTCATGCTCCAATTATTTGACTGAATGCAGTTATGCCCCCTTGTATCGCTGTTACAAGGGGGCATAACTATAAGGTTCAGGGTGGGAGATATAGGAGGGATGTCCGAGGTAGGTTCTTTACTCAGAGAGTGGTTAGGGTCAGGAATGGACTGCCTGCTGTGATAGTGGAGTCGGACACTTTAGGAACTTTCAAGCGGTTATTGGATAGGCACATGGAGCACACCAGAATGACAGGGAGTGAGATAGCTTGATCTTGGTTTCGGACAATGCTCGGCACAACATCGAGGGACTGTTCTGTGCTGCACTGTTCTATGTTCTATGTTCTATTGAAGGTCAGACCATAGCATACAGCTTCAGATTGATGGTCGCAGACATATGGGGCTGAAGTTTTAATTTAGAGGCCTATTCATAGCAGGTGGCATGGGGAAGGTGGTCATTAGGGAGAGGTGGGGGTTACAGCAGATCAGGACATTGATTTTCTTTGGCTTTTTCTTTGGCTTTTTACCTCAGCTACGACATCCCACTTTCAAGTTTCCCAATCAATCACAATGCTGATGTGATAATGAGTCAGACCTGTTAATGGAAGGATTTCTAATTAAAGGGTCAGTTTGGTTAGGGTTACTTCCTGCATACATTCCAGATGTGGTGTAGAGGAGATTTACCAGGATGCTGCCTGGGCTGGAGGGTTTGAGCTATGAGAGGCTGAGGCTGACTTCCTTGGAACAGTGAAGATTGAGACGGGACCTGATGGAGGTGTATATGATTGAGGGGCATAGATGGGGGGGTAGGAAGGCACTTTTTCCATTAGTGGAGGGACCAATAACAGGGGTTACAGATTTAAGGTGAGAGGGGGAATGCTAAGAGGAGGGTTGAGGAGAAACATTTTCACCCAGAGGGTGATGGGAGTCTGGAACTCACTACCCTGAAAGGGTGGTGGAGGCAGAAAGCCCCATAACATTGAAAAAACATTTAGATATTTACTTGCACTGCCATAACCTCCAGGACATTACGCTGGAAACTGGGAATTGTGTGGTCAGATCTTTGCTGAGTGGCATGGACACGATGGGCTGAATGGCCTCCTGTGCTGTAATTGTCTATGAATCTATGTTTCAGAATGGAGGCATGCTGTGGGAAGGCTGCCCCACTTCTCTCCCCCCCCCCCCCCTCCTCCCAGTTTTTTCACTCTTCCCCCAGGTCCAGCTTGGCCAGTGAGAATCTGCAAAAAGTGTGTTTTCCATGGAAGAGACCCACATCTCAAAAAGAAAGGTGAGGCTGGAAATGGTTTAGAAAATAAGCAGCAAGAGTGCGGTCGCTCCAGCTCAAGACCTCGGAGGGCAGGATAGGAGAGGTGGCAAAACTCCGTCAAGTGCCAACCTTCACACTCTGTCTTCCCCAGCATTCTGCTGCACAGCGTGGGTCAGGTCAGCACACCTTGTAACAGCGCCTCATTCCTCCCTTTCCAAAGACCCATCTGAACAGCCAACGCTGACACGAACCTCAGTGTTTTGCCATCTCACATTCAATCCACAAAAGTCTCTCCAGCCTTTCAACTTCACGGGACACTGAGTCACTGCTGTGCTCCCATTTTGCTGACTCCGGTGAGATTCACAGAACTTGGGAATGCTCAGCACTAATTGTCAAAGCCAGAAGGCTGGGTTAAAGTCAGAATTATTGGCTGTCAACTCAATTATAGACCCGAAATCTCCAATGGGGGTTCCTGTAAACTTCCAAAGGCGGTCCAGGAAATGCCGGAAGTGAGCGGGATCATGTCAGGTTTCCAACAAGCCGGCATTTTGGGTGGATTTAATGCCTCCACGTGCAATCAAACCTGTCCCATTTTGTCATTTACAATTGCCAATATCTCAGGCTTCTGTTTGCTTTTCTCTTTACCATTCTGTTCATATTCTGATCATGTTCCGCCTCTTTGAGCTCATTCATTGAGCATGTTTCCCATTTTTTTGTACCAATATGTAATACCTGGTAAGTATATTTGTACTGATTTTCATCTGCAATCACAGTGCCCCACTAGAAACATTTTTCTATCTTTTTCTGTAGTTCCGAAGCTGTTTCATCAGATTCAATTGCCTTTCCACCTAGTTTACCATCAGCTGCAAATTTGACCAATATGCAGCGTATCTCTTTTTCTAGATTAGAAACACGATTAGCTTCAATTCACCGCTTGGTAAGTACTGAGGAGCTTTTTCGTGAGGACATTTCCCCAGATCATTATCACTCCTCTAACTAGTGGCCGTATTTTCTCGGTTTCAATCGATCCCTTGTCCATTACTCTATTTTTTGGGGATAATCAGTGCCTCGCACTCTGGCTGTTATCACGATGCTGTTTGGGGTAGTTTGCACTGTGGTTGCTACATTTCCTACTTCTACCAGTAAGTACACTTCAGAAAGGGAAGCATTATGAGACATCTGAGGGTTGTGAAAAGTGCTATAAAAATATAACCTTTCTTTTCTTTATAACAGTCTTTCAAAAGGACTTTGCTGAAGGCTTTCTCTGATGTGGGGATTGTCATGGTTTCCTTGTTGGGCTTAGAGGCGGTTCCCGCTGCTCAGCTCTGAAGTTGCAACAGTCGGTTGGGCCCCAGAGAACTTTTAAAAATAAATTTCTAGTGCCCAATTATTTTTTTTCCAATTAAGGAGCAAAATAGCGTGGCCAATCCACCTACCCTGCACATCTTTTGTTTTGGGTTGTGGGCGTGAGACTCACGCAAACACGGGGAGAATGTGCAAACTCCACACGGACAGTGACCCAAGGCTGGGATCGAACTCGGGTCCTCGGCGTTGTGAGGCAGTGGTGCTAACCATTGCGCCACTGTGTCGCCCCGGGTCCCAGAAACATCAACAGAAGCTGATTTGCATATTGGGGACCATGCCAACTCTAGATGCCGATCCATCGGCGAGTGAAAATTGCACTTGGCCAAATTAGGGTGGGAAATGAATGGGTAAACTCACACCCCATTTTAATTGCTGATTCCCACATACCCCCCCCGCTCTGGTCTGTCTGCCAGGGAAGGTTATAATTCAAAACAAACCACCATTACAAACAGAAACCCGTGTGATTCCTCTCTCTCCATGTTGTAGGATTAAGGCAGTGAGAAATGTGAGAATCTTCAGAATATTAAGCTACTTGTTGCTCAGAAGCGAAGTTAGTTAAGAAAGCAGTTAATAAAGATTTATGAATCTGTAGAATTCTCTATTAGATATGTTTGATTCACTTTCTATTCAAAGTAGGACAAGCAAAGTGTCAAACCACTGCAGCACAAATCTGTTTATAGAAGAGTCCCAACACGAGGAATACACAGTGTGCATTTTCTGCTATTCTAGTTCCTCTGTCACTTGTAATGAGGCAATCATAAAACATCATCACCGGGTTACTGAAAGAAGACAGCAGGGTCATAAAACAGGAAGAAATTGAATACAGTCAGCAGCCAAACACAATGGGGTGATAAAGATACAAACCTGCCTCTCTGGCCCAGTCAGCATCTTCTGGTCACATTGGTTCTTCTTTGCTGCACTAGAAAAGTAAACAGAAGTTTAAATAATTCCAGCAAACCAATTCTGATTCCTTCAGGTTGATGTGTGCTGAAAGACACTCAATAGCCGGCTCAAAGGACATCTCATCATCGTGCGTAACTGCTGTCTAATGGGACATTGGTCATTTCATTCAATCCCACATTCCTGAGCATTGACTGCACATAAAAAAGTGCTTTGAGTTGTAAATAATTCAGCCAATAATTCTTCCAAGACATTGCATGTTTCCTGACGAATGACCAAAACAAACAAAATTGTATTATTGCCTGTTCCAGAACTCATTTGCTTGAGCAAATTAGATCAGTCATACGGGATATATATATATATAGATATAGAATATATATCTTGGGCACCTGTTTAGATTGAACAATGCGTGCACACAGCTGGTACATACTAATTTCAAGGATAACAGGAATTTAGGAACAGGAGCAGACAATGTAACCTCATCATGGTTAACAAAAGCCTGCTAATCTCAGATTTGACATTAATAATTGATCAATTACCATTTGCAGAATCGTTTTCAAAAACTTTACTGCCCTTTGAGGACAGGATTATTTCTTGGTTTCACTCTTGAAATGTCTGGCTCTAATGTTTAGACTTTCCCAGATACTTCCAGCATTGGTAATACTTTACCTATCCCCCTAACCTATCTGTTCGCCTTTATATCTTGAAAACTTTGATCAAATCACTCCTTAATCATTTAAATTCCAAGGAATACAACCATAATTTAGGCAATCTCTCTCTATAATTTAACTCTTGTATCATTCTGGTGCATCTCTGCTATACTCTCCCCAAGGTTAATACATACTTCCTAAGCTGTGGTCCCTACAATTGAACACAGTTCTCCAGATATGATCTAACCCTTTGTGCTCGATTATTCTCGGTACAAAGGCTAATAGTCCAGTAGCTTGTCTGATTATATTCTGTTCCATATGGTGATATTTTTATGACCTGTGTAGTTGGACCCCCATGTCTCTTTGTTCCTCCACTGTGTCTAGTTTTCACCATTTAGGAAGTATCTTCTCTCCTTTTTAGGTCCACAGTGGATGGCCTCAGTTGTGCCTGAATTGAAATCCATTTGGCACCATTTTCCCATTTACTTTTCTCTTTATTTATTCATTCACAGGATGTGTCCATCGCTGGCCAGGCCAGCATTTAATGCCCTTGAGAAGCGAGAGGTGAGCTGCTTTCTTGATCTGCTGCAGGCTGCTTCAGGTTTTAGTCCTCTGTTTAAAGGCACACCCCAATTATTAGTCCAAGGACCAAAACCATCAAAATTCTCTTCCACCCTTTGCAAACCCCAACTGACTCTTACGAGCTGAAAATGTTCAAGGAATAAAGGAATTCTATCCTTAATTATAAACGCCAGCAATTTCTGAGAACGGAGGTTAGGATAGTCTGTGTTTGATTTCCTGGTTTCCCTCGAGTGTCCCCGTTCTTAAATAGGAGACGGACATGTGCAATTTTCTAATCTAAAGGGTCGACTCCCAAATTGAGAGAACTTTGGAAGATTATAGTTGGTGCATCTGCAACATTTTCACTTTTTCCTTTCCTGGGATGAAAATTATCTTAGTTCTGGGGGGTTTGTCACTCTTTGGTGAAATTATTTCTTCATTGCTGTTATTTTGCTGACATTAATTTGGGCAGGTTTTGTCCGTGATTCTATATTAGTTTAATAGAGCTCTTGCTCCATCGGGTATAAACTGGTTCTGTGTCACATTACATTTATTTTTAAACACCAGCCAATGATCTTCTATTTACCCATTAACAGATTCGCCCCTTTAGATTAGAAAATTGCACATGTCCATCTCCTGGGGACACTCGAGAGAAACCAGGAAATCAAACACAGATTTAGCCAGTTTACTGGGGATAGTGTCTACCCATTTCATTGGGACTGGGACATATCGCTTCTCTTTTCTTTATTCTTTCATGGGATGTGGGTGTCGCAGGCAAGGCCAGTATTTATTGTCCATCCCTAATTGCCCTTATGCGGGCATTTTAAGAGTCAACTACATTGCTGTGGGTCTGGAGTCACATGTAGGCCAGACCGGGTAAGGACGGCAGATTTCCTTCCCTAAGGGATATTAGTGAACCAGATGAGTTTGCTGCAGGAAGCTGTCATGGACATACTTCAGAAATGTACTATTTTTCTGTCAGGTGCTAGTTTGCTAATTCAAACCCATATACTCAATACAGCAAAGTTACGTTGAGTGAGGTTTGTATATGTTGCATCCATCCCATTGCATTCCTCATCCTTACATACTCCAGTTTATGTTTCTATATTCCTATCCACCCTAATTCATTCTTCCATCCTCTTTAATCTCACAAATATCCCTCATAACCACATAGGCCAGGGCATGTTCCCCATAATCCATAAACTCCAGTGGATCTTCCCTCCATGCCCTGTGACACTGGGTATCATGAAGGCACCTGAAGATTTTTAAATCATTGTTGAAAGTGTTATTTTTGTTTGAAGGTTGTGACTGAGAGTTTAAATCAAACATACTACTGTGGTCACCTCAGAAGATTGTCACTCTGTGATGAGAATTATTACTGGGGAGCAAGCAGCAACTATTAATTGACAAATTTTATGACTTATGGTTATTTATAGACGGCAGAATTAAATGTTTTTCCACCAATAAACACACCATTAATTGCCATTGATGGATATTTAACAGCTCAAATTAAACTATTCCCCAAATAAACAGAAAATATTGTCTTTATGGATAGGAGATCCTGGAGTTCACTTTACAGTTCTTGGAGAACATGCAGGCAATTCTAATTCTATGCACAGAATGAAACTTACTTTTCTTTAAGGTAAATCATCTCCAGCTGTTTTTTCTCATTCTCGTCTTCTGGAAGCAACAAGAGACAGACAATGAAACTTGGATAAAATCATAGAATCCCTACAGTGCAGAAGGAGGCCATTCAGCCTGTCGGGTCTGAACCAACCCATGTAACCCCACCTAACCTGCACACCTTTGGACTGTGGGAGGAAACCGGAGCACCCGGAGGAAACCCACGCAGACACGGGGAGAACGTGCAGACTCCTCACAGACAGTGAACCAAGCCGGGAATCGAACCTGGGACCCTGGAGCTCTGAAGCAACAGTGCTAACCACAATGCTACCATACCGCCCCTGATAATGGGATCTTTCTTACCACAGTAAAAGGCTGATTTAATTTGAGTGTTGTGCACAGTGGGGCTGAATCAGATCAAATTTGTTTTCTGCTCTGTGCTAATATAAGCCGAGACTACGGCCGTGATTTTGCGCCCGTGTTCGCTGTGAGCGCAGACGGTGATGTAGGCGCCAGCATGATCTCATTTTCCAATTTCCCAAACCCCCCCCACCAGTGAAATAATGAGGTTGCCCCCAAGGAAGGTTGGGGACCATATAATCAGCGGACTTCCCACAGTATCGTCCCCCCACATTTGGAATTCCCCCTTCGCCGTCATCGGTCAGGTTTACAACTGATTTTTAAAAATGGGAACAAGGCGAAGGAGCGTGCCAGGAGTGCGCAGGTAAGTACCGTACTGGGGGGTGGGGGGGTTGGCAGAGGGACATGCTCTTGAACTGCCCCCTGACACTACCGCCTGGTATTACCCCCTGGCTCATTGCTGGGTAAGTGCCACATACCAGCAGGAAATGCCCTTTAAAAAGGGTAGCCCCATCTCGGGATTCCCGGCTGGGGTTTTTTTTTCTAGCCCTGCCCCACCTGTGTGATGGTGTGGGCCACACACCCAGATTGTTTCTGCACAGAATTCTGGACTATCTGGAGGGAAATGCCAGCCGTGCGGACTGCAAACTTCACACTGGTGTTCTCACCTCAGCCAGGTCTCTGGGCAGAGATTGGAGAACTCCAGCCTATAGCTGAGCTGCTAACAATAGCATTGGTGCCTGTGAACCCAGCAAAGGTAGCCAAGGTAGCCAAGCCACCCTCCCCTGGTCCTGATCCAGTCACCCCATCAGGAAACTTATTAGTTGATGGATGATTCTGGATCAGCCTAAGGTCAAAAAGCTTAATGACACCTAACTCACAAGAAGACAAAATGAGGAGCTGGAGTCAGCCATTCAGCCCCTCGAGCCAGCTTCGCCATTCAATAAGATCATGCTTCTATCCTCAACTGATCCTTCCAGTCTGCCCCCCCCCCTCCCCCCGCCCCCATGGTCCTTACCCCCTCGATGATCACAAATCTATTTAACTCAACCTAAAACATATTCAATAATCTTAACTTCCACCGGCCTCTTGGGCAGAGAATTCTATATACTAATGACCCTTTGAGAGAAAAATAATCTCCTCCCCTCCCAGTCTGAAATGGGAGACCCCCCTGTCGAGTTTGAAATGGTATATCCCAGTTCGAGACTCCCCCACAAAGGGAAACATTCAGCATCTTCACCATGTCAAATTCCCACAGGATCTTATCTGATTCGATAAGTTCAACTCTCATTCATCTAAGTTCCAATGAGTATAGACGTAATCTGCTCAATCATTCCTCATTTTCCCAGGGATCAGTTGAGTGTATCTTCTCTGAAATGCTTCTAATCCAATTATATTCTTTCTTCAATAAGAAGACCAAAAGGCACACAGTACTCCAGATGTGGTTCACCAATGACTTTTACAACTGTAACGTAACTTCCTTGCTTTTATCCTCAATTCCCCTTTTAATAAAGGCCAACATTCTATTTGCTTTCCTCCCCACTGTACCTGCACATTCAGCTTTTGTGATTCATGTGCCAGGACTCCCAGATCCCTCTCTGTACCTCAGAGTTCTGCAATCTCTCTCTACTTAAATAATACACAGGTCTCCTTTTCTTCCTCCCAATGTGGACAATCTTACATTTTCCAACATTATACTCTGTCCCCCAAATTTGTGTCCACTCACTTAACCTATTTCTATCCCTCTGTAAACTCTTTGGCCGGGATTCTCCTACCCCTCGCCGGGTCGGAGAATCCCCGGGGGGGGGGGGGGAAACGTGAGAATCGCGCCCCGTCGCATTGACACCGGCTTAACGATTCTCCACTGCTGATTCTCGGGTGCCCGTGGGATCGCCGCTGTGCCAGTCGGGTGCCATTGAAAGTGGCCCCCCGGCGATTCTCCAGGCCCCAACGGGCCGAGTGGCCGCCGAGTTCAGCCCGAGTCCCGCTGGTGTGGGTTACTCAGGTCCCACACGGCGGGAACTGGAAGGTGTGTCTGCGGGGGCCGTCCTGGACCGGGGGGAGGGGATCCGACCCTGGTGGGGGGGGGGGGGGCATGGTTGGTTCCATGGGGGCCTATGTTCCTCCAAGCCGGGCTCCTGTAGGGCTCATGTAGGGCTCCGCCATATTGCCCGGGGTCTGGCGCAGAGAAAGGAACCCCGGTGCATGCGTGGTATCATGCCGGCCACAGCGCGTATGCGCGCCGGCTGGAGCTGCGGCGACCAATCCAGCGCCGACCTAGCCCCTGAGGAAGGGGAGTATTCCTCATTATCGGGGACCATTGATGCCGGAGTGGTTGGTGCCGCTTTTCACGCTGGCGTGGGGACACAGCCCCATTATTGCAAATCCCACCCAGAATGTCCGCTTGACAACTTACTTTCCTACTTATCTTTGTGCCATCAGAAGAATTATCTACCATACCTCCAACACCTTCATCCAAATTATTAAAACATTGGAAATAGTTGAGACCTCAGACTGATCCCTGTGTGGCACTCCACCAGTAACGGTCTGCCAACCCATCAAAGACCCATTTAGCACTACTCTCTGCTTCCTGTTAGCTAACCAATCCTCTATCCATATTAATCTGTTACCCCCTACACAGTCAGCTCTTACTTTGTGCAGTAACCTTTGATGTGGCACCTTGTAGAATGCCTTCTGGAATTCTAAGTACACCACATCTCCAGGTTCCCCTTTATCCATG
Organism: Scyliorhinus canicula; assembly: GCF_902713615.1. Taxonomy (NCBI): domain Eukaryota; kingdom Metazoa; phylum Chordata; class Chondrichthyes; order Carcharhiniformes; family Scyliorhinidae; genus Scyliorhinus; species Scyliorhinus canicula. Next base: position 2,063,694 of record NC_052165.1, on the reverse strand, counting down.
TTGCCTGTTACTTCCTTGAAGAAATGTAATAAATTAGTCAATAAATTACACAATTTCCCTTTCCCAAAAACCACATTGACTCTGCCCAATCAATGTACTGCGAAAACCACCTTATTAATAGATTCCAGCATTTTTCCTGTGATTAGACTCTAGGATCATTCATTGGTGAAGATTGCTTCCTTGAATGAGGCAGTGGAGTTTCAATTAGGACTGTATTCCAAGCAAAGCCAGTCCTTCAATAGAGGAAGGAGGAAAATGGGATTGGATTTAATGATCTAAATTGGATTTAATGTGGTGGTTATGGTCCCAGTAACTCTGACAATCAGCTGGTGAATATTTTGACTGCAATACCCAGCTGGGTGACTGGAGGACCTGTGTTTAACACCATTGTACAACTCAATGTGCTCCATCAGAAAGTAAAGAGGAAGAAAGATAGACGGAATCAGGACTTGGATGGGAGATTGAATATTCACCTGATGAAGGAGCAGCGCTCTGAAAACTAGTGATTCCAAACAAACCTGTTGGACTTTAACCTGGCGTTGTAAGACTTCTTACTGAATATTCACTGAACATGTGTGATCAATGTGAGCTATTACCAGTAAAGCTTATGGCAGCCATCAGATACGCACCGTATTTTGGGGAGCCTGAAGTAGTGTAGGCATCTTCTATGCTGTCTGTGTCCGTGATTACAGTTAATTCCACATCAGATTCCAAGCTGGTGTTAATGAGCTGCTGTAGCACAGCTTCTGCAATTGGCATCACCATAGCGGTAGTGGAGGTGTTACTGAGCCACATGGACAAGAAGACGGTACAGCACATGAAGCCAAGCACCAACCTGTGAATAAGAGAGTAAATAAATACCTTGCGAGGGAAATTAGGACTCGGCAAACAGTAGAAGGAAGAGAGTGTTTCTGCCTGGCACTGGTGATTCAAGGCTGATGGTGGTTTTGCTCGTGGAGTTATTTAATAATAAACCACCACACACAGACATCCAAACACACATCCACAGCCGCCATACCAGCCGCCCGCACTCCAGTGCAGCCGCAAACTTGTGGCAGAGCAGGATCAAAATTTGTCAACTCTGAGGGAAGATAAGCCTATCCCAAATTGGGAGAAAGGGGTCATCAGCATGTTTGAGTAGATAGATCATTGGTGGAGGCTCAGAATACACTAACGTCACTATTACACTCTGCCACTTTGACCCAACAGACATGGTGGGGACGACCATGAGAAAAGGAGCTGCACAATTTTTCAACTCCCAAAGGAGCACCCAGCTCTCTCGGTAAGGCCATCAACCCGTTCCCCTTGATATCTTGGTACCTTCAGAAGGTTTATAATGGAACGTAAGCACGTTCTCTGGAGGTGTACTCACAGTCGAACTCCTTTTCACATATCGATAGCTTATATTTAGAGATGTTTTGGTCGATCACTGTTTTTGAGTTGTTTGGTTCCCAATGTCAACAAGTTCCTGGTTTCCTATCCATTCCCGGCCTATAGCTCTGATTGTATATATATATAAACATTAAAAAAAACATATTATTGGGAGTGGGCAGTGTGAATTGTTAGTTCTAAGGATAGCTATTGAGTATGTTCACAAGGAGCTATTTCTCACTGTTGCCACTTGCTGAGGGAAGATGAGCAGGTAGACAGTAGCTCCAGAAATGTCTTAGTCTTAGTTAACCTTTGTAAATAGCCAGTTTGTAAATAAATGTTTTTGAACAGAAGGGGCTGGATTTTCCGCACTCTAACGCAAAACCGTGTCCAGCGCTGGTGCGGAGAATCCAGTTCCACGCATGGAATTGGGACCTATGCCGTGTCACGTATCACCCACCCGCAGCCATTGCCAGAGGCCCTCCCCACTATTCTCCGCCCCTGACTGCCCGAATTCCCAACAGCGTATTTCTAGCATGGTCCCAGCCTTTCGGCAAACTCGCGAGGCGGCTGCAGACTCGGTCTGCGGCCGACATGGTCGGGGGAGGGCTGATCGGAGGGCGGGGGGGGGGGGGTTCATACGGAACTGGGCCTTTATTGGGCGGGCGGTCTGAGTCGGGCGCCCAGCGATCGGGGGCACTATTTCCACGGTCCAGCTCCGCGGTCTGAGTCCGCCATGGAGCACGGCACGGTCTGTGGAGGCCACCGTCCTGCCCATGCGTGGTCTCTGACCCGGAAGTGCAGGGGGCCGTCTTGGCAGCTGGAGCTTCGAGCTCCACGACAGCTGCCTGTTAGCCTCCTGCAAGGCTGTGAACCTGTGGCTATTTGACGCCAGTTTTTCTGGTGTATAAGTCCACAGTTTACACAACAGCGTGGGGACATAATCCTGTAAACGGAGAATCCGGCCCAAGATCTTTGCCTCCAGCAAGACCGCCTCTCGAGCAAGAAGCCAACATATCCTGAAATAAACACATAATAACAGAGGCAAGGAGAGATAGGTTGCCAAGACAGGGAATCATTTGAAAACAACATGATGACCTGAAGGCTGTAAATGTAAATACATTTGGGCTTTAATACGGCTGCAATGCCTCTCATTGCCACCAGAGGTCTACAGATATTTTGAATGTGTGCTTCAATGGTCCAGAAATTTCTGTGGAAACATTAGATGCGAATGATGCTCCCCATTACCTGTGTTTTTGTTTATTCAATTATGGGTTGTGGGCGTCTCTGGTTAGGCCAGCATTTATTGCCTATCCCTAATTGCCCTTCAGAAGGTGGTGGTGAGCTGCCGCGTTCAACAACTGCAGTCTGTGAGATGTAGATACACCCACTGTGCTGTTAGGGAGGGAATTCCAGGATGTTGCCCCAGCGACAGTGAAGGGACGGCCGATATATTTCCCAGTCGGGGCGGTCAGTGACTTGGTGGGGAACCTTCAGATAGTGGGGTTCCCAGGTATCTGCTGTTTTTGATCTTCCAGACGGTAGTGGTCGTGGGTTTGGAAGGTGATGCCTAAGGGGCCTTGGTGAGTTCCTGCAGTGCATCTTGTAGATGGTACACACGGCTGCCGCTATTCATCGGTGGTGGGGGGATTGAATGTTTGTGAAAGGGGGAGCAATTAAACGGCTGCCTGGTCCTGGATGGTGTCGAGCTTCTTGGGCATTGTTGGAGCTTCACTCATCCAGGCAAGTGGAGAGTATTCCATCACACTCCTGACTTGTGTCTTGTAGATGGTGGACAGGCTTCGTGGGGTCAGGGGGTGAGTTACTCGCTGCAGGATTCCTAGCCTCTGGCCTGCCCCGGTAGCCACAGTATTAATGTGGCTAGTGCAGATCAGGGGCTGCATTCTCCCCTACCCGGCGTGACGGAGGGTACCGGCGTAGGGGAGTAGCGCCAACCACTCAGGGGTCGGGCCTCCCCAAAGGTGGGGAATTCTCCGCACCTTTGGGGGCCAGCCCCGCGCCGGAGCGGTTTGCACCAGAAGACTTGCGCAAAAATCCGGCGCCCCCGGCAGTGGGGCTGGCCGAAAGGCTTTCGCCGGTCGGCACATGTGCTGGCAGTGACGCCAGCGGCAGCTGGCCGCTGACATCAGAGCCGGCGCATGCGCGATGTGGGGTTCTCTTCCGCTTCCGCCATGGTGAAGGCCGTGGCGGCCGCGGAGGAAAATAGTGCTGCCAGGGCACTGGCCTGGAGTCTGAGCGGGGGGCCCCGATCGTGGGCCAGGCCACCGTGGGGGCACCCCACGGGGTTCGATCGCCCCACACCCCCCCCCAGGACTCCGGGGCCCGCTCGCGCCGCTGATCCCGCCGTTCCAGAGGTGGTTCAAGCCTCGGCGGCGGGAGAGGCCTCCCAGCGGCGGGACTTTGGCCCATCGCCGGCCGGAGAATCACCACAGGGGCCTCGCCGATCGGAGTGGCGAGATTCCTGCCACCGCCACTTCCCGGGTGGCGGAGAATCTCTGCCACGGCGGGGGCGGGATTTTCGGCGGCTCCAGGCGATTCTCCGACCCTGCTGGGGGTTGGAGAATTTCGCCCCAGATTCTGATCAATGGTAACCCCCAGAATGTTGATTTAGGGGAATTCAGCGATGGTAATTCCATTGAATGTCAAGGTGGTTAGATCCTCTCTTGTAGGAGATGGTCATTGCTTGGCAATTGTGTGCGAGTTCAAAGTCAGGTGAGCGCAGATTCAGGTTGTTGTAGCATGTCCCTTTAAGAGGCAACTGGGCGGCACGATGGGACAGCGGTTAGCACTGCTGCCTTTCACCAGGGACCTGAGTTCAATAGCCGTAATATTTGGAGTGAAGAAGTTCCAGCAATATGTTGATGGACGGCATTTCATGGTAGTTACAGGTGACACTCCGAGTACAGGACGCTTGGAGAGACACACCACCACATCCCTCCCCCTTTAATATCCTGATAACGTTGTGTCAGTGCCGATAGTGTCACCAGTTCCCCCTGGAACATTACTGGGTTCATCCTGGGGGCAGCTTCCTGCAGCATTGTTCTCATCCATAACAATGTCAGTGACAGGCATCCCGGGGCAGACTGCCCCACTGCCTCCCCGGGGTAGACTGCCCCACTGCCTCCCCGAGGTAGACTGCCCCACTGCCTCTCCGGGGAACTGCCCACTGCCTCTCCGGGGCAGACTGCCCCACTGCCTCTCCGGGGAACTGCCCCACTGCCTCTCCGGGGAACTGCCCCACTGCCTCTCCGGGGAACTGCCCCACTGCCTCTCCGGGGCAGACTGCCCCACTGCCTCTCCGGGGCAGACTGCCCCACTGCCTCTCCGGGGTAGACTGCCCCACTGCCTCCCCGGGGTAGACTGCCCCACTGCCTGTCCGGGGAACTGCCCCACTGCCTCTCCGGGGCAGACGGCCCCACTGCCTCTCCGGGGCAGGCTGCCCACTGCCTCTCCGGGGAACTGCCCCACTGCCTCTCCGGGGAACTGCCCCACTGCCTCTCCGGGGCAGGCTGCCCACTGCCTCTCCGGGGAACTGCCCCACTGCCTCTCCGGGGAACTGCCCACTGCCTCTCCGGGGCAGACTGCCCCACTGCCTGTCCGGGGAACTGCCCCACTGCCTCTCCGGGGCAGGCTGCCCACTGCCTCTCCGGGGAACTGCCCCACTGCCTCTCCGGGGAACTGCCCCACTGCCTCTCCGGGGCAGACTGCCCACTGCCTCTCCGGGGAACTGCCCCACTGCCTCTCCGGGGCAGACTGCCCCACTGCCTCTCCGGGGCAGACTGCCCCACTGCCTCTCCGGGGCAGACTGCCCACTGCCTCTCCGGGGAACTGCCCCACTGCCTCTCCGGGGAACTACCCCACTGCCTCTCCGGGGCACTGCCCCACTGCCTCTCCGGGGAACTACCCCACTGCCTCTCCGGGGCAGACTGCCCACTGCCTCTCCGGGGCAGGCTGCCCCACTGCCTCTCCGGGGAACTTCCCCACTGCCTCTCCGGGGAACTACCCCACTGCCTCTCCGGGGAACTGCCCCACTGCCTCTCCGGGGCAGACTGCCCCACTGCCTGTCCGGGGAACTGCCCCACTGCCTCTCCGGGGCAGACTGCCCCACTGCCTCTCCGGGGCAGGCTGCCCACTGCCTCTCCGGGGAACTGCCCCACTGCCTCTCCGGGGAACTGCCCCACTGCCTCTCCGGGGAACTGCCCCACTGCCTCTCTGGGGCAGACTGCCCCACTGCCTCTCCGGGGAACTGCCCCACTGCCTCTCCGGGGCAGGCTGCCCACTGCCTCTCCGGGGAACTGCCCCACTGCCTCTCCGGGGCAGGCTGCCCACTGCCTCTCCGGGGAACTGCCCCACTGCCTCTCCGGGGCAGACTGCCCACTGCCTCTCCGGGGAACTGCCCCACTGCCTCTCCGGGGCAGACTGCCCCACTGCCTCTCCGGGGCAGACTGCCCCACTGCCTCTCCGGGGCAGACTGCCCCACTGCCTCTCCGGGGCAGACTGCCCACTGCCTCTCCGGGGAACTGCCCCACTGCCTCTCCGAGGAACTACCCCACTGCCTCTCCGGGGCACTGCCCCACTGCCTCTCCGGGGAACTACCCCACTGCCTCTCCGGGGCAGACTGCCCACTGCCTCTCCGGGGAACTGCCCCACTGCCTCTCCGGGGCAGACTGCCCACTGCCTCTCCGGGGAACTGCCCCACTGCCTCTCCGGGGAACTGCCCCACTGCCTCTCCGGGGCAGACTGCCTCACTGCCTCTCCGGGGCAGACTGCCCCATTGCCTCTCTGGGGAACTACCCCACTGCCTCTCCGGGGAACTACCCCACTGCCTCTCCGGGGAACTGCCCCACTGCCTCTCCGGGGAACTGCCCCACTGCCTCTCCGGGGAACTGCCCCGCTGCCTCTCCGGGGAACTGCCCCACTGCCTCTCCGGGGAACTACCCCACTGCCTCTCCGGGGAACTGCCCCACTGCCTCTCCGGGGAACTGCCCCACTGCCTCTCCGGGGAACTGCCCCACTGCCTCTCCGGGGCAGACTACCCCACTGCCTCTCCGGGGAACTGCCCCACTGCCTCTCCGGGGAACTGCCCCACTGCCTCTCCGGGGAACTGCCCCACTGCCTCTCCGGGGAACTGCCCCACTGCCTCTCCGGGGAACTGCCCCACTGCCTCTCCGGGGCAGACTGCCCCACTGCCTCTCCGGGGAACTGCCCCACTGCCTCTCCGGGGCAGACTGCCCCACTGCCTCTCCGGGGTAGACTGCCCCACTGCCTCCCCGGGGTAGACTGCCCCACTGCCTCTCCGGGGCAGGCTGCCCACTGCCTCTCCGGGGAACTGCCCCACTGCCTCTCCGGGGAACTGCCCCACTGCCTCTCCGGGGAACTGCCCCACTGCCTCTCCGGGGAACTGCCCCACTGCCTCTCCGGGGAACTGCCCCACTGCCTCTCCGGGGCAGACTGCCCCACTGCCTGTCCGGGGAACTGCCCCACTGCCTCTCCGGGGCAGACTGCCCCACTGCCTCTCCGGGGCAGGCTGCCCACTGCCTCTCCGGGGAACTGCCCCACTGCCTCTCCGGGGCAGACTGCCCCACTGCCTCTCCGGGGTAGACTGCCCCACTGCCTCCCCGGGGTAGACTGCCCCACTGCCTGTCCGGGGAACTGCCCCACTGCCTCTCCGGGGCAGACTGCCCCACTGCCTCTCCGGGGCAGACTGCCCCACTGCCTGTCCGGGGAACTGCCCCACTGCCTCTCCGGGGCAGACTGCCCCACTGCCTCTCCGGGGCAGGCTGCCCACTGCCTCTCCGGGGAACTGCCCCACTGCCTCTCCGGGGAACTGCCCCACTGCCTCTCCGGGGAACTGCCCCACTGCCTCTCCGGGGCAGGCTGCCCACTGCCTCTCCGGGGAACTGCCCCACTGCCTCTCCGGGGAACTACCCCACTGCCTCTCCGGGGAACTACCCCACTGCCTCTCCGGGGCAGACTGCCCACTGCCTCTCCGGGGAACTGCCCCACTGCCTCTCCGGGGCAGACTGCCCCACTGCCTCTCCGGGGCAGGCTGCCCACTGCCTCCCCGGGGAACTGCCCCACTGCCTCTCCGGGGAACTGCCCCACTGCCTCTCCGGGGAACTGCCCCACTGCCTCTCCGGGGCAGACTGCCCCACTGCCTCTCCGGGGAACTGCCCCACTGCCTCTCCGGGGCAGACTGCCCCACTGCCTCTCCGGGGTAGACTGCCCCACTGCCTCTCCGGGGTAGACTGCCCCACTGCCTCCCCGGGGTAGACTGCCCCACTGCCTGTCCGGGGAACTGCCCCACTGCCTCTCCGGGGCAGACGGCCCCACTGCCTCTCCGGGGCAGGCTGCCCACTGCCTCTCCGGGGAACTGCCCCACTGCCTCTCTGGGGAACTGCCCCACTGCCTCTCCGGGGCAGGCTGCCCACTGCCTCTCCGGGGAACTGCCCCACTGCCTCTCCGGGGAACTGCCCACTGCCTCTCCGGGGCAGACTGCCCCACTGCCTGTCCGGGGAACTGCCCCACTGCCTCTCCGGGGCAGGCTGCCCACTGCCTCTCCGGGGAACTGCCCCACTGCCTCTCCGGGGAACTGCCCCACTGCCTCTCCGGGGCAGACTGCCCACTGCCTCTCCGGGGAACTGCCCCACTGCCTCTCCGGGGCAGACTGCCCCACTGCCTCTCCGGGGCAGACTGCCCCACTGCCTCTCCGGGGCAGACTGCCCACTGCCTCTCCGGGGAACTGCCCCACTGCCTCTCCGGGGAACTACCCCACTGCCTCTCCGGGGCACTGCCCCACTGCCTCTCCGGGGAACTACCCCACTGCCTCTCCGGGGCAGACTGCCCACTGCCTCTCCGGGGCAGGCTGCCCCACTGCCTCTCCGGGGAACTTCCCCACTGCCTCTCCGGGGAACTACCCCACTGCCTCTCCGGGGAACTGCCCCACTGCCTCTCCGGGGCAGACTGCCCCACTGCCTGTCCGGGGAACTGCCCCACTGCCTCTCCGGGGCAGACTGCCCCACTGCCTCTCCGGGGCAGGCTGCCCACTGCCTCTCCGGGGAACTGCCCCACTGCCTCTCCGGGGAACTGCCCCACTGCCTCTCCGGGGAACTGCCCCACTGCCTCTCTGGGGCAGACTGCCCCACTGCCTCTCCGGGGAACTGCCCCACTGCCTCTCCGGGGCAGGCTGCCCACTGCCTCTCCGGGGAACTGCCCCACTGCCTCTCCGGGGCAGGCTGCCCACTGCCTCTCCGGGGAACTGCCCCACTGCCTCTCCGGGGCAGACTGCCCACTGCCTCTCCGGGGAACTGCCCCACTGCCTCTCCGGGGCAGACTGCCCCACTGCCTCTCCGGGGCAGACTGCCCCACTGCCTCTCCGGGGCAGACTGCCCCACTGCCTCTCCGGGGCAGACTGCCCACTGCCTCTCCGGGGAACTGCCCCACTGCCTCTCCGAGGAACTACCCCACTGCCTCTCCGGGGCACTGCCCCACTGCCTCTCCGGGGAACTACCCCACTGCCTCTCCGGGGCAGACTGCCCACTGCCTCTCCGGGGAACTGCCCCACTGCCTCTCCGGGGCAGACTGCCCACTGCCTCTCCGGGGAACTGCCCCACTGCCTCTCCGGGGAACTGCCCCACTGCCTCTCCGGGGCAGACTGCCTCACTGCCTCTCCGGGGCAGACTGCCCCATTGCCTCTCTGGGGAACTACCCCACTGCCTCTCCGGGGAACTACCCCACTGCCTCTCCGGGGAACTGCCCCACTGCCTCTCCGGGGAACTGCCCCACTGCCTCTCCGGGGAACTGCCCCGCTGCCTCTCCGGGGAACTGCCCCACTGCCTCTCCGGGGAACTACCCCACTGCCTCTCCGGGGAACTGCCCCACTGCCTCTCCGGGGAACTGCCCCACTGCCTCTCCGGGGAACTGCCCCACTGCCTCTCCGGGGCAGACTACCCCACTGCCTCTCCGGGGAACTGCCCCACTGCCTCTCCGGGGAACTGCCCCACTGCCTCTCCGGGGAACTGCCCCACTGCCTCTCCGGGGAACTGCCCCACTGCCTCTCCGGGGAACTGCCCCACTGCCTCTCCGGGGCAGACTGCCCCACTGCCTCTCCGGGGAACTGCCCCACTGCCTCTCCGGGGCAGACTGCCCCACTGCCTCTCCGGGGTAGACTGCCCCACTGCCTCCCCGGGGTAGACTGCCCCACTGCCTCTCCGGGGCAGGCTGCCCACTGCCTCTCCGGGGAACTGCCCCACTGCCTCTCCGGGGAACTGCCCCACTGCCTCTCCGGGGAACTGCCCCACTGCCTCTCCGGGGAACTGCCCCACTGCCTCTCCGGGGAACTGCCCCACTGCCTCTCCGGGGCAGACTGCCCCACTGCCTGTCCGGGGAACTGCCCCACTGCCTCTCCGGGCAGACTGCCCCACTGCCCCTCCGGGGCAGGCTCCCCACTGCCTCTCCGGGGAACTGCCCCACTGCCTCTCCGGGGCAGACTGCCCCACTGCCTCTCCGGGGTAGACTGCCCCACTGCCTCCCCGGGGTAGACTGCCCCACTGCCTGTCCGGGGAACTGCCCCACTGCCTCTCCGGGGCAGACTGCCCCACTGCCTCTCCGGGGCAGACTGCCCCACTGCCTGTCCGGGGAACTGCCCCACTGCCTCTCCGGGGCAGACTGCCCCACTGCCTCTCCGGGGCAGGCTGCCCACTGCCTCTCCGGGGAACTGCCCCACTGCCTCTCCGGGGAACTGCCCCACTGCCTCTCCGGGGAACTGCCCCACTGCCTCTCTGGGGCAGACTGCCCCACTGCCTCTCCGGGGAACTGCCCCACTGCCTCTCCGGGGCAGGCTGCCCACTGCCTCTCCGGGGAACTGCCCCACTGCCTCTCCGGGGCAGGCTGCCCACTGCCTCTCCGGGGAACTGCCCCACTGCCTCTCCGGGGAACTACCCCACTGCCTCTCCGGGGAACTACCCCACTGCCTCTCCGGGGCAGACTGCCCACTGCCTCTCCGGGGAACTGCCCCACTGCCTCTCCGGGGCAGACTGCCCCACTGCCTCTCCGGGGCAGGCTGCCCACTGCCTCCCCGGGGAACTGCCCCACTGCCTCTCCGGGGAACTGCCCCACTGCCTCTCCGGGGAACTGCCCCACTGCCTCTCCGGGGCAGACTGCCCCACTGCCTCTCCGGGGAACTGCCCCACTGCCTCTCCGGGGCAGACTGCCCCACTGCCTCTCCGGGGTAGACTGCCCCACTGCCTCCCCGGGGTAGACTGCCCCACTGCCTGTCCGGGGAACTGCCCCACTGCCTCTCCGGGGCAGACTGCCCCACTGCCTCTCCGGGGCAGGCTGCCCACTGCCTCTCCGGGGAACTGCCCCACTGCCTCTCCGGGGAACTGCCCCACTGCCTCTCCGGGGAACTGCCCCACTGCCTCTCCGGGGAACTGCCCCACTGCCTCTCCGGGGAACTGCCCCACTGCCTCTCCGGGGCAGACTGCCCCACTGCCTGTCCGGGGAACTGCCCCACTGCCTCTCCGGGGCAGACTGCCCCACTGCCTCTCCGGGGCAGGCTGCCCACTGCCTCTCCGGGGAACTGCCCCACTGCCTCTCCGGGGCAGACTGCCCCACTGCCTCTCCGGGGTAGACTGCCCCACTGCCTCCCCGGGGTAGACTGCCCCACTGCCTGTCCGGGGAACTGCCCCACTGCCTCTCCGGGGCAGACTGCCCCACTGCCTCTCCGGGGCAGACTGCCCCACTGCCTGTCCGGAGAACTGCCACACTGCCTCTCCGGGGCAGACTGCCCCACTGCCTCTCCGGGGCAGGCTGCCCACTGCCTCTCCGGGGAACTGCCCCACTGCCTCTCCGGGGCAGGCTGCCCACTGCCTCTCCGGGGAACTGCCCCACTGCCTCTCCGGGGAACTACCCCACTGCCTCTCCGGGGAACTACCCCACTGCCTCTCCGGGGCAGACTGCCCACTGCCTCTCCGGGGAACTGCCCCACTGCCTCTCCGGGGCAGACTGCCCCACTGCCTCTCCGGGGCAGACTGCCCACTGCCTCTCCAGGGAACTGCCCCACTGCCTCTCCGGGGAACTGCCCCACTGCCTCCCCGGGGAACTGCCCCACTGCCTCTCCGGGGAACTGCCCCACTGCCTCTCCGGGGAACTGCCCCACTGCCTCTCCGGGGAACTGCCCCACTGCCTCTCCGGGGAACTGCCCCACTGCCTCTCCGGGGAACTGCCCCACTGCCTCTCCGGGGAACTGCCCCACTGCCTCTCCGGGGAACTGCCCCACTGCCTCTCCGGGGCAGACTGCCCCACTGCCTCTCCGGGGCAGACTGCCCCACTGCCTCTCCGGGGCAGACTACCCCACTGCCTCTCCGGGGAACTGCCCCACTGCCTCTCCGGGGAACTGCTCCACTGCCTCTCCGGGGCAGACTGCCCCACTGCCTCTCCGGGGAACTGCCCCACTGCCTCTCCGGGGAACTGCCCCACTGCCTCTCCGGGGAACTACCCCACTGCCTCTCCGGGGAACTGCCCCACTGCCTCTCCGGGGAACTGCTCCACTGCCTCTCCGGGGCAGACTGCCCCACTGCCTCTCCGGGGAACTGCCCCACTGCCTCTCCGGGGAACTGCCCCACTGCCTCTCCGGGGAACTACCCCACTGCCTCTCCGGGGAACTACCCCACTGCCTCTGAGTGCCATTCTCTTCTTCTCAACTGCTCCAGGCGTCTCTTCACTCTTTCTCCTTAGGCATCTATCACATACGATCTGTTTGGCCATGACTGTCCCAGGACCCAATTTGGACCAGCGCCAAAATTCTTTATATAATCCAAGTCGTTGACCTCAAATGTTCTCAGTTTTGTTTGAATGGTGATGTCTTTGCTGTCTGTTCTGTTTTGCTTCCACTTTCCCCACCAAATTGTGGAATACCAGATCCAACCTTGATTGAATGCGTCGGCCCGTTAGTAACTCGGCAGGTGTGGTGACCTGAGCTGTTGTTCTATCAGAGAGCAGGAACCGGGCCAGTCTGGTTTGTCGAGAGGTTGATCATTGATTCTTCACGGCAGATTTGAATATTTGGATGGTTCTCTCGGTCAGTCCATTTGAAGCAGGGTGGTCGGGAGCATTTGAAGATTTTGAATGCTGTTGATTCTCATGAAATGCTGCAAGTCTCCACTGGTAAACACAGTCGCATTATCCAAATTCAGTACCTGGGGCAAACTGTGGGTGGCGAATGTTTGTCACAGTTTCTTTCCCGTTGCTGGTGCGGTCGTTGAGTTAATTTTGTGCGTAGCCGGCACTTGGAGCGCACATCCATTCAGAGCAAGAACATGGAGCCGGTGAATGGGACCGCAAAATCAACATGTAATCGCACCCATGGTCGCCCTGGCCATTCCCAAGGGTGCATTTGGGCCGCAGACAGAAAACTTTGCTTCATTTGATATTTGTCACAGATTCTCTATGTCGATATCGATTCCGACCCACCACACATGGCTGTGTGCGGACACCTATGTCATCCCAGTATGGGAGCTGGAGTCAACCCTGGAGGACCATTTGCTTGACTTGAGACAATACAGGGTCCTTCTAGTTCCAAAACTGACCTGTTGCGCCAACACTGGCAATGTATCGATAAGGTAGCACAGTGGTTAGCACAGTTGCTTCACATCTCCAGGGTCCCAGGTTCGATTCCCGGCTTGGGTCACTGTCTGTGCGGAGTCTGCACGTTCTCCCCGTGTCTGCGTGGGTTTCCTCCCGGTGTTCCAGTTTCCTCCCACAAGTTCAAAGACTAGGTGCAGGTTAGGTGTATTGTCTATGATAAATTGCCCTTAGTGTGCAAAAAAATGGTTAGGTGTGGTTACTGGGTTACAGGGATAGGCTAGAAGTGTGGGCTTAAGTGGGGTGCTCTTTCCAAGGGCCGGTGCAGACTCGATGGGCCGAATAGCCTCCTTCTGCACTGTAAATTGTATAAGGTTTAGCGCAAGAATGATTTCCTGTGGTACTGGTGGGGGTGGTCTACTCCTGAGTTGGGGAAGGCAGCATAAAGCGTCTGTGTTTGATATGTGTGTACCTAGCCTATACTGAAAGGTATACTTGTAGGCTGCTAAAAATAAAGCCCAGCGTCAGACCCTAGCTGAAGCTATGGGACGGATGGCCTTAACCTCCCGAATTAAGCCAAACAGGGCCGTGTGGTCAGCCTGGAGTCGTGGAGTACAGTAACCTTTATCTCATTCTCTGGAAATAGTTAGCAACATTAAAAAAACGTTCTTTCGTTAATCTACTTGATGGACGGCAATTGTTCAAGATACTACTCGGGGTTAACCAATAAAATGTGAATGTTACTGTCGGAGAAGAACTGCTCCACAGTTAGCTTCTCAAAAATGAGGAGTCACCTTCAGGTTTCATTATTAAAATGCACTGGACACTGTGAAGTTGCAATTCCATTGTAGCTGTGAACTAAAGCCAGTCCAGAAAGTTAGAGTTGTCTGAATTGATGCCAAGAGCCTGGTTTGAAGCCATTTAAGATCCGCACATGCTTAATTAATCTTGGATTAGCTATCAGAGATTCTTTTAGCAATGTGCTAATTGCGAACTTCTGCCAATGAACCTCTCTGGCACCAAATAGTAACTGCTGTCAGTGTGGTCATTCATTCCTTTAGGTTTGGATGAATTTTGAACATTTTGAAAATATAACATTTTAACTTTCTTTTACTTTTCTATTCTAGCTCCTCAAATTGGGACATTAGCTTGAGGTAGAAGCTGAAATATGATCAATGGAATTCTCTGTCGGCAGGATCCTCCGTTTTGTAGGCAGCGCACTCACGCCCACGAGTTTCGCGACGGCATGGGGGTCTCCACAATGGGAAACTCCATTGGTTGGCTGCCGGGACAGAGAATTCTTTTGCCGGCGGGGCCACGCCGCAACGGAAATTGTGTGCGGAGGGATGGAGAACCCCACGTATTTCTTTTACCATAATAGAAAATTGCACGCTCCACAGCTATATTACTGAGAAAAGAAACATGCTGTAGAAACTTTTCAGATTGCACTCATCAGGACAGATGCAAGGATGCCAAATTTCAAAAGGAGAAACAATTGATGTTGGCGGGGAAAAGGATGCTGATTTCTTGGTAAGTAGAATCTGATTTTCGCGGTGCTACCATGGAAAGTGCACCAAGGAACTATTATCCCCATGCTGTTGTTTAATTCAAACAGGGTGCAATGCTGGACATGTTTCCTTTCCTGCAGAAGACAAGTTCTTGTGTTTTAATATATGTAGCTTCAAGCAAGGACAAGTGTCATGTTGAGCCTGACTAATAATCTTAAATTGGTTGTTTGCGTAATTTTTAGCAAATTCGGGATTATTCAGCAAGTGCTGTCCAATCACGGAATCACATCTGACATTAGATATTATTTTCTGTCTTTTGCAAGCAAGCTCTGGTCGAGTATGGTCAGTAGTCTGCCTGTTGCAAACAGAAGGTCCATATGCCATACCTCCTAACAACTGGCTGATCAAATCAAATAAACTTGTGTGCAAAATTCAGGTTTTTCAAAGGCTGTTTGAATGGTAAAGACAACTGGAAAAACCCAATAACTAACACAATAAACGAGGGGGCAGTGAGTTGTTACTGAGGCTAAGGACAAGCAAGAACAACACGTGACATTTGATTGCTGGTAAAGTGCAAGAGGTTCTGCATGAGAGCTTTGTAAATCTTGTGGGTTCCCGAATCACTGACCGCAGAGACTCCAACTAAACAAAGTCTATTCACGAGCTCAGCAGCTACTTCAAAACTTGAACTCTGCCCACACTCCCGGGGATGACTCCCAGGCTCCCGACACGAGACCTCTATTGTAGCCGCGACGTCATGCTCCCACGTGGCCACCTGGTCTACAAGGTTAAAGAGGGACCATTTCCAGAGAAAACTGTTCTGGAAAACCCTAGTGTGAAGACAGCACGAGTGGGCCCAGCTTGTCGGTGGTGCATCCTGAATCAGTTACAATCTCTCTGTTGCTCTCACCTACTTCCTACAAATAAACAAAAATAAAGGGAATTCCGATACTATTGTATTAATTTTGCGGATGTAGCAAAACAAATGGATATACCAGAACACGTGACACAAAAGTTTCCAAAGCAATTGATTGCAGGCAAGAAAAAATAGTCAAAAAACTGGGCAAATAGCCTCGAAACACAGAAGGAGGTCTTTTTACAGGTTTCTTTCATAGAATCATACAATTTACAGTGCAGAAGGAGGCCATTCAGCCCGTCGAGTCTGCACTGGCCCTTGGAAAGAGAACCTAAGCCCACACCTCACCCCATCCCTGAAACCCCACCGAACCTTTTTGGACACGATGGGTAATTTATCATGGCCAATCCACCTAACCCGCACATCTTTGGACTGTGGGAGGAAACCGGAGCACCCGGAGGAAACCCACGCAGACACGGGGAGAACGTGCAGACTCCGCACAGACAGTGACCCAAGCCGGGAATCGAACCTGGGACCGCAGAGCTGTGAAGCTACAGTGCTAACCACTGTGCTACCGTGCTGCCCTTGGCACAAAACATAGGTCTTGCCAATCCCTGCTGTAGCTATTCTATATGACTTAGTGCTGTTCTGACAGAATCTCCAGAAAAATAATTGAAAATCATCAGAGCCTCCGTTAAATGATGTAATGGAGAAAATGGCAAAGGGATTCTAACCGCAATAAAAAAACCTGATCGTAAAATTCAAGACGCTAAATAGGTGATGATGCAGCATAACTGAGCTCTGTCATATTTCTGATGGATTAAGGTCACTTTCTGGCCATTAAGTAGTTTTAACTAATTGAGAAATCCATCCTTCATTAAAACTTGAAGATAAAGAACCAATAGAAGCTCGACTTTCACTGCAGTCTTCCTTTAATACTCTTCGACCAATAACTTTGACAGCACACATCTGGAGCCTGAAGTAATAATACTCACATTCCCGGTTTGGCACCTGCTAACATCACCATACGGAGGGCAATCCTCTTGTGTAAGTTCCACTTCTCAATGGAAGCAGCCAAGCAGATGACACCGATCAGCAGTAGGGTCGTGTCTTTGAAGTATTCTGAAGCTACCTGCAAAAAGCACACACAGCTATCAGCTCCGGGGTCAGTACCCACAACATGGACCATTATGCTGCAAGTTCTCAGAATGTAACATATTACACTGACGAATCAGAACTTGTTGCCCATTGCTGTGTCTGACAGCTGCATGTCTTATTGACAGTCCTGCAATTTCTTTATTCATTCATGGGATGATTCATGGTTCAGCCATTTCATGGGCATTTAGGAGTCAACCACATTGCTATGTGTCTGGAGTCACATGTAGACCCGACAGCAGATTCCCAGGAATTAGTTGGGTTTTTACAACAATAGACACTGGTTTCATAGTCAACATTCCTGCTTTTTATTGAATTCAAATTTCACTATCTGCCCCAGTGGGATTTGAACCTGGGTCCCCAGAGGATTACTCTGGGTCTCTGAATTACTAATCCAGTGACAATACCACTACGCCACCACCTCCCCTGAAATGTCACCTTGCAATGCAGTGCCACACATTGACAGCCCTGAGAACGATAGTAACTGGGAGCAACCACATCTTCTATTTTAGCCCGACTCAGCTGATGGGAACTTGGTTGGGTGGAGTTAAAAATGAACAGGTTTCTTATACGCTGGAAATTTAAAGATGGCATTGCCATTTGGCCACTTAATCTTGCAGGTTTATGAGACACTCGTAGGTTTTTGAAAATCAGAGTCCTTTAACATCACAGCAACCACAAATGCATTTTAATCGCGCCCCTGAGAGAAACCATTGTGGAGTTCCCTGCTGGGCAGAAGCTGGTTTGTAGACAGAGGAGGTCTCCAAGTGCAGAACTTTTGGTGTCGGGATTCCAGCGTGATACCTTTCCGTTTCTCAGTAACTTCCACCAGACCCAGATTAGACACGCAGTCAGGGGAAAGGGGGATAAGGAAGTATGGATATTTGGCATTAAGACGACTGAAGAGGACACATACCAACACAGACTGGTGAGGGCAATTGGCTTGTCTGCATGTTGTAATTTCACATATAATTCTATATAGGTTACATTACAGGATTCTCCCTAATGGTATTATTTCTCTCATACAAAAGGACATAATGGAAACAGAGACCCTCTGGCGTCGGGATACTCTGTTTTGCCAGCAGCCCGGGGGTTTCCCGAAGGTGTGGGGCTGCCCCAGAATGGGAAACCCCATTGACCAGCCATCGTAATGGAGAATCCCGCCAGTGGGGTGAAACAGAAATGTGGTGCGGCGGGACGGAGAATTCAGTCCCCTGTCATTTATTGGGAGTGTAGGAGGCAGGGTAAAAATCCAGTAAGACTCAGGATGTGAAGTCCCTGGCACTCATAATGGCAGGACCACATTAACATGCTGAAGGGTCACCTCTCTGCCCAGTAGCTGCCATCCTAACCAGTGGGAAGAAACTGCAGTGGAGGACTGTCAGGAACGAACACTGGCTTGGAAAAGGACCTCTGCTCTGGGCTGTGATCAGGATGGCTGAGGAGAGATTGAAGGTTGCCCCAGAGTGCTCCGGTACTCTGGCCCAGAGGGAATACTGAAAAAGTGTCTAATCTTGGGTAAGCTCCTTTCTCTGGGATCAATGGTCTGCAGAATCAGCCGTCCCTCGCAAATGTAAGTTGCGGCACTGGTAATATCTTTAGCCTGGAGTTTCGAGGAGGAGTACTGGTTTTTCAACACAATTCACCCAAATCAGACAATATTCAGCTGCAATAATAAAACTGCACGAAGCGATCAATCCTGAAACATCAAGGAAGCTCCTAATACAGAAATTATTACATTTTCAAAAACCGACAGATTGCAATGATTCATGAACAATTAAACATTAGTGATCAAGACCACAAGACAATGACATAGGAGCAGAATTAGGCCACTCGGCCCATCGAGTCTGCTCTGCCATTCAATCATGGCTGATATTTTCTCATCTCCATTCTTCTGCCTTCTCCCCATAACCCCTGATCCCCTTATTAATCAAGAACCTATCTATCTCTATCTTAAAGGCACTCAGTGATTTGGCCTCCACAGGCTTCTGCGGCAAAGAGTTCCACAGATTCACCACCATCTGGCTGAAGAAATTCCTCCTCATCTCTGTTTTAAAGGATCGTCCCTTTAGTCTGAGATGGTGCCCTCTGGTTCTAGTTTTTCCTACAAGTGGAAACATCCTCTCCACGTCCACTCTATCCCAGGCCTCGCAGTATCCTGTAAGTTTCAATAAGATCCCCCCTCATCCTTCTAAACTCCAATGAGTACAGACCGAGTCCTCAACCGTTCCTCATACGACAAGCTTTTCATTCCAGGGATCATTCTTGATCAGTCAAGCAAATGAATTTGAGTCGAAACTTGAATTATAAAATCAGTTTAGGCAACTAATGCAGTTTTGAGTGTAATTTGCACTTGAATTGCTAATATGGTGCCAAAAGTGGAAACACTACCCAGCACGTTTGAGAAAATGTAATTGAAATGAAAATCGCTTATTGTCACAAGTAGGCTTCAAATGAAGTTACTGTGGAAAGCCCCTAGTCGCCACATTCCGGCGTCTGTTCGGGGAGGCTGGTACGGGAATTGAACCGTGCTGCTGGCCTGCTTTCAAAGCCAGCGATTTAGCCCAGTGTGCTAAACCAGCCCCATTGTGATAATTGTGGAAGCTTTTCTATTTTAATACAAATCATTATAGTTCCATAAAGATGTAGCAGGTCAGTGAGGTGAAATATAAAATAAATTGTTAAAATAAATGGTGCTAAAATACCAGAAGGAGGTCATTTGTCCCATTGAGTCTGCACCGGCCCTTAGGAAAGAGCTCCCTACTTAGGCCCACACCTCCACCCTATCCCCATAACCCAGTGACCATTCTAACCTTTTTGGACACTAAGGGCAATTTATCATCGACAATCCACTTAACCTGCATATCTTTGGGCTGTGGGAGGAAACCGGAGCACCCGGAGGAAACCCACGCACACACAGGGAGAACGTGCAGACTCTGCACAGACAGTGACCCAGCCGGGAATCTAAGCTGGGACCCTGGAGTGGTGAATCAACTGTGCTAACCACGGTGTTACCGTGCTGCCCACTGCTACCGTGCTTCCCACAGAGTGCAGAACATTTTAAGTATCAAGTTACATCTCTATCAGAACAGATCTCAGGAAATCTGTGGCATCGCACTTTTCCCTAAGTCCGTATTTAGCAGAGGGAGATTTTGGGGTGTAAAAGATGGAGCAGATTTGGGCATCATATAAAAACAGATATAAGATTTCATCGCTCTTTGTGCCAAAAATGAGCATTAGGATGCACCCACGCACAAGTTCTGTGAAAACTCTGAGTGGTGGGGCAGGGCCTCCTGGAGTTCTGTTAAAGATACTGGGACCAAATCCACAAAGGAACTTCCAGAAGGGACACACAAAAGACAAATATTTTCTTCTTTGGAGCCTAAGGGAGTAAGGATGCTCCATCTTTTGTTCAAATAGTCTATTTTATCCAGTTCTGCCCAAGGTTAAAAATACTGCGCCACAATTTTGAATAATTGGTTGAAGTCACATTCATACAGTCCGGTTTAGGTATTTTCTCTGTCTAGTGAATTTGGAAGTGTTGTGTTAACATTATGGAGCCAAGGACACCTTCTGGATGGACAAATGAACGTCCCTGCCTAAAACACAGCTGTGATGATTTGATTCCTGGCCACCTTCTACTCTGTTGCTCACAATGATTTCAGGGAACAGCGTACTTGAACTGAACATGTACGGCACTAGCAGCAAATGCAGCCTTTGTTTTAACCTCACACCTTTGACTTCTGGCAGAAGCTCCCAGCTTTAACCATTTTTTAAAAGCTAATTTACAGGATGTGGATGTCACTGGCTAGGCCAGCATTTATTGCCCATCCCTAATTGCCCTTCAGAAGGTGATAGTGAACTGTCTTCTTGAACCGCTGCAGTCCCTGAGGTGTACGTACACCCACAGTGCTGTTAGGGAGGGAGTTCTAGAATTCTGACCCAGCAACAGTGAAGGAACATAGAACAGGCCCTTCGGCCGACGATGTTGTGATGAACTTTTGTTCTAGTTTAATCATAGTGTCCAAAATTCTATGATAATCTAAGGGCAATTTCTGATAGCCAATCCACCCAACCTGCACAACTTTAGACTGTGGGAGGAAACCGGAGCACCCGGAGGAAACCCACGCACACACGGGGAGGATGTGCAGACTCCACACAGACAGTGACCCAAATCGGAATCGAACCTGGGACCCTGGAGCTGTGAAGCAATTGTGCTATCCACAATGCTACCGTGCTGCCCTTAAAAACAAATTAATCTACACTCCATTATTCTACCATAATCCATGTACCTATCCAATAGCCGCTTGAAGGTCCCTAATGTTTCCGACTCAACTACTTCCACAGGCAGTGCATTCCATGCCCCCACTATTCTCTGGGTAAAGAACCTACTTCTGACATTCCCCCTATA
Organism: Scyliorhinus canicula; assembly: GCF_902713615.1. NCBI lineage: Eukaryota > Metazoa > Chordata > Chondrichthyes > Carcharhiniformes > Scyliorhinidae > Scyliorhinus > Scyliorhinus canicula. The sequence continues at coordinate 2,042,789 of NC_052165.1, read as the reverse complement.
TCTTCCACCATTCACCTTAAATTTATGTCCCCTTGTAATGGTTTGTTCCACCCGGGGAAAAAGTCTCTGACTGTCTACTCTATCTATTCCCCTGATCATCTTATAAACCTCTATCAAGTCACCCCTCATCCTTCTCCGTTCTAATGAGAAAAGGCCTAGCACCCTCAACCTTTCCTCGTAAGACCTACTCTCTATTCCAGGCAACATCCTGGTAAATCTCCTTTGCACCTTTTCCAAAGCTTCCACATCCTTCCTAAAATGAACAGCCGATATATTTCCCAGTCAGGGTGGTGAGTGACTTGGAGGGGAACCTCCAGGTGGTGGGGTTCCCAGGTGTCTGCTGCTCTTGTCCTTCTATGTGGTAGGGGTCATGGGTTTGGAAGGTGTTGCCTGAGGAGCCTTGGTGAGTTGTAGATGGTACACACGGCTGCCACTGTGTCGGCGGTGGAAGGATTGAATGTTTGTGGAAGGGGGAACCATCAAGCAGACTGTTTTGTCCTGGATGGTGTTGAACCTCTTGATGTACCATCAATTGAACGCGAGACGAGTTGCTAAACAAAAGTATGGCTTTAATCTACTAGATGTGAGCCCTGCGGTCGATTACAGTAGGACAACCGCCGGGAATACTGGGTATTTATACCCCGCCCTGGAGGCGGGGTTAACTCAGCCTCTCGACCAATCGGGGAGCTGTCACATGACTGGTCTCAACCAACTGGTCGAGAGGCACGTGACCAACCAGGGCCAATGGTAAGCCGGTGTTCTGCACCAATAGCAGGCAGCTATGCTAATCATACCACCACACCTCTTCAGTGTTGTTAGAGCTGCGCTCATCCAGGCAAGTGGAGAGTATTCCATCATACTCCTGACTTGTACTTGGTATGAGAATGGTGTACAGGCTTTGGGGAGTGAGTTACTCGCCACAGGATTCCCAGCCTCTGACCTGCTCTGGTAGCCGCAGCATTAATCTGCCTGGTCCAGTTCAGTTTCTGATAAATGGTAACCCCCAGGATATTGATTCCATGCTTGAGAACAGGATGAAACAAAATTCCATTCCGCTAGGAATGGTCACACGGGCACAAAGCCATTGTCAATCTGGCTGCCATATCGTGTATTGCAGAAAGATCCCCCTTCTTTAATACAGGTACTGCAATATGCTGACACTTTCCTATGAATTTTAGTGAAGTTATTTGACACACTCCGAATCATTCTGTGAAAAAGTTAGTGGTTGAAGTTCAAACTCCCTCCCTTTTACCTCACAGTGCTCAAATGTCAGCTCATTAGCAAAGAGGTGAATGTAACCTATCCCACAGTTCACAGACATCAGACCAGTATCTGCAGTCTCACCCTCTCAATGATCACTTCTCTCCCAGTAAGGAGAGTTGCCTCTTTGCTGGGTGAGTATCTCACCCCTCAGAATGCACTTTTCTTTATTTAGTCACAGTTCAGTGTACGTGTTAATTGCTGAGCAGACATCGATGTGACTTTAAAGAGGGAACTTTAGCCCTGTCTCTGACGCATTGATCAACGAAATGGAGTTACAAATTGACTTTTACCACTTGAGGGATTTTATTTACAATTCAGTTTTATTTAAAAAGTAACATTTTAAGTGTGACGATGTGCTCTCCATGGGTTGTGACAGAGCCAACATGTTTGCCCATTGGCCTCCATGGCAGAATGCCAATGGGGAAATCTCAAGCAAAGAGCAGGGTATTTTCCACAAGGGTAAGAAAGATCAATGACAGAGAATCCCGCTGCCGGCGAGGGCAAGCTGCCCAGGAAAACCCGGCAGGCAGGAACAGAGAATCCCGCTGCCAGCGAGGGCAAGCTGCCCAGGAAAACCCGGCTGGCAAGACGGAGAATCCCGCTGCCGGCGAGGGCAAGCTGCTCAGGAAAACCCGGCAGGCAGGAACAGAGAATCCCGCTGCCGGCGAGGGCAAGCTGCCCAGGAATCCCGGCTGGTGAGACGGAGAATCCCGCTGCCGGCGAGGGCAAGCTGCCCAGGAATCCCGGCTGGTGAGACGGAGAATCCCGCTGCCAGCGAGGGCAAGCTGCCCAGGAAAACCCGGCAGGCGGGAACAGAGAATCCCGCTGCCGGCGAGGGCAAGCTGCCCAGGAATCCCGGCTGGTGAGACGGAGAATCCCGCTGCCGGCGAGGGCAAGCTGCCCAGGAATACCCGGCTGGCGGGAACAGAGAATCCCACTGCCGGCGAGGGCAAGCTGCCCAGGAATCCCGGCTGGTGAGACGGAGAATCCCGCTGCCAGCGAGGGCAAGCTGCCCAGGAATCCCGGCTGGAAAGACGGAGAATCCCGCTGCCGGCGAGGACAAGCTGCCCAAGAATCCCGGCTGACGAGACGGAGAATCCCGCTGCCGGCGAGGGCAAGCTGCCCAGGAAAACCCGGCTGGCGAGACGGAGAATCCCACTGCCGGCGACGGCAAGCTGCTCAGGAATCCCGTCTGGCAGGAAACAGAGAATCCCACTGCCGGCGACGGCAAGCTGCTCAGGAAAACCCGGCTGGCAGGAACAGAGAATCCCGCCCCCTTGGTATTGAAATAATTGCAATGTTGTGAACTTGGATTGCTCACTTCCACATGAAGGATACTAGTTAAAGTTAGGGCTGGTGAATTTAGGAGTCAGTGAATTTTTAACATGCGATATGATAATTACTGCTGCTTTGGAGTTTTAAAATCATAACTTTTTTTAACATTTTATTTGTCTCTTGTGTCTCCCTCTATTAATTCCAGTTGTATTTCCCAATATTTATTTCATATATGTAGAGGGGCACGGTAGCACAGTGGTTAACACAGCTGCTTCAGAGCTCCAGGGTCCCAGATTCGATTCCCAGCTGAGTCCCTGTCTGTGTGGAGTCTGCACATTCTCCCCGTGTCTGCGTGGGTTTCCTTCGGGTGCTCCGGATTCCTCGCACAGTCCAGAGAGGTGCAGGTTAGATGGATTGGCCGTGATAAATTGCCCCTTAGTGTCCAAAAAGGTTGGGTGGGGTTACTGGGTAACCGGGATATGGTGGAGAGGTGCGTTTAGGTAGGGTGCTCTTTCGAAGAGTAGGTGCAGACTCGATGGGCCGAATGGCCTCCTTCTGCACTGTAAATTCTATGATTCTGTACTTGATTAAATCTAATGTCTAGCCTGTGTTTCATACTCATGTTTCAGACTCTGCGTGGCTCAATGAGGAATGAGGCACACTTGCCCAAAATGGCCACTGATTCCCTGTTTTGCTGGGGGCCAGCAGGGAGGCAGTGTAGAGCACCTGGCTCTAGCTGCCGGTACACCCCAGAGAATTGCTGGGTCCGTGACCACGCATGCGCACGGTGGCGGCCTGCAAAATAGCCCCTCCCTTCGGCCGACTCGAGCACCCTGGACTACCCCACCACAGTGCTCCCAGCCCGAAAAATGGCCCCCTAACCGCAGATCAGCCCTCCCCTGACTGTGGCAGCGCTGTACTGAGTCCGTAACCGCCACACTGAGTTCCCGACAGATGAGACCATGAGAGACCCACTTCGTCCGTCAGGGGCGGAGCATCGGGAGGTGGGGCCTCAGGCAATGGCCTAAGGCTGTCGATACGTGGTCCAGTCCCACAGGTGTCCGACAGAGGATGTTGTGCCCAATCTGATACCTGATTAGAGTAGGTGTCTATTCTCAAGCCCATGAAAACTCTGTGGGAAGTTGCTTGTTCAGTGAACACTGAGCTTTGTTCCTTTGTCAATGATTGCAACATTTCAACCTGAGTGAAGGGTCTTGATTTAAATGCATTCCTTCTTGAGGTCAGTACACCTACCATTGAATCCTCCTAGACCCGAATGAACTGATCTGCGCACATGTGGATACAGACACAAAAGCTTGTTCATTCACACACGGCAGCACGGTAGCATTGTGGATAGCACATTTGCTTCACAGCTCCAGGTCCCAGGTTCGATTCCAGCTTGGGTCACTGTGTGGAGTCTGCACATCCTCCCCGTGTGTGCGTGGGTTTCCTCCGGGTGCTCCGGTTTCCCCCCCACAGTCCAAAGATGTGCAGGTTAGGTGGATTGGCCATGATAAATTGCCCTTAGTGTCCAAAATTGCCCTTAGTGTTGGGTGGGGTTACTGGGTTATGGGGATAGGGTGGAGGTGTTGACCTTGGGTAGGATACTCTTTCCAAGAGCCGGTGCAGACTCAATGGGCCGAATGGCCTCCTTCTGCATTCTATGATATCTATGATTTGTTCGCTCGTGTTCATAAAGACACAATTGTGCCTCTTAGTGTCTGTCCACTTTGTTGAAACCCTGAAACACAGGCAGTTAATTGTGAAAATCCTTTTCCTCTTATGGCTACCACACTCTGTTCATGTTTCACTTTCCAAATAGACAGAGAAAGCTGATAGTTAGTCAGTGTGAAGGGTTGGCAGGAATGCCTGTCTGTTCCCAAAGTAGCACTGTTACTGCAACGCACCCGTAACAGAAAATCACAACTTCTCTTTCAAAGGTGTTCAACAATGCAATGGGCAGAAAATACAAACCTCACATTTTGTATGATTCCCTTTTATCAGAAGCAAGTATATATAAACCTTTCCTGTTCTGAGAGGGCAGAGCAGTATCTCCCAGTCAAGTAAACCCATTTCTCACACAAATGCCTGTCTGATCACCAAGCTCACACCAACCTTCCTGTTCATGTGGGTGCCTTTAAGACCAATATTTTCCTAACTTTCTTTGGTTTTGTTTTGCTGGTTCTGCTTCCAGCAGCACTTGCCAAGTTTCGCTGATCACTCTGAACAAAGGGCCCTCCAGTAACACATGTTTTAAATGCTGCTTCTGTAACTAAGTCTCAGCTGCCTCAGTATGAGGAAGCTGGCCAGACGCCCATTCCAAGGCCCTTGACATCATCAAGCACAATGTCCTATCTGGCGTCAGATTGCTGCTTGCCTCATACTGAATGAATGAGACTGTCAACTACTGGAATATGGGTGGGGGGGGGGGGGGGGGGGGGGGCTGCTGCTACCCTAAAAGGGGGCTGTTGGGCGGCAAAGAAGTTGATTTAATAAGACAAATCCAGCTTCTGCCATAATAGAGACTTTCCACGTTGGCGACTGAGGAATATCACAGCAGGTTAATATTTGTGTGACCGCTCCATGCCAAGGTAATTACAGCCTTTTAGAAATACCACGTGTACCTTATCACACTATGGGCGAGCAAAGCAGCACTTAATTAAAATCAAGCTTAGGTAGTTAGCGTTGTGAATCAATTGGAAACATGGAAAATGGTGGGTAGAGCTGAGTATGTGAACTATTGCAAAGAATGAAACAGTGGATAATTAATATTGGACGGGTTATATACAATTTGGTGATTCTGCCATTTTAAAGGCACTAGAGCAGCAACTTCTATTGCCTGGGAGAAGAAGGGGGACAGGAGAATGGAAGCACTAGCATCTGAAGGTTGCCCTCCAAGTCACACATCGTCATGACATAGAAACATACCACTGTTCCGTCATCACCATTGAATTAAAATCCTGGCACATTGCCTGCCTAACGACACCATCAGAGCACCTACTGGACTTCCACCTCTTCAAGGGTAATTAATAACAATCTAATAATCTTTATTGTCACAAGTCGGCTTACATTAACACTGCACTGAAGTTACTGTGAAAAATCCCCTCGTCGCCACATTCCGGCGCCTGTTCGGGTACACAGAGGGAGAATTCAGAACGTCCAATCCACCTAACCTGCACATCTTTGGACTGTGGGAGGAAACCGGAGCACCCGGAGGAAACTCACACAGACACGAGGAGAACGCGCAGATTCCGCACAGACAGTGACCCAAACCGGGAATTGAACCTGGATTCCTGGCTCTGTGAAGCAACAGTGCTAATCACTGTGCTACCCATTAGAGATCTGTCTGCCTATTAGCAATGGACAATAAATACTGCCTTGCCAGTTGTTAACAATTTTGAGAAAAGGCAATAAATCGGTCATTAAAGTTGTCTGTCATTTCATATATCACTGCTCATTTACAGGATGAATCCTTTGCACTACCATCTGTTTCTGGGAATTTGATATTTTCAAAAGGGGTGAGGCACGGGTGGCCGTCCTTTGGATGCATCTCTCCTGGCTGTTAAAAATCCGTTTGGAAATGGAGTGGGGTGGGGGTGGGAGGGGTGGGATGGGTTCAGATGTTGTGAAAGTAGCTTACTGAGCTTTGCAAAGAAGCGTGTCAAAGTGGCTCAGTGGGCACATGCCTGGTCTGACATGGTGTGAAGCATAGAAATGGGCTGGGATTTCCCAGCCCTGACCACCCCCAGCACCATCTTCCAGTCCCAATGTGAATGGAGATTTCAGCAGCTTGCCGGCCCTGCCTTGGGGCTTGGGTCCCAGTAATAGGGACCGATCAACGACTTCAATAATGGTTTGTGCCAAGTCTTGATTCCAGCTGGGCAATAATGTAAGTGTTCAAACTGGCTTCAAATCCAGGGGAAAGTAAATTAGCTGGGGGTCCATCTCCTGTTCATTATCCAGTAATTACTCCTCTAATGTTAACTTCTGTGAATGTCAAATCAACTCGGTGACAGTGTCCTCACTGCCAAAGCTGAGCAAGGAGGATTGCTCCAAAGGGAAAGAATCAGACTACCAGTTAATCATATCCCAGGAGAAAACAGGAAGGAAAGAGAAATAAAACCAAAGGTGGCGAGGGCTGATTCGTTGTTTTGGGTAAGACTGCTATTTATAATCAGAAGCATCATGACACAGGCGTTGGGGATGAAGCATAAAACTCCAAGACTCTCCTCTAAATAGCATTTCCAAGAATGTTACTGTAAATTATAATGTAGCCTGCAGCATGTGCCTCACATTTCAGATGCCTCAAGGAACTCTGACACCAATCTGGAAACCCAGGAAGGCAGATTGAAAATGACTGAGTCAGGTAGATTTTAAAAAGCTGAGCTTCAGATTTGCTTCCTTGAACTTTGGCTAATAAATGTTGGAACAAATCCTGAGAAGTCAAATGAACGAGTCAGCATATGACATAAGACCCATTTTGAATAATCTTTACCCCTTCATTATAATACCATTATAAAATTGTTATTCGGCATCACTGAGCTTTAAATTGAAGACAGGAATTAAAGGAACTCGCTTCAATATTTACAGGCACTTCTGAAACCTATCTTCATCAAAAAAAACTGGACAAAAAACATTTCCCATTGTTGTTGGGAGAAACTATACAGCGCAGGTATCAGCCGCTGTCCTAAAAAATGCCGGTTAACCGGTGTCTACACCAAAGCTGCAGTCTCTGTGAGGTCATTGTTTCAATTATCAGTCTCTGAGATTGTTTTGTTTTGCACTGTGTCTTTTATTTAAGGTACAATGAAAGGTGTCCTCGTGATCGGCTCGGAGGTTTGCCTTACTACAAACCTGGATGGCTTGATTGTTAGAGATTAAAGGATAACCAGATTGTTTGGCAGGCAAGAAGGTGCTAAACAAGCGGTCGTAGATCTTGTCCTGTGTAATGAGACAGGATTGATTCATGATCTCATAGTTAGGGATCCTCTCGGAAGGACCGATCACAATATGGTGGAATTTAAAATACAGATGGAGGGTGAGAAAGTAAAATCAAATACTAGTGTTTTGTGTTTAAACAAGGAGATTACAAGGGGATGAGAGAAGAACTAGCTAAGGTAGACTGGGAGCAAAGACTTTATGGTGGAACAGTTGAGGAACAGTGGAGAACCTTCCAAGCGATTTTTCACAGTGCTCAGCAAAGGTTATACAACAAAAAGGAAGGACGGAAGAAAGAGGGAAAATCGACCATGGATATCTAAGGAATAAGGGAGAGTATCAAATTGAAGGAAAAAGCATATAAAGCGGCAAAGATTGCTGGGAGATTAGAGGACTGGGAAATCTTTAGGGGGCAACAGAAAGCTACTAAAAAAGCCGTAAAGAAGAGTAAGATAGAGTATGAGAGTAAACTTGCTCAAATATAAAACAGACAGTAAAAGTTTTACAATATATAAGACAAAAAAGAGTGGCTAAGGTAATATTGGTCCTTTAGAGGATGAGAAGGGAGTTTTAATAATGGGAAATGAGGAAATGGCTGAGGAACTGAACAGGTTTTTTGGGTCGGTCTTCACAGTGGAAGACACAAATAACATGCCAGTGACTGATAGAAATGAGGCTATGACAGGTGAGGACCTTGAGAGGATTGTTATCACTAAGGAGGGAGTGATGGGCAAGCTAATGGGGCTAAAGGTAGACACGTCTCCTGGCCCTGATGGAATGCATCCCAGAGTGCTAAAAGAGATGGCTAAGGAAATTGCAGATGCACTAGTGATAATTTACCGAAATTCACTCAACTCTGGGGTGGTCCCGGTGGATTGGAAATTAGCAAACGTGACGCCACTGTTTAAAAAAGGAGGTAGGCAGAAAGCAGGAAATTATAGGCCAGTGAGCTTAACTTCGGTAGTAGGGAAGATGCTGGAATCTATCATCAAGGAAGAAATTGCGAGGCATCTGGATAGAAATTGTCCCATTGGGCAGACGCAGCATGGGTTCGTAAAGGGCAGGTCGTGCCTAACTAATTTAGTGGAATTTTTTGAGGACATTACCAGTGCAGTAGATAACGGGGAGCCGATGGATGTGGTATATCTGGATTTCCAGAAAGCCTTTGACAAGGTGCCACACAAAAGGTTGCTGCATAAGATAAAGATGCATGGCATTAAGGGTAAAGTAGTAGCATGGATAGAGGATTGGTTAATTAATAGAAAGCAAAGAGTTGGGATAAATGGGTGTTTCTCTGGTTGGCAATCAGTAGCTAGTGGTGTCCCTCAGGGATCCGTGTTGGGCCCACAATTGTTCACAATTTACATAGATGATTTGGAGTTGGGGACCAAGGGCAATGTGTCCAAGTTTGCAGATGACACTAAGATGAGTGGTAAAGCGAAAAGTGCAGAGGATACTGGAAGTCTGCAGAGGGATTTGGATAGGTTAAGTGAATGGGCTCGGATCTGGCAGATGGAATACAATGTTGACAAATGTGAGGTTATCCATTTTGGTAGGAATAACAGCAAACGGGATTATTATTTAAACGATAAAATATTAAAGCATGCCGCTGTTCAGAGAGACTTGGGTGTGCTAGTGCATGAGTCACAGAAGGTTGGTTTACAAGTGCAACAGGTGATTAAGAAGGCAAATGGAATTTTGTCCTTCATTGCTAGAGGGATGGAGTTTAAGACTAGGGAGGTTATGTTGCAATTGTATAAGGTGTTAGTGCGGCCACACCTGGAGTATTGTGTTCAGTTTTGGTCTCCTTACTTGAGAAAGGATGTACTGGCGCTGGAGGGTGTGCAGAGGAGATTCACTAGGTTAATCCCAGAGCTGAAGGGGTTGGATTATGAGGAGAGGTTGAGTAGACTGGGACTGTACTCGTTGGAATTTAGAAGGATGAGGGGGGATCTTATAGAAACATTTAAATTATGAAGGGAATAGATAGGATAGATGCGGGCAGGTTGTTTCCACTGGCGGGTGACAGCAGAACTAGGGGACATAGCCTCAAAATAAGGGGAAGTAGATTTAGGACTGAGTTTAGGAGGAACTTCTTCACCCAAAGAGTTGTGAATCTATGGAATTCCTTGCCAGTGAAGCAGTTGAGGCTCCTTCATTACATGTTTTAAGGTAAAGATAGATAGTTTTTTTGAAGAATAAAGGGATTAAGGGTTATGGTGTTCGGGCCGGAAAGTGGAGCTGAGTCCACAAAAGATCAGCCATGATCTAATTGAATGGCGGAGCAGGCTCGAGGGACCAGATGGCCTACTCCTGCTCCTAGTTCTTATGTTCTTAAAAGTGGATAGACTAGTCTTGAAAGTCCCAGAAAAGCATTGAGAATGTCAGGTGGTAAATAAGTATGCTTCAAACTGTTCGTATAATTCCATGATAGAGTTGGAGTATAAAGAATAACAAATCATCACTTCCATCTGGATAATTCATATCGGCATGTGATTGGCTTTGAGATGGGAATGATACAGAGGAAGTCATTGTGATATTGCGTTAGAGGCTTTTCTAAAATATCACTGGATATCACAGACAGGTTTGTTTTGGTAGACTCTGTATCAAATTCAAGGGTAGTTTAAACATGGCTCAAAGATTTAAAAGCTTTAGCTAGAGGGGGGAAGTTTCCAGGAAAACTTACACTGTGAAGGACAATTCTGAAATGAAAAGTTTCCAGGTTGGGAAAGAAGATCAAAAGTAAACCCTCGAGTGCTAATAATCATTTTGGACTGATTGTGGGAGAATTGACTGTCTAGTTAAAAGATAGTGCTAAATATTACAGTATTTTTTCACTTATCATTGAAGCAAAAAGAGAAATGTCTGTTCTGTGGTTTAAAGTATAAGTTACCTACAAAATAGTGTTTAGCCATCACAGTAACACATTGTAGGAAAGTTTGGATACCTCTTCTTTTTTTGCCTGCTCTGGTAAACCATAAAAACTTCAATAGCCCCATCTTTGAAGATGGGCAGAGGTAATGTTTTCACCCTTGTTTTCAGGTCTGTTTATCTGTAAATAATCTGAAAAAAAATGGACTGTTTTCAACAATTGTGGGTACACAGCTAGAGTACAGCCCAAGGAGGAACTGATTAGTTATTGATCATGATGCTGATCCAGATCCTGGAAGTTTTAAAGGGTCTGTTAACATTGAGAGATAGGGTGAATTGACTTTATTTTAGGATGTTGTGGATTGTCTCAACTGCTGTGGTGGAATTGGTCACGGCTGTCAAAATGCGGGCCGAGTTTTTTAGAGTAGGTTGTTTGATATGGACTGGCCTGAAACCTCAGCAAAATGAAGCTCTTAATAATAAAATATAGTAAGGAGTCTGACAACACCAGGTTAAAGTCCAAAAGGTTTGTTTCAAACACTAGCTTTCGGAGCACTGCTCCTTCCTCAGGTGAATCAGTGCTCCGAAAGCTAATGTTTCAAACAAACCTGTTGGACTTTAACCTGGTGTTGTAAGACTTCTTACTGTGCTCACCCCAGTCCAACGCCGGCATCTCCACATCATAATAATCAAAGATTATCATAGAATTTACAGTGCAAAAGGAGGCCACCTGGCCCATCGAGTCTGCACCGGCTCTTGGAAAGAGCACCCGACCCAAGGTCAACACCTCCACCCTATCCCCATAACCCAGTAACCCCACCCAACACAAAGGGCAATTTATCATGGCCAATCCACCCAACCTGCACATCTTTGGACTGTGGGGAGGAAACCGGAGCACCGGAGGAAACCCACGCACACACGGGGAGAACGTGCAGACTCCGCACAGACAGTGAGCCAAGCCGGAATCAACCTGGGGACCCTGAAGCTGTGAAGCAATTGTGCTATCCACAATGCTACCGTTACTGCCCAATAATATAAAATATATATTCTCCTGCTTTGTAGTTACAGAGCATGAACTGCACAGCGAAATCTTCAAGGGAAAACTGTAAATGGTAATAATGTTGAGTTAATGCAGTATGGTGGAGATTTTCATTTTTACTCCATTTTACAGAGCTGATTAACATAACCCCTGCAACTGGTTATTTCCTATTTTATGCTGAGTGACAGTTAATCCTGAACCGATAATTTCACATACATCAGTTCATTTGTTCACATATCCAATTAAACTAATGGAAACACATCATATTACGAGGAATGTGTGTTCACATTATTGTGCAAATAAGAATGTATTCATTTCTTTTATTAATGAAATAATTGCTTTAATACTAATCATTTAAACTAAACTCTGAAGCCTGAATGATACTGGCTTAACAGCAATTTGTATCAAAAGTATTCCTGGTACCTCAGACCCACAGGCAGGACGGAGGAAAATGGGTCCACAGTTTTAAACTGTTTGGCATTAAATGGTAATCCTCACCTCTGATTGGGCTTATTATAGTTTGATTTGAATAGAAGTTAGTTAAGACATAAATTAGTTATCTTATCCAAACAGAAAATATCATACTGCAAATAATTTGTGGCATGACCCTGCAGTTGGGAGTTATCAGGTTCAGATGTACGTTGCAGTTTACAGAAGAACTCAAAAGCTAAAAGTGTTCAGGTTTTGCAGTCAGTGCATGACACCACGAGCATTTCACAGTCTGTAACTCACTCCTACGCAACAGAAATTCACTATATCATTGTTTCAAGCACCTAAAATATTACATTCATAAGCAGCTTAACATACAAAGAAGTGATTGTGGCCTTATCCTTGTTATACACACATACACACCTAGGACTTTCCACAGCCTGCCCATCTTGTACAGGGCACAAGTCAGGAGTGTGATGGAAATACCCTCCATTTGAGTGGAGTCATATAGTTTTCACAACATTCAAGAAGCTCAACAGCATCCAGGACAAAGAAGCCAGCTTGGCTGGTACTGCATTTATCATCCTCACTATTAACTCCCTCCACCACGGACATACGGTTGCAGCAGCCTGTACCATTTATATGATCCACTTACAACAACTCACCAACATGCAACTTAGACTAATTAGAAGAACACAGGCAGCAGATGCATGGGACACCGTCACTGGCAATTTTCCCTCAAAGTTGCACACCATCCTGGAAACGTATCACTTTCATAATGCTGGAAATCGCTAGCCAACAGCACTGTGGAAATCACTCCAACACATGGCCTGGAGTGGTTCAAGATAATGCCTCATCGCCACCTTCTCAAAAGCAGTGGGGTGAGGCAATAAATGTTAGTCATATCAGCGACATCCACATTCCATGAAGTAATTAAAAAATAAAGACATTTGTTCAGGGTGGGAAGTCAGCAATTAATTCGTAACCAAGACACAATGGCCATTGGAGATTGTGATTGTCAAATTCATATTAAATCTCAGTTTTTATCTGGCTCCAATGCTGAAGCTTAAATCAATCAGTGTGTGCACCCAACCATTACTGCTCAAAGCCTTGTCTGTTTCTGGAGTCAGTCCTTTTTTAAATAATGTGAACTCATTTGCTGAAGCAATTCAATTTTTGTTCAAAACATAACCACAGAAATGCTGAACTTGAAGAGATTTTAACACCTGCTTATGGAAAGACCAGTAATCCATAGTTTTTCAAATGTTGGAGCAAGTTAACCATTGAAGCCTTAGAATCCTTACATTGCAGAAAGAGGCTATTTGGCGATTGAGTCTGCACAGACCCTCCAAAAGTGCACCCTGCCTCGGCCCACTCCCCTGCTCTATCCTCATAATCCCATCTAACCTGCACATCTTTGGACACTAAGGGCAATTTCACATGGCCAATCCACCTAACCTGTACATCTTTGGTCTGCGGGAGGAAACCGGAGCACCCGGAGGAAACCCACACAATCATCCAAGGCCGGAATTGAACCCGGTTCCCTGGCGCTGTGAGGCAGTAGTGCTAACCACTGTGCCACCATGCCATTCAAGTGGATGGAGATCCTGTTGTTCTTGCACCACCAACAACTCTTCAGACTCACTCTTCACATTCTTGAGATGTTTCTTTGATGGTGTTTTGCAGATATTCATCTGGTTTTAAGAGGAGTATCTCTGACTGTGTTAGGAGTTTTCCTACAAAGTAAACCTGAGTGGTACCACTCAACGGAACTGCAGGCAGTTCTATAAGATGTTTAATGAATCTTTGGGTGCACTGAGTTAGGAGGCACTGTCACAATATATAAAATATACACTTTAACTTCCCAGTAATCTAGTCTTACAGCATTTTCAATGTTCCCCTTGGGCAGTCTGTATGCTGCAGGTGGCCTTTGTAACAGTTTACTTAATCTGCAAATATTCCTTCTCTATCATTTTTCTATGTTACTCCCCTTCCTTCCATAATCCGTGCGTTATGTCCTTTAGGGAAGGAAATCTGCCGTCCTTACCCGGTCTGGCCTACATGTGACTCCAAACCCACAGCAATGTGGTTGACTCTTAACTGCCTCCTCAAGGCCAATTAGGGATGGGCATAAATTCTGGCACAGCCTGCGACGCACACATCCCATGAACAAATGTTTTTAAAAAAATTATGCTTTGTTCTCCACTTATACTCACCGTGGGAGGCACATAGTCACATGACCATCACTGTTTCTGCTCATGGTGACATCAAATTGTTGCCTGTCTGGGGACGTATTTGCTGGAAACGTTCACAAAACAAAAGGGAAAGAAGCCAGAAACCAAGAGCTCCCTAACCAATTGCTTTTAACCTTCTTTGACAACAGAGATTGAAGGCAAAGAGGCCATAATGAGCAGAAACCAAGGTCCAGCTTGGCCCAACCATAGTTTGAATAAAGGAAATATCCACACATCTATTAATTGGAGAACTGTATCTGACTCTTCGCTTTCTCTGGATCGCCCACAAGAACAAGCAAAGATCCAGAGTTAACTTGAAACTGGACAGGGGGCAGCACGGTAGCGCAGTTTTGCATTGCTGCCTCACAGCGCTGAGGTCCCAGGTTCGATCCCGGCTCTGGGTCACTGTCTGTGTGGAGTTTGCACATTCTTCCTGTGTTTGCTGAGTTTCGCCTCCACAACCCAAGATGTGCAGATTAGGTGGATTGGCCACGCTAAATGAATTGGGGACTCTAAATTTATAAAATAAAAGAAACTGGACAGGGGATCTGGACAGTCGGGTGAAGCAGAGAGTAAATGTGGGTAGCAGTAAGTAGCTTTTGTGAGGAGCAGCGAAAGGAGTCCACACTGAGTTGCAGAGAAAAACAAAGCCTATTTTATTTGACACGTTAACTATTATATACGGAAGGGCAGCACGGTGGCCTAGTGGTTAGCACAGCCGCCTCACGGCGCTGAGGTCCCAGGTTCGATCCCGGCTCTGGGTCACTGTCCGTGTGGAGTTTGCACGTGTCTGCGTGGGTTTCGCCCCCACAACCCAAAGATGTGCAGAGTAGGCGGATTGGCCACGCTAAATTGCCCCTTAATTGGAAAAAATAATTGGCTAATCTAAATTTATTAAAAAAAAAGAAAAAAAAAAGAAAAAAAAAAAACTATTATATACGGCTCCAGTCGTTCCCAACTGGGTCTTCTCTAGTCGGTGCCTGACAGGCCGACTCTATATAAAGACACATGAACTGTGTTAAGGGTCCCCCTTTATCAGGGAACTTGTATTCTGCTAGCTCCACAGGGTAGTGGATCATCCCTACCTCGTGAGACCCATGCGGCTTATAACAAGGAGTGATAAAAGCTGAGGAAAAGGAGTCTGTTATCTTGGGAATCAGTATGAAATTCTCTCTTGCTGATGAAGACAAGGATCCAAATCTCTAAAATACGCTCTTAAAAGATGGATACTTTTGAAGCATGAAGGATTATTGTAGAAATTGGAGATATTGACAGCTTGAAGCAGCAGACAGCTCGAGTGAAGATTCCCACTAATCACTGTGTTGATGTACAGTATCAGAATTTACTCATCCACCTTGAAGCATCTAGAAATTCCGAAGACCTTTATGATGTCTGGTACGGGCAGTAAGGCAGGAGCGGGAAGTCCCATTTTCTAACTTCAAAGTTTGATGGGCAGGAGGGGGGCTGGGATCACTTTTCAGGGGAACTATTCATTTAAATCACAGGCTGAACCCTCCTTTCCTTCTAACCTGCTCCCTACCCACCTGGCCCTCTCCCTAACCCACTCAAACCCTCCCAGCTCAAAAACCTGCTCTTATCTGCTCCGAGGATCCATTGGCCTTGATCTTCTTTTCCGTCTGCAGTCCCAGCAGCAGCTACGCTCGCCCTTCTGGTGCTGCTAGTCTGATTCTAGTCCCTGCCTCTCACTCGTCTGCTCCCTCGGGCTTACGGCTGTGAAATCCTTTCATCGAGCCATCGGTCAACATTGTTTTACCTTCCTCGCTACTCTCAGTGTATCACTCTGACATGGCTCCGTTAGAGATATCTCTATCACAGGACAGTGCCTTTTCTTACTCAACCAACACTTTTCTTTTGAAATGGTGAGAATAATTTTCTGGGGTCGACACACTATCCTGGGGCAATGAATGGAAAGTTAATCACTGCTCATGCCCTGGGTTAAATTGCTTTCATTGGTACTCATTGCACAAATGGAGGAAAATACATGCTTATAATAAATACAGACTGTGAATAATGGATAGATTTAACTATTTTCTTACTTCACTGGCCTTGAGGACTCCAAACAATGGGAAGAGGAAGGCAGGAACCATCGCTGCTGCACCGAGAGGAACAGCCTCAGAAACCCAGTAGACTGCAGTCACTATCAGAACATAGGCACACTGAGCCTCTGGCTGGAAGGCAGAAACAGAGAATTTACTCAATGGGCTTCATCACCGCGGGAATGTTGACACAAACTGTCAATTGGGCAGTGCTTAACGCCGTCACGTTACAGTGCCTCGTCACATATAACCAAATCAAAAATACAATACTGAGGCCCGCAAACCTGAAATAAAAACAGAAAATTCTAGAAATGCTCAGCAGGTGGAAGCAACACCTGTGGAGAGAGGAAAACAGTTAACATTTTGGGTTAATGACTTTAGGGACAGAGAAAGGGCGGTGGGAAGGGAAGAACAGACGAGAAGCTTGTGATAGGGTAGAAGGTGGAAGAGATTAACATGTTTTGGGACACAGAGGCTGGTTTAGCACACGCTGGCTTTTAAAGCAGACCAAGGCAGGCCAGCAGCATGGTTCAATTCCTGTACCAGCCTCCCGAACAGGCGCTGGAATGTGGTGACTAGGGGCTTTTCACAGTAACTTCATTGAAGCCTACTTGCGACAATAAGCAATTTTCATTGGGGCAGCACGGTAGCATAGTGGATAGCACAATCGCTTCACAGCTTCAGGGTCCCAGGTTCGATTCCGGCTTGGGTCACTGTCTGTGCGGAGTCTGCACTTCCTCCCCATGTCTGCGTGGGTTTCCTCCGGGTGCTCCGGTTTCCTCCCACAGTCCAAAGATGTGCAGGTTGGGTGGATTGGCCATGCTAAATTGCCCTTAGTGTCCAAAATTGCCCTTAGTGTTGGGTGGGGTTACTGGGTTATGGGAAAGGGTGGAGGTGTTGACCTTGCAACAAAAGGGGTGATGGGGTGAGGGAAAAGGAGATGTTAATGGGCAAATAAAGAAACAAAATATGGGTTTAGGGAGCAACAGAACCATTACTAGCACCTGCTTTCCAACAATATAGTTATAGATTGTAGAAAAATAAAACATCAGCCTGGACAATCACACTTAGAACCCACATTTAAACAGTGTGCTTTTTCAAAATTTACTCTTTCATGCCGCTGGCAAAGTCAGCATTTGTTGCCCATTCCTAATTGCCCTTGAATTGAGTTCTGGCTGGGCCATGTCAGGGGCATTTATCAGTCAACCAGGTTGTTGTGGGTCTGGGATCACATGTCGGCCAGACCGGGGTAAGGACGGCAGATTTCCTTCCTAAAAGGAGATTACAAAGAACAAAGAAAAGTACAGCACAGGAACAGGCCCTTCGGCCCTCCAAGCCCGCGCCGACCATGCTGCCCGTCTAAACTACAATCTTCTACACTTCCTGGGTCCGTATCCCTCTATCCCCATCCTATTCATGTATTTGTCCAGATGCCCCTTAAATGTCACTATCGTCCCTGCTTCCACCACCTCCTCCGGCAGCCAGTTCCAGGCACCCACTACCCTCTGTGTAAAAAACTTGCCTCGTACATCTCCTCTAAACCTTGCCCCTCGCACCTTAAACCTATGCCCCTTAGTAATTGACCCCTCTACCCTGGGGAAAAAGCCTTTGAGTATCCACTCTGTCTATACCCCTCATAATTTTGTAGACCTCTATCAGGTCGTCCCTCAACCTCCGTCGTTCCAGTGAGAACAAACCGAGTTTATTCAACCGCTCCTCATAGCTAATGCCCTCCATTCCAGGCAACATCCTGGTAAATCTCTTCTGCACCCTCTCTAAAGCCTCCGCATCCTTCTGGTAGTGTGGCGACCAGAATTGAACACTATACTCCAAGAGAGGCCATACTAAGGTTCGATACAGCTGCAACATGACTTGCCAATTCTTATACTCAATGCCCCGGCCAATGAAGGCAAGCATGCCGCATGCCTTCTTGACTACCTTCTCCACCTGTGTTGCCCCTTTCAGTGACCTGTGGACCTGTACACCTAGATCTCTCTGACTGTCAATATTCTTGAGGGTTCTACCATTCACCGTATATTCCCTACCTGCATTAGCCCTTCCAAAATGCATTACCTCACATTTGTCCGGATAAAACTCCATCTGCCAGCTCTCTGCCCAAGACTCCAAACGATCTAAATTCTGCTGTATCCTCTGACAGTCCTCATCGCTATCCGCAATTCCACCAACCTTTGTGTCGTCTGCAAACTTACTAATCAGACCAGTTACATTTTCCTCCAAATCATTTACATATACTATGAATAGCAAAGGTCCCAGCACTGATCCCTGTGGAGCAGGGATCAAATATTGACTGGAAATACTATAGTTCAAGTACTATAGATGGGTCAGTTTTTGTGCAGTGTGTGCAGGAGAGTTTTCTGACACAGTATGTAGACAAGCCAACAAGGGGCAAGGCCACATTGGATTTGGTACTGTGTAATGAACCCGGCCAGGTGTTAGATTTAGATGTAGGTGAGCACTTTGGTGATAGTGAGCACAATTCGGTTATGTTTACTTTAGCAATGGGCAGGGATAGGTATATACCGCAAGGCAAGTATTGTAGCTGGGGGAAAGGCAATTATGATGCTATTCGGCAAGATTTAGGATGTATAGGATGGGGAGGGAAACTGCAGGGGATGGGTACAATCGAAATGTGGAGCTTTTTCAAGGAACAGCTACTGCATGTCCTTGATAAGTATGTACCTGTCAGGCAGGGAGGAAGTTGTCGAGCAAGGGAACCGTGGTTTACTAAGGAAGCTGAAGCACTTGTCAAGAGGAAGAAGAAGGCTTATGTTAGGATGAGACATGAAGGCTCAGTTAGGGCACTTGAGAGTTACAAGTTAGCCAGGAAGGACCTAAAGGGAGAGTTAAGAAGAGCGAGGAGAGGACACGAAAAGTCGTTGGCGGATAGGATCAAGGAAAACCCCAAGGCTTTCTATAGGTATATCAGGAACAAAAGAATGACTAGAGAAAGATTAGGGCCAATCAAGGATAGTAGTGGAAAGTTGTGTGTGGAATCAGAGGAGATAGGGGAAGCGTTAAATGGATATTTTTCGTCAGTGTTTACACTGGAGAAAGACAATGTTGTCGAGGAGAACACTCAGGTTCAATCAACCAGGCTAGATGGAATTGAGGTTCAAAAGGAGGAGGTGTTAGCAATTTTGGAAAATGTAAAAATAGATAAGTCCCCTGGGCGAGATGGGATTTATCCTAGGATTCTCTGGGAAGCCAGGGAGGAGATTGCAGAGCCTTTGTACTTGATCTTTATGTCGTCTCTGTCGACAGGAATAGTGCCGGAAGACTGGAGGATAGCAAATGTTGTCCCCTTGATCAAGAAGGGGAGTAGAGACAACCCTGGTAATTATATACCTGTGAGCCTTACTTCGGTTGTGGGTAAAATGTTGGAAAAGGTTATAGAACATAGAACATAGAACAGTACAGCACAGAACAGGCCCTTCGGCCCTCAATGTTGTGCCGAGCCATGATCACCCTACTCAAACCCACGTATCCACCCTATACCCGTAACCCAACAACCCCCCCCCCCCCTACCTTACTTTATTAGGACACTATGGGCAATTTAGCATGGCCAATCCACCTAACCCGCACATCTTTGGACTGTGGGAGGAAACCGGAGCACCCGGAGGAAACCCACGCACACAGGGGGAGGACGTGCAGACTCCACACAGACAGTGACCCAGCCGGGAATCGAACCTGGGACCCTGGAGCTGTGAAGCATTTATGCTAACCGCCATGCTACCCTGCTGCCCCTAAAGAGACATAAGAGACATAAGAGAGTTATAAGAGACAGGGTTTATAATCATCTTGAAAAGAACAAGTTGATTAGCGATAGTCAACACGGTTTTGTGAAGGGTAGGTCATGCCTCACAAACCTTATTGAGTTTTTTGAGAAGGTGACCAAACAGGTGGATG
Source organism: Scyliorhinus canicula (assembly GCF_902713615.1). Lineage (NCBI taxonomy): Eukaryota > Metazoa > Chordata > Chondrichthyes > Carcharhiniformes > Scyliorhinidae > Scyliorhinus > Scyliorhinus canicula. The sequence continues at coordinate 2,022,756 of NC_052165.1, read as the reverse complement.
AGGGTAAAGTGGTTGATGTGGTGTATATGGATTTCAGTAAGGTGTTTGATAAGGTTCCCCACGGTAGGCTATTGCAGAAAATAAGGAAGTATGGGATTGAAGGTGATTTAGCGGTTTGGATCAGTAATTGGCTAGCTGAAAGAAGACAGAGGGTGGTGGTTGATGGCAAATGTTCATCCTGGAGTTCAGTTACTAGTGGTGTACCGCAAGGATCTGTTTTGGGACCACTGCTGTTTGTCATTTTTATAAATGACCTGGAAGAGGGTGTAGAAGGATGGGTTAGTAAATTTGCAGATGACACCAAGGTCGGTGGAGTTGTGGATAGTGCTGAAGGATGTTATAGGATACAGAGGGACATAGATAAGCTGCAGAGCTGGGCTGAGAGGTGGCAGATGGAGTTTAATGCGGATAAGTGTGAGGTGGTTCACTTTGGAAGGAGTAACAGGAATGCAGAGTACTGGGCTAATGGCAAGATTCTTGGTAGTGTAGATGAACAGAGAGATCTCGGCATCCAGGTACATAAATCCCTGAAAGTTGCCACCCAGGTTAATAGGGCTGTTAAGAAGGCATATGGTGTGCTAGCCTTTATCAGTAGGGGGATTAAGTTTCGGAGCCACAAGGCCATGCTGCAGCTGTACATAACTCTGATGCGGCCGCTGCTGGAGTACTGCGTGCAGTTCTGGTCACCACATTATAGGAAGGATGTGGAAGCTTTGGAAAGGGTTCAGAGGAGATTTACTAGGATGTTGCCTGGTATGGAGGGAAGGTCTTACGAGGTAAGGCTCAGGGACTTGAGGTTGTTTTCGTTAGAGAGGAGAAGGCTGAGAGGTGACTTAATAGAGACATATAAGATAGTCAGAGGGTTAGATAGGGTGGACAGTGAGAGTCTCTTTCCTCGGATGGTGATGACCAACACGAGGGGACATAGCTTTAAATTGAGGGGTGGTAGATATAGGACAGATGTCAGAGGCAGTTTCTTTACTCAGAGAGTAGTAGGGGTGTGGAACGCCCTGCCTGCAACAGTAGTAGACGCGCCAACTTTAAGGGCATTTAAGTGGTCACTGGATAGACATATGGATGAAAATGGAATAGTGTAGGTCAGATAGGCTTCAGATGGTTTCACAGGTCGGCGCAACATTGAGGGCCGAAGGGCCCGTACTGCGTTGTAATGTTCTATGTTCTATGTTCTAACACCACTAGTCACAGCCCTCCAATTAGAAAAGCACCCTTCCATTGCTACTCTCTGCCTTCTGTGACCTAACCAGTTCTGTATCCACCTTGCCAGCTCACCCCTGATCCCGTGTGACTTCACCTTTTGTACCAGTCTGCCATGAGGGGCCTTGTCAAAGGCCTTACTGAAGTTCATATAGACAACATCCACTGCCCTACTTGCATCAATCACCTTTGTCACCTCTTCGAAAAACTCTATCAAGTTAGTGAGACACAACCTCCCCTTCACAAAACCATGCTGCCTCTCGCTAATACGTCCATTTGCTTCCTAATGGGAGTAGATCCTGTCTCGAAGAATTCTCTCCAGTAATTTCCCTGCCACTGACATAAGGCCCACCGGCCTGTAGTTCCCTGGATTACCCTTGCTATCCTTCTTAAACAAAGGGACAACATTGGCTATTCAGCAGTCCTCCGGGACATCACCTGAAGACAGTGAGGATCCAAAGATTTCTGTCAAGGCCTCAGCAAATTCCTCTCTTGACTCCTTCAGTATTCTGGGGTAGATCCCATCAGGCCCTAGGGACTTATCTATCTTAATATTTTTCAAGACGCCCAACACCTCGTCTTTTTGGATCTCAATGTGACCCAGGCTATCTACACACCCTTCTCCAGACTCAACATTCACCAATTCCTTCTCTTTGGTGAATACTGATGCAAAGTATTCATTTATTACCTCACCCATTTCCTCTGGCTCCACACATAGATTCCGTTGCCTATCCTTCAGTGGGCCAACCCTTTCCCTGGCTACCCTCTTGCTTTTTATGTACGTGTAGAAAGCCTTGGGATTTTCCTTAACCCTATTTGCCAATAACTTTTCGTGACCCCCTTTTAGCCCTCCTGAGTCCTTGCTTAAATTCCTTCCTACTTTCCTTATATTCCACACAGGCATCGTCTGTTCCCAGCCTTCTAGCCCTGACAAATGCCTCCTTTTTCTTTTTGACGAGGCCTACAATATCTCTCGTTCTCCAAGGTTCCTGAAATTTGCCGTATGTATCCTTCTTCCTCACAGGAACATGCCGGTCCTGAATTCCTTTCAACTGACATTTGAAAACCTCCCACATGTCAGATGTTGATTTACCCTCAAACACCCGCCCCCAATCTCAGTTCCCGCCTAATGTTGTTATAATAAGCCCTCCCCTAATTTAGCACATTCACCCTAGGACCACTCTTATCCTTGTCCACCAGCACTTTAAAGCTTACTGAATTGCTGGAGGGAGGGGGCCGACTGGCTTGGCGTGAATCCTGCCCCCGCCCAAAAACTGGCGCCGGAGTATAGAACATAGATAGAACATAGAACAGTACAGCACAGAACAGGCCCTTTGGCCCTCGATGTTTTGCCGAGCATTGTCCGAAACCAAGATCAAGCTATCCCACTCCCTGTCATTCTGGTGTGCTCCATGTGCCTATCTAATAACTGCTTGAAAGTTCCTAAAGTGTCCGACTCCACTAACACAGTAGGTAGTCCATTCCACACCCTAACCACTCTCTGAGAAAAGAATCTACCTCGGTCATCCCTCCTATATCTCCCACCCTGAACCTTATAGTTATGCCCCCTTGTAACAGCTACATCCACCCGAGGAAATAGTCTCCGAACGTCCACTCTATCTATCCCCCTCATCATCTTATAAACCTCTATTAAGTCGCCTCTCATCCTCCTCTGCTCCAAAGAGAAAAGCCCTAGCTCCCTCAACCTTTCCTCAGAAGACCTATCCTGCAAACCAGGCAGCATCCAGGTAAATCTCCTTTGCACCCTTTCCAATGCTTCCACATCCTTCCTATAATAAGGTGACCAGAACTGCACACAATACTCCAAATGTGGTCTCACCAGGGTCATGTATTGTTGCAGCATAACCCCGCGGCTCTTAAACTCAAGCCCCCTGTTAATAAACGCTAACACACTATCGGCCTTCTTCACGGCTCTATCCACTTGAGTGGCAACCTTCAGAGATCTGTGGACATGAACCCCAAGATCTCTCTGTTCCTCCACATTCCTCAGAACCCTGCTGTTGACCCTGTGATCCGCATTCAAATTTTTTCCACCAAAATGAATCACCTCGCACTTATCAGGGTTAAACCCCATCTGCCATTTTTCAGCCCAGCTCTGCATCCTATCAATGTCTCTTTGCAGCCTACAACAGCCCTCCACCTCATCCACTACTGCACCAATCTTGGTGGCATCAGCAAATTTACTGACCCACCCTTCAGCCCCCTCCTCCAAGTCATTGATAAAAATCATAAATGGCAGAGGACCCAGCACTGATCCCTGTGGTACACCGCTGGTAACTGGTCTCCAGTCTGAAAATTTTCCATCCACCACCACCCTCTGTCTTCTATGTGATAGCCAGTTACTTATCCAATTGGCCAAATTTCCCTCTATCCCACACCTCCTTACTTTCTTCATGAGCCGACCATGGGAAACCTTATCAAACGCCTTACTAAAATCCATGTATACGACATCAACTGCTCTACCTTCATCTACGCACCTAGTAACCTCCTCAAAGAATTCAATCAAATTTGTGAGGCAAGACTTACCCTTCACGAATCTGTGTTGACTATCCCGGATTAAGCTGCATCTTTCCAAATGATCATAAATCCTATCCTTCAGGACCTTTTCCATTAACTTACCGACCACCGAAGTAAGACTAACCGGCCTATAATTACCAGGGTCATTTCTATTCCCTTTCTTGAACAGAGGAACAACATTTGCCACTCTCCAGTCCTCTGGCACTATCCCCGTGGACAGTGAGGACCCAAAGATCAAAGCCAAAGGCTCTGCAATCTCATCCCTTGCCTCCCAAAGAATCCTTGGATATATCCCATCTGGCCCAGGGGACTTGTCGACATCAGGTTTTTCAAAATTGCTAATACATCCTTCCTCAGAACATCTACCTCCTCTAGCCTACCCGCCTGTATCACACTCTCATCCTCAAAAACATGGCCCCTCTCCTTGGTGAACACTGAAGAAAAGTATTCATTCAACGCCTCTCCTATTTCTTCTGACTCCATGCACAAGTTCCCACTACTGTCCTTGACCGGCCCTACCCTCACCCTGGTCGTTCTTTTATTTCTCACATAAGAGTAAAAAGCCTTGGGCTTTTCCTTGATCCGACCCACCAAGGAATTCTAATGCCCCTCTTGTCGGCCGATCCACATACTGTGTCAGGAAACCCTCCTGCACACACTGTACAAAAACCGCCCCATCCGAACTGTTCGACTTATAGAGGTTCCAATCAATATTTGGAAAGTTAAAGTCACCCATGACAACTACCCTGAGACCTCCACACCTATCCATAATCTGTTTTGCAATTTCTTCCTCCATATCTCTTACTATTTGGGGGTCTATAGAAAACTCCTAACAACGTGACCGCTCCTTTCCTATTTCTAACTTCAGCCCATATTACCTCAGTATGCAGATCCCCTTCGAACTGCCTTTCTGCAGCCGTTAAACTATCCTTGATTAACAATGCTACTCCTCCACCTCTTTTACCACCTTCCCTACTCTTACTGAAACATCTATACCCCGGAACTTCCAACAACCATTCCTGTCCCTGTTCTAACCGGGGGCTGGATTCTCCGTAGGCCTTCGTAACGCGGGTTGCCTGCGAAAAAAATCGGTGCGCATGACTCCGGCGTCCGGGCCTTCTTTTAAGCTGGCAATCTCCGTTCCCGGAGGGGCCAGCAGCTGACTGACGCGATACGCGTCAGTTTCACCAGCTGCGGAAGTGGTGAGACCCGGCGTTTTTTGGAGGAGGAGGCGAGACAGACCCGGCATTTTGGGGGGGGTGAGACCCGGCATTTTGGGGGGGGGTGAGACCCGGCATTTTGGGGGGGGGGTTGAGACCCGGCATTTCGGGGGGGGGGGGGGGGTTGAGACCCGGCATTTTGGGGGGGGGGTGGAGACCCGGCATTTTGGGGGGGGGGGGTGGAGACCCGGCATTTTGGGGGGGGGGGTGGAGACCCGGCATTTTGGGGGGGGGGGTGTGAGACCCGGCATTTTGGGGGTGGGGTGGTGGGGGGGGTGAGA